>NC_051246.2:72319885-72947385 GCF_015237465.2 Chelonia mydas
GTAAGAACTCAGCCTCTTTATCAGTGGGGTTTGGTGGATGAGATCATAGTGGACTTCATTAGCCTTTCTGCTCAGGTTCATTGTGAGGAGAAGGATGATTCTCTTCCAATTGGAGCAGCCCACCTTGGGCACCTCACAGTAGATGAACTTGTGGTTATGCTCCACAAAGATCTGTCTTGCAACCGTATGTTTCAGTTTGCTTTGTGAATGAGAAAGGTTGTTCATCAGGCAGGTGGAGTTCAGTGTGTCTTTGCGATAGACTTGACCCATCAGCCAATCTTCCTTAGGAACTGAAAGAGAAGATGTGTGCAAGAAAGGAAGATAAACTATCAGTGTAAAGTAATTTTGCGGAATTCTCTTTTCATTCAGGAAATCATAGAACTAAAATTGCAGCTCAGGATTAACATGAATCTCTAGTTCACTGTCACTTGTCTACACTATTATAGGCATGCAACACAAGCTACCGTGATTATTAAAAGGCTTGTTAGAAGGACAATCTGGGAAATGAATGGCAGGAGCAATATTCTTAGGGCGAATCCTGCCATGCATCTTCAAACACTTAGCTTCAGTGGCAAATGTGGCTTTTTGTGGTATTCTCTTCCCTACTCATGCCACAATTACTAAGAATCTGTCAGGCCAAGCCCCTCAGATATTTTATTTGTATTATTTGTACATGCACCCTCATTGTGCTACTTATTTTATATACTCCAAAAAGATGGTCACTGTTCCAAGAAACAAAAAATCCTTGTATTTATTTATTCTTTACTCACTCATCATTTTTGTTTGCCACTTGTGGAATACCCCAGAAAGAAGACTTCCAAGAATGAAAATTAGGACAAGGAAAATGAACACCTTCTGGAGCACCTTGTCCACCATGTTTTCCCAGGAAGGAGAAGGATGTGGCCTTAGTGTAGGAAATCTGTCTTCCTAGCTTCAAGAAAATGAGAGACAGTTTATTGTATGACTTTTGCTACAAAAATATTGTTGTACCAATAAATTAAAAACCAGCAGGATCTTATTAAAGGGAAAAAGGCAAAATACCACATTTATTGTGAATACAGAAAGAATCATAGTAAGCAGTTAGTTATAGCTATAACATTCCATTCAATCTCATATTTATTCACACATTCATTCATACAAACACACACACACAGGTTCTGCAAGGTTGTTATCATAGTTACCAGCCTTAGAGTTGCTCATGCCAAGCCAGTGGCCAGGTGGCCTGGACATGAGGAGGGAGCAGGGCCTTGTCAGATGCTCATCTGATGCTCCTGGAAGTTGGTTTGCAGAATCAGACCCCAAAGTTCTCACTTTTTAGAGTCTATTTTTATAGGAATTTCTTCCTATGCCAGTCTATGGGAATTGCTTCATCATGCTGTTGCTGAATCAATCAGCAGATAGCACATTCCTGACGGCTCCAAGATGTTATCTTGTTCTTTGGTTCTCCCATTCTTGAGGCTGTTGGGTGGATTCCAGTCTGCCCTCCGGGGGTCCTCTGGTTATTTCCACTTGACGCCTTCTTCAGCCGATGGACACTGGATTCTTAGGCTGGCACCTCCCTGATCATTCAGTTATTATCCACACCAAGCATCCATCCACATACATCCTCTATCTCTATTTCAATCACAATTGTTAATACAACAAAAGGGCGGGGAGTCTCTGGGTGCTGTTTCTGTTGTTAGATTATTGCTTTGAGTCTCTGTGAATTGCTTTGAGAACAGACTCTGTCTTAGAATGTACTAACACAATTAGCAGCTTGCAAGTTTCACACACAGAGGGAGAGAAACAGTACCAAAAACCAAGAGACCTCTTAATTAGTAATACCCTGGAATTTAAACTATGGGAATCAAACTCATTTGTGATTTTAATACAGAACTTCTTTAATATGATCCAACAATATCACATGCTACAAAGAGTATAAGAGGTCAGAGAATCAGTGAGGTACAGGAATGTGCTGTAGAGGGACATAAGAATGGCCCTACTGGGTCAGACCAAAGGTCCATCTAACCCAGTATCCTGTCTTCCGACAGTGGTCAATGCCAGGTGCCCTGGAGGGAATGAACAGATAATCATCAAGTGATCCATCCCCTGTCGCCCATTCCCAGCTTCTGTCAAGCAGAGGCTAGGGACACCATTCCTGCCCATCCTGGCTAATAGCCTTTGATGGACCTATCCTCCATGAACTTATCTAGTTCTTTTTTGAACCCTGTTATGGTCTTGGCCTTCACAACATCCTCTGGCAAGGAGTTTCACAGGTTGACTGTGCGTTGTGTGAAGAAATACTTCCTTTTATTTGTTTTAAACCTGCTGCCTATTAATTTCATTTGGTGACCCCTAGTTCTTGTGTTATGAGAAGTAGTAAACAACACTTCCTTATCTACTTTCTCTACACAAGTCATGGTTTTATAGACCTCAATCATATCTGTCTTTAGCCGTCTCTTTTCCAAGCTGAAAAGTCCCAGTCTTATTAATCTCTCCTCATACGGAAGCTGTTCCATACCTCTAATCATTTTTGTTGCCCTTTTCTGAACCTTTTCCAATTCCAAAATATATATATATATTTTGGAATTGGAAAAGGTTCAGAAAAGGGCAACAAAAATTATTAGAAATATATATATATATATATATATATATATATATATATATATATATATATATATTTTGAGATAGGGAGACCATGTGGGTGACTGGGCAACAAAATGGCAGATGAAATTTAATGTTGATAAATGCAAAGTAATGCACATTGGAAAGCATCATCTATCTTCTGTCCTATTATCTATCCCTTTCTTAATTATTCCCAGCATTCTGTTCCCTTTTTTGACTGCCGCTGCACATTGAGTGGTATCCACACTATCCACAATCCACAATGACTCCAAGATCTCTTTCTTGAGTGGTAACAGCTAATTTAGACCCCATCATTTTATACGTATAGTTGTGATTATGCTTTCTAATGTGCATTACTTTGCATTTATCAACATTAAATTTCATCTGCCATTTTATCGCCCAGTCACCCAGTTTTGTGAGATCCTTTTGTAGCTCTTCACGGTCTGCTTGGGTCTTAACTATCTTTAGTAATTTTGTATCATCTGCAAATTTTGCCACCTCACTGTTTACCCCTTTTTCCCGATCATTTATGAACATGTTGAATAGGACTGGTTCCAGAACAGACCCTGGGGGACACCACTATTTACCTCTCTCCATTCTGAAAACTGACCATTTATACCTACCCTTTGTTTCCTATCTTTTAACCAGTTACCAATCCATGAGAGCACCTTCCCTCTTATCGCATGGCAGCTTACTTTGCGCAAGAGCCTTTGGTGAGGGACCTTGTCAAAGGCTTTCTGAAAATCTAAGTACACTATACCCCCTTTGTCCACATGCTTGTTGACCCCCTCAAAGAATTCTAGTAGATTGGTGAGGCATGATTTCCCTTTACTAAAACCATGTTGACTCTTCCTCAACAAATTATGTTCATCTATACGTCTGACAATATTGTTCTTTATTATAGTTTCAACCAGTTTGCCCTGAAATCAGGCTTACAGGCCTGTAATTGCCGGGATCACCTCTGGAGCCCTTTTTAAAAGTTGGCGTCACATTAGCTATCCTCCAGACATCTGGTACAGAAGCTGATTTAAATGATAGGTTACAGACTACAGTTAGTAGTTCTGCAATTTCACATTTGAGTTCCTTCAGCACTCTTGGGTGAATACCATCTGGTCCTGGTGACTTATTGCTGTTTAATTTATCAGTTTATTCCAAAACCTCCTCTAATGATACCTCAATCTGGAACAGTTCCTCAGATCTGTCACCTAATAAGAATGGATCAGGTTTGGGAATCTCCCTCACATCCTCAGCCATGAAGACAGATGCAAAGAATTGTTAGTTTCTCCGCAATGGCCTTATTGTCTTTGAGTGCTCCTTTAGCACCTCAATCGTCCAGTGGCCCCACTGGTTGTTTAGCCGGCTTCCTGCTTCTGATGCACTTAAAAAAAAATTGCTATTAATTTTTGAGTCTTTGGCTAACTGTTCCTCAAATTCTTTTTTGGTCTTCCTAATTGTATTTTTATACTTCATTTGCCAGTGTTTATGCTCCTTTCTATTTTCCTCACTAGGATTTTACTTCCACTTTTTAAAGGATGCCTTTTTGCCTCTCACTGCTTCTTTTACTTTGTTGTTTAGCCACGGTAGCTCTTTTTTGGTTCTCTTACTATGTTTTCTAAGTTAAACCTCTATTATGGTTTCTTTAAAAAGTTTCCACGCAGCTTGCAGAGATTTCACTTTCGGCATTGCACCCTTTAATTTCTGTTTAACTAACCTCCTCATTTTTGTGTACTTCCCCTTTCTGAAATTAAATGCTACAGTGTTGGGCCGCTGTGGTGTTTTTCCCGCCACAGGGATGTTAAATTTAATTATATTATGGTCACTATTACCAAGTGGTCCAGCTATATGCACCTCTTGGACAAGATCCTGTGCTCCACTTAGGAATAAATCAAGACTTGCCCTCTCCTCTGGCGAGTTCCAAGGCCAGCTGCTCCACAACGCAGCCATCTAAGATGTCAAGAAACTTTATCTCTGCATCCTGTCCTGAGGTGCCATGTACCCAGTCAATATGGGGATAATTGAAATCCGCCATTATTATTATTGAGTTTTTTATTTTAGTAGCCTCTCTAATCTCCCTGAGCATTTCACAGTTACTATCACCATCCTGGTCGGGTTGTTGGTAATATATCCCTACCACTATATTCTTATTATTAGAGCATGGAATTTCTATCCATAGAGATTCTATGGTACAGTTTGATTCATTTACGATTTTTACTTCATTTGATTCTACCCTTTCTTTCACATATAATGCCACTCCCCCACCAGCATGACCTGGTGGCTAGTTATTCTAACCAATATATATTACCGTATATATTTTCTGTGACAAAAATACCTCATGAGCTGGTGTGCCAGGTCCAACCTCCCCTCCAGATGGCACGGACTTCCCCATCCTAAAGTAAATCTGGACCCACGCTCCCTCACACCTGCTGTATAGTCCATGCAGTGCTGGAAAGTTCCACATACACCGATGATGATCTTTGGCCATGTCTACATTACAAACTGTGGTCAAGACAAGTCAGTCAGGGTATAGCTGCTGCAGTTAGTATATCACTCATGTGCGTGCATACTTGGCTGCTTCCATTGGCACGTCACATACTCACCAGGAATGCTTGTATCAAAGCAAAGTGCGGTGCACCGGGGATAGGTACCTGAGTGTACCATCCATCACTCTCTGGTGTAAGCCCTTCTGGAGAATTTTCCCAATGTGTTGTGGGGCACATATGACTCACGCAGGAGGGGCTGGGAGCAAGGGGTTAAGTTCCCAGCATGCAACTTTCTGCATCTCATAATGCCATCCCTATCCCATAATTTTTGCACCTCTTTTAAAAATCTCATAAACATATGAAGCTCTTATCGCTGTCAGCCATTTCTGACAAAATCATGAGCCCACACAGCTCTGCACTATTGTCAAGAACATTGCAAACAGAGGACAAATGATCCTCCAGTATTTGCAGAGCCGCAGGAAGTACCACAACAACGGCGGACATGACAATTTCTGTGATGATAGCTTTCTAATCAACATAGCAAAAAACAATTCAAGGTTATTGACATTCCCAGAGCAGCTGCAGACAGGGTAGCACCGCTTCTGGGCCTGAGAAGGAAATACTGACTGGTGGGATCATTTTGTAATGCAGATTTGGGATGATGAGCAGTGGCTGCAGGACTTTAGGAAGCACAAGGCCGCATTCCTGGATCTTTCTGCTGAGCTCACCCAGCAGAACGAGAGCTGCACTCACAGCGGAGAAGTGAGTGGTGATCGCACAGTGGCTGCTTCCAGCGCCGCATTGCTGCCAGTCAGTGAGAAATCATTTTGGTGTTGGAAAAGCCACAGTGGGGGGCCATTGTCATGCAACTGTGCAGGCCATGAATCGTATCCTACTATGCAGGACTGTGACTCTCTGCAATGTGCAGGACAACATTGACGGATTTGCGGCTAAGTGGTTCCCAAACTGTTGTCGAGCAATAAATGATCTGCACATCCCTATTTCGGTACCAGCCCGCCTTGTCAGAGAGTAAATCAACATAAAGGGCTACTTTTCCGTGGTTATGCAAGTGTTGGTGGAGCACCAGGGATGCTTCACTGGTATCAACATTGCCTGGTCAAGGAGGGTACACTGGCTACCTTGACAACTTAAGGATTCAACTACCGGCTTCACAGGACAGAATGACAGTTGAATCTGCTTTTGGGAGCTTGAAGGGATGCTGGCAGCATTTACTCACTAGATTAGATCTCAGTGAGAAAAATATCCCAATGGTTATAGCTGCCTCTTGTGTCCTGCAGTATATCTGTGAGGCAAAGGGTGAAAAGTTGCTGACAGGATGGAGGGGAAGCAGCTGTCTGCTGGCTTTGGACAGACTCAAGGACCACTGGAAGAGTTCCACGTGGAAGTAGCAGCTGAGTGAGGCCTTGGAAGAGCACTTCAGTGGTCGGCACAGTAATGTGCCATGCTGGACTGTGCTGTACCTGGCCCTGAAGCATTGGGTGTTGCTAGGAATTGTGTAGTGCTTGGTGTATATTTATGAATAGCACACTGTCTTTTAATGAACTTATGAATTATGCCGTGCTCACTGTACATTTATAATTGTTACACTGTGTTTGATACTCAACCTATGAGTTTTGTGGACCTATACAATTACAAGTAGTGGGTGCTTTGAATAGCACTAGGCATTCTGCAGTATGTGTTATGAAGTAATAAAGATTAATTTATTTCCAAAAAAGAAAAATTGATTGCATATCCAAAACAATGCAAAAATAATGTGCAATTAAAAAACAAACTTATAAAATTAATTCACAGAACTCTACAATTAAAACAGTACAAAACATGCGTATCCATTTCAATCCATGCTGCCCAACATACCTGACCTGTGAGAGCCACAGCTGGTGTAGTGAAGCAGAGGTTTTCTTTACTGTCCCCTGATGTGGAGTGCTAGGGGTAGGGCTGCAGCCCCTGATGCCATGTAGAATGTGGAGGGGAGTGAGGAGCTGCTGAAATGGAGTTCTCCATTGACTGCAAAGGGAAGTGAGCTCCATTGGACCTGCAGGTCAACAAGAGTCTGCAGCATCTGGAACTGCTGCCTGAGAAGCCCCATTACGTCCTGGTGCATCTCTCTCTCCTTCTTCTGCTGGGACACCTGGGCCTTTCTCCTGGCCATCTGCCTTTGTCCAGGCTGTCTGCTATATTCCAGGCCCTCTGTTCACAGTCCGATGCAGCACTGGCTTGCAGGATTTCAGTGAACATGTTCCTGCTAGTCTGCTTCTTTCTCCTCCTCGTTAGGGTCAGGTGTGCCACGGCTGTGGAGGGGGACACCCCTCAAGGCCACAACGGTAGCAGCTACGGATAAAACAGACAGATGTATTATTGTATTTACAGTCACAGCAGTAAGCGAAAGATAAGTTAAATTTCAGAACTCCCTTCCCTTATTCACATTAAATAAGACACACTTATTGACACTTCAGCATTGGAGTGCCGCTGCACAGCACCACCAGGGGCAAGGAGGGGGCAGTAAATGAGGAGGGATTTATGCATAAAACACTACCATTTTCAGCCCCTCTTTCCAGGGGTACGATTACAGGGAATGGCACTGAATACTGGCATCATTTCCCACAGGCAGTGGTGATTTTAGCTGAGATCTCACTCCTGAGGGTAGCAAAGGCACAGAGAGCACAAATGCTGCTGGTATCCCAAACCTGCCCCAGCCCATATGCCGCTAGACTGTTTATTGTAATGATGCCACCGAAGTCATCAGGGAGTGGCCTGGGAAAGTGTCCCGCTGCAGAGGAAGAAATTAGGCAGCCATCCCTAGAAACCTTTGGGAGAGGATCACAGAGTACCTCCATGAAAGTTTCATTGAGATCTCTCAGGAGGATACAAGGGACATCATCACTATGTGCATAAACCAACTGCTCCATATGCCACCCCACCTGCCTAACGCTGCAGGAAACAGCTAATAATTCTACTTCTGTTTGTTGTATCGCTATGTTTGCTCTTATGAGTAAAACAAAAAAAGGAAATACCCATGTCCTGCTAACCTGGGGATGGGCCGGGTGCTATCTTCACATTTAAACCTTGTAAGGGAGAATGCATGCAATCAGTTACCTGAGGTGCCTTCCCCTGCACTGGGCTCATCTGTGCTCAGTTGGCAGGACTGTTCGTCTGCGATAGACTCTCGAATGGATCCTGGCTTGTGTCAGAGCTGGACTCCGCTGCCACTTCTCCTCCTGTTCTTCCTGCGCCGCCTCCTCACTCCTCATGTCAGGGGTCTGTGTCTCGGACTCCTCGGAGATATCCACGGTGCACTGCGGGGTGCTGGTGGGGTCTCCACCCAAGTATGGTGCACAGCCCATTGTAAAAGCAGCAGTCTGTGGCTCGATTCTGATTGTTGGCCTCCCTGGTCTTGTGGTATGCCTGGCACAGCTCCTTGGCTTTCACCTGGCACTGCTGCTGATCTCTGTCATACCCCTCTGCCTGCATCCACTGTGCAATCTTTTTGTAGATGTCCCCATTTCTATGACTGGTCTGTAGCTGTGCCCGAACACCCTCTTCTCCCCACAGGCCCAGAGAGCCAGTACGTCCTGTCTACTCCAGGCAGGAGCACATCTAGAGCATGTAGCCAGCATAGTCGGGCAGTTGCATACGTAACCCTTCTGCCAGGTGAAGTCAGCAGCAACAGGGGCCAGGTTCAATATCTTGGGGTCCCTCTGAACAATACAGAACAGAACCGGCTCGTACCACCCAGTAACCTGGGAAACTAACCACCCCTCAGCACCTCTTGGAGGCAACACCTCCCCATCCAAAAGCACTGGGGCTGTGTATAACAAAAGAAAGCTTTTATTAAAAGGGAAAGGGAATCCAGCATTAATTTGGGAAAACACCACAGCCATGATTCAAAAGCACCGAATCATAAGCAAGCAACTTCCCCGCACAGTATGTTGGGCAGTGTCCTTTGCCTCAGTTTTCCAACTCGCAGGGTAAAAGTCTGACAAACGAGTGTCCCTTTAACAGGCCACTCCCCTTTCCTCCAGGGCACCCCACTAACAGTTGGTTGTCCGTGGTGAACAAAGACCCAGAGTCCAGAGGTGTGTTCACATGGGTTTACCTGAAGGGGGGCATCAAGCTGCCGCCACCTCTGCAACCGCTTCACTGCTCCTATTATCTCTGCCGCTGCCTCTGCCACCGCCTGCCTCCTGTGACACAATTATCCCTGTTGCTGCAGTCGCTGCTGGCCACTCACTGCCACTGCTGTGATGCCATGTTGTGAGGCTCCACCACTGAGCCCAGTTCTTTGTGATTTCAGCTCTTACTGGTTTCACTGAGTAGCAGGGAACTTCTCTGTTGCTGCCTCTTCATCCTTGTTCAGCGTAACTCCGCCCCCACACAAGGTCTAATTTAGCCCCTGGACTTGCTTATCTGTGCCTTC
Organism: Chelonia mydas; assembly: GCF_015237465.2. Taxonomy (NCBI): domain Eukaryota; kingdom Metazoa; phylum Chordata; order Testudines; family Cheloniidae; genus Chelonia; species Chelonia mydas. Next base: position 72,329,405 of record NC_051246.2, read on the forward strand.
AGCTCTAGTGATCCCTGACCAGAACCCAGAGCTCTCAATTAAGTCCAGTCAGCTCTGTGTTTAAACACTGGAGAGGCAAGGGGAGGGGAGGGTCAAATGGTGTCAACGGTTTTTTAAACAGAGCCCACATCACCAGGTAACAACACCTGCCTCCACACTCTCTCTTTTTTGCTGGGATTTGGCATCCCCCCCTTTGTTTAGCAAGTGAGGGTCAGTTTAGGTTGACATGCTAAGCACAGTCCTACTGCCCTTTATTCACAGTAAGGATAACAATATTTCATTACCCCTGCATTGAATAAAAATCTTATTAAAGATAATGTTACATGATTATAGAATACATGGGTTAAGAAAAGAGTGTCTGTACATCTGGGTACAGTGCTTAGATTATCCACAAACACAAAGTTTGTTTTAAAAGTCAAAAGAATACATAGATGAAGCCCCTAGACAACGCATTATGAGGACAGTAGAGGAAAGCAACCAAAGTAAACCAACTCTGTATATTCCCCCCCAAAAAAGGGACTATTTATCGTTTTTTAAAGATAAGTACTACACTAGCAGACCAAAATATGATTGCCTCACTAATGTAAACTGCAGTACTTTGGCTCATTACTGTAGAATACTGTAGTACTTTTTATAAGAATAGACTGAATAGACTATGCAACGAAATTATGAACTGGAGAATAAAGCTGGCAATTTACTGGCAAGTGAACCAAGCAAATGGTACAACCAAGAATCACCTGTATGTACAGTCACATAACAAAGAATATCTTACAGATCCCTTTCAAAATAATGACATTTTCCCAACTTTCTATCAGAATCTTATTCAGGCTCAGTCATTAAGACGCAGGTAAATGTGAGACTCTTCTCTCTAAAATAGACTTTTCGTCCATTATCTAAGAAAAGCATTATGTTTCAATCCAGCATAATCAGTGATGACCAATGACTTTTACATATACAGAGGAACAGATAAAGATGGTCTCTTTCACCATTATTGCTTTCCCTAGCTTTGGACCCACCAATGAGTTTAAAAAAAAGGCACTGTCAAGGGCCAAATTTTCATAAGGGTAGAAACTGATGTCTCTATGCAAAAAGTGCATATACACACCCATAGTTGCACGCACAAATCATTTACTTTTGTTTGCAATGAGTCTTTGCAACACCCATTCAACTATGAGAGTGTTGCAAAGCAGAGGGAGTTTAAAACTTCCATATGTTGTAGCAAAGTCCATCCAGCTCATGAAAGCTTATGCTCAGATAAATTTGTTAGTCTCTAAGGTGCCACAAGTCCTGCTTTTCTTTTTGCGAATACAGACTAACACGGCTGCTACTCTGAAATATGACTAGGATAGAAGCCTAACTATCTTAGGTGCCTCTGACAAACCTGACTTAACAATCACATGATTGAAGCGTATAAAAGGGTTAATATCTTCTGGAAATAGCATCAGTAATAAAAAAATAGTTGGTGGAAAAGAAAATTTGGAGGCATCTGTTTGCATGCCATCTGCATTTTCAGGAATTAGAGGAGTCCCTACATTAATGTAAAAATGGATTTCTAGTAGCTTACAGTTGCTAAAAACCATATTTAAGGCTCTGGAAGGAAAGGACTGCTTTGTCCATAAGGAGCTTTCTTTATGTCTTCCAGCTATGCTTCATGTAGAGAAGCAAATTATGGATTAGAGAAGAAAATGGAAAAGTTAATAAAATCATGAGCATATTTTTAAATTATGTAGAAAAACAGAAATTAGTAATTATAGAGTGGGATCCAGTGAAGTTTAAAGTAGTCTATATATCTTAGAGCAGGATTTCTTCTGGCCATGTAACTCTTACCAATTATTTTAAAAATTATATGCTGAACATGTAGAGGTCACATCTTTTTCCTATATCTATTTGGCATTTATATCCATAGATTGTATTTTGAGGGGATACAAACTGTTCAGAGGACTTCTAGCTATAACATTATGTGCTTGGGCTTTTCTTTTAAGTGTAATGATGGTATCTTGTCAAGACTGATAAAAAAGTATCATCTACAAAACTATGCCTGAGTCTGCGGGAACCTCTAAGGAACCCTATCACATTCTCCCCTCACAACAGCTAAAGACAGAACTCATAATCTTTGAAACACAAGTGACAGCGAATAAACTGTTCCGTTATTTAGAAAACCTGCAGGAGGCAAAACAAAATCACATTACATTTTATATATTCAAAGAGCAGTAGAGAGAAAGTTTGACATACCTGTACTGTTTCACTGGACCCAGCAAAGCCTGGACACAAAATGCCTCTCCTTACAGTTTTGCACACCTCCAGCTCAAATTTGTTTTTTGTTTGCTTAAGAACTTAGCTCAGAAGAAAAGTATGCGTATCCTTTTGTGATTTACGTGCACTACGGTCTGTATACTATAATACCTTTCTGTTGCAGATGTATGTAGGTCTTATTGTTGGCTGTGTAAGACAGTTGGCAATGACAATGGATTAGCAGTAATCTGGTCTCTCTTTTAACCTTTTCCTTTACTGCATGTTCTATTATGCTTGCATTGTGCAGCCTGGTAACTTCTTATTCAGCTAGGGTGATCAGATGTCCCGATTTTATAGGGACAGTCCCGATATTTGAGGCTTTGTCTTATATAGGCTCCTATAACCCTCCACCCCCTGTCCTGATTTTTCATACTTGCTGTCGGGTCACCCTATATTCAACAAAGACCTGATTGAAAGACCACTGAAATCAATGTGAGAGTTTTCCATGACTCAGTGGGGTTTGAATCAGGCCCCAAAATCCCCAACATTTGTTATTCTCCTTTTAAAAAATATTTTAAAAATTATAATTTCACTCTTTGTAACAATTAAAAGGAACAAGACATGAAAAAGACCCCTTCATAAAGTTACAGTATTGAGACTTCAGAGACAGATTCATTATTTTTCATTCTTATGTACTGGCTGATGTACTTAGTTTCAAACCAGTTTGGGATTGATAACTGTTTGGTAATACATGACAGCTTGAATGTACAAATTCAAAGCATTCAAAGAAGCTTATGTAGAAGTGTATGTATTACATTCATTTTGTTGCTCAACTTCCATTTGTGCCTTTGAAACCCCCCCAACCCCCGTCTGTGATCAGTCTATATTATAACTCCAGGTTAGTTTGCCACATTAATATACCTATAGAAGGATGAAATGTGGGTATACATTTACAAATACATTTTGTTAGATTCTAACAGTAACATCAAAACAAAATGGTACAACTCCTGCACACTGCTGCTTTGATTGCAAACATTTAGTGATCTCTTAGTCAAGCATAGGGAATCTCACTCTGTGAAATAGGCTTTATGGGTGTGATCCAATGGCCAATGAACCTAGTGGAATGTCTTCCATTAACTTCAGTTGTCTTTAGATCAGGGCCTGAGTCAAGACCACTCTGAGGAACTCTTCAGGAAGCAGCTCCAGCCATGGCTGTATTTTAATTCATTTAACAGCCGTATTAGTGTATTCCAGAGGATTCCCAGTGTTAGTCAAGCTAGAGGGTGCTTTGTTTCTGAGGTCTGGTCTACACCACAGAGTCAGGTCAACTCAAGGCATCTTACATCGGCCTAACTCTGTAAGCATCTACACTAAAATGTCACTCCTGCCAATGTAACTTGCCAATTACTCCGACTTCACTCCATCTCTGCAAAAGGTGTAGTGCTTAGGTCGATGTAATTAGAGCAACACAGTGTCAGTGCAGACACTACAATACTTATGTCGACTTTAATGGCCTCCAGGAGGTGCCCCATAATGCCCCACCATGGCTGTTCTGGTCACCTTTTGGAACCCCGCTGCCAGGGGGCCATGTATACTGGTATATGCCTGTGACATTCCCCAAGGTACAATCTGGACCAGGGGTTTCAAACACACGGCCCATGGAGTTATTTGCTGTGGCCCTCCAAGCTCCCCTCTCCTCCCCCGAGTTATTTCCTGCAGCCGCCAAGCTCCCCTGACCCGCCGTGCCCCCCCCCCCCCCCAGTGCATCAGGTCCCTGCTCCTCTGCCTACCTCCAGGCACTTCCCACTGCCAAACAGCGGGAGGGGGGAAGGAGCGGGGAGCCGTGCGCTCAGGGGAAGAGATGGAGAAGAGGCAGGGCGGGGGCAGAGTTGAGGTGGGGACTTTGGGGAAGGGGTTGGAAGAGGCGGGGCAGGGACAGGGCCTCATGGAAGGGATGGAGTGGGGGCGGGGGTGGGGGGGTGTCAGTGATGCAGCCCTCGGCCCAATGTACTAGTCCTCATGTGGCCCTCGTGGTAACTTGAGTTTGAGATCCCTAATCTGGACCGTTGAACAGCTGTGTCCCCAGGTCTCCAACCAAGGGAGGCTTATACACTTCTTTACTATGAGATCAGCGACTCCTGGCCAGATAACACATAGTCTCCACTTGCTCCCAGCTGCACAGTGTTGAGTGCTACTAGCTAGCCTCCCATGAATTAAACTGCAGAGCCACTCCAGCAAGTTCTGTAGTCCCAGACTTTCCCCCAGAAATATGAGTCTGGTACTGCCCATGCCGCTCACTGTGCAGTACAAGCTCATATAACGTCCTTCATTTCTTCAAAAGAAAATGATAATGCATCAGCCTTATTGTCCCAGATAGAGTTTCCTATGCACTTTAATCCAAACACACTGGTTAAGATAAAACAGGATGAAGTTTATTAACTACAGAAAGAAAGATTTTAAATTACAAGTCATGATGCATAAAAAAGTCAGAATTGGTTGCAAATCTAATGTCTAAATTTAGATAGCTAAGTGAAGTTAAAAGCAAAAGGTTTGTCTCAACATAAGCTGAAGTAAATTTCAGCCTGAGACCATTCCCCCTTAGTTCAGAGTCCTTCAGGTATTCCTTGATTTCTTCAGTAGAGAGATGGGAGGAGAAAGAAAGAGAGGTGAAGTGGAGGCCACTGTCTCTCATTTTTCTACCACCTTCCCCTCTGTGAAGATTACCCCCAGCTGGAGTGCAGGCAACAAGCAGTTTGTTTTGGACATGAGATTTGCATCATCTCTGTGATGAAATGTAAAATTTCCTGTTTATACCTTTCCCCCTGCTGGAAAATGGCTGCTAAAGCAGGTGATGACTCTAACACCTGGCTGAGGCCAGTGTGTCTTTGTTACCCAAAATTACAGCATATTTCAGTAACACCCACAAACTCTTTTCAGAGACAATCATACAGTAGAATCTTATAGCTTCATACAGTGTTACACATTTAAACATGACAATAATGTTCAGCAAATTATGAGTTTTCCAATGATACCTCACAAGGCATACTTCGTACAAAATGTATCATAGTCTTGTAAAAGGGATGGACAAAATGGTACAGCCTGTCACAACGCCCCTCCCCTCAGAAGCTTTGATAATTTTTGAAATTCTATTTCCTCTTTGGTCAGAGTGGAGAGCTCTCCTAGCAATTACCTGGCTGACCATGCCAGCTCCACACTGTAGACACACTCCTGCCTGGAGTACACAGAAGGTGGTGGCTCTCCTGGGTCTGTAGAGAGAAGAGGCTATGCAAGCACAGTTCCAATCAAGCTGTAGAAACAACGATATCTATGAACAGATTGCGAGGGGCATGAAGGAGGAGGGCTATAAGAGGGAGCTGCAGCAGTGCCATGTGAAAGTCAAGGAGCTGCAGCAGGCAAACCAGAAGGCAAGGAAGGCTAACAGTTGCTCTGGTGCAAAGCTGCAGACTTGCCACTTTTACAAAGAGCTGCATGCCAGCCTCAGTGGAGGCATGACCCTACCCCACCCAAGAGGCCCATGGATACTTCAGGGGAGCAGGAGTCAGAACCCCCTGCCATAAACAGACAAGGAGGAGGAGGAAGAAGAGGAAGAGTATGGGGGACCGGCAACAGGGGGAATCCAGTGGCGCAGCAAGCCAGGACCTGTTTTTGACTCCTGGATAATTCAGCTAGTCCCTACAGTCGAGCTTGATGCAGGGGAAGGAACCTCTGGTAAGTATGCAGTTTGCTTTAATATTGCAGGGACACAGCTAGAAGAGGTAGTGAAACAACCAGTAGAGGTAGAGTTATTATCTGCTTCTCATTCACTTGTACAGTTAGGCAGTGAGAGACTGTAGAACAGTTTGTTAATGTGCACCAGACATCCTGTGAATCCTCCATGGAGATCTCAAGGAAACATTCCTGAAGGTAGCATGCAATCCTCTGCTGAAAGTTTTTGGGGAGGGCTACCTTACTTCTTCTGCCACGGCAAGACACTTTCCCACACCACTCAGCAATTACTTCAGCAGGCACCATTGCAGCACACAGGCTAGCAGCATACAGACCCGGTCTGCAGCCAGACGCCTGCAGGAGCTGTTCCCTTCCTGCCTCTGTTACTCTCAGGAGTGAGATATCAGCTAAAATCACCGCCGCCTGTGGAAAACAGAGCCAGTATTCAGTTTAATTGCCCTTTGCCCTATATGCATATATACATGCCCATGAGCTATCCACCCCCCCCCCCCGCCCCGCCATTATTGTCCTAACTCACTCCCTTCCCACCCACCTCCCAGGCTGTACTCACCTTGGCTGGGACTGCCGCTGTGCTCTATGAATCCCAAGGAGAAGTGAGAATACAGCGCTTGCAACTTGTGTGGATCAAGGGGAGTGAGTTCAGTATACCAAGTTTCTATTTAAATTGTGAATATACTTTCAATAGTACCTCTGTACATTGTATCATGTCTCTCCATCCACACCAGTGGAGTGGCTCAGCCAGATAAGGAAGAGGATGCAGGAGGACATGTTCCAAGAGATGCAGCAAGCCTCTGCCACTTTGGATACCGAGGACAGGGCTTGGAGGATCACCCTCATGGACAGCATGGACAGGGATGGAGCGGAGAGGAGAAAGGCACAGGAAAGGAGAGAGACGTGCAGCAGGAAATGCTAGCGCTTCTCAAGTGGCAAATGGACATGCTGGGGACTCTTGTTGACCTTCAGGTTCAATAGACCCATGCTCACCTCCCTCTACAGCCCATACAGAACTGCATTCTGGGACCGCCCTACATATACACCCCATATTCCACGTGGCGTCCAGGGCCACTGCACTAGCCCTACTCCTCCACCACTGGGAAGAGTACAGACAATCACATCCACACATACAGTGGTCTGTGAGAGACACGGTTGGTGTATGTGTTTGTGAAATGGAAATGACTGTTCTTTCCCCTTCAAGAGTTCTTTTCACTGTATTTATAAAGTTTCATTCAGTTATAAAAAAAATCTGTTTACATGGGTTTGGAACAAAAGTCTATTTTTGGAAACTTAATTCATTTTTATTAGTTCACAAAATATGCTGACTGGGGTTGACATCATTCAGAGATAATAGCAATGTTATATTACCACACACACACTACAAGGTTCATACCAGGGTGCAAAACAACATTGCCAGGCACAGCACATTATAGCAACACATACTATTCTGGCTCACTATTAAAATGGTATTTCAAAGCCTCCCTGAGCCATATAGCTCCCAGTGACGGGGTTGGGACTCACTACTGCAGGGCCTCCTGCTGACTCATCAGGGAATTAGCTCAGTCCAGTGTGGCACGCCCTCCACTGGTGGTGTCCCATCCATCTCTCGCCCTCTCTTGACACCTGGACCTGTGTTGCTCCCTTTTTGCGGCATCCTCTTCAAGACACTGCCCTCCGGCAGTGCCCCCCAGTCCTCATTCACCCCCTTACAGGGGGGTTATCAGCAGACTTTCACTTCACCCAGCCACAGCAGCCAACCACACCCCAAAGTCTAACCCCTTTTGCCAGAGGTCCAGTGCAGTCCACTATCACCACATCCAACAGCTGGGTGTATGTGCAAGGGGGGGACCCAGGCCCACCCTCTACTCCGGGTCCCGACCCAGGGACCCTTTGGCGGCAGCCTTCCTGCCCTCCTTCTCTCCCCTTGTCTGCCTCTCTCCCTGGGTTGCTTCCCCTTCATCCCCTTTGCACTCAGCCCTTCCCTTGGTGCCTGCAGCCTGGCAGATACCGAGCTGGAGTTCCCCCTGCCCTGCCCCTTGCACAGGAGACAGATCTTCACCCTCTGAAGGCCTGGGAGAGACTGCCTGCTCCCTTCCTTGGCAGCCTTTATATAGGGCTGAGCCTGGCCCTGATTGGCTATCTCTTACTCAGCCTCTGATTGGCTCCCTAGCAAGCCTTCTCTGATTGGCCGCCCACCCACGCAGCCTCTCTGGCCTGCTGGAGCCCCCTCTAGTATAGGAGTGGGGCAGCCACCCCACTACACTCTGTACACCCCATTACACTCTGAGTGGGGCAGCCACCCCACTAACTCCCCATTAAGCTCTTCGTAGAGCCCTAGTATCTGGCTGCTAAAAATCAGCAGACAGCTGTTCCACCTCCACCCTGGCAAAATCTTTCCCCCCTTTGCTTCACAGATACTATGAAGCACACAGAAGGCAGCTATAACCCTTGGGATATTTTTTTCACTGAGATCTAAACTCATGAGTAAAAAAACAACAAGGTGGTAGTACCTTAAAGACTAACAGATTTATTTGGGCATAAGCTTTCGTGGGTAAAAAACCCACTTCTTCAGATGCATAGAGTGAAAATTACAGATACAGACATAAATATATATTGGCACATGAAGAGAAGACAGTTACCTTACAAGTGGAGAACCAATGCTGAAGGCCAATTTAGTCAAGGCGGATGTGGTCCACTCCCAATAATTGATGAGGAGGTGTCAATATCAAGAGAGGGAAAATTGCTTTTGTAGTGAGCCAGCCACTCCCAGTCCCAATTCAAGCCCAAATTAATGGAGTTAAGTTTTTAAATTAAACTTGTTTTTGTGGATCCAGACTAACATGGCTACCCCTCTGATACTTTAAACTCATGAGTAGAGAGCATCAGCGGCCTTTCAAACAGCCAAAGGCACATTCAACTTCATTCTGCACCTGCTGAGCTGTAGTTGAAGCGCTCCTTGGGGGTGTGAAGGTGGCCGCTGTACGGCTTCATGAGGAGTAAAGGCTAGGCTGAGTCTCCCAGGATCACTACTAGCATTTCAACATCCGCAATGATAATCCTCTGGTCCGGAAAGAAAGTCTCTGCTTGCAGCTTTCTGAACAGGCCTGTGTTCTTAAAGATGCACGCATCATGCACCTTCCTTGACCATCCCAAGATCCACCTGCGCTTGCAGTACCATAGAGAAGTAACCCTTTCTGTTGATGTACTCTGTGGCAAGGTGGTCTGGTGCCAAAATAGGGCTATGCGTACCATTTATCGACCCACTGCAGTTCAGGAACCCCACTGCTGCAAAAGCATCCACTATATCCTGCACATTGCTCAGAGTCACAGTCCTTCATAGCAGGATGTGATTAATGGTCTGCACACTTACATCACAGGTTTCCCCTAACACCCCTAGTCTACTTGCACTACATTGATGACATTTCATCTGAACCCATGGAAAAGAAGCCCTTGAGGAATTCCACCATGATTTCAACAATTTCTGTCTCACCATCAACCTCAGCCTAGACCAATCCATGCAAGTGGTCCATTTCCTGGACACTACTGTGCTAATAAGCGATGGTCACATAAACACCACCCTATACTGGAAACCTACTGACCACTATACTTACCTACATGCCTCCAGCTTCCATCCAGGACACACCACACGATCCATTGTCTGCAGCCAAGCTCTAAGATACAATCACATTTGCTCCAATCCCTCAGACAGAGACAAACACCTACAAGATCTCTAGCAAGCATTCCCACCTGCTGAAGTGAAAAAACAGATTGACAAAGCCAGAAGAGTACCCAGAAGTCACCTACTACAGGACAGGCCCAACAAAGAAAATAACAGAACGCCACTAGCTGTCACCTTCAACCCCCAACTAAAACCTCTCCAGCGCATCATCAAAGATTTACAACCTCTCCTGAAAAATGATCCCTCACTCTCACAGATCTTGGGAGACAGACCAGTCCTCGCTTACAGACAGCCCCCCCAACCTGAATACTCTCCAGCAATCACACACGACACAACAAAAACACTAACCCAGGAACCTATCCTTGTGTTGGAGACCCCAGGGCATGGCCACTAGTTAAGTTGAGGGGGTAGAAGGCCATAAGGGTCGAGGAGGTCTCCCTGCTGAAGGCCTAAGGGCTTCTTCTCAACCCCCCTTAAGAGAATTCAGGCCTGGCTGGTTTAAGTAAGCTCTTTTGCTCTTAAAACAGTGTTGCAGTTGTAGATAATGCCTTATAGTGTAAAGTTTGCTGACGCCAAGTTAAAGATAATAGGAGAGACAGTTACAAGGCCAGACAGAATGTGCTAGTTGTTTAAGTTGCTAGAAATGCTTGTTAAAAGTTGCAAGAAATAAATATTGTTGTAACCCATATAAAAAAGGCAGAGTATTTGTGCAAAGTTTTAATTAGCTAATGTGTAGTGCAGTAGCATTAAGAAATATAAAAGTGTGTGTAATGACCTGCTCTGGTGTGCAGGATTTGAGATTCTATTCTCCCTGTACCTTGTTTGCAGCTGCAAATAGACTTTTCTGCTTCTCCACCCCGTTGTGATTATTGAGTGAAGCACACTGGGTAACGAACCCCTGCTGTTGTTTTGCCTCTGGGCACTGGGTGCCGGCAACAGCTTTTGGCACCCAACGTGGGGTGAAGAGGCTGCAATTTAGCCTTGCCCGGATCCCTTCCGGCGGTCGAAGATTGCAGCGACAACCAACGCCCAGCGCGCACCGGTGAGTTCATCAGGGGCCTCAGAAGAGATGCAGTTTGATCGACCCCGGAGGGCACAACGGTGCAACGCACTCAGATAGTAAAGAAGGAGCTGTGGGCGACAGTAAAAAATCAGTCCCTTAGACATAAGAGAAGAGCAGCTGCAAGAGACGGTGGGGAACCAGTCCCTTAGATAAAGTAAAAACCTTTTAAAATCCAGATTATATGCTCTGTTAAAACCTGAAGATGCCCAGAGTTACCCTGTAAGTATGAGACAAAAACAAAACACGAAAAGTAAAGTACAGTGCACGCCTCTAAAGTGTATTTTAGTAAATTAAAAAGTATTTAAATCAGATCCAATGACTAAGAGTAAATTAAAGCGATTTTGTACGGTTGACTAGCCTCAATACCAGCTAGAGGAGTAAAAACAGTGGACTCCCGGAGGATCACTAAATCATAATACAATCCTCCAGTTACTCCTGTTCTGTCAGCCAACAGAGAAGTAAAATGAGCATTCGTATGCTTACTTGTTTATGACCTTGTGGTCGTACTGATATTTTACAACGCTGTAATTTAACCCCGATTGGCCCGGTAGCAATTAATGTCAGTCCCCGGACCCCCACCCCAAATGTAATGGCAGATCCAGTGTCTCCTTCGGCCCTTACACCCACACAGAGTGAGGCTCCTTCGGCCCTTACACCCACACAGAGTGTGTCCCCTTCGGGCCCTACACCCACACAGACCGAGGCTCAGAGTAAGATTCCTAGTAAAGCTCATAGTGAAGTTCGAGTTCCATCTGCTGGAATATACCCGTTACTTACCGAGACTAAAATTGCCCGTAATGCAATAAAAAGAACAAGCTGCTCTTACCATGCAGGTCTATACTCATGCACCTTTTAATCCTATAGACCCTGGCCTCTTTCAAAGCACAGGCTAGAAAATTTTCTATCAACCCAAGCAAGTTTGTATCAATTTTTGAGAGATGTCTTAGTAGCTGCAAGCCAGACTAAGATGATTGTAATGTCCTTCTGCGAACATTATTGACTGAGGTTGAATGAGAACAAGTCATAGCTAAAGCAAGGGAGGAAGCAAAAAAGCGATATGACCAGGACCGTAACAATGTCCCGATCCCAGATGATCAAGTTCCCATAAAAAATCCTAAGTGAGACCCAAATAAAAATCAAGCTATGACCCACCTCACCTCCTATAAGGAGCTGCTACTGTATAGACTCCGTCACGCAGCTGTCAGACAGAATAATTAAACTAAACCATATAAAGTAGTACAAGACCCAAAAAAAAGCCCTGGAGCCTTTTTACAGCGCATTCGAGACACGATCCGACAGTATACCAATGCAGATCCTAATGATCCGCAAACAATTATTAAAAAAATATTTACAAGCAAAACAGCCCCCAACATTAAAAAAATACTACAAAAAAAATTAATAAATATGACCATAACACAAATTTTAAAAACAACAAATCAAATATATAATATAAAAAAACAAGTAAAATTAATAATAGCAACAATACAAGCAAGCACAAAAAAAAGTAAACAAAAAAAACGTAAACACAAACGTCCAAGCCTGCAAAAAAAACAACTAAAGCGCAATCAGTGTGCCCTGTGTCAGCAAAAAAAACACTAAAAAAATAAGTGCCCAAACAAAACAAAACAAAAAAGTACTTCTATAATAGCAATAAAAAAAACAAAAATAAAAGTGTCAAAAGAGACAAATCATCCTACCCCCAAAACCCCAAGTAAAAATGCGAGTAAAAAATAAAAAAATTGATTTTTTAGTAGACTCTAGAGCGGCGCAAACTGCTGCAAATCAACCCCTTCAGTTGCCAGTAGCAGACTCCCTCACTGTGACAAGAGCCACAAGCAAAGATACCAAGTGCCCAGTGTATGCCCCAGCAAAATGTGCTTTAAGAAACAAAACCATATCCCATAAGCTAGTATACCTCCCTAAATGCCCAACACCATTGCTGGGACAAGACCTGCTGTGTCGCCTAGATGCCACCCTGCATTTTACTCAAGATAAAATAACCCTTACCTTACCCCCTAAAAATGCATAGATTATAGCCCTTGCAGCTGAACCCTCAGCTATGCAAGCCCCAAAATAAGACCAGTAAAAAGTTCAAGTTTATCCCCTTGTGTGAGCATCAGAGATCCCAAGAAAAGCTACTCACCAAACCCCTATTCATGTCCAGCTCATACCCAAAAAAAGTCTGGTGCAAGTAAAACAATATCCAATCAAAAAAGAAGCCAGAGAGGGGTTACAAAAAACCATAGATCGATTTCTAACGTACAGTATTCTCCGGAAATGTCAGTCAGCCTGGAACACTCCCATTTTACCTGTACAGAAACCTGATGGCACGTACCGGCTGGTACAAGACGTAAGGGCAGTTAATGAACAAGTTAAGACTCTGCACCCTCTTGTCCCTAACCCGTATACCCTATTGGCTTCTATAGGAAGACAGTATACCCATTTTTCAGTTCTTGATTTAAAAGATGCTTTTTTTGCCATCCCAGTTGACACCTCAGCACAAGAGATTTTCTCCTTCAAATGAAAGGACCAAAACAAAGTTAAAAAGCAACTTTGCTAGACAATGTTAGCCCAAGAGTTTAAAAATTCCCCCACCCTCTTTGGCCAGGCTCTGGCCAGAGACCGAGAGGAGTGGGATAATAAAGAAGCCCTCCTTTTGCAATACGTAAATGATCTGTTAATTGCCACTGTGAGCTTAACTCCCTGCCTTAAAGCCACCATGAGTCTCCTGAATTTTGTGAGACTCCGAAGATATCGAGTAGCACGAAGTAAAGCTCAGATTGCTCTCCCACAAGTACAGTACCTCGGGTTCTACATACAGCAAAAAACCCGCCAGCTTTCAAATAAAAAAAAAAAGCCATATGCCAAATTCCTATCCCGAATAATCGCAAGCAGCTCAGAGCATTTCTAGAAATAGCAAGCTTCTATAAAATATAGATCCCAAAGTTTAAACTATAAGCTAGACTCCTGTACAACTGTGTAAAAAAAGCAGACCATGACCCCTTTCATTAGACCCCAAAAGCTGACAAAGCATTTAAAATCCTAAAAAAAAAAGCTAATAGAAGCCCCAGCTCTAAGTCTACCAGTTCTCTCCAAGCCATTTCAGTTGTATGTACATAAACAAAAAAAAGTGGCCCTGGGAGTACTCACACAGCTGCTAAGAGCATAAAAACGTCTGGTGGCATATTTTTCTAAAGAACTGAACCAAGTAGCCAAAGGCTGGCCAGCGTGCCTGCGGGCAGTGGCAGCCACCGCCCTGACCCTGGCAGAAGCAGAAAAACTGACACTAAAAAGAACAACACAAGTTTTTACACCACACATAGTACGCGCTTTACTAACTGTTAAAGGCGGCCCCTGGATCACACAAGCGTGCATGGCAAGATACCAAGCAAAGCTCTTAGAGAACCCCGAGGTCACGCTGCAGCCTTGCCCATCCCTTAACCCTGTCACCCTCTTACCAGAAACTGAGAAATAGGAACATGACTGTTTAAAGATCATAAATGCCCAATATTCTAGCCGCCCAGACTTGAAGGATGTGCCCCTCCCAAATGCAGATTATGAGTAGTACACTAATAGTAGCAGCATAGTGATAAATGGGCAAAAAAGAGCGAGTTATGCTATTGTGACCCTCACTGACACCGTAAAAGCTGAAAGTTTGCCCGCTGAGACCTTAGCTGAGCTAGTGGCTCTGACCCGTGCACTCGAACTGTCCAAAGGAAAACGGGTCAATATTTTCGCTGATTCCAAATATGCTTTTAGAGTGCTGCATGCTCACGCTGGCCTGTAGAAGCAGAGGGGAATGCTGACAGCCCAAGGCTCTCCAGTCAAGTAAAAGCCCCAAATTCTCCAGCTTTTAGAGGCAGTGCAACTCCCTTTAAAAGTAGCAGTAGTACACTGTAAAGCCCATCAGAGAGAAGATCAAAATGTGACCGGGGTAATGCCAAAGCAGATAGAGAAGCGAAGCATGCTGCCACCCTGATGTCCCCTCAGACTCAGAACACCTATATGCATGCCCTTATCCCATCAGTGGGGGAGCTCCCTCAGTATTCTAAAAAAAAAAAAAAAAAAAAAAAAAAAAACAGCTAGCTGACAAACTTGGTCTCCAGGAAAAGGAGGGATGGCTTCATTCCCCGGAAGGGAAAGTCCTCTTACCAAAGAGCCTAATTCTGCCAGTATTACAAAAATTACATCAAACCTCTCATGCTGGCAGAGAAACACTTATCCAACTAATAAAAAAGTACTTCATAACCTCCAGACTCAGACCCCTGGCTGCCCAAGTACAAGCAGAACGCCTAGTCTGTCAAAAGAATAACCCCCGACCAAGACACCCAGTACCACCAGCGGCCCTGGAACCCACTCCAAGCCCCAGACGGGTGTAGCAAATAGACTTTACTAAGTTTCCCCGGACCCAAATGTTCAAGTAACTCCTTTGCATAGTAGATAAATTCAGCAGATGGCCGGAAGCCTTTCCATGTCGCAATTGCACTGCCAGGACAGCGGCTCTCAAGTTTGTTAAAAAAATTATTCCTCGCTTTGGACTTCCCCAGTAAATAGAATCTGACAATAAAACACACTTCACATCAAAAATTGTCCAAAGCATCTCAGACGCCTTACAGATTCCCTAAAAACTCCGTACACCATGAAGACCACAAGCCAGTAAAGTAGTAAAGCAGACCAATCAGACCCTTAAACATCTCTCAAAAGTATGCCAAGAGGCTTCCCTACAGTGGCCTGATGCCCTGCCCCTAGTTCTGCTCCACATCCGTGCTCTCCCAAAAAGTAGATTAAAGCTCAGTCCCTTTAAAATTATGTTTAAAAAAAACATAGCCTATAAATAGTACACCAGCTGTGTCAAAAAAAAAGTAAAAATTAAAAAATAAGTTTCTGTCTCAATATATGTGTTCCCTGTCTGCTGTTCTTTTGTCTCTTCACAAGTATACTAAAGATCCCCAGCCTCTACCCTTGGACTCGCCCATCCACTCCCTGCAGCCTGGTGATTCAGTGCTTGTACATACCTGGAAAGACGAGCCCCTCCAGGAAAAGTGGAAGGGACCCTATACCGTCCTGCTGGTCTCCCACACAGCAGCAAAGGTCGAGGGACACAAAAATTAGATTCATTATACCCGGCTAAAAGCGGTGTCAACCCCCACCCCGGCTGAAAGGTGGACCGTGCATTCAGCCCCCTCCACTAAAGATCTTAAACTAAAATTACTATTTAAACGAAAGCCCGCCAAAAAAGCAAAAAAATAAATAAATAAGTATATTTTATTCCCCCTCTTGGCCATGTGCCTAACCGGTACTGCTGTTTCAGGCATTGTACCCGTAAATACCTGGTTAGCACTGGCCCAGAGTGCAGTGAACGCAACGTCGTTTTGTTGGCCACATACATTTTTAGTGAGTGCAATCATAAAGACTTGTTTTATTAGTGTATGTGCAGCCCCAACCCTAGTTCAGAATTATTCCCTGTTAAAAACCATAAATAAAACATTTACTTATACTGATTTATATACCCTTAGATCTGCCCAGTATAAGTTAGATGTCTCCATGTTTTCTTATTACCTAGCCAATGCAACCCTTGCCCCCTCTTATATAAAGTTTGTAAATGCTACTCACATTAAAAAAAACCTCACCAATAAAAAACTTAAATGTAATAACAGTATAAAAATCTCCTTTGCCTACGAGCACATGAAATTGCCAGCAAAGTAGTTCCTTATATGTAGCACACATGCGTATTCCTATGTCCCGGCCAATAGTTCTGAGAGTCCCTGCTCTCTTAGTCGCGTAGCCCCATTGATTTTTCTATACCCTCTGCAGTTATCTGCCCGTCATAAAAGGGATGCTATTCCCCTTGATTCCACCTGTAAGTCAGAAGTAACCTTATTCTCAAAGAGTGAGGTAGCAGCTCTGGCCTTTTCTTTAGTTAGTATCTCTGAGCTTGTGGTGCATAATTATCACGCAGTAGAGCACCTTGCCTGCACAGTGGCAAAGGCCATTAACTTAACCTCAACCGTCCTGGCCCAACTCTCACATGAGTTAGGAAAAGTACGTCAAAGTATGCTATAAAACAGGCTGGCTGTAGACTATTTGCTTCTACGCCGTAGTCACCTATGCCAAGAGTTTGCAGGCATGTGTTGCTTTAATATAACAGATGCAAAGCCATCCGTAAAAGCTGATTTACAACACCTAAAGCAGCTAGTAAAAAGCATTCATCAGCAAACTAAAAAAGATTAGCTAAGCTCTCTATTTTCTAGTTAAGGCCTTTCCCCGTAACTAAGTAAGTTGTTTAGCCTATTATTTAAGGTTTTTTTCCCTATATTAATCATGTTATATTTACTGTGTTGTATGTAGTACTGTGTAAAAATGCTTATTTTACATAGTTTTAAAAATTTAAATTTTATACATAGCCCACTAATAAATAAATAAAAAAAACCTCAAACAATAAAAATAAATATTCTCAAAAAAAAATTGTTAAAGACCCCAAAACATAGCCACTAGTTAAATTAAAAAAATAAAAAACCATAAAAGTCAAAAAAGTCTCCCTGCTAAAAGCCTAAAGGCTTCTTCTCAACCCCCCTTAATAAAATTCAAGCCTGACTAGTTTAAGTAAGCTCTTTTGCTCTTAAAACAATGTTGCAATTGTAAATAATGACTTATAGTGTAAAATTTGCTAACACCAAGTTAAAAATAATAATAAAAACAGTTACAAAGCCAAACAAAATGTGCTAGTTGTTTAAGTTGCTAAAAATACTTATTAAAAGTTACAAAAAATAAATATTATTATAACCCATATAAAAAAAGCAAAGTATTTGTGCAAAATTTTAATTAACTAATACATAATACAGTAACATTAAAAAATATAAAAGTGTGTGTAATGACCTGCTCTAGTGCGCAGGATTTGAGATTCTGTTCTCCCTGTACCTTGTTTGCATCTGCAAATAAACTTTTCTGCTTCTCCACCCCGTTGTAATTATTAAGTGAAGCACACCAAGTAACGAACCCCTGCTGTTGTTTTGCCTCTGAGCACTAAGTGCCAGCGACACTTGCAACAAAGCCCGATGCCAACTCTGTCCACATATTTATTCAAGTGACACCATCATAGGACCTAATCACATTAGCCACGACATCAGGGGCTCGTTCACCTGCACATCTACCAATGTGATATATGCCATCATGTGCCAGCAATGCCCCTCTGCCATGTACATTGGCCAAACCGGACAGTCTCTATGCAAAAGAATAAATGGACACAAATCTGACATCAGGAATCATAACATTCAAAAACCGGTAGGAGAACACTTTAACCTCTCTGGCCACTCAGTAAAAGATTTAAGGGTGGCAATTCTGCAAAAGAAAAGCTTCAAAAACAGACTCCAATGAGAAACTGCTGAGCTTGAATTAATACGCAAACTAGATACCATTAACTTGGCTTTGAATAGAGACTGGGAGTGGCTGGGTCATTGCATATATTGAATCTATTTCCCTAAATTAAGTATCTTCACACCTTATTGTCAACTGTCTAAATGGGCCATCTTGATTATCACTACAAAAGTTTTTTTCTCCTGCTGATAATAGCTCATCTTAATTAATTAGCCTCTCACAGTTTGTATGGCAACTTCCAACTTATCTGTATGTATATATATGTCTTCTTACTATATGTTCCATTCTATGCATCTGATGAAGTGGGCTGTAGCCCACGAAAGCTTATGCTCTAATAAACGTGTTAGTCTCTAAGGTGCCACAAGTACTCCTGTTCTACTTACATCACAGCAACCCCCACGGTGGATTTCCCAGCTCCAAACTGATTCCTGACTGATCGGTAGCAATCTGGCATTGCAAACTTCCACACAGCGGTCACCACTCGCTTCCCCACTGTCAGTGCAGCTCTCATTTTGGTGTCATTGTGCTGAAGGGCTGGGAAGAGCTCTGCACACACACCCAGGAATGTGGCCTTGAGCATCAGAAAGTTCTGCAATCACTGCTTGTCATAAATATAAAGGGAAGGGTAACCATCTTTCTGTATACAGTGCTATAAAATCCCTCCTGGCCAGAGGCAAAACCCTTTCACCTGTAAAGGGTTAAGAAGCTAAGATGACCTTGCTGGCACCTGACAAAAATGACCAATGAGGAGACAAGATACTTTCAAAGCTGGAGGGGGGATGACAAAGGGTCTGTCTGTCTGTATGATGCTTTTGCCAGGAACAGATCAGGAATGCAGTCTCAGAACTTCTGTAAAGTTAGTAAGTAATCTAGCTAGAAATGCGTTAGATTTCCTTTTGTTTAATGGCTGGTAAAATAAGCTGTGCTGGATGGAATGTATATTTCTGTTTTTGCGTCTTTTGTAACTTAAGGTTTTGCCTAGAGGGATTCTCTATGTTTTGAATCTGATTACCCTGTAAGGTATTTACCATCCTGATTTTACAGAGGTGATTCTTTTACCTTTTCTTTAATTAAAATTCTTCTTTTAAGAACCTGATTGATTTTTCATTATTCTTAAGATCCAAGGGTTTTGGTCTGTGTTCACCTGTACAAATTGGTGAGGATTCTTATCAAGCCTTCCCCAGGAAAGGGGGTGTAGGGCTTGGGGGGATATTTTGGGGGAAGACATCTCCCAGTGGGCTCTTTGTTTAAAATGCTTGGTGGTGGCAGCATACAGTTCAAGGACAAGTCAAAGTTTGTACCTTGGGGAAGTTTTTAACCTAAGCTGGTAAGAATAAGCTTAGGGGGTCTTTCATGCGGGTCCCCACATCTGTACCCTAGAGTTCAGAGTGGGGAAGGAACCTTGACACTGCTCATCAATCCCATACTGGCATAACGATGTGATCCCACCAGAAAGTGCGTGTTTCTCAGGCTCACAACCAACGCTCCACCATCTGCAGCTGCTCTGTGAATGCCACAGACAACCCTGAATTGTTTCTTTCAATTCAATTCATGCACAGATGTTCCCTGCAGCTACTCTGGTGGCTCTTCAAATGCTGTGCTCATCACAAAAGTGCAGAGCTGTGCAGGGTCCTTGCTTCTCACACAGATGGCAGATGTGTGGGTTTGTGGGGCTTTTGAAATGAGGCACGAAACATTATGGGATGCAGATAAAATTATGGAATGGAGAAAACTGAATTATGGGCCATGGAAATCATGTTCCCAGTCACCCCTATATTACTCATTTGCCCCCATGAGGCATTGCAAACCCTTTCCAAAACACCCTGTGTTAGATGATGGTAAGTTGCACAGTGGGATAGCTACCCACGGTGCACTGCTCTCTGCATCGATGCAAATGCTGGTAAGTGAGGACATGCACCACTGACACAAGAAGCGTTGTGTGGACACGTAAAAGTGATTTAATTACTGTAGAGGCTGTATGTTGACATAACTTAAGTCAACTTAATTTTGTAGTGTAGACTTACCCAAATCAGGCCTGACATACTGAACTAGTGGGGTTTCACCAAAAGATGGGATGTTGGAACAATTTGTGTAGTGGGGGCACTGAGAGCCATTGAACCAAACTGTAAACCCTGTAGTATATGATGGAAACCTCTTCAAGCCAGGGGGTGCGGCAGCCAGAAACCTTAGTTCCAGCACCTATGCAAGAAGACTGAGATGTCTCATTGTGACCGAGACGTATTCCAAAGGACAGGACACCACACTGAGCACTGAATCCAGAGCATTAATCTCTTTTATTCCCTTTCTTGCATACACATAACAATAAAGCCATTTCTGCTAGAAGTGGGAAGGTGCAAATTGTCTTTTTGCAGAAATCAGCTATATTTTATGCTTCTTGTAGTCACCACCACTGTGAATGATATTGTGCTCTATGGTTACAGAGTGTTTAAAATCAGGCAGAGACCAAAAAAACAACAACAAAACAAATACAGTACAGAACTGTGGTAAATGTAAACTACTAAAAAATGGGCAAGCAGCATTTTTCTTCTGCATAGTAAAGTTTCAAAGCTGTATTAAGTCAATGTTCAGTTGTAAACTTTTGAAAGAACCACCATAATGGTTTGTTCAGAGATATGAACATTTCAGAGTTACGAACAACCTCCATTCCCAAGGTGTTCATAACTCTGAGGTTCTACTGTAATAGGCAGTTGTCACAGCACATTAACTTATCTTTGGGATCAGAGTAACTAGATTCTTGCTGCATCTTGTCCAGATGCCTGTCGGTATAATGATGTGGGGGATATACATGCTGTATGGTAAAGACATCAGCAGAACACATAAGGAGTTTTAACATCCTTACATTTGGTAGAATTGAAAGCATCAGCAGTGTTACAAAACAGCAGTGTAGAAACTGAAGAAAAACCATAGTGCTCATTGCATAAAAATAATATCCCCATCTTCTATTAATATCCCCCTCTGCTCCTGCCCATCTCAATTCCCAGCTTCTAGTCCCTCTCCCTCCAGGCTCCTATCCTCCACCCCCTCCCCCTTCGCACTCTTCCCCCTTACCCAACCATTCCTCACCCCTCTATATTTGAAGCAGGCAGACTAACTGGGTACTACAGGGGGTGCATTGAAAGCATTGAATAGACCGTCTCCCTGCTCTCAGTTCTGGCACTACAGCAGCCCCCAGCAGCTGAGAGGAGAAATTTCAAGGAAAGTCCTGCTTAGCCCTTATAGCCGGAGGATGGAGCATGCTCTTTGGAGAATTTAGCTGCAAAGCTCTAAGAAGTCTCTACTGAACATGTGGAAAGTGTGATTATTCTGAGGCTTATAATTTCTCCAAATTTGGACAAATTTTAATGGGGGCAGCAGACAGCACATCCACAATGATTATGCATCATGACTCACAAGCGTTTTTCAGACTCACTGCTTCCCAGAATAGAGTCCTCCACCCTGTAAGTATGGTCTACATTCCTGGCCCTAGATCTATGACCCTACATTTGCCATATTGAAACACATGTTGTTTTCTTACACCCAGCTTTTCAAACCAATCCCAGTTGCTCAATATCACTGACAACTCCTCTTCATTATTTTACTTTAGTAGCTGCTGTTTGACATCCTCCTTAGTTATTACTGAAATGGAAAGTATTTCATCATTATTTATGATCATGCAGTATGAATACCTCATGTAGCTTTTTCCTAAATACAGAACAAAAATATATAGTAAACATTCTGCTTTTTCTTCATTATTATTGACAATTCTAGCATTTCCATCTAGTAATGGACCATTGTTAGGATTCCTTTTATTCCTTATAAACTTAAAAGCTTCCTTTTTATTGTCCTTAACTCTGCTGGTTATGGATTTCTCCTTGTGTCCTTTTTGCTTCCCTTATCAGTTTTCTGCAATTCCTAGCTTCTAATTTATATTCATTGCTACTATTTTCCCTTTTTTTTTTTCCATTTAAAAAAAAATATATAGCCTCTTTCACTTCCCCTCTAAGAGAGGCTGTTTTTATAACCAGTGTAGCCTTCTTTGATTGTGGAATTGTGTCTCTTTGAGCATCTAGTAAAAATGTTCTTAAATTATTCCAAATGATAATTCATGATTTTGTTTACATACGTTCTCCAAGCAGATTTGGCTAAAACTTGTCAGTTTTGTGTAATTTGGCCCTTTTGAAGAGCCAATTATACATATTCTAGTTAGGACTATATTGTATTTACACATAGCAAATGTAATCAATACATGATCACTTGCATCTAAGCAACCAGTAATTTTTAGTTCTGTGACCAATTCCTCATTATCTGTCAACATGGGCACAATGTAGAATTCCTTCGTGCTGGATGCAACACTTTTTGAATCAGGAAATTGCCATCTGTAATTTTTAGAAATTCCAAAGATTGTTTAGCACTGGTGTCATGAGACCTCCAGTATGTCACTTGGATTGAAATCCTCCCATAATAATGCAGCTGTTTTTAATACACATAGATAGGTGCTTAACAAGCCAGTCATCGTATTCTCTAGTCTGGTCTGAGGCAAACACCAACTAGTACCCAAACTTACGCTTTATCTGTTAGAACATTGATCGATAGCACATTGTTCCCTAAACTCATTCTTAGAAATGGCTGAATCATTTTAGTTGAAACTTTTTAAAAAATTGGGCCTTCAGCAGACACCTGTCATGAAAAGTTTCAGTCCAAACAGTTAAAGACTGGCAAAGTTAGAAGCCACTGAAAACAGGGTGTTATAATGGGAAGTGTTGGGCAGCCTTAACTATAGGTTACCTGTGCCTCCTAAAATACACACACACACACACACATTTACACGCATCGAGAAAGACCAGCAGTATAATAGTATCGGTTACACTCAAACTGGTTTATTACTTGCTCAGAGTAAACTAATGAAAAAGAGTCAAAGGTAGTTAAAATTATCAGGTGATAAACACAAAAATGCAGGTGTGTCTCAAACTAATCTTTGGTAAGGAGAAATCTTAATATCATTAAGCATGAGGACCATTCTATCCATGATAAGGGAGAGATTCCAGGTTAAAAAATGAAATGGCATTAATCATCACATCCTTACTAATATGTTTGAGTGCTGATGCAAAAGAATGAGACTGTAGGTCTGAACAATAAAAGGTAGGAGAAACATCTAGAAACTGAATCAATATCAGTAGTTGGGTTTCATTCTCTGCATAAACCTTGTTACTCCATTCTGAAGGGAACTATAAATGATCTGATCTGGTTTCAATTTTAGGGTAGCCACATTGGGTTTCCTAATATATGGAGTAGAAGGAATTATATCTGCAGCTCCACACCAATAATCAATCACATCCCTTGAGAAAAAAAAATAAAGGAAAGGGGATGTTTAAAGTAAGATATCCAGAGTGCCTTTCTACTGTAATGGTGATTCCCTAAGTGAGTAATATGGCTACAGTTAACAGAACAACAACAAAGAAAGACTATGAAGGACATCTCGGTTTTCCCTTTATTGAATGTTGTTAATACACCATTTCAAGTGTGCTTTGGCTATTTTATACATAGTACGTGCCTGGTTTAAATCAAAACAAACAGGTTGGAAGACATTATACTAAAGAGAGGTGGGTTCTAGGTTAGCTTATAAAGGCCAAGAGGGACAACAATGTTAGTTGACACTCATTGGCTGTCTACACAGCCATGTAACAAAATTACTCCTATTGTATGGTATTGCAGGTGTGAACATTTATACTTGAGAAGCAGTCTATGATCACATAGTAAAGACTGTAGCATAAACTATATGTACATGGAAACAGAGAAAAAGCTGCATCTGTATTTCCTAGCAATTTCAGGCATTTGGTGCGTTTCAGGCTCTCTGTTGATATTTGCTAGCTTAGCCATGCCACATTAACATTATCTTAACACCATTTTACTCACATTTCCTAGGTTTTTAAAAAAGAAATTCCATTGTTTGGAAGACGCAGTCATATGCCATGCAGACACCCTGCACTGCCTCATTCGGTGTTTACCTTATTCAATGTAACACTGGTTCCTGCAGCTCCTGCATCACTTGGTGAACACCTTGTGCCGCTGAAAACTTTATGCAAGAGCACATCAAGATTCAAACGTCATGGAAAATCCCCTGTGTCTGGAACATAACATTTCCAACTGTACTAGCTAAGCACGCTAAATGAAACAGGTTTCTCATAGAGGCTTGCTTTATTCAGGTCTGAACTGTGACTGGCCCTTGTGTGAGTTCATGCAGCAAAAGGACATAAAGAACCTTCCCACTTTGTTTGCCCTGAGTAAGGGCCAGTCATAATCACAGTCCCTGTACTCAAGGAGCTGAGGACAATGGCTTCAGCCCTACACACACTCTCTCTCTCTCTCTACTGCCTGGATCATGGAGGAGGCTGCTTACACCAGAAAGAACAGGCTGCTTCAGTCCAAAGTATGATGCAAGCTGTGCACCTGTCTTGTAAACTGGGAAATGCTGAGGCACAACTTCTCAATCTAGGACTGTGTGGCTCCCCTGCTCAGGACTGTGTCTGGCTGGTACAAATCGCCTCAAACTTTAGGAAAGTTTGGACGTGGACTCCACAGCTCAAGTCCATCATTAATGGGAGCACACTGGTAGCCAGTGAGGACACCAAAATATGAGTGAGAACAGTGTAGCACAGGGGTGGACAAATTTTTTGGCCTGAAGGCCACATCAGGGAAGAGAAATTGTATGGTGGGCCATGAATGCTCACAAAATTGGGGTTGGAGTGTGGGAAGGGGTAAGGGCTCTGGCTAGGGGTGCAGGCTCTGGGGTGGCACTGGGGCTGAGGAGTTTGGGGTGCAGAAGAGTGGTCTGGGCTGGGACCGAGGGTTCAGAGGGCAGCAGGGGAATCAGGGTTGGGGCAAGGGTGTGAAAAGGGATGCAGGTTCCGACTCGGGGTGCAGGCTTTGGGGTGGGGCTGGGGGTGAGAGGTTTGGGGTGCAGGAGGGTGCTCTAGGCTGGGATCGAGGGGGTTGTAGAGCAGGACGGGGATCAGGGCTGGGGCAGGGGGTTGGGATGTGGGGAGATGCTCAGGGGTAACTCAGTCTCAGGAACAGCACCCAGCATGGAGCAATGCCATATACTCTTGGTTTGCCAAGCCCCAGAGAGAACACTAATAGCTAGCCACAGTCAATGGCCTAAAGAACAGAAGTGTTTGGATCTTAGTTCCTGGCAATTGTACCTTCATAGCCTTGACATTCTAATTTGTCAAATGTCTTATACTGTTAATTTGTGAGATTGAAATGAGTGAACAACTTTAATCCTAAATAAACACAAAGATTCCCCTACGCAAACTTCTGTGTCACACCGGGAATTCAGCAATACAAGGCGGAGGTGACACATAAGTATTGATAATGGGAGGACACAAATTTGAGCCACTCCCTGATGTAACCCTTCTGCCAGGCCAAGTTGATAGCAGCAAGGGCCGGGTTCAGTACACAGGGGTTCCCTCTCATCAAAGCAAATGCAAAACTGGCTCGAGCCCCCACCCAGTGACCTGCGAAAATCTTACACACCCCCTGGGTGCCTCAAAGAGGCAATACTTCCCCTCTCGCAAGCACAGAGTCTCGGTGTAGCAGAGAATCTTTAATAACATGAGGTAAACGACATCAGCATTAAATTGGGGAAACACCACAACTAGTGTTCATTAACCAAACCATGAGCAAAGACCCACCCCAGCAAATTGGGCCACATCCTTTCCCTCGGGTTCTTGAGTCCCAGAACCCAAACGTCTCTTGAGTCCAGCAATCCACAAATCACCCAAAGTTCAAAAAATCCAGCCCCAGAGTTCAAAAGTTAATCTGCAGAGTGTTACTCCCCAGTCTGGCTAAAATGTGCCTATGTGTGGGAGAAAGAGGTAAGGGGCACCTTACGTGTCCTGAAGCTGACTGCCCCACAGGGCTCTGCTCTGCTGTCTCACAAACGGCTCCACTCCACCACGACCAGCTCCGCTCTGCACAGCTCTCCATCTCACAAACACGCCACTGTCTCAAGAACAGCTCCGCTCTGCACAGCTCACCTCGCCGTCTCACAAACACTCCGCCAGCCTATCCACGAACAGCACCGCTGCACTCTGGTTCTTCCGGCTCCCCACTACTTGACACAGTGCTCAGTGATTTCAGCTCATAGTAGTGGGAGCCTTAGTGCTGGTGCACCATAAGGCTAAAGTGAATTCAGTACAGTACCTGTAGCAAGACTCTTAATAGACCCAAAATTAGCTCTGACATTCCACAGTGGAGAGAGACAGAGGCGCAATTAGTGTTTCAGGCCCACACCACCAGGTACAAATACCTGTCTCAAGCCTCTCTCAATTCACAGACTTTTGGAACCCATGTCCCTTGCTTAGCGAGTGCTACTTAGTTGATGGTGAGTCCCTCCATCATAACAAAAGGCCAAGTACAGTTCCAAGCACAGTTCCCATAATCAGGGTAATAACAATTTATTCTTCCGGCCCCAATAACAGAGACACTGGGGATCCCACAACAGCCAAAGTGACCATTTGGGCAGCTATGGCCTCATTCTAGGCGGGGTGGGTGTGCCTATGCAAATGAGATCAGCCCCTGAAGTTCTTTTCCACAACTTGCCACACCTCACCACCAGATGTCAGGGTGGAGCTCATCCTGACCCTGCTTACACTGAAAAAGAGGAAACAAAAATATAAATATAAATCCATGCAGATATTGGGGGGGGGGGGGGCGGAGGAGGCAGGGCACATGACCCTGCATGCCACCCCCTCTCCTCCCAAAGAGACACACGTCTCCTCTGATACACAGTATTTCGTTAGACACAGAAAGGGAAACTCTAGTCTATGGTATATATTAAAGGTATAAATGAAAAGAAAATGGCTGCACAGCAGAGCAAGGTGGAGAGCCCTCTCACAGGCTGGTCAGAACCATGGCACCATGACAAGTTACACAGAAGCCCACTGCCCTCTCCTATCAGACAACCCACTCCCCTAAACCGTATTAGACAGAAAATAAACCATTCAGAGAAGGGAAGAACACCTGACAGTGGAGGGAAAAGCAGGAGGCAAAGAGGGACTCCTGGCTGTGCACATAGTGCTCTGGCTGCTGGGGTTGTTGCTCCAGGTTTATTTAGAGAAAATATCCCTGGAACTATTTTAGAACATTGGTAAATAGGACTACAGTTTCTCACCTTTCCTGCTACTTCATCCACTTCCTCCCTTTTCTATTACCATTGACTATGCTCCCCTTTTCCTAGGCTCAGAACTCCACTTCAATTCTGACTCCTCCTTCTTCGCCCACCTCCTGTTTTTAAGGTAATAAGGCTAGTCACTTAGACATGCTAGTAAACAACTGCACCTTGTTATACATTATGGACTACCCTCCACCAACTCCAGTGGTGGCTGTTAAACTTGCTGAGGCCTGTCACATCCTCCTCTACACTCCAGTGAAAATCTGCCCTTTCCCTACTATTCCTATTGCTTATCCATGATTTTGGCATCTCCCCTCTCTACCCTGCAGCCTGCCAAAATGCCATAGCTAAAATCCTCTTCTGCTCCTACCACAGCACCCCTTGGAGTCCTTCGGTGCCTCTTCATTGCACTGCATTCAAGCTTTTGCCCTTACTTTCAAGACTTGGCACAATCACGCTGCCAACTAAATCTCCACTCGCAAACCTACTCTGCCCAAGAAACCAACACGCTTCCCAAACTTCCCTTTCATAGAATCATAGAATATCAGGGTTGGAAGGGACCCCAGAAGGTCATCTAGTCCAACCCCCTGCTCGAAGCAGGACCAAGTCCCAGTTAAATCATCCCAGCCAGGGCTTTGTCAAGCCTGACCTTAAAAACCTCTAAGGAAGGAGATTCTACCACCTCCCTAGGTAACGCATTCCAGTGTTTCACCACCCTCTTAGTGAAAAAGTTTTTCCTAATATCCAATCTAAACCTCCCCCATTGCAACTTGAGACCATTACTCCTCGTTCTGTCATCTGCTACCATTGAGAACAGTCTAGAGCCATCCTCTTTGGAACCCCCTTTCAGGTAGTTGAAAGCAGCTATCAAATCCCCCCTCATTCTTCTCTTCTGCAGACTAAACAATCCCAGCTCCCTCAGCCTCTCCTCATAAGTCATGTGCTCTAGACCCCTAATCATTTTTGTTGCCCTTCGCTGGACTCTCTCCAATTTATCCACATCCTTCTTGTAGTGTGGGGCCCAAAATTGGACACAGTACTCCAGATGAGGCCTCACCAGTGTCGAATAGAGGGGAACGATCACGTCCCTCGATCTGCTCGCTATGCCCCTACTTATACATCCCAAAATGCCATTGGCCTTCTTGGCAACAAGGGCACACTGCTGACTCATATCCAGCTTCTCATCCACTGTCACCCCTAGGTCCTTTTCCGCAGAACTGCTGCCTAGCCATTCGGTCCCTAGTCTGTAGCGGTGCATTGGATTCTTCCGTCCTAAGTGCAGGACCCTGCACTTATCCTTATTGAACCTCATCAGATTTCTTTTGGCCCAATCCTCCAATTTGTCTAGGTCCTTCTGTATCCTATCCCTCCCCTCCTTTCTGTAATGCCCTTCCTCACCTCTCACCTTTGGCTTTGCACCATCTCTAATGCTATCCCTTATTCTTGGAACAGCCACCTCCCATTACTTCTCAGCTGTTCTACTTTTAAAAACCCACTTCTTCCATCGATCTTCCCTACACTGATCACTTCATCTGTCTCTGCACTTCCAACTCCTTAATGGTCTCCCCATGTTTTGCCTTGTCTCAGTTCAAGTGTAAACTCTTCAGGGCAGTGACATTGATTTATACCATGTTTTATAAAATGCCATATGCATTTATGATGCTACATGGATAATTAACACTAAAACCCATAGGGCCCAGAGTCAAACCAAAGACCTAGAGAACAGACCTTTTTTTAGAGACCCATGCCATCCTAACCCTCATGTTTTCATTTCTTGGTTTAAACTCTCATACCATCCAATTATGAGAGAAAAAAGAATGAACAATCATATCCCCCACAAACACACCTCCTCATTACACAGCAACAAAGATGACACATAACTGTTGATAGTGGAGGGGCACAATTTAAACATGCACTCTTATTTTGAGCCCACTTCTCACAAAAAAAGAGAAACAAATATATAAACCCTGGCAGAAATCTGGGGGGAGTCACATGACACCCCCCCCAAACATGTTCTCCCCCATGTCACTTCACCAAAATCAATTCCTCAGAGGAAGTTTACGAACAGTATAATGTATTTCTGCAGAGAGAGAGAGAGAGAGAGAGGCCCGTCTATATCTTTTTAAAGGTACAAACTAAAAGAAACCCACTGTGCAGCACAGCAAGGTGGGGAGCCCTTTCACACACGGGTAAGAGCCATGGGATCACAAGAGTTTACTAAGACACCAGCTGTACTCTCCTATCAGACAACCTCAGATGGAGAAGTCCCACTCCCCTAAACCATATTAGACAGAAAATAAACAAATCAGTGACAGAAAGACCACGCCAGGGAAAAGTGCACCTCCATTTTATGGACTGGTGTGCAAAGGGGAGAGAGGTGAGCATTTGCCTTCACCCTACCTGGACGTCTGGCCCATGCAAAGCTTCTCTGCCAGTGCACACCATCTGTTCAGGGGGGCTCATTTCTCTTTTCTGTTTCATCACATGCAGTTTAAATAATAAAAGGCTGGTATATTGATTTGTTCAATGGCGTCAGCGCAATCTGCATATCATCATACTCTGTGTGGTATCCCTATTCCTAGATAATATGGTAAATGTTTAATCCCTTTCCTATGCCTGTGTGTGTCTCAGTCATAACCTTTTATATTTTATCATGTGCGTCAGCTTCGGCGTACGATCCACAATTTGTTTGCTAGTCATTTCTCTACCAAAAAATAATATCAGGGGAGTTTTGATACTGGCTCAAACCCCAAATCCATGCAGTCTATTTTTCTGCCTGACGCAATGAACAATACTGGATGCTTTTAGAAGGTGAAATATTGCCACAGTGCACTCGTTAGTTGTGTGATCCCTTTCTGACTTTCCCCCATCCCCCATTCAGTGCTTAAAGTGCGGGTGGAGAGGGACCACAAGGGGTCGCAGACCCAGCTAAAAATAATAATAACTGATCTGGGTAACTGAGGGGTGCATTTTCGAGCACTGTCTTACCAAAGCTGCAGCTCCCAAATTAGGATAGACCCACCTTTTTCAGACCACTTTCAGCACTGCCTCCACTTACCGCTCCCATTACACACACCTCTGGATCTCACATTCTTGAGTGTGAAATGTAATTACCTATATCAACTTAGTTTGTATAATCATAAATATCAGTGATCATAAAATTATCCAGGCTACAGTATTCGACCATGCTGGCCTCCTACTGCAGTGGATTCCCTTGGGGGACTATGAGGTAAGACTTCTTCTGATGCGTTCTAAATGTCCTAGCGTTTACTTTAATCAAATTCCACCTTACCTTTGGTATTATGGGCTATGAGAAAAAAGAAAGGACTGATCCATTTTGATTATATCCTTCATACCTTTGTGTGCCTCAGTTAA
Source organism: Chelonia mydas (assembly GCF_015237465.2). NCBI lineage: Eukaryota > Metazoa > Chordata > Testudines > Cheloniidae > Chelonia > Chelonia mydas. The sequence goes on from NC_051246.2 coordinate 72,360,041, forward strand.
ATCTTTCTCTATAGCTTGTGTTCTTATACCACAACCATCACCGTGATATCTTGAGTGTTTAAGGTGGACTCATAAAGATATAGTTATCTTTTTTAGTATCTACATCTGGCCTTTTGTTTTGGTTTTGTGCATTTTTTAATGGGCAGACTGTTTAAAGAAATAGGTTTTATATTTTGCTTTAAAGCTTCAAAAATTCATGGTCAGTCTGATCTCTTCCACAACTGAGTTACAAATTCATGGGCCAGCTGCCAAGATATCTCTCAGGCCTGCTCAAAGAGTATCACTTACAGACGATTGTGTGTTGTATAAAGTATTCTCAGTTTGTTTTGTGCATTGGTCTATTAAAATGTGCTTTAAGATACTGCCTTTCCCATCCATCTACACAGCTAAAACCCTCATCCAGGCTTTCATCATCTTGCACCTCAATTACTGCAACATCCTTTTCTCTGGCCTTGACAAATGCAATATTGCTCCATTCACATCCATTCAAATACCATTTTCCTAGCCCGTTGCTGTGACCATGGGACACCACTCTTTGCATCCCCCTGCAGACATCCTCTTTTCCATCACATCAAGCATAAGCTACTTGGATTCACTGTCAAGGCCCTTTGTAGTCAGCCTCCTACTTTACTTATTATCTCCCAGCTCCAGTCGGCCTATGGTGCCAGCCTCCATTGCCCACTTGTTAAATTTCAAACAAGCACCTTTGTCTGGCACAAGGTCAGGGGAGAAGAAGGGGGACAGATACAGGAGAGGACAGGCACAAGGGGGAGGAACACAGGCATTAGAGGGCAGCTATGAGGGGAATTTGGAGAACAGGGATAGATGACGGAAGGATTTGAGAGGGAGAAGAGACTGGGGCAAGAGGTGTTTTAGGGGAGAGAGAATGGGGGTTTGGGAGATACTGAGGTGAGTCTGGGAGAAGGAAGAGGGGAGACTAGGAGAAGGAGAGTTTTGGAGAAGTAAGTGAAAGGTGACTTGGGGGAGAGGGGGGAGACCCTGGAAGAGTTTGTGGGAAGCAGTGGAGTCTGGGGCCAGCTCTACAAGACAAACTTACATCAGTATAACTATGTCACTCAGGGGTGTGAAAAATCCACCCCCAGGAGCGACACAGTTATACCGACCTAGCCCCCCATGTGGACAGCCCTATAAATGGGAGAATCTGTCCCCACACTAGGTCTAAGGCTTAGCCCCTGCACTTGCTCATCAGTGACTTCAGCTCTACTAATCCCTCAACAAAACCCAAGGCTCTCAGCTGAGTCCAATCAGCTCTGTCTTTCAATACTGGAGAAGGGAGAGGAGGAGCAGGGGAGGTGGGGTCAAATGGTGTCCAGGGTTCTTTCAACAGAGTCCACACCACCAGGTAACAACACCTATCTCCATCCTCTCTCATTTTCACTGGGATTTGGCATCCCATCCCCCTGCTTAGAAAATGAGGTTCAGTTTAGGGTGACACTCTCTATGAGCCAGCTCTTTTACAATTATTGGTTGCAAATTATCTGGACCTGTTGATCAAATATTGTCTAACTTTAGGAGCTGCTGTTTAACATCCTCCTTAGTTATTATTGGAATGGAAAGTATTTCATCATTAATCATTATTATCCTATATGAATCCATCATCTGGCTTTTTTCTAAATAGAGAACAAAAATATACATTGAACACTTGTACTTTTCCTTCATTAATATTGACAATTGTATCACTTCCATCTAATAATGGACCATTGTTAGGATTCCTTATGATCCTTATATACTTAAAGGCTCCATTTTATTGTTCCTAACTCTGGTAGCCATAGATTTCTCCTTGTGTCCTTCCCTTATCAATTTTCTGCAATTCTTAGCTTCTAATTTATATTCATTGCTATCAATTTCCCCTTTCTTCCATTTTTTCTTATTTTAGAGCTGCTTTCATGTCCCCTCTAACCCACAGCTGACCTGAATGATCATTGCAGATGCTAAAAGGAGGGCTGTGCGATTCCTGACCCATAGAGAGAAAAAGCTACCCATAATGTTGCACAGGCCCAGAAGGAGGGCTGTGGGAACCCTGAATCAAGAGTAACAAGGGCTGGACTTGAGGGCTTAAGAAGTGTTGACATGCTGTAAGAGACTTAATAAATGAGGCCTCACAAAAGGGAAATTTAAGTTTCTTGACTGGGAATAAGTTTATAAGAGCCCAAAGGGAACTGAGGGAAGTGCAGCATAGGGCCATGTCATGCCACAAGAAGGTGCCGTGGTATGGCTCCCTGTGACGCCCGCACGAATGCAAAACTTTAGTTGTAAGGTGCACTGGCTCTGTGTATCTGATCTGTTACTCATTCATGGGGAATACATGAGGTCAGATTTAAGGTTTTGTGTTATAATGAGAGAGGAAGAGGCTTGTCCTTGAAGATCTTGGAGGAGCAGAGATAGCAGCCTTGCTCTTAGCAAGCAGCTTCTCCTGCCAGTAAATCTGCTAGGGTTTGCTGGCAGGGAGAGAAAGTCTGATGAGACAAAAGAGGCTTGTCAGCCCAGCACAGCTGGCAGGAATAAGCTGCCTCTGCAATCTAAAGGAGATATCTGGGGGACATTTTCGATGGGGGAACTTATGCCAGGCAATGGATATGGGAGCAAGACGGCCCCCACCATGCTGATCTGTGTGTAGAATATGTGGGGAACGAGGTTATTGGAAGGGTGGGTGAGACATCACAGAAGACAGAATGATGGACATAGGGAATAAATAGCAATATGAAAGATCTGAGGGGGGACAGGTATATCTCCCCATTACTGCTGCTCAGTAATGGCCCCCTCCTATAGTTCCATGCTGTGCCTCTAGGGTCGTGCTTCATATCAATACTCACGAGCCTTCTGTGGCTCATCAAACTGTCACTTTGCAGCCTGGGAATCATCCAGGGGTGGTTAACCAGCCAGGAAAGTTGTTTGAGGAAAAGGGTGGAAAGCTTCACTCTTCAGACAAACTTGAGGGGCAACCCTACACACCCTGCTCCCACCAAAAAGGACCAGCATTGAGGAGAGAGGAGGAAACTGTAACTTATTCCTGTAGGTCATTAGCAACTGGAAGGAGCTAGTGGAGCTGGCGAGTTAGGTTGGCTAACTCTTGACATAGCTCTTTCAATTTTGATGAACTAAGGAACAGCTTTAAAAACATTAAATATATAAATGTGCCACCTGCATGCAGAGAGGGGGCAGTTTGGATTTTCTCAGGGCTGTGGTCAAACACTGCTTCCTATTTTTCATTTTTTAGAAAAAGCAAATAGGCTGAGTGAGTTTAAGTTCCCACCAAAGGCAAATACTTGACACAACTTTGACTCTGGTGCCATTTGCTAAATTTGCTGTGAGCTCAGCTTTCTGAGATACTCCATTGTGATAACAGCACTGGTCCATTTCTCAGAGTCATACCTCTTAAAGTTAGGATAATTCAGACCTTCTGGGGCTCAAATACACTTGAGAACATGTTCAACATCTTGCTGCAGGGTCTCACATTTCCTCATGGTGTCATAGTGAATGTTGCAATGCACACAGAGTAGAAACATCCCAATGAATGTCCAAATGTTCTGGCTGGTGGTAGTCATTATTGTTGGATTGGTTTTGTGTTTTAGGTTTTTTTAGAATAAAGTTAACAACTTCCTGGTCACTTCTCTAGGAGAGAGGAGTTTACTGGGGTTTTCATTCTGGATCAGCCCATGGGCCAGATTCTGGCTCCAGCTATGGCAGTGCAAAGAGTCTCCGAAGCTGCTACACACTTTTTAGCTGAGCATTTCCATGACTGGGGTGGGGGGGAACACAAGCTGGCACAATGCCAGCTTTGCTGCGTCTACACCAACTCCTTCCAACACCCACAAAGGTAGGGGACTTGATGGGGTGTGGCAAGAGCGCTGCTATACTCTTGCAATTTCCAGATGTATATGTAGTAATGATTCTGTTTGATGCCATGCACCCTTACGTGTAAGATGTCTGCCTGCCTGCTAGAGGATTCCCGTTGGAGACTCCTGCATGGTTAGGGACACACACTACTTTATATGTTTTTATTAATTGAAAATCAAAATAATCTAGACTAAAAGTGGATGCTCTGAAACATCTGTATATGGAAAAGCCATATTCCCCTTCCCTTACCCCCATCATACCAAGGACCTCTGTGAATTTCACATACATTCAAGGCAATCAGATCAGCAGAAGGAAAAATCTCATACAGGTGGAACATTTGTTATATTGATTCAGTAGACAAGCTGTGACTCCAAGTGCCTAGGGTAGCTCACAATGAAAATGCCAAGGTCAGGGCAGGCTTCAGAAAGAAGAGCAGATTTTCACAAAACTGGTGCTATTAGATTCACAAACCAGTCACAAACTGTGCTCCTGATCCCGCACAGTGGTTATCAAGAAACTAGAAAAAAGAAATAACATAGCCCCCTTTATTGCTCCCAATCAGCAAACAGGTCCAGAAAAGTGAAAAGTTACTTAAAACTCTATTCATTATACAAAATGTTCTTCTGATACCCAAAGGGCCAGCCACATTACCAGATCAAGACTAGTTTGGATATTACCCAAAATACCATGCTGCCAGGCAATCATTTAGTATCTAAAACCAAAGGTTTATTAGAAAAGAAAAGAACAAGAAGAGAGTTGTTAGATGGTCAAAGCAATCAGATACATACATATGACTTCAGAGTCCATATATCAGGTTCTTTGCAGCCTTGGTCAGTTTGCTGATTTGTAAAGTCCCTCTGGAACACATCTAAAGATTGGATGGGTCTATCAGTCCTTTGTTCAAAGCTTCAGTTTGTAGCAAATCATAGAATCATAGACTATTAGGGTTGGAAGGGACCTCAGGAGGTCATCTAGTCCAATCCCCGGCTCAAAGCAGGACCAACACCAACTAAATCATCCCAGCCAGGGCTTTGTCAAACTGGGCCTTAAAAACCTCTAAAGATGGAGATTCCACTACCTCCCTAGGTAACCCATTCCAGTGCTTCAGAAGTTACTCCAGAGGTGAGAAGCACGATTGAAGATGAAATGGAGATGATGCCTTTTTATATTCTCTTCCATGTGGCTTATACATCTTTTGTCCCAAACACAAGCTCATAGCACATGGGCATGGAAAAGTACTTGGAGTCCCCTGTCCATAGGCATATCCCGACATGTCCTGCTGACTCATAGATGTAGCCCCTGGCTTCTCTCAAAGAGTTCATTGTACAGTTGATTCCCCTTGATGGGCTATCAAGGAGGCTGGGTCGTGCTGATGTTCATCTGTCTGGGGATGTCACCCAGATACACAGCACAAGTTTGAGATATCAATGAACCATACATTTATAACTCATGATACAAAGATGATATATACATATGCACAAGCTTAGCATATTTAGCAAATCATACCTTTTCCAATGATACATTACATGGCATATTTGGTATAAGATTCATTGCAATGTTGTAATATTGGTACTGATAATATAATAAAGGATGTCCCATATTCCATACAACATCACACGAGTGCCTACAACAAATAGCTTTATGAGCTACAAAACAATAAGTGCTTTACTGCTACCATCAACCACCTGTAATCATCTGTGTAGACAAGTTCATGTGATACAGTATGAATAAAAACTGCCTTTCAGTTCATACTGTATCAGTCTTGTAAAGGTTCATTTTCAAATCATAAGGATAGTTGAACATGGCAAAATCCATCTGGTACAGCTTCTTGATCTTTTGAATTTGCTCTGCGCTCAGCTTTCTGAAATATTCAAGGGTGATATCATCACTAGTACGTTTCTCTGAGTCATACTTCTTAAAGTTAGGGTAGTGCATATCCTCTGGGGCGCCAATGTTCCTGAGAACATGTTCAGAATCTTGCTCCAAGGTCTCAAACTTCCCCATGATGTCATAGTGAATGTTGCAAGGATCACAGAGTAGAAACATTGGTTTCCAGTGAATATCCAAAAGTTCTTGTTTTTTTGTCAGAATAAAGTTAACAAACTCCTGGAAAGTCACCTTTTCAGTCGAATTTTTGTTTTTCCTGCACCTGGCCTTGATCTCATTTGCCAAAGTGATACCATAGTATGGCTCAGAGTGCAGAAGCTTGTCTCTGTAAGCTGAAACCAACCGTTCCAGGGGATCTCTGGTGAACATCACTTTGGTGTAACTGGTCAGCAATTTCGCCTGATAGTCAGAAGGGTAAGAACTCAGCCTCTTTATCAGTGGGGTTCGGTGGATGAGATTATGGTTGACTTCATTAGCCTTTCTGCTCAGGTTCATTGTGAGGAGAAGGATGATTTTCTTCCAATTGGAGCAGCCCACCTTGGGCACCTCACAGTAGATGAACTTGTGGTTATGCTCCACAAAGATCTGTCTTGCAACCGTATGTTTCAGTTTGCTTTGTGAATGAGAAAGGTTGTTCATCAGGCAGGTGGAGTTCAGAGTGTCTTTGCGATAGACTTGACCCATCAGCCAATCTTCCTTAGGAACTGGAAGAGAAGATGTGTGCAAGAAAGGAAGTTAAACTATCAGTGTAAAAAGAAAAGGAGTACTTGTGGCACCTTAGAGACTAACAATTTTATTTGAGCATAAGCTTTCATGAGCTACAGCTCACTTCATCGGATGTAAAGTAATTTTGCGGAATTCTCTTTTCATTCAGGAAAACATAGAACTCAGATTAACCCCCTGAGGAACTAAAATTGCAGCTCAGGATTAACATGAATCTCTAGTTCACTGTCACTTGTCTACACACATTATAACAGGCATGTAACACAAGCTACCGTGATTATTAAAAGGCTTGTTAGCAGGAGAACCTGGGAAATGAATGGCAGGAGGAATATTCTTAGGGAGAATCCTGCCATGCATCTTCAAACACTTAACTTCAGTGGCAAAAGTGGCTTTTTGTGGCATTCTCTTCCCTACTCATGCCACAATAACTAAGAATCTGTCAGGCCAGGCCCCTCAGATATTTTATTTGTATTATTTGTACATGCACCCTCATTGTGCTACATATTTTATATGATCCAAAAAGATGGTCTCTGTTCCAAGAAACACAAAATCCTTCTATCTATATATTCTTTACTTACTCATCATTTTTGTTTGCCGCTTGTAGAATACCCCAGAAAGAAGAATTCCAAGAATGAAAGTTAGGACAAGGAAAATTAACACCTTCTGGAACACCTTGTCCACCATGTTTTCCCAGGAAGGAGAAGGATGTGGCCTTCGTGCAGGGAATCTGTCTTCCTAGCTACAAGAAAATGAGAGACAGTTTATTGTATGACTTTTGCTACAAAAATATCACATGCTACAAAGAGCATAAGAGGTCAGAGAGTCAGTGAGGTGCCAGGAATGTGCTGTAAAGAGGTTATTTATTCTAACCAATGTATATCATATATGTGATATATTTTCTGTAACAAAAATACCTTATGAGCTGGTGTGCCAGGTCCAACCTCCCCTCCAGATGGCACAGGCCTACCCATTCTAAAGTAAATCTGGGCCCATGCTCCCTCACACCTGCTGTATAGTCCATGCAGTGCTGGAAAGTTCCGCATACATCTATGATGGACTTTGGCCATGTCTACACTACAAACTGTGGTCAACACAAGTCAGTCGGAAAATAGCTGCTACATTTAGTGTATCACTCATGTTCATCCAGACTTGGCTGCTTGCCTCCGCACATCACCAGGAGTACTTGTGTCAAAGCAAAGTGCGGTCACCATGAGTAGGTATCCCAGGGACCATGCACCATCCTCCAGTCCAATGCCTATTGGAGAATTTTCACAATGTGTTCTGGGGCACACAAGAGTGACGCAGGAGGGACTGGAAGCAAAGGGTCAAGTTCCCAGCATGCAACTTTCTGCATCCCATAATGCCATCCCTGTCCCATAATTTTTGCACCTTTTTAAAAAATCCCATAAACGTGTACAGCTCTTATCACTGTCAGCAGTGGTGGATTAGCCACTGAGCCAAAGGGGCCCATGCCCAGGGACCCCAGCCAATTGGGGAGCCCTGGAAAAAATGGGTGCCCCCACACCCCAACCCCACTCGCCGGCAGGAGCACTGGGCAGATGGTGTGGGGCAAGCACCCATGTCCTGACCCCATTTTCCCAGAGGAAGTACAGGGAGGGAATGGAGGGGACTGCAGGCAGAAGGGGTGGGGAGGTGCCCCCACTTGCTCTGGGCCAGAGGCCCACAAAACCCTAATCCATCTCTGGCAGCCATCTCTGACAAAATCATGAGCCCACACAGCTCTGCACTATTGTCACGAACATTGCAAACAGAGGATAAATTATACTCCAGTATTTGCAGAGCTGCAGGAACTACCACAGGAAGTGCCAGAACAACATGGGACATGACAATTTCTGTGATGATACTTTGTAACCAATATAGCAAAAAAAAAATTCAAGGTTGTTGGTGGCATTCACAGAGCAGCTGCCAGTGATGGAGAACCGCTTCTGGGTTTGAGAAGAAAATATTGGCTGGTGGGATTACTTTGTAATGCAGGTTTGGGATGATGAGCAGTGGCTGCAGGACTTCAGGAAGCACAAGGCCACATTCCTGGATCTGTGTGCTGAGCTCACCCCTGCCCTTCAGCCAGGGCCAATCAGAGTGGGCGCCAGGAGGGCCATTTGGCCTCGGCCTCAAGCTCAAAGGGGACCTCACATTTAGACACTTGTTAATTTTTTGGCATTTGATAAGTTTTGCAACTTGTTTTATGCGCAGCCCTATAGGACCAAAATGTGACACACTCTCTCAGCTTAGAGCTGCAAATTTAAGCAAATGAGAGATGTGATTTGGTAAAAGACATAATTTTTTTTGTTAACTGATATAGATTTTGTCTTATTAAAGAGTTAAAAATGTTCATAAATATTAATAAAAATATATTGGTTCTGATGGCACAAGATTAGACCGTGATGAACGTGTCCTCGCAGATCAGCTGATTATATAAACAAACCACTACTAGTGACTGGTGCTGGATCCAGTGCATGTTGAAAGATAGAGAATTGTTACATTTTAGTGTCTTTATAGTTTTACGTCTAGTTGACTAAGGAATTATTTATGTGTGAGAATTCCTCATTATTATCTTCATATGGTAGCTAAAAGAGGTAACTGGTTGGTTGGTTGAGCCCTAGCTTGGTAGCTTGGCCATCATCATAGGCTTTCATAGTCTATAGGCCCAGTCTTGTACAGTGAGTTTCGTAAGGACACAAGTTTTAAATTTTTGGACATTATCCCTCTGTCTGTATCCGTGTCTGTGTTTACTATATATATGTCATCCCTTTGTCTTCAGCTCAGCCTGTTATATTATACCTTGCATGCTTGAGTTTTGGATCAGTGATAAGGACCTGTATGACTGTTTCATTTTGTGTTCTTAATTAGCATTCCTTCATTTTAAGTCTTTTCAACATTTGTGTACCATTCAGCATTTGTGTACATGTTTACAGTAGAAGATTTCAAGTGTAGATAAGCTACTTATTTACAGCAGAATATTTCAAGTGTGGATAGGCTACATATTGACCAGATAGATCACTATGAAGAGGAGATCTGAAAGTGGTGCAAGCAAGAGACATCAAAAACAACTGAGTGAAGCAGCAGCTAAGAGCTCAAAGCCAGTAACTTCATTTCTCAAACCACTCAGACATACACCTTACCCAGCAAACAATGCTACAGATAATGAAAACTCCACAACTGCAACAGGTGATATTTCAATGCCAATACCTGAACATGAGGACAGTAGTCAAGAAGGAGATGTGCCAACAGTAACAGATGCAGCAGAAGATCCTGTGTACAATTAAGAAACTCAATAGCAACAGGAAGGTGTAGATCTTAAGCAGCAAGAGCAATTCATGAGTTCTACAGGTTTGACTGTGACTGACATTGGAATTCTTGACAAGAGCAATGCTGCCAAAATGCAATCTTTTCTTCAAATTAGTTGTTTTGAAATTCCAAGTAACATTCCACAAGATGCTAATAATCACGCTTTCCCTGCTTGTCTGCTGACGAAAACTCTTCCAAATGGTCAGACCTACATAAGAGACTGGTTATACTGGAGTACGGAAAAACAATATCTGTACTGTGCACCCTGCTTCATTTTGAACAAAAGTGCTGCAAATGCATCACTTCTCTCTGATCAATCAGGATGGAGCATCAACAGAGGTTGGAGGAAGTTGAAAGACTGAATACTATCACATGAGAATTGAAAGTCACACAAAGAAAACAATGTTGCATGGAAATCAGCCAGAGCAGCATCGGCTGAAAGTTCAGTTGAGAATTTACTCTTGACTGAACTCTCTAGAGAAACTCTTCAGTGCATCCTGAATGCCATCCTTTTTCTTTCTGAGCAGGGATTGGCTTTCTTTGGTTCCAGTCAACGTATTGGTGATCATTCAAATGGAAACTTTCTAGGCATCGTTGAGCTCCTCAGCAGATATGACCCACTTTTATCACAGCATGTTAAACATGTTCAAGAATCACAATAGAGTCAAAAGCGCATGCAAGTCCATTCTCTCTCCACACACATAAAAAATGAGTTTATTGAGCTATCTGGGTCATTCATACAAACAACAATTCTTGATGAGATTCGAAATGCCACGTATTTTTCAATCATTGTTGATGCCACTCCAGATTGTTCTCACAAGGAACAGACTACTACGGTTATTCAATATGTTAAGATTGTACACAGTTCAAAATTTTCTATTGAAGAAAGGTTTATTGTGTTTGACAATTTCACAAGAAAAACTGGAAAAGAAATTGCTGCTTGAGTACGAGCAATTCTAGAAGGTTTTAAGGTCGGGAAGGAATTTTCCTCCAGGGCAGATTGGAAGAGGCCCTGGAGGTTTTTCGCCTTCCTCTGTAGCATGGGGCATGGGTCACTTGCTGGAGGATTCTCTGCTCCTTGAGGTCTTTAAACCACGATTTGAGGACTTCAATAGCTCAGACATAGGTGAGAGGATTTTCCGCAGGAGTGGGTGGGTGAAATTTTGTGGCCTGCGTTGTGCAGGAGGTCGGACTAGATGATCATAATGGTCCCTTCTGACCTTAATATCTATGAATCCATGAAGTTCGAGTTTCAAGTCTGAATTGGTCAAGCCTATCAAAATGGATCTAATATGGCTGGGAAGTACAAAGGTATACAAGCAGTTCTGCTTGAGCATAATTCAAACTGTATTTTCTCCAGCTGTGGAAACCACACACTAAACCTTGTAGGTGTTGAGTGTGCTGAATCCTGCAAAGAGGCAATTACTTACTTTGGAACTGTTCAGCAAATGTACAATCTCTTCAGTAACAGTCCACAAAGGTGGGAAATTCTGAAGCAATATCTTCCTGTTTCACTGCCGGGGATGTCCAAAACTAGACGGTCTGCATGGATTCAACCAGTGGCGCAGCATTTGAATTCAGTGAGAAAGGCTTTAAATGAGCCTGAATCTCTCAATCTCACTGCACAAGCTCAAACTGAACTTCAGACATTTCAGAAGCACATGTCCAAATCTGAGTGCATTCTGATGTCATCTTCGTGGATGAAGCTACTTACAATGATCCACCAAACTAATCTGGTAATTGAGGCACGCAATTCTACACTTGATGTTGAGAGGAATAACATTGAAAGTCTTACCAATGACATTCAACAGATTCATGAACAATGGGATGCAATCCTGGCTGAGTCCAAATTAGCAGCACAGAATATTGGCATTTCATCTGAGTTCTCCACCAATCACAATTTACCTACTGAATCCGATGCCGAGCAGCATTATAGGGTCATTGTCTTCCCTGTCATCCACTCTATTCAGTCAGGTCTTACACGTCGATTTGACTCACTGCGACTAATTTGTACCCTTTTTGGGTTTCTTTGGCAGTTCGACAGACTTATGCTCAAATAAATTGGTTAGTCTCTAAGGTGCCACAAGTACTCCTTTTCTTTTTGAGTAATGAAGATCTACTTTCTGCAGCTGAACAATACAACAAAAACAATCTCAAAAGATCTCAGTGACAAGGTCATCTTCCTCAAACGAATATAGTCCAGAAACTTTAAATTGGATTGCAAGCCAAAAGAATTGCTTCAAGGTATACTCAAACTTGGACTCTCTGGGGTGTTTCCTAATATCACAATTGCATTGCGTATTTTTGTCAGTTTGCCTGCATCAGTAGCTTCAGGTGAACGCACCTTCAACGTATTGAAGCAGGTAAAGAACTATCACTGTTCAACTATGGGACAAGAGCATTTGAATGGGCTCGCCATGCTTAATATCAACTGAGACATTGCATGAAAGCTAGATTTTTCCTCAATAATTCATGCATTTGCACAGAAAAAGGCTAAAAAAGCATTTGTTAAATAAAAAAAATATTCAAATTATGTCGCACTCTTTTTGGTGTCTTATTTTGTTTTCATGTGTCATCATTTTTTATTTTTATTATGGCGAGGGACCTCAAAAGCTAGAAGTGGCCCGGGCCTCTCTGGACCTCTGAGAGGGCTTGCCTCCAGCATGGCCAAGCAGAACGAGAGCTGCACTCACAGCGAAGAAGTGAGTGATGATCGCACAGTGGCTGCTTCCAGCGCTGCATTGCTGTCAGTCAGTGGGAAATCATTTTGGTGTTGGAAAAGCCACAGTGGGAGGCCATTGTCACAAAACTGTGCAGGGCCATGAATTGTATCCTGCTATGCGAGACTGTGGCTCTCTGCAATGTGCAGGACGACATTGACGGATTTGCAGCTAAGTGGTTCCCAAACTGCAGTAGAGCGATAAATCATCTGCACGTCCCTATTTTGGCACCAGCCCACCTTGTCAGAGAGTAAATCAACACAAAGGGCTACTTTTCCGTGGTTATGCAAGTGTGGGTGGAGCACCAGGGATGCTTCACTGGTATCAACGTTGTCTGGTCAAGGAGGGTGCATGACGGTCGCAGCTTGAAGAACATAAGACTTTTCAGGAAACTGCAAGCGGGGACCATTTTTCCTGCCTGGAGGATTACCTTTGGTGATATTGAAATGCCAGTAGTGATCCTGAGGGACCCAAGGTACTTCTTGCTCTCTTGACTCATGAAACAGTACACTCATGGACTGCACATGAAGCCCCCCTCGCCATTTGGGGAGGCTAGCCCCTTGCCCTGCCCCTTCTGCCTGAGGCCTGCCCCTACCCTACCCCTTCCACCCAAAGCCCTGACCCCACTCCACCCCCGTTCTCGCTCACTGGGGTCAGAGGATCACCAAACCCTCCACCACCCACTCGCCCAAGTTGCCCTGAGGAGCCTCGAGCCCCGGCCAGCTGGCTGGGGCCAAGCCTCGCCCGCCCCCAGGAGCTCTGAGCCCTGCTGCGGCCTAGCCGCAGGGCCATGGCAGGGAGCATTAGCAGAGATTTGGGGAGGCTTAACCTCCCCAAGCCTCCATTACATGCTGCCCATGAGCACACTGGCTACCTCGACAGCTCAAGGCTTTGCAGGGGAAGAACGACAGTTGAATCTGCTTTCGGGAGAGTGAAGGGATGCTGGCAGCGTTTACTCACTAGATTAGATCTCAGTAAGAAAAATATCCCAATGGTTATAGCTGCCTCTTGTGTCCTGCATAATCTCTGTGAGGCAAAGGGTGAAAAGTTGCTGCCAGGGTGGACGGGGAGCAGCTGTGTGCTGGCTTTGGACAGACTCAAGGGCCACTGGAAGAGTTCCGCGTGGAAGTAACGGCTGAGCGAGGCCTTGGAAGAGCACTTCAATGGTCTTCCCAGTAACTTGCCATGCTGGACTGTGCTCTATCTGGCCCTGAAGCATTGGGCGTTGCTAGGAATTGTGTAGTGCTTGGGGTACATTTATGACTATCACACTGTCTTTTAATGAACCTAAGGATTATGCAGTGCTGGGGGGCATGAATCAGCATTCACATAGCAATTCCTGTCAGTACCCAGCGTGGGCCGGAGGAGTGAATGATCCAGTGAACAGACCAAATTCAACGATGAATCCTGGCCACGCCACCTGAGGCACATTGTACATACGCTAAGAAGAAGATGTGGTGCTCACTGTAGATTTATAATTATTATTCTGTTTTTTACTACACCTATGAGTTCTGTGAACCTGTATGATTGCCAGTACTGGGTGCTTTGACATTCTGCAGTATAGAAGATGCTCATGAGTAGCAACATATCAGTGCCCCTTCGCTATATTGCTCCAAAGCAGCTGTGGCTATGGTACAGAGTGCTGTCTGACCAAAGGCATATGAAGAGTTAAAAGTGTTTCAGAAGGGGTGGGGAAGCCACATTGTGGAGGGGGAAGTGGAGGGTGGGGGAACCCCAAGTTTGGGGGGGAATGAGGCAAGGCAACCATGGATTTGGCAGGGGAGCCCCCAGTTAGCAAAACAGCTGAGCAAGCCTGGGTGCTGGGGATAGGCTGAGGATGCTCTAGCTAGCAGGGATGGGTAGCTGGGGAGAGCACCATGTACAGCCTGCAACCATATCCCCCTTAGTCTCCTCTTTTCCAAGCGGAAAAGTCCTAGCCTCTTCAATCTCTCCTCATATGGGACCCGTTCCAAACCCCTAATCATTTTAGTTGCCCTTTTCTGAACCTTTTCTAATGCCAGTATATCCTTTTCGAGATGAGGGGATCACATCTGTACGCAGTATTCAAGATGGGGCGTACCATGGATTTACATAAGGGCAATAAGATATTCTGGCTCTTATTCTCTATCCCTTTTTTAATGATTCCTAACATCCCATTTGCTTTTTTGACTCCCGCTGCACACTGCGTGGACGTCTTCAGAGAACTATCCACGATGACTCCAGTGGGGTCTCTTATGGGATTATCCCGTGCTTCGTAATCAAAATGCTTCCTTTCAACAGCGTTCAATGCAGTTTTGCAAACCTGTGAATCAAATTTGCTTTTTGTTTGCTTAAGAACTTGGCTCAAAAAAAAAAGAAAGTGCATCCTTGAATGCTCTGCATGCCTCACAGTCTGTACATTACAATACCTTTCCATAGCAGATGTGTGTGGGTCTCGTTCTTGGCTGCATAAGACAGCTGGCAATAAGATAAAGTATGGATTGGCTGAGGTCTTTGGTCTCTCTTTTAACCTTTTGCCTCACTGCATGTTCTATTATCCTTGCATTGCGCAGCCTGTTGACTTCTTCTATAACAAGGACCTGATTTAAAGACCACTGAAATCAATGTGAGAGTTTTCAATGACTCAGTGGGGTTTGAATCATGCCCCAAAATCCCCAACATTTGTTGTTCTCTTTTTAAAAAATATAATTTCACTCTTTGTAATAATTAAAAGGAACAAGACATGAAAAAGACCCCTTCATAAAAGTTACAGTATTGAGACTTCAGCAACAGATTCATTATAACTCATTCTTATGTACTGTCTGATGTACTTAGTTTCAGATCAGTTTGGGATTGATAACTGGTAATACATGGTAGCTTGAATGTACAAATTCAAAGAAGCTTGTGTGGAAGTGTATTATTGCATTCATTTTGGTTCCCAACTCCCATCTGTTCCTTTGAAAACCTCCTCTGTGATCAATCTATATTATAACTCCAAGATAGTTTGCCATGTTAATACACCTACAGAAGGATGAAATATGGGTGCACATTTACAAATAAAATTTGTTAAATTCTAGCAGTGACCTCAAAATGAAATGGTACAATTCCTGCACACTGCTGCTTTGATTGCAGCCACTTAGTGATCTCTCAGTCAATCATAGGGGATCTCACACTTGAAAAGGGCTTTATGGGTCTGATCCAGTGGCCACTGAAGCTAGTGGAATGTCTCCCATTGACTTCACTTGTCTTTAGATCAGGCCCTGAGTCAAGACCACTCTGAGGAACTCTGCAAGGAGCAGCTCCAGCCATGGCTGTATTTTAATTCATTTAACAGCCATATTAGTGTGTTCCAGAGGATTCCCAGTGTAAGTCAAGCTAGACAGAGGGTGCTTTGTTTCTGAGATGAAATCAGGACTCATATAATGAACTAGTGGGGTTGCACCAAAAGACCGAGATGTCTCATTGTGACCAAGACAAATTCCAAAGGACAGGATGCCACACTGAGCACTGAATCCAGAGCATTAATCTTTTTTATTCCCTTTCTTGTATACACATAACAATAAGGTCATTTCTGCTAGAAGTGGGAAGGTGCAAATTGTCTTTGTGCAGAAATTGGCTATATTTTAATGCTTCTTGTAGTCACAGCCACTGTGAATGATATTGTTCTCTGTTGTTACAGTGTGATTAAAAAGAAAGCAGGGGGAAGTGGAGTCACAGGGACAAATTCACTGGCACTCATATCACTCTGTAAAAGTTTGGAGTGATCAGATACACCCTCGTGTAACCTTTTCTCCCCTTTGCATGTGTTCTAAAGGTGGGTAATGGAAAAATTCATTGGCTGCACATCATTTCAGCCTATTTAGTTCTCATATTTTAAAACCTGTCAGCGTTTTACAAATGAGACCAACTGTCCATAATTATTTATTACTGATTTATCATAGGAGTGCCTAACAGCCTCAATCAGGGATGAGTGACCCATCATGCTATAGTCTGCACATACATATACCAAATAGATGGTCCCTGCCCTGAAGAGCTGTATTGTAGTACAACTGTAAGACAAGAGAAGACAGGTGAATACAACAGACTGATGGAAGGAAGCACAAGGTAACAATGAGAGTTATAATCAGTGTCATAAGGAGTTGTCACAGCACACTGAGTTAAGTATTTTTGGGATCAAAGTAATTAGATTCTTGCTGTAACTTGTCCCGATGCTTCTCAGTATAATGATGTGGGGGATATACATGCTGCATGGTAAAGACATCAGCAGAACACACAGGGAGATTTAACATTCTTACATTTGGTAGAATTGAAAGCATCAGCAGTTGCTTTAATACTGTTATAAAACAGCAGGGTATAAACTGAAGAAAAACCATAATGCTCATTGCATAAAAATAATATCCCTATCTTCCCTTAATATCCTGCTCTGCTCCTGCCCTAGTCCCTCTCCCTCAAGGATCCAATCCTCCATTCACTTCCCGCTTCCCATTTTTCCCCCTTACCCAACCATTCCTCATCCTATATTTGAAGCAGGCAGACTCACTAGGTACCTACAGGGGGTGCATTGAAAGCACTGAATGGATAGTCTACCTGCTCTCAATTCTGGAACCACAGCAGCCCCCAGCAGCTGAGGGGAGCATTTTCAAGGAAAGTCCTGCTTAGCCGTTACAGCCTGAGGATGGAGCATGCTCTTTGGAGAATTTAGCTGCAAAGCTCTAAGAAGTCTCTACTGAGCATGTGGAAAGTGTGATTATTCTGAGGCTTATAATTTCTCCATATTTGGTCAAATATTAATGGGGACAGCAGACGGCACATCCACAATGATTACCCAAGGGTTTTTCAGACTTGCTGCTTCCCAGGATAGAGTCCTCCACCTTGTAAATATGGCCTACATTCTTGGCCCTAGATGTATGACCTTACATTGGCCATATTGAAACACATGTTGTTTTCTTACACCCAGCTTTTCAAACCAAGCCTGATTGCTCAATATCAGTGACAGCTCCTCTTCATTATTTACCACTCCCCCCATCTGTGTGTCATCTGGCAACTTTATCAGTAATGATTTTGCATTCTTCCAGGTCACTGTAAAAATATTAAATAGCGTTTGTCCTTTTAAAATACTGGTACACAACATTAGTTCTCTTTCAGTCCTCTGAAACATCCCCAGTGTTCCAAGATTGACTGAAAATGAACATTAATGATCCCAAGAGCTCCTCAGCCAGCTCTGTTACAATTATTGGATGCAAATTATCTGGACCTGTTGATCAAATAATGTCTAACTTAAGGAGCTGCAGTTTAACAGCTTCCTTAGTTATTATTGGAATAGAAAGTATTTCATCATTAATCATCATCATCTGGCTTGTTCCTAAATACAGAACTAAAAGATATATTGAATATTCTGCTTTTTCTTCATTATTAATGACAATTCTAGCATTTCCATCTAGTAATGGACCATTATCATTGTTAGGATTCCTTTTAGTCCTTATATATTTAAAAGCCTCCTTTTATTGTCCTTAACTCTGGTGGCCATAGAGTTCTGCTAGTGTCCTTTTGCTTCCCTTATCAATTTTCTGCAATTCCTAGCTTCTAATTTGTATTCATTTTTATCAGTTCCCCCTTTTTTCCATTTGTTTTTTATTTTTATAGCTGCTTTCACTTCACCTCTAAGCCAGTCTGTTTTTATAACCAATATAGCCTTCTTTCTTGATTGTGGTATTGTCTCTCTTTGGGCATCTAGTAAAAATGTTCTTAAACAATTCCAAATTATCATTCACGTTTTTGCTTATATTCTTCCTCCCAGCTGATTTGGCTCATAATAATTATCAGCTTTGTGAAACTGGCATTTTAAAAGGATCAATTATTATACACACACACACACACACACACACTAGTTGGGACTTTATCCTATTTACACATAACAAGTGTAATCAACCCATGATCACTTGCATCTGGACAACCAGTCATTTTTAGTTCTTCTTCTAGTGCTTGTTCATGTCCATTCCAATCAGGTGTGTGCCCGCGCATGTGCACAGTACCCAGAAGATTTTTCCCATAGGAGCCTCCATCGGGTCAGCCTGGGCTCCCCTTGGAGTCACGCCTTCATGGTGCTCAATATAGAACCCTGCCGACCCGCCACCACCTCAGATCCTTCTTACCGCCAGTGACGATTAGCTGGAACTTCCCATAGCCCTTGCTTAGCAAGTGCCTTTATCTTCATTTTTTGTATATAGTTCTCTCCAGTTAGTGTATAATAGTTAGAGTTAGTTGGGGGTCCCCCCCTTCCGACTCCCCAGAACTGGGGTATGTCGCAGTCCCCGGGTTTCAAAAACCTGTGAGGTCTGTGCTAAGCACATGCCAAAGAGTGACCCCCACGCTTCTTGTCTAAGGTGCCTATAGAAAGGTCACCAAAAGGACCGGTGTAGGATCTGCCATGAGTTCCATCCCAGAACTATTAAAGAAAGGGAACATTGGCTTAAGGTTCCCCTAATGGAGGCAGCTCTTTGCCCCCACTCAGACCTCAGGTCAAGGGACCCCACACCCAGCACATCCTCGTCCGTGCGAAGTGCCCCGGCACCCTCATCCCAGGAACCGGTGCCGAAAAAGGACTCCTCCCACAGCCAATCAGCCAGGCACCGGTCTCAGTCGCCAGTGCCTCAGAAGAAGCAGCAGCAACCAAAGAGGGAGTATTCTCCCCCAGCTAAGTCTAAGGAGCCAACAGCTGTGAGACCCCAGTCGGGCCACAGCACCAGGGCCCCAGGCAGGGCCATGTCAACTCCTACCCAGGCGAGGCAGTTGAGTACGGGCCCACATGTCCGACAGCCTGTCCCGGCTTGGGACTTCAATTTGGTCCTTTCCAGACTCGTGGGACCACCCTTTGAACCTCTGGCGACGTGCTCCTTGTTCTCTCTCTCATACAAGTTGGCATTTCTGAAGCGATAACCTCAGCCAGGAGAGTGTCTGAGCTCAAGGCCCTTACATCAGAGCCCCCTTACATGGTGTTCTATAAGGACAAGGTTCAGCTCAGACCCCACCCAGCCTTCCTCCCAAAGGTTGTCTCCCAGTTTCACATCAACCAGGACATCTTCCTCCCACTGTTCTATCCTAAGCCACACTCCAGCGTCAGAGAGCAGAGGCTTCACTCATTGGATGTCCACAGAGCACCAGCCTTCTACAGCCGGAGAACAAAGCCATTCCGAAAGTCTGTCCAGTTATTTGTGGCAGTGGTGGACAGAATGAAAGGTCTTCCTGTCACCTCTCAACATATCTTATCATGGATCACGTCCTGCATCCGTGAGTGCTACAACCTGACGAAGGTGCCCGCATCTCCAATCACTGCGCACTCCACCAGGGCCCAGGCCTCTTCAACTGCGTTCCTGGTGCAGGTTCCCACCCAGGAAATCTGCAGAGCAGAGACGTGGTCCTCCATACGCACTTTCATGACGCACTATGCGATTACCCAGCAGGTCAGAGACGATGTGGCCTTTGGAAGAGCAGTGCTCCAATCAGTGGATTACTCCAACCCCACCTCCTGAACTTAGGCTTGTGAGTCACCTGATTGGAATGGACATGAACAAGCACTTGAAGAAAAAATGGTTACTCACCTTCTCGTAACTGTTGTTCTTCGAGGGGTGTTGCTCATGTCCATTCCAATACCCACCCTCCTACCCCTCTGTCAGAGTAGCCGGCAAGAAGGAACTGAGGGTGTGATAGGTCGGCAGGTCTCTATATTGAGCGCCATGAAGGTATGACTTCAGGGGGCGCCCAGGCCAACCGTATGGAGGCTGCTATGGGAAATATCTTCTGGCTACCGTGCACCTGTGCACACACACACCTGATTGGAATGAACATGAACAACACATATCAAAGGACAAGAGTTACGAGAACGTGAGTAACCATTTTTTCTGTGACTAATTTCTCATCATCTGTCAAGATAGGGTATAATGTTGAATTCCTTCATGTTGGATGCAACACTTTTTGAATCAGGAAATTGTCATCTATCATTTTTAGAAATTCCAAAGATTGTTTAGCACTGACATAATGAGACCTCCGGCACGACACTCAGATTGAAATCCCCGGTGATAATGCAGCTGTTTTTCCAACATATCAATAGGTACTTTAGCTGTTAGAACATTGACCAATAGCACATTGTTCCCTAACCTCATTCTTAGAAATGGCTGAACCATTTTAGCTGAAACTTTTTTTAAAATTCAGCCTTCAGCAGACACCTGGCATGAAAATTTTCAGTCCAAACAGTTAAAGACTGGCAAAGTTAGAAGCCACTGAAAACAGGGTGTTATAATGGGAAGTGTTGGACAACCTTAACCATAGGCTACCTGTGCCACCTATAACACACACATATTCACACACACAAATTTACATACACACACAGAGCGCAACAGTATAATAGGACCAGTTATACTCAAACCGGTTTATTATTTGCTCAAAGTAAACTAATGAAAAAGGGTCAAAGGTAGTTAAAATCATCAGGTGATAAACATAAAAATGCAGGTGTGTCTCAAACTAAACGTTGGTAAGGAGAAATCTTAATGTCTAATCACCAGGGTGAGCCTTACCATTATATCCATGATAAGGGAGAGATTCCAAGTTAAAAAAAATGAAAAGGAATTAATCATTACATCCTTACTGATATGTTTGAGTGCTGATGCAAAAGAATGAGACTGTAGGTCTGAACAATAAAAGGTAGGAGAAACATCTAGAAACTGAATCAACATCAGTAGTTGAGTTCCATTCTCTGCATGAACCTTACTCCATTCTGAAGGGAACTATAAATGATCTGATCTGGTTTCAATTTTAGGGTAGCCACTTTGGGTCTCCTAATATATGGAGTAGAAAGAATTATATCTGCAGCTCCACACCAGCAACCAATCACATCCCTTGAGGAAAAAAAAATAAAGGAAACGGGATGTTTAAAGTAAGATATCCAGAGTGCCTTTCTAGTATAATGGTGATTCCCTAAGTGAGTAATATGGCTACAGTTAACAGAACAACAACAAAGAAGAACTATGAAGGACATCTAGGTTTTCCCTTTATTGAATGTTGTTAATACACCATTTCAAGTGTGCTTTGGCTATTTTATACACAGTAAGTGCCTGGTTTACATAGAATCAAAACAAATAGGTTGGAAGACATTATACTAAAGAGAGGTGAGTTCTAGGTTAGCTTATAAAGGCCAAGAGGGACAACAATGTTAGTTGATACTCATTGGCTGTCTACACAGCCATGTAACAAAATTACTCCTATTGTATTGTATTGTACGTGTGAAAGTTATACTTGAGCAGCAATCTGTGATCACATAGTAAAGACTGTAGCATAAAACATAAGCACATGGCGTTCAGTGCGTTTCTGGCTTTTTGTTGATATTTGATAACTTAGCCATGCAACATTATCTTAACACCATTTTACTCACATTTCCTTGGTGAAACTCTTCTGCCAGGTAAAGCCAGCAGCAACAAGGGCCGGGTTCAGTATCTAGGGGTTCCTTTTCAGCAATACAACACAAAACCGGTTCGAGCCCCCACCCAATGACCTGAGACAATTACACACCACCCCCTGAGCACCTCTAAGAGGCAATACTTCCCCTCTCACAAGCACAGAGTCTGAGTGTAGCAAAAACTTTTAATAAAAGGAGGGAAGTAACTCAGCATTAATTTGGGAAAACACCGCAACTAGGCTTCATAAGCATAAACCATGAGCAAAAGACCCACCCCAAGTAAGTTGAGCATTGTCCTTTTCCCCTCAGGTTCTTAAGTCCAGCAACCCAAAATTCCTTTTGTGGAGTGGGGGGGATAAGGAGGCACCTTACACACTCCACTGCTTGGGCACTCACTTGTCACCCCAACGGCCAATTATCATGTCTCTCCACCAGCCATACCTCTCTGCCAGCTAGCTACTCACCTAGATGTCTTCAGGGCCCCCTCCCCACTTAACACAACTCTCAGTGATTTCAGATGTTAGTGAGGAAGCCTCACTACTGGTACACACTGGGCAGTCTCTTGCAATAGAGACACTATCCCAAAGTAGGTCTAATATTTAGACCTAGGTATCAACGATTTCAGCTCTGCAGTATGTAACAAGACTCTCAATTGAGTCTAAACTAGCTCTTCTATTATACTGTGGAGACAGGAAGGGTCAAATGGCACTTAGGACCCTTAAATAAGGCCCCACCCCCACCAGGCACAAGTACCTATCCCCACCCTCTCTCAACTCATTGGGCTTTGGAACCCACATCCCCTGCCTAGCAAGTGCCATTCAGTTGAGGGTGAGTCCCTCCATTGGGGTATGTTAGGTACAGTTCTGCTGTCCTCAGTTCACACAAGGATAACAACCCTTTATTACTCCTGCCCCAATAACCAGGAGACTGGGGATCCAACACCAGCCACAAGTGATCATTTGGGCAAGCAATCCCATCATGCTGACCACCTAGGCAGGGTGGGTGTGCCCATGCAAATAAAATCAGCTCCTGAAGTGTTTTCCAGAGCTCACTACTAGATGTCCAGGGGAGCTCATTCAGACTCTGCTTACATAGGTTTGTTTGTTTTTTTTAAAGAAATGACATCGTCTGGAAGACACAGTCATGTGCCATGCAGATACCCTGCACTGCCTCATTCGATGTTTACCTTACTCAGTGCAACACTGGTTCCTGCAGCTCCTGCATCACTTGGTGAACACCTTGTGCCGCTGCAAACTTTATGCAAGAGCACATCAAGTTTCAAAGTCATGGAAAATCACCTGCATCTGGAGCATAACATTTCCAGCTGTACTAGCTAATCACACTGACTGAAACAGGTTTCTGACAGAGGCTTGCTTTATTCAGGTCTGAATTGTGACTGGCCCTGATGTGCACATAAGGAACCTCCCATTTTTGGTTTTCCCTGTATAAGGGCCAGTCATAATCACAGTCCTGGCACTCAAGGAGCTGAGGACAATGGCTTCAGCCCTACTCACGCTCTCACACAATATATCATGGAGGAGACCGGGTACACTGGAAAGAACAGGCTGCTTCAATCCAAAGTATGATGCAAGCTGTACACCTGTCTTGTAAACTGGGAAACCCTGAGCACAACCTCTCAATCTAGGACTGTGTGGCTCCCCTACTCAGGGCGGTGTCTGACTGTTACAATCTAGTTCTTAATGACCAACTCTCCCCAAACTTGAGGAAAGTTTGGACGTGGACTCCACAGCTCAAGTCCCTCATTAATGGGAGCACACCGGTAGCCAGTAAGGACACCAAAATATGAGTGAGAACAGTGTAGCAGCACTAATGCAAAGAGTGTTGGCTTGTAGCTCAGTCTCAGGAACAGCACCCAGAATGGAGCAATTCCATATACTCTTGGTTTGCCGAGCCCCAGAGAGAACACTTAGGCTATTCTGGAGAAAATACATAGAACTATATGACAAGACTAGACAGGCAATAACCAAACAAGACAATAAAATCTATTTTGGTCTAGCAAGTCTTTATTGAGCATGTGTGAACTGGGATTTTTCAAAAGCTAATGACTTGGACAAATTTGTATTGATTTTCATGGGAATGGCAAAAGATGCATCCATCCCACTGCCAAAATTAAAGTCCCTGCTCCACAGAATAGGGATGCTAGAATTTCTTGAAGGAAAGGTTAACAGAATTTTTGAACGTGGGCAAAACAATATATTTTCCCTAGACTCATTCTCAGAAACAGCTGCGGCAACTCCCATCTTTTTATGTACTGCTTATATATATTCCGCCTACTGTATTTTCTACTCCATGCATCTGATGAAGTGGGTTTTAGCCCACGAAAGCTTATGCCCAGATAAATTTGTTAGTCTCTAAGGTGCCACAAGGACTCCTCGTTGTTTTTGCTGATACAGACTTACACGGCTGCTACTCTGAAACATTTTGTTTGAAATCTTTCAAAAAAATGTAGCCTGAGGCAGACAACTGGCATGGAAAATTTAAGTGCAAACAGTTATAAAAGACTGAAAACAGGCTCTTGTAATGGGAAGCATCAGGCAACCATAACAACCACCAGTAATACGTGTTCAGATTATAGTAATTCACTATAATATCTGGGCGCAGTCAACGGCCTAGACAATAGAAGCATTTTTATCTTGGTTTCTACCATCTGTACCTTCGTAGCCTTGACATTCTAATTTGCCACACTTCTTATACCATTAAATTATGGGAGTGAAAAGAATGAACAACTTTAATCCTAAATAAATACAAAGATTCCCCTACGTAAACTTCTGTGTCAGACAGGGAATTTAACAAGCGAAGTATTCTAACAATACAACTGTTGATAGTGGGGGGGCACAATTTTGAACTACTCCTCCCCCCCAAAATATATATATAAATATAAACCTGGCAGAAAACTCGGGAGGGGGCTGTGATCCCACATGCCGCCTCCCCCCTTGTGCATCGCCTCTGATGCATGGTATTTCTTTCGAGAGAAAGAGGGAAACTCTAGTCTATGGTATCTTTTAAAGGTATAAACTAAAAGAAAATGGCTGCACAGCAGAGCAAGTTGGAGGGCCCTCTCACTCTCTGGTAAGAACCATGCCACCATGACAAGGTACTAAGAAGCCCCACTGCCCTCTCCTATCAGACAACCTCAAATGGAGAAGTCCCACTCCCCTAAACCATATTAGACAGAAAATAAACAATTCAGAGAGGGGAAGAAAACACCAGGGGAATGGTGCACTTCTATTTAATGCCTGCTATGCAAGGGGAGAGAGGAGAGGATTTAAATTTACCCTACCTGGATGTCTGACACAGACAAAGGTTCTTTGCCCACGCACAGATGCCTTTCAGGAGGAGCGTCTGGCAAGCTTTGTGAATGGAGGGCTCATTTCCGTCTTCTGTTCATAACATACACAATGTTAAAAGTAGGTGTTTCCCAATGTTCCCTGTGGGCAGCCCCATCTGCAAATTGTAATGCCCTTTATTGTCTGTGTTTCAGGGAAATTTGGTCAATGTTTAATCCTTTTCCATGCCTGAGTATGGTTCTATAGCAACATCTTGTAGACTGCTAACTGCCTCGTTCTCATATAATCTAGAGAGCGAGGAGAGAAGAGTTTACTGGAGTTTTCATATTGGCTCAGACCATGGGCCAGATCCTGACTCCGGCTGTGGCAGTGCAAAGAGTCTTCAAAGCTGCTTCACCTGTTTAGCTGAGTATTCCCATGACTGGGGGGAAACCCAGGCTGACATAATGACAGATATACTGCATCTGTACCTTCTCCTTCCATTGCCCATCAGGGTAGGAGGCGTGACGGTGATGTGGTGAGATCCCTGCTGTACTCTGACAATTTCCATACGTGTATATAGTAATGATTCTGTTTGGTGCACTGCACCTTTACATATAAGACGTCTGCCTGCTTGAGGATTCACGATGGAGGCTCCTATAGCATTTCAGACACACGCTGCTTTGTGTCTCAGGACAATTTTATAGGTTTTTCTTGCTTTGTTTCTTGTTCTTTTTGTTAATTGAAAATCAAAATAATCTAGACTCAAAATGGATGCTCTGAAACGTCCATGTATGGAAAACACAACATTCCCCATCCTTTACCCCCATCACATCAAAGGACCTAGCTCTGAATTTCACATACATTTACGGCAATCAGATCAGCAGAAGGAAAATCTCCTACAGATGAAGAGTTTGTTACACTGATTCAGTAGATGAGTGCCTATGACAAATAGCACCATGAGCTACAAAACACCAATTGTGCTTGACTGCTGATATCAAATAGTTGTAATCAGCTTAGTAGATAAGTACATATGCCTTTGAACGAATAAAAATGGCCTCCTTTTACATACTGGATTTCCAAGGCGGCAGGGAGGGGGGGAAATTAATCTGACAGTGGAGGGAAAAGGGGTAAATCCAGAGAAGCAGGAGGCAAAGAGGGACTCCTGGCTGTGCACATAGTGCTCTGACTGCTGGGGTTGTTGCTCCAGGTTTATTTAGAGAAAATATCATAGAATCATAGAATATCAGGGTTGGAAGGGACCTCAGGAGGTCATCTAGTCAAACCCCCTGCTCGAAGCAGGACCAATCCCCAATTTTTGCCCCAGATCCCAAATGGCCCCCTAAGGGATTGAACTCACAACCCTGGGTTTAGCAGGCCAATGCTCAAACCACTGAGCTATGCCTCCCCCTGCCCCGCCCTGCCCTGCCCTGCCCCCAAGGACTATTTTAGAACATTGGTAAATAGGACTACAGTTTCTCACCTTTCCTGCTACTTCATCCACTTCCCCCCTTTTCTATTACCATTGACTATGCTCCCCTTTTCCTAGGCTCAGAACTCCACTTCAGTTCTGACTCCTCCTTCTTTGCCCACATCCTGTTTTTAAGGTAATAAGGCTAGTCACTTAGACATGCTAGTAAACAACTGCACCTTGTTATACATTATGGGCTACCCTCCACCCACTCCAGTGGTGGCTGTTAAACTTGCTGAGGCCTGTCACATCCTCCTCTGCACTCCAGTGAAAATCTGCCCTTTCTCTTCTATGCCTATTGCTAAAATCCTTATCCATGCTTTTGACATCTCCCCTCTCTACCAGCAAAATGCTGCTGCTAAAATCCTCTTCTGCTCCCACCACAGCACCCCTCGGAGACCTTCAGTGCCTCTTCATTGCATTGCATTCCATTCAAGCTTTTGCCTTTACTTTCAAGACTTGGCACAATCACGCTGCCAACTAAATCTCCACTCTCATTTACTCCTACTCTGCCCAAGAAATAAACACTCTTCCCAAATTTCCCTCTCTATAACGCTCTTCCTCACCTCTCACCTGTGGCTTTGCAATGTCTCGAATACTACCCCTCATTCTTGGAACATTCCCCCCATTACTTCTCAGCTGTTCTACTTTTTAAAACCCACTTCTTCCATCTATCTTCCCTACACTGATCACTTCATCCGCCTCTGCACTCCCAACTCCTTAATGGTCTCCCACATGTTTTGCCTTGTCTGAGTTCCAGTGTAAACACTTCAGGGCAGTGACATTGAGTTATACCATGTTTCGTAAAATGCCATATGCATTTATAATGCTACCTAGATTATGAACAATAAAACCCCACAGTCATTACTGGCACGGCCCAGGGTCAAACAAAAAAGATCTGTTCTCTAGGTCTTTGGACACCTGTGCCATCCTATGAGGTTTTGATTTGCTGGTTTACGCTTTGATACTATCAAATTATCAGATCAAAAAGAATGAACAATAATAATCCCAAAGAAAAATACATATCTCCTATAAACACACCTCCTTATGACGCAGTGAATGCCTAAGAGGAAGTTTATGAACAGTATAATGTATTTCTGCAGAGAGAGAGAGGCCCGTCTATATCTTTTTAAAGGTACAAACTAAAAGAAACCCACTGTGCAGCACAGCAAGGTGGTGAGCCCTTTCACACACGGGTAAGAGCCATGGGATCACAAGAGTTTACTAGGACACCAGCTGTACTCTCCTATCAGACAGCCTCAGATGGAGAAGTCCCACTCCCCTAAACCATATTAGACAGAAAATAAACAAATCAGTGACAGAAAGACCATGCCAGGGAAAAGTGCACCTCCATTTTACGGACTGGTGTACAAAGGGAAGAGAGGTGAGCATTTGCCTTCACCCTACCTGGACGTCTGGCCCATGCAAAGCTTCTCCGCCTTGTGCACACCATCTGTTCAGGGGGGCTCATTTCTCTTTTCTGTTTCATCACGTGCAGTTTAAATAATAAAAGGCTGGTATATTGATTTGTTCAATGGCGTCAGCGCAATCTGCATATCATCATACTCTGTGTGGTATCCCTATTCCTAGATCATATAGCAAATGTTTAATCCCTTTCCTATGCCTGTGTGTGTCTCAGTCATAACCTTTTATATTTTATCATGTGCGTCAGCTTCGGCGTACGATCCACAATTTGTTTGCTAGTCATTTCTCTACCAAAAAATAATATCAGGGGAGTTTTGATACTGGCTCAAACCCCAAATCCATGCAGTCTATTTTTCTGCCTGACGCAATGAACAATACTGGATGCTTTTAGAAGGTGAAATATTGCCACAGTGCACTCGTTAGTTGTGTGATCCTTTCTGACTTTCCCCCATCCCCCATTCAGTGCTTAAAGTGCGGGTGGAGAGGGACCACAAGGGGTCGCAGACCCGGCTAAAAATAATAATAACTGATCTGGGTAACTGAGGGGTGCATTTTCGAGCACTGTCTTACCAAAGCTGCAGCTCCCAGATTAAGATAGACCCACCTTTTTCAGACCACTTTCAGCACTGCCTCCACTTACCGCTCCCATTACTCACACCTCTGGATCTCACATTCTTGAGTGTGAAATGTAATTACCTATATCAACTTAGTTTGTATAATCATAAATATAAGAGATCATAAACTTAGCCAGGCTACCATATTTGGCCATGCTGGCCTCCTACTGCAGTGAATTCCCCAGGGGGACTATGACAAGACTTTTTTATGTATTGTAAATATCCTCGCGTTTACTCTCATCAAATTCCACCTTACCTTTGGTATTATGGGCCATAAGAAAAAAGAAAATTGATCTGTCCTTTCTTTATATCCTTCATATCTTTGTGTGCCTCAGTTAAATCTTTCCCTGTATCTTGTATTCCTATATCACACCCATCACCGTGGTATCTTGAGTGTTTCACACTGTTCTAATTTCCACAGTATGCATCCGATGAAGTGAGCTGTAGCTCACGAAAGCTCATGCTCAAATAAATTGGTTAGTCTCTAAGGTGCCACAAGTACTCCTTTTCTTTTTGCGTATACAGACTAACACGGCTGTTACTCTGAAAACTGTTCTAAGGCATACTCATAAAGATATAGCTATCTTTTTTCCTATCTACCATTTGGCCTTTTATTTTGTTTTTGGCATTTTTGCAGGAAAACTGTTCAAAGAAATAGATTTTACATTTTGCTCTGAAGGTTCAAAAATGTATGGTCAGTCTGATCTATTCCATAACCAAGTTACAAATTCATGGGCCAGCTGCCAAGATAGCTCTCTGGCCTGTTTAAAAAGTGTCACTTACAGTTGATTGGGGATGGGGGGATGACAAAGGGGGAAATTTGCAATTTTTTTTTATTTCCCCATTTTGTTTTGTAATTCAAAATTTTATTAAAATGTCATGCTTTATTATCAGTCAAAAATGGAGCTGACAGATTACTAACATTTTATTGATTTTTTCCAATTTTTACAAATGAAATTTCTTCAAAATTTGAAAAATTTCAACTGGCTCTACTTTCACTTTTGTGGTTGAGAATTCCGTTGTTTTAGGGCATCACAGCTGTCATTACCATGCAGAATGAGGTGTTCCCCAGGTAATCTAGGCCAGGCCCCTAAAGAGTTTTGGAGATGAAGACCAAAATTTTACTAGGACCCAGTAATTCCATTGTGAGCCACTGAAGATGGCAGAGCCCTGGGATGTTGTACTCTATGTGATCTCTGTTGCCAGACAGAGAGGCTGCTGTGTTCTGGACCAATTATATCTTTAATAGGGGCATTGTTTCATCCCTAGATGCAGAAAACTACAGTCACAAAAGGGTAACAAGCTTTGTGGATAGGGAAGAAGCAGTAGATGTGGTATATCTTGACTTTAGTAAGGTTTTGATACTGTCTTGCATGACAGTCTCATAAACAAACTAGGGAAATACAACCTAGATCAGCGGTTCTCAAACGTCATTGCACGGCGACCCCTTTCTAACAAAAATTACTACATGACCCCAAGGTGGGGAATTGAAGCCTGCACCCACCCGAGCCCCACCACCCCAGATGGTGGACCAAAGCAGAAGCCCAAAGAATTCAGCCTCGGGCAGAGGGCCTGTAACCCGAGCCCCACTGCCCAGGGCTGAAGCCCGAGCCCCATCGCCCGGGACTGAAGCCTTTGGGCACTGGGGCTTGCACTTTGGCCCTGGGCCCCAGCAAATCTAATGCCAGCCCTGGCAACCCCATTAAAACGGAGTCGCAGCCCACTTCGGGGTCCCAACCCACAGTTTGAGAATCGCTGACCTAGATAGAGCTATTATAAAGTGGGTGCATAACTGGTTGGAAAAACCTTCCCAGAGAGTAGTTATCAGTGGTTCACAGTCAAGCTGGAAGGACATATCAAGTGGGGTCCCACAGGGATCAGTTCTGGGTCTGGTTCTGTTCAATATCTTCATGAATGATTTAGATAATGACATAGAGAGAACACTTAAAGTTTGCAGATGACACAAAGCTGGGAGGAGTTGCAAGTGCTTTGGGGGATGGGATTAAAATTGAAATCGTCTGAACAAACTGGAGAAATGGTCTAAGAAAATAGGATGGAATTCAATAAGAATAAATGCAAAGTACTCCACTTAGGAAGGAACAATCAGTTGCACACATTCAAAATGGGAAATGACTGCCTAGGAAGGAGTACTGTGGAAAAAAAAAATCTGAGGGTCATAGTGGATCACAAGCTAAATGAGTGAACAATGTAACACTGTGGTTAAAAAAAAAAAGTAAACATCATTCTGGGATGTATTAGCAGGACTGTTGTAAGCAAGACCCGAGAAGTAATTCTTCCGCTCTACTCCATGCCAATGAGGCCTCAACTGGAGCGTTCTGCCCAGTTTTGGGAGCCACATTTCAGGAAAGATGTGGACCAACTGGAGAAAGTCCAGAGAAGAGCAACAAAAACGATTAAAGGTCTAGAAAACATGATCTATGAGGGAAGACTTAAAAAAATCGGGTTTGCTTAGCCTGGAGAAGAGAAGACTGAGGCGGGGTATAACAGTTTTCAAATACATAAAAGGTTGTTACAAGGAGGAGGGAGAAAAATTGTTCTCCTTAACCTCTGAGGATAGGACAAGAAGCAATGGGTTTAAATTGCAGCAAGGGCAGTTTAGGATGAACATTAGGAAAAAGTTCCTGACTGTCAGGGTAGTTAAGCACTGGAATAAATTGCCTAGTGAAGTTGTGGAATCTCCATCACTGGAGATTTTTAAGAGCAGGTTAGACAAACACCTGTCAAGGATGGTCGAGATATATTTAGTCCTGCCATGAGCGCAGGGGACTAGACTAGATGACCTCTTGAGGTCCCTACCAGTCCTATGCTTCTATGATTCTAAATGCATGGATCACCATGGCTAAGTCTGAATTTGACAGAAGAGGAACAAAGTCTTCTTGCCAGCAATAAGGATCTTTCCTTAGCTGTGGTGATATCCTCCAGTTCTTCTGTCTTCTAAATAATCACAGGCTTTTGGGCTATATAAGTCCTGCCATATCTCTAACTTTTTCATATTCCCAAGGCCTTTTCATTCTCCATTATATCATAATTATATTGAGTTGGTCAAAACTGGATACTGTAGTTCATACTAGGACTTACCTTTGTTTCATAATGCCATCTTTCGTATAATAAAAAGAGCGAGAGAAAACACAGAAGTGTGTGCTTTTTCAACTGTTGCTTTATAGTGGGCAGACATCTTCACTGAGCTGTCCAAGAGGACTTTCTTCTCAAAGGATACTGAGAATCCAGAAGCTTTGAGCATATGAGCATTACTTTTGCGACAGACAAATTCCATCTTTCTCCCAGTGTGAGACCTGGATTTCCCTATTCTTTGCTCCCAGGGCACCAAACTCATGCAAGTCCCCTTGTGCCCATTTCAATTCTTGGGCAAAGCTGGTTTCACAGCAACATTAAGAGCTTTTCCATTTAGAAAGTTTGAGAAATAATCCAAGCAATTAGTTTTCAGTTAAGAGGCTCTGAAAATGTTAGGATTTTGTGTGCTGCATAAAGTATTCTCAGTTCGTTTAGTGCATTGGTCTATTATAACATGTGCTTTAAGATATGGCCTTTCCCATCCATCTACACAACTAGAACGCTCATCCAGGCTCTCAGCATCTTGCACCTCAATTACTCCAACATCCTTTTCTCTGGCGTTGACAAATGCAATATTGTTCCAATCACATCTGTTCAAATACCATTTTCCTAGCCCCTTGCTGTGACCATGGGACCGCACTCTTTGCATTCCCCTGCAGACACCCCCTTTTCCATCACATCAAACATAAGCTACTTGGATTCACTGTCAAGGCCCTTTGTAGTTACCCCCCTACTTTACTTATTATTTCTCATTCACTACGGAGATGCTGACTCCCAACTCCAGTTGGCCTATGGTGCCAGTCTCCATTGCCCATTTGTTAAATTTCAAACAAGCATCATTGTGCTTTCTTCCATGCTGCCCCACATGCTTGGGAGGTGCTCCCCATAAACATCTGCAAAGTTACCTCATTGCCCTCCTTCAGATCCCTCCTTGAAACGCCTTTTCTGTGATGTCTACTGAAAACTTTGCAACAGTTAGGTTGCTGGTGTGCTGACACCATGGTTGATCAAGCAGACCAAGATTTATCATTGTTTCCTTGTACTCCCCCCCCAGTGTGTCTATCGCCCCCTGTTGTCTCTTCTCTTATACTTAGATTGTAAAGCTCAGTGAGGGAGGGACAATCTTTTTGTGTTTCTATAATGTCAAGCACAGTGGGGTCCTAGTCTATGGTAACAAACAACAACGTTGATATCACTATAAATGTTATAATATATGCATCTTGGAGCTCTTTGGGTTCAATTCTACCACCCTTGTTCACAATAAGTAGCACCTCGCACAGAGATTTCAAGTGGACTACTTGTGGAGCAGGGCGCTACTCAGCATGAGCAAAGGTGGCAGCACCTGACCCTTAATGTTGATCAGTACATATATTATTGGCATACTTGCCTTTAACATTACTAGACAAGGCAAAAGGAGATAAGGTTTGTTTTCATCAGGCAGTCACCACATAGGGAGTTTAGAATGTTTCCATTTCTATTCCAGATAAACACTGGTAAACATCTAGGATGAATACATTATATGGATTAGAGAAATTTACAGTTCAAGGGGATGCTTCAGAACAAGTCTAAACACTGTTTGTTCTTCAACTTATCCTTGCACGACATGTGTAATCAAGATAGGAGTGAAAAATGCCATTCTTAGATCAGCAGAGACCACAATTCTCAAAGTCAGGAAACTCAGCTACAAAGCATTGTGTCAGGAAATCTACCCCAAAAAGGGGAACAATCCAAGTATGGCTCCCCAAAATGCTATTATTCTATAGGACTGTCCTCTGATTCCAATTTAAAATTCTTACAAAAGAATCAGTTCAGGAGAACAAGCATCTTACAAGTGTGAGGATGTTGTTACACTACCTTGATCTTTTTCGCCATAATCCTACACATCACTCTCTGAGTTGCACTAATCAGAACTGCAATACACTGTTGCAACCAACCACTGTCAAATACCCTTTATAGAAAAGTTCCAGTGATACTATTTGAATATATCACTCCTCATGTAAAGTTTCATTTTCAATTTTATAAAGATAATTAAACAAGGAGAACTCTATCTGGTACGGCTCCTTTATCTTCTGAGTTTGCTCTGAGTTGAACTTTCCTGAGGTACTCCATAGTAATAGCATCATTGGTCTGTTTCTCAGAGCAAGATGACTTAAATTAGGTAATGCAAACTCTAATGCTCTTGAGAACATGTTCAGCATACGGCTCCAAGGTCTCATACTTCCCCTAAACCATAATGAATGTTAGGAGGATCACAAAGAAGAAACACTGGTTTCCAGTGAATATCCAAATGGTCTTGTTTTCTTAACGTTATAAAGTTAAACTCCTGGAAAGTCACCTTTTCAGTCCAATTTTTGTTTTTGCTGAACATGGCTTTAACCTCATCTGCTACCCCTACATAATATGGCTCAGAGTGTGCAGGAGTTTCTGTCCGTAAGCTGAGACCAGCATTTCCAGGGGATCCCTGGCGAACATCACTTTAATGTAACTATTCAGCAGCTCCACCTCCTGGGTGGGAGAGTAAGAACTCAGTCTCCCCATCAGTAGAGAATTATGGACCCTTTTTTTCCTGTTTCAGAAGCCTTCCTGCTCTGGTTCATTGTAAGGAGAAAAACTACCCTCTTCCACAGTTGACACAGCCCACTTTGGCACCTCACAGTAGATGAACTTGCGGTTGTGCTCCACAAAAAGCTGTCTGGCAACTTGAGATTGCAAACGATTTCCAAATCAGAGAGGCTGTACTTCAGGCAGATGGCACTCAAAGTGGGTTTTCGATAGAATTGATCCATCAGCCAATCTTCTGTAGGGCCTGAAAGAGATGATATGCAGAAGAAAGGAAGATAAACAATCACTATGCAATAACCTCCTGGAATTGTCTTTGCATTCAGCCATTCATAGAGCTCAGGTTAACTTTCTGAAGAGTCTAAACTAGTCTAACCCCCCTTCCCTACCTGGGTTACTTGGGAGCAGGCAACACTCACCTGTGTGCCTGGGTGCCTGATGTTGTTGACAGTAAAGGAGATCCTGAGTACCCCAGTGGCGATGTTGGATAGTGTTAAGGAAAAGTTAGCATATGTGACTCCATTTTGGTTTGGGGCCCACCATTGTCTAAAAGCAAGCACATCATGCACCAGGAGGAGTGTTCCTTAGATACTGCATTCCTGTGAAACTCCCCCCACCCCCCGCCCCTTGTTTCCAGCCTGTCTCGACTCCCAGTTTCTGTTCTTTGTCTGTTCCTAACTCCCTGCCTCCTGGCCTTGATGTGAGCCTCCCATCCTGATAAGAAAGGCTACTGGCGCATTGCTTTAGGACCATGTTGTGTAGTTGAAGTAATGGTTTAGCACGGGGGATGAACTTAGCAGGGATAGGTGGTAGATAAGGGAAGGTTTGTCTATTGGCTAAGGTTTCCGATGCACGAGGGCAACATGCTTTGCTAAAAGGTATATAATCTCTGTATAACCTGCATTCGGGGTCCCCTCTTGATTAGCAGGGTGGCACGATGCTCGAGCGTAATAAACTTAGTATCTTTGGGAACTCTGCAGTTGTGGACTTTGTTCGTGTGCCTCAGCCTAGACTCGAACTGTGCGTGACCTGTCGGATATAATTCGCAGCAGTTCTTGTGCGTGACCTATCGGGTATAATTCGCAGCAGTTTGTGTGCGAGACCAATTAGGTATAATTTGTAACAATAGGAGGGAATCCTCTGTCCACCCCTCTGCTGCAGTCTTTTTAATTGTAAAGGAAATTAAAGTGCTTCCACCTGGCTGGGCCCTGTACACACTCAATGTTGTTTTGGGAGCCTCCATGAACAAAACTAAGCTATTCTCCCCAATGGGTGTAACTCAAAAATACCAATTATAAACAATACGCACCCAATATACACTTTGATTTGGTTAAAAGACCTTTACTTAACAACCTAAGGAAACATGGTATAAAAGAGTGAGATTAAATATCACAACTAACTTAAATCAGCTGGGGGGCAGTTTGATAAATCAATTAACAAATAGAGTTTACAGTAGTAAATGAAACTTCTCTAACTTGCATTTACACTGTCACCATTTACCCCACACTGAATGTACACTCTGCTAGATTTCAGTGTTCTAAACACTTGCTTGCATGGGCATGCTTGAAGATCTTGAAGCTGGGGACAGCACCCTGTTGGTCCAGCCAATGCAACAAGGGGCAGAACAATTCTAGTTTGGGATAATTCCAAGCTGCACAACCCTTTGAACACTGGAATTGTTTAAACCAGATGTCAGCAACCCTGGGTTCTCGTTAGATGACAAGACCACTCCACCTCTTTTCAGACTCAGACAACCCCTTTAAGTCTCTTTGCTGTCCCCCTCTCCTTTCAAGCAGTTTCCCAGACAAAGGTGGTGATTACTCACAGTGCCTGTACTGCAGACCCACCTCTGTCAGCTCTGGGCACAGCAACAGTCTCTGCCCTGGCTCCAGTGAAGCCCACCAACAGCCTCTGGGGGCCCCTGTTTGACTCTCAAGAGCAGCTTCTGGCTTTCTAGCAGCCGCTCCTGGTTTGGACAAAGCTTCATCAAGCTATCTCAGCTCCTCTCCAAAATGGAGCCCACCACATGGTCTCCCTGCACTCCTTGGAAGTCTCTCTCTTCCCCAAGGCAACACGGAAGTTGCGGTCTCCAAAACTGGATAGCAGCACTCAGGATCTTCCCAACTGGGACACTCCCAGTTAAGTTCAGTGGCCCCTCTAGCAAAGGGTGCCTAGACCTACACTAGCAAATCAAGGTTAAAAACTATCTACAGCTGACTCTGCATAAGAGTACGCTTCATAGCATAACTCAATGTACAGTTGGTAGGGGGCAACAGAGCCTTCCCCCAAACACACTTTTGTTTAGGTGGGAAGGGAGGGGAAGCAGCAAAGGAGACAGAGGCTAAGTCTGCTGAGGGCAGCGGTGCTCTCCTGAGGGCAGCGGTGCTCAGAGCTCTCCATCTTCTCACCTCTCGTCCCCTGCTGGCTGCTGAGCCCCTTTAGCTGCTAAGTTCGACAGGGGGAATCTGCAACTGTAGCCTTCCCATCAGCAGGAGTCACTACTTCCTGCACTAGGCAGGCAGGAGCCTTCAGCTGTGGGTCCAGCTGTCTCAACCCTTCTTGTGCTGGTCTGGAGGGCCTGCAGAGCAGGAGAGTCCTGGCTGGGACCTGGGGGAGGCGCCCTGGTTGGAACAGTACTGTCTTTTCTCTTCCCCTCAGCCCCCTTGGGGGCAGGCACAAGGTCAGGGGAGAAGAAGGGGGACAGATACAGGAGAGGACAGGCACAAGGGGGAGGAACAGGCACTAGAGGGCAGCTATGAGGGGAATTTTGGGGACAGGGCTAGATGATGGAAGGATTTGAGAGGGAGAAGAGACTGGGGCAAGAGGTGTTTTAGGGGAGAGAGAATGAGGGGCTTGGGGGATACTGAGATGAGTTTGGGGTAAGGAAGAGGGGAGACTAGGAGAATGAGAGTTTTGGAGAAGGAGGTGAAAGGTGACTTGGGGGAGAGGGAGAAGACCCTAGAAGAGTTTGTGGGAAGCAGTGGAGTCTGGGACCAGCTCTACGCTACAAATTTACAATTGATATAACTATGTCACTCAGGGGTGTGAAAAATCTACATCCCGAGCAATGCAGTTACACTGACCTAGCCCTCCATGTAGACAGCCCTACGTCGACATGAGGGCTCCACCCGTCAACATAATCCACCGCTGTGAGAGGCAGTGGCTAACTATGCCAACAGGAGCAGCTTTCCTGTCAGTGTAATAGCACCTTCACTGAAGTGCTACCGCGGCACAGCTGTGCCGATGCAGTGGTTTAAGTGTCGACCTGCCCTGGGAAGATTTGACATTGAACAAAGTCTGGAGGGGAAACAGGAGAGACTGCAGGATTTAGCTTGAGGAGGGTGGAAACTCCTGGCTTCCACATGAAAACTGCTACAGAACAGGACAAGAACTATCACAGACAGCAACATAGAAAGAGTGGCAGGAGCAAACCAGCTTAAGTCCTGGGAGGTTTTGGGGTTCTTTTAACAGTGTTGGTTGGGGAGAAAGGAACTTGTATTAAAGCCTTTTTGGGGTTGCAGTGGATGGGGTATTCTTGTAGCACTGTAGGGAAACGTATTCGACATTCAGGGCAAAGTTATTCCACTGGCTTAATTGCCCATTGTCCCTGAAAAGTGGTCAGTGTTGCCCTCTGTAGATGTAGTAGGCAGTGATAAAGGAGGATACAAAATCTCACATTTGTGGATGTAAATGTTTATGGGAGGAGAAGAAGAAGAAAAGAATCTTAGAGAGCCAAATGTGCCAGATGG
The DNA here is from genome assembly GCF_015237465.2 of Chelonia mydas. Lineage (NCBI taxonomy): Eukaryota > Metazoa > Chordata > Testudines > Cheloniidae > Chelonia > Chelonia mydas. Next base: position 72,398,163 of record NC_051246.2, read on the forward strand.
ATGTGTCTGGTATTTGAAGAGGACAGAGAACAGGCTAGAGAATAGGACAGTTGGAAAGATATTGAAAGGAAGGCAAGTTCAGAATCTTGCAGAAATTTTGTGCCAGATTCTGAACTGAAGAGGCAGACAGTGAAGATGTTTTGAGGACAACTGTGACTTGTTCCCATGTCAGATAATAGAAGATACAAGTAGCAGCTGTAACCCATATTAGCACAGTATGTGTCTTTCTTTCCCCACTAGCAGATGATCAGAGTTTAATACAGCTAATAGCTAAAGGAATCACCCCTTCAGCTCAACAAGTGAGGCTCATGTTTGTCTTAGTACTGAAGGCCCAGATTTCAAACCTGCTGATGATCTGAACAGAAGATAATTACACAGCCACAATAAGAACAAACTGAAGTTTGGAGATTAGAAACTTGGAGACCAAAAAGAAGGGCATTTTGCATAAATTATACGTAACAGACATGCAGTGGATCAAATTATAATGACTTCCAAAGATCAGAAACTCTACAAAGTTTTTAATATGAGGTTCTACTAGAAAATGTGAGGTGATTTTTTTCAAAACAAGTAAATTAAATTAGTAAAAATCTCCAATGAGCAGAGGAATGGTTCAATTAATCTATAACTTCTTACTCGTTGGAATAGTCTGCCACGCCAGTTTCTGTAGGAGGGATTTGATATGTGCACATCTGTTTATTAGGAAGCAGACAGAAACCACCAGATAAGTAATTGGTATCTGTGAAATTATCACTTTTGACTGCTAACACACTGTGTAGTATTTGAACCAATGAACTGTAGTGAAAAGTTTCTATATCTCATTACCTGTCCCCCAAACCAACCGATCCCTGCCTTTACTATGCATTTTATAGGAATCTCTCCCATCTTCCACAACTTTTCAGAGATAATCGCTAATGGCTCAGATACCTCCTCAGTCAGCTCCTTGAGTATTCTCGGATGTATTTCATCAGGCCCTGGTGACTTGAAGACATCTAACTTGTCTACATGATTTTTAACTTGTTCTCTCCTTATTTTAGCCTCTGATCTTACCTCATTTTCATAGGCATTCACTATGTTAGACATCCACTCACTACTAACCTTTTTAGTGAAAACTGAAACAAGTCATTTAACACTTCTGCCATTTCCACACTTTCTGTTATTGTTTTTCCCCCTTCATTGAATAATGGGCCTATCCTTTCCTTGGTCTTCCTCTTGCTTCTAATGTATTTACAGAATGTTTTCTTGTTACCCTTTATGTCTCTAACTAGTTTAATCTCACTTTGTGCCTTGGCCTTTCTAATTTTGTCCATACATACTTGTATTATTTGTTTATATTCACCCTCTGTAATTTGACCGAGTTTCCAGTTTTTGTAGGACACTTTGAGTTTCAGATTGAAGATCTTGTGGTTAAAACAGGGTGGTCTCTTGCCAGACTTCCTATCTTTCATACATAGTGGGATAGTTTGCTTTTCTGCCCTTAATAATGTCTCTGAAAAACTGCCAACTCTCTTGAACTGTTTCCCCTTATACTTGCTTCCCATAGGGTCTTACCTACCAACTCCCTGAGTTTGCTGAAGTCTGCCTTCTTGAAATCCGTTGTCTTTTGTGTGTTTTCCCTTCTACCATTCCTTAGAATCATGAGCTCTTCTACTACTTCATGGTCATTTCCACCCAAACTGTCATCCACTTTCAAATTCTCAACCAGTTCCTCCTTATTTGTCAAAATCAAATCTAGAACAACCTCTCCTCTCCCCTAGTAGCTTTCTCCACCTTCTGAACTAAAAAATTGTCTCCAATATGTTCCAAGAACTTGTTAGATAATCTGTGTCTTGCTATATTATTTTCCGCAACAACTGTCTGGATAGTTGAAATTCCCCATTACCCCAAGTCCTGGGCTTTGGATGATTTTGTTAATTGTTTAAAAAAAAGCCTGACACACCTATTCCTGGTTAGGTGGCCTGTAGTAGACCCCTCCCATGACATCACCCTTGTTATTTACCCCTTTTATACTTACCCACAGACTTTCAACAAGTCTGTCTCCTATTTCCATCTTAACCTCGGTCCAAGTGTATACATGTTTAATATATAAGGCAACACCTCCTCCCTTTTTTCCCTGCCGGTCCTTCCTGACCAAGTCTTACCCTTCTATACGCATATTCCAGTCATGCGTATTATTCCACCAAGTCAATCTGTGATGCCAACTATATCATAGTTGTGTTTATTAACTAGCATTTCAAGTTCTTCCTGTTGATTCCCCATACTTCTCGCAGGCCGCTGTCTGCAAATCCACACCAGGATCTAGGTTCTCTGTCTGGATACAGGCGCAGGTGGATGAGACAGGAGCAATGCTGGCACTGCTTGTCTTATTTTTGAAATTAAACTACTGAACACCTTAATCTCAAAACAGTAAAATATCCTAGTGTAAGCAGTGTCAGGATGAGCTCCACCCTGACATCTGGTGGTGAGGTGTGGCAAGTTGTGAAAAAAAAACTTCAGGGGCCGATCTCATTTGCATAGGCACACCCACCCCGCCTAGACTGAGGCCATAGCTGCCCAAATGGTCACTTTGGCTGCTGTGGGATCCCCAGTGTCTCTGTTATTGGGGCAGGAAGAATAAATTGTTATTATGTTACATCCATTGTGTTATTGGAATGGATCCCCTAGATATTGAACCCGGCCCTTGCTGCTGCCAACTCTGATGGGCAGAAGGGTTACATTTTTGGGGGCTCGTCCGGGATCCCTGGGTCAGTACCCCTCGCAACACAATGCAAACCGGCTCGAGCCCCCACCCAGTGACCTGGAACAAATATATACCACCCCCGCTGGGCGCCTCCAAGAGGCAATACTTCCCCTCTCGCAAGCACATAGTCTGAGTGTAGCAAAAGCCTTTTAATAACAGAGAGAAACAATGTGGCATTATGTTGGGGAACACCACCAACAGGATTCATAACACAACCCATGAGCAAAAAAAAAACCACCCCAAGCAAATTGGGGCATGCCCCTTTCCCTCGGGTTCTTGAGTCCCAGCACCCAAACGTCTCTTGAGTCCAGCAATCCACAAATCACCCAAAGTCCAAAAAGTCCAGCCCCTGAGTTCAAAAGTTCATCTGCATAGTGTTACTCCCCAGTCTGGCTAAAATGTGCCTGTGTGTGGGGGGAAAGGGGTAAGGGGCACCTTACGTGTCCTGAAGCTGACTGCCCCACAGGGCTCTGCTCTGCTACGCTGTCTCACGAACAGCTCTGCTCCACCACGACCGGCTCCGCTCTGCACAGCTCACCGTCTCACGAACAGCTCTGCTCAGCTCGCTGTCTCATGAACAGCTCCGCTCCACCACGACCGGCTCCTCTCTGCACAGCTCGCCGTCTCACAAACAGCACCACTGCACTCTAGATCTTCCGGCTCCCCACTACTTGACAGAGTGCTCAGTGATTTCAGCTCATAGTAGTGGGGGCCTTAGTGCTGGTGCACCATAAGGCCAAAGTGAATGCAGCACAGTACCTGCAGCAAGACTCTTAATAGACCCAAAATTAGCTCTGACATTCCACAGTGGAGAGAGACAGAGGTGCAGTTGGTGCTTCAGGCCCTCACAAAGGGGCCCACACCACCGGGTACTAATACCTGTCTCAAGTCTCTCTCAATTCACACAGTTTTGGAACCCATGACCCTTGCCTAGCGAGTGCTACTTAGTTGATGGTGAGTCCCTCCATCATAGCAAAAGGCCAAGTACAGTTCCAAGCACAGTTCCCATAATCAGGGTAATAACAATTTATTCTTCCTGCCCCAATAACAGAGACACTGGGGATCCCACAGCAGCCGAAGTGACCATTTGGGCAGCTATGGCCTCAGTCTAGGCGGGGTGGGTGTGCCTATGCAAATGAGATCGGCCCCTGAAGTTTTTTTTTCACAACTTGCCACACCTCACCACCAGATGTCAGGGTGGAGCTCATCCTGACACTGCTTACACTAGCATTTGGGGGGAAAGACCATCTCTACATAGTACAGAGCACCTCTGTCTCTAGTTATCCCTGAAAAAGAGATTGAATGAAGGAAGAATATCACAGCATCCTGTTAAAAGGTGTGAAATAATGCAGTGAAGAATGGGGAACACACTTTCAAACAGCTATATAAGAGAGACAACAGGAAGCCATTCAGAAACCTATTTCATTCTCTCTAAAAGAGAAAATTCACAAATCTGTTAAACAGCATTAGACAGAAAATAAAGAAATATTTTATTGGTGGAACTCTGAGAATTACACTAATTTTATATATAAAGGTGAGTAAAAGAAAGGATTGCTAATAATTTACTGTACCTATACATCTAGATCATGCATAGTTTCTCTGTTTGTAAGCCTTTCAGCTAGGGATGCCTAGAATTTGGCATTCCTGTTCTTTCCTCCTAAATAATCCCTTGCACGTGATGTTATGGTTGATTGGTTTCCCGTTGTATATTCAGCAGTTGATTCTTGTGCTACCAGATTGGTGACAAACCTCACGTTAGACTGGTTTCCATAAAATTATGTTTTGGATTTATAACAGTACCCAGAAACAGTCTGTACAAGGATCATGCCTTCTAGAGGTTTCATGGGGAGTTTTAAGCATAATGGACGGTCAGTTGGTCAAAACCTCATAGATAAAGTGGAAAGGAAGATTGAAGTTATGTAATGAAAAAAAGTAAAGCTGAGTCTTAGCTGCAATGATGAGCATGGCATAAATGCCTAGACAAATACCCAGGGTTTGGAACTGAACTTTCAAAGATTTGGAGTGTGTTTGTCTTCAGGGTCCTATTTTGGATTATTCTGCTATATCCAACCCCTTCACTGGTGGAATATTTGTATGTCCAAGATGCCAATTAAATAAAATTTCTGTTAAAAGTAAAATGAGCAAACTCTCAGGGTAAATTTGTTTTGTCACCACCCATGACATTCAATAGGAATTGGGATGGATGAGGACATTCCTGCTTTGAAACCTTCCTAGCCTCCCTTTTGGAAAACAGCTGGCTCATTGGGCTTTTTATCTCTATTCTGATCAATTGTTGAAATTTGATTCTGTTCTATGTCCAGTGACTTGAATTCCTCACCAGTTGACCTCTTTTTAGAGGTCTGTATGGAATGAGTTAGTGGGTCTCAGCACAGTATCTGCTGACGAAATATCAGCATCTCAAAAAAGACCATTATTATTAGCATGCTGTGACAATTTGGAAATATGCCTGTACACTTTATGAATCGTGTGAGATTATGACTCTTATGTGGCTGGGTTGTGCTGCAAACTCCATTTGGAATGTGCAAGCTTTTCCCTTTTCTATGGTTGGTTTTCCTCCATGTTGGGTTGAGTTTCCAATGGCTGGTGGCAAAAGAACAGAAGGAAGTTGACTAAATACCCAATCATTGGAAATCTAGTCACTCTAGACAAAAAAAAAAGGGTCCCTTCCCAAAAGAACTGGTTTAGTAGGGAGGGGGAAACTCACTTGGCTGGGAGAAGCTGGGAAGGGTGTCACCTGCTACAGGGGGCTGAAGGTTTTTAAAAGGGAAAAAACTGTTCTACTCAATGGCCAATTTCTTCACTGCATGAGGGAGAGGCCCGTAATCATGTGACAGCCTGCATGAGGCAGGGGATGCCCTGCCTGGACACTACTGCCTATGGACTCACAAGGGAAGGGTGAGCCAGAAAGTGAAGGACTATGTGATTTCAGCTGTTTATTGTTTTGGATTATTTGTACTCATTTGTGCTTTGTGCGATTGAGTATAAAAGAGCATAAAGGTGTTAGACTCTGTGCAAAGTGTGCAAGTGTGTGTTAATTGCTTCACACCTGCTGCATTCCCCTGACTGATTTAAACTGTAACCAGAAGCCTCACACCTTTGGGGTGGAGTTCTGGAAGAAGGGTGACTTTTTTTATTTTAAAGTACCTGAGTTATTTGGAGTGTCCGTGCCAGTCCAGGGGGCCTAGGACAGGGGGATGGAGGTGCGCTATTTCCAAGAAGTGGTAGCAGACAGAGTCAGTGCCCAGGAAGTGTTCCAGAGAGGCCAAGGGAGGAACTAGGGCGGTAGCCTGTTGAGACCTACGGGAACTTGAAATACTTGGGAATTCAGAGCAGCAAAGGCTTGGATTCCATCACAGCAATCCTAGTTGGTGGCCAGGAAGTAGTGCACACTAAGATAGTGACACATGCTTATGTGGTTTCAGGCCAGATGCAAAAGACTGAATGGACCATGGAGACCAACATACCCGCTCATCCAGAGCGGTGGCTCCTCCAGGGCAGGGATGAGGCAAACTGGAAGAGCTGCTGTTTAGTAGAGGCTGTGAAACTATCACAAATACGGGGCCTCAGTCTCCAGAGGTATCAATTTCGTACCGCTTTTAAATATTAAATACCACATATACTTCTGGGCTAGAAAGGAAAGGGCCTGTGCTATACCTGTTCTGTGATTTAATAGTGGACTTCAGTCTCCAGGACTGTCAAGTTGGCACCTTTCTCAAAATACTAAATTCGTGTTTTAAAAACCCTCAGATGTCACAAAAACAGAACATCATTCAATGGGATGGTAGAAAGCCATTGGGAAAAAGTCTTGTGCGGAGTTGTGAGGCAGACTGAGGAGGACGAGACACAGTGAAGATTTTGAGGAAATCCAGAGAAATTAGTTTTCAAAGTCATCAAACCCAACCTATTCCTGTCTACCACAACCACATACATATTGCTATACTAGCAAAGTAGTCATGGATGTTTGGCTCATATTAACACTGCAAAAATAAATAAAACATATTATTCCAAACAAAAGATGTCCCATTTCCTTGTGAAGCTATGCAGTCCCCACACGTTGCCCCTAGTCTAGGGAAATCAAGAACCAGCTTATCAAAATGTCTGTCCCCAACATTGAAAAATTAAGTTAGGGAATTCCCAGGCATGTACCCTACACCCAACACTAGGAAATTAAATCTCGACACACTGTTTACTCGACATATCCTCTCACTCTTAGCTTCTGCACCATACTTCACTCTCTGACATTCCCTGGGAGCTGTAACAGAAAATCCCCACCATGCAATCGCAACACTAGTGATGATGAACAGAAAGGAAATCTCAAAGAGGGAGTGGCTGTTTAATTCATTCTGGGTGTGTTCAAAGCAGCTTCTGCCACCAATCACCTCCAAACCTTGTTTACAGACAAGTCATAGTGTAATTTTTCAATAAGCAAAATTGCTATTCTATAGTCAAAAATGTATATATTGCTCTATTGGTTTAGTAAATCAGAATAAACAAGACAAAATCCATCTGATATAGCTCCTTTATCTTCTGAATTTTCTTTTGGAGATACTCCATGGTAATATCATCAATAGTCTTTCTCTGACCTATATCTCTTAATATGAAAGTAATGCAGACCCTCTGGGGCACCAATGCTCTTGAGAATCTGTTCAGCATCTCACCCCATCATATCACATTTCCCCACAATATCAAAGTGAGTATTACAGGGATGACAGAGCTGAAACATGGGTTTCCAATGAATGGTCAAGTTATTTATGTTTTCTTGTCAGAATAAACTCCTGGAAAGTCACCTTCGGAGTAGAATTTTTGTTTTTGCCAAACTTGGTCCTGATCATCTTTGCCACAGTGATAGTACAGTATGGCTCAGAGTGCAAAAGTTTGCCTGTAAGCTGAAACTAACCATTCTAGGGAATCTCTGGTGAACATCACTTTGTTGTAACTAGTCATCAGTTCTGCCTGCTGATCAGGAGGGTAAGAACACGACCTTATTATGAGTGCAGTGTTATGGACAGTCTCACGTTTTACCTCAGAAACCTCCTTGCTCAGGTTCATTGTGAGTAGAAGAATGATTCTCTTCCAGTTGGAGCAGCCCACCTTTGGCACCTCATAGTAGAAGTACTTGTGGTTATGTGCGACAAAGAGCTGTCCAGGAACCTTGGGGCTTAGTCCGTTTTCTGAATGAGAGAGGTTGTACTTCAGACAAGTGGAACTGAAAGTGACTTTGTCAGTGCTGACTTGTCAGCTAGTCTTGTGTATCAGTAGGACTTGGTATGCCCAAGAAAAGGAGATAACATCAATGATAGGATTGGTAAAAGGAAAACTGTGGGAATTCCTTAACTGTGAACATCACTAGGCAGAATATAAACAATTCAATTATTTGAGGATGGGGAAAATGAGTAAAAAAGAGTAGGAAATTTACTTTACCTATATGTCTGGCCCACGCTAAGTGTCTCTTCCTTTCAGAGTCTTTCCTTTCAGGTTCACACACTTGGTTTTTTTTTACTGCTAAACTAAATAAATCTTGGTGTGTGATGTTAAATTTCAGGATTGGTGTATACTCTGTGATGAGTAAATTCCTGTTCTACTAGTTTGTGGTCCAACTGCAGGACTTGAATACAGTTAATTGGGGCAAGACAAACATTGTGATCAGCAGTCACCCTATCTATATAGGTTCCAATGTAGGATATGTCAATCATAGCCCAGTGGTTAGAGGATTCACCTGAGAGGTGGGTGGGAGACCCCTAGTCAAATCCTTTCTCCCCCTCTGGCGGTGAGTGGGGAGGGGAAATGAAACCTGGGTCTCTTACATCCCAGTAGAGTACTCTAACTACTGGGTTAAAAGTTACGAGGTGGGCACCACCCCTGATTTTAAATGGGACCCAACCTGGCAGCCATGGTCAGAGGCCACCTACAAGATCAGCCCCTGCACATGACTTAGATGGCCAAATATCTGTCTTCCCCAGTTTGTGAATTGCTCTAAGTTTGGGATTGTGGATCTGGGCCTAGGAGATTTCATTGAATGGGACTTGGACATAGAAGCCCATTGTGTGACACAAATTCATAGAGTTTAAAGCCAGAAAGGAGCATTAGAATATCTGCTCTGGCCACCTGAATATCCCAGGTCATTAAATTTTACCTAGTTACCACTCTATTGAGCCCAATAACTTGTGCTTGGCAAAAGCCTATCCTCAGAAAGGCATCCAATCTTGATCTGAAGACGTGAAAAGAGAGAATTCACCATGTCCCTTAGTTTGTTCTGGTGATTAATCATCCTCACTGTTAATGATTGTGCTGTATTTCTAATTTGAATTTGCCTGGCTTCAGCTTCCAGCCCTTGATTCTTGTTATGCTAGGGTGACCATATGTCCTGTTTTGGTCAGGACAGTCCCTTTTTTAAGTCCTGTCCTGGCCGTCCCCACTTTTTTGGCAAAAGTGGTCATTTGTCCCATTTGCTTTTGCCAACTTGATCAGTTGGCAAGAGCAAACAGGACAAATGCCCACTTTTGCCAAAAATGGTGAGGTGCAGAGGAACATGCAGAAGGGGGTGAGCAGCGATGCCGGGGTCAGCTAAGCAGGAGAGAGGGGCCTCGGGCTAGCAGCTCAGGCCACTCCCATGAAGGGGGAGGGCTCTCAAGAAAGTGGCTCAGGCCAGCCCCACACAGTGTCCTGTTTTCCCTTTGTTATGCCTTTCTCTGCTAGATTAATGCAAGAAGCCTGGGAAACAAGCAGGGAGAACTGGAAGTCCTGGCACAGTCAAGAAATTACGATGTGATTGGAACAACAGAGACTTGGTGGGATAACTCACACGACTGGAGTATTGTCATGGATGGATATAAACTGTTCAGGAAGGACAAGCAGGGCAGAAAAGGTGGGGGACTTGCATTGTATGTAAGAGAGCAGTATGACTGCTCAGAGCTCTGGTATGAAACTGCAGAAAAACCTGAGAGTGTCTCTGGATTAAGTTTAGAAGCGTGAGCAACAAGGGTGAAGTCATGGTGGGAGTCTGCTATAGACCACCGGACCAGGGGGATGAGGTGGACGAGGCTTTCTTCCGGCAACTAACAGAAGTTACTAGATCACAGGCCCTGGTTCTTATGGGAGACTTCGATCACCCTGATATCTGCTGGGAGAGCAATACAGTGGCGCACAGACAATCCAAGAAGTTTTTGGAAAATGTAGGGGACAATTTCCTGGTGCAAGTGCTGGAGGAACAAACTAGGGCAGAGCTCTTCTTGACCTGCCGCTCACAAACCGGGAAGAATTAGTAGGGGAAGCAAAAGTGGATGGGAACCTGGGAGGCAGTGACCATGAGATGGTCGAGTTCAGGATCCTGACACAGGGAAGAAAGGAGAGCAGCAGAATATGGACCCTGGACTTCAGAAAAGCAGACTTTGACTCCCTCAGGGAAGTGATTGGCAGGATCCCCTGGGAGAATAACATGAGGGGGAAAGGAGTCCAGGAGAGCTGGCTGTATTTTAAAGAATCCTTATTGAGGTTACAGGGACAAACCATCCTGATGTGTAGAAAGAATAGTAAATATGGCAGGCGACCAGCTTGGCTTAACAGTGAAATCCTTGCTGATCTTAAACACAAAAAAAAAGCTTACAAGAAGTGGAAGATTGGACAAATGACCAGGGAAGAGTTTAAAAATATTGCTCGGGCATGCAGGAGTGAAATCAGGAAGGCCAAATCACACCTGGAGTTGCAGCTAGCAAGAGATGTTAAGAGTAACAAGAAGGGTTTCTTCAGGTATGTTAGCAACAAGAAGAAAGTCAAGGAAAGCGTGGGCCCCTTAGTGAATGAGGAAGGCAACCTAGTGACAAAGGATGTGGAAAAAGCTAATGTACTCAATGCTTTTTTTGCCTCTGTCTTTACGAACAAGATCAGCTCCCAGACTATTGCACTGGGCAGCACAGCATGGGGAGGAGGTGACCAGCCCTCTGAGGAGAAAGAAGTGGTTCAGGACTATTTAGAAAAGCTGGACGAGCACAAGTCATGGGGCCGGATGCGCTGCATCCAAAGTGCTAAAGGAGTTGGTGGGTGTGATTGCAGAGCCATTGGCCATTATCTTTGAAAACTCATGGCGATCGGGGGAGGTCCCAGATGACTGGAAAAAGGCTAATGAAGTGCCCATCTTTAAAAAAGGGAAGGAGGATCCTAGGAACTACAGGCCAGTCAGCCTCACCTCAGTCCCTGGAAAAATCATGGAACAGGTCCTCTAGGAATCAATTTTGAAGCACTTAGAGGAGAGGAAAGTGATCAGGAACAGTCAGCATGGATTCACCAAGGGCAAGTCATGCCTGACTAATCTAATTGCCTTCTATGATGAGATAACTGGCTCTGTGGATGAGGGGAAAGCAGTGGACGTGTTGTTCCTTAACTTTAGCAAAGCTTTTGACACAGTATTCTTGCCAGCAAGTTAAAGAAGTATGGGCTGGATGAATGGACTATAAGGTGGATAGAAAGCTGGCTAGATTGTTGGGCTCAACGGGTAGTGATCAATGGCTCCATGTCTAGTTGGCAGCCGGTATCAAGTGGAGTGCCCCAAGGGTCGGTCCTCGGGCCAGTTTTGTTCAATATCTTCATAAATGATCTGGAGGATGGTGTGGATTCCACCCTCAGCAAGTTTGCAGATGACACTAAACTGGGAGGAGAGGTAGATACGCTGGAGGGTAGGGATAGGATACAGAGGGCCCTAGACAAATTAGAGGATTGGGCCAAAAGAAATCTGATGAGGTTCAACAAGGACAAGTGCAGAGTCCTGCACTTAGGAAGGAAGAATCCCATGCACCGCTACAGACTAGGGACCGAATGGCTAGGCAGCAGTTCTGCAGAAAAGGACCTAGGGGTTACAGTGGACGAGAAGCTGGATCTGAGTCAACAGTGTGCCCTTGTTGCCAAGAAGGCCAATGGCATTTTGGGATGTATAAGTAGGGGCATTGCCAGCAGATCAAGGGACGTGATCGTTCCCCTCTATTCGACATTAGTGAGGCCTCATCTGGAGTACTGTGTCCAGTTTTGGGCCCCACACTACAAGAAGGATGTGGAAAAATTGGAAAGAGTCCAGCGGAGAGCAACAAAAATGATTAGGGGGCTGGAGCACATGACTTACGAGGAGAGGCTGAGGGAACTGGGATTGTTTAGTCTGCAGAAGAGAAGAATGAGGGGGGATTTGATAGCTGCTTTCAACTGCCTGAAAGGGGGTTCCAAAGAGGATGGCTCTAGACTGTTCTCAGTGGTAGCAGATGACAGAACGAGGAGTAATGGTCTCAAGTTGCAGTAGGGGAGGTTTAGATTGGATATTAGGAAAAACTTTTTCACTCGGAGGGTGGTGAAGCACTGGAATGCGTTGCCTAGGGAGGTGGTGGAATCTCCTTCCTTAGAAGTTTTTAAGGTTAGGCTTGACAAAGCCCTGGCTGGGATGATTTATTTGGGGATTGGTCCTGCTTTGAGCAGGGGGCTGGACTAGATGACCTCCTGAGGTCCCTTCCAACCCTAATATTCTAGAATTCTATGATTCAAGAGCCCGTCAGTACCTGGTGTTTTCACCCCAGTGAAGTTACTTCTACACTTTGATTTATCAAAAAAGACTGAGGTGACTTAATTTAACAGATCGAGCTTTTTAAGTCTCTCATTATTAGGCATTTTTTCCAGCCTTCAAATCATTTTTCTGGCTTTTCTCTCACCCTCCCTAATTCTTCAACATCCTTTTTAAAATGGGGACACCAGAACTGTACGCAGTATTCCAGAATCGGTCTCACCAGTGCTTGTATGCAGAGGTAAAATCACCTCACTACTCCCCTATTTATGCATCCAAGGATCACAGTAGCCCTTGTTGCCACAGCATCACCTGGGGAGCTCACTTGAGTTGCTTGTCTGCTATGCAGCAGTGTGAGCTAGTGGATGGAATAGCGGACTGGGACTTCGGAGAGCTGGGTTGTAGTTATGACTCTACCACTGGCCTGAGGGGTGACTTTGAGCGAGTCACTTTGTCATTCTTTGCCTCAGTTTCCCCACCTGTAAAATGAGGATACTTACCTCCTTTGTAAAACTCTGAGATCTATGGATGAAAGTAGTAGTATCATCAGCTCTAAATCCCTTTCAGAGTCACTGCTTTCAAAGATGCTGCCTCCCATTCTGCAGCTGTGGCCTATATTCTTTGTTCCTAGATGTACAACTTTGCATTTGGCTGTATTGAAAATGCATTTTGTTTGAATGAGCTCAGCCTACCAAGTGATCCAGATCACTGTCTCTGACTGACCTTGTCCTCCTCCTTATTTACCACTCTGCCGCATCCAATTTTATCAGCAGTGATTTTATATTTACTTCCAGATCATTGATGAACTTGTTGACCACCATCTGACCTAGTAACCTCCCTGTGGAACCTCACTAGAAACACTCCATTCAACAATGATTCCCATTAACAAACTACTTTTTGAGCTCTTTCAGCTAGCCAGTTCTTAATCTATTTAGTGTGTGCTTTAGTGATATTTTACATTGCTAATTTTTTAATCAGAATGTCATGCAGTACTAAGTCAAACCCCTTACAAAGATCTAAGTATATTACATCTTTGTGGTTAATTTCATCAACCAATGCAGTACGCTCAAAGCATGAAATTAGGTTTGTTTATGGAAAACAGGTCGTGTTAAAACCATGTTGAATGGCATTAATTATATTCCTATTCTTTATCAGTTTAATCCCATATTGACTTTTCCATTATTTTGCCCAGTGTTTGTACCAGGCTAACCAGCCTATAGGTGGCCCAGGGTATCCCACTTGCCTTTTTTGAAAGTTGGCACATTGTCACTTTTCCAGTCTTCTAGAATTTCCCCAGTTATTCCAAGATTTAGTAAAAATTAACATTAGCAGGCCAGAGGGCTCCTCAGTCAATGCTTTGGTAACTCTGAACTGCAAGTTATCCCAACCTATTAATTTAAAAATGTTTATCCCTAACAGATGTTATTTAACATCCTCCTTAGTTACTATGAACTGGAAAGTCTCCTCCATCTCCTTATGTGATACAAGTATATCATCCTGCTTCTTTCAAAATACAGAACAGAAATATGTATTGAACACACCTGCTTTTCCTGCATCATTTTTAACAATTTTACAGTCTATCAAGTAATGGGTCCATACTATTGCTAGGATTATTTTGTTCCTAATAGACAAACTCGTCGTCATCCTCACCCCACCGGTCATTTATTTTTCCCTTATGGGTTTAGCTTCCTTTATCCGCTCTCTGTACTTCATTAACTTCTAATTTATGGTGATCACTATCTATTTCACCTTTTTTTCCCCCATCTGATATATTTTTCTTTTACTTCTAATTGATTCCTTCACTTCACCACTGAGCCAGGACGGGTTTTTACCCAAAGTTGTCCTAGTCTTTGATTGTAGAATTGTGGGGTTTTGGCCACATCGAATAAACTGTAAGATAGGTAGGGAGGGGATAATGGATAACCCACTTTAGTGAGATGTGGTAAGTGTAACATTTGTTTAATATGTTTACATGTCAGTTGACAATGTTGATGCTAGACTTATGACAAGTTTTTCATGGCTTTTTTTTGCCCTGATTATGTTGGATTTTGGCATTGCACTCTCATACCTGCATGCACGCACCCCCCAGTGTTCAGAGTTTACGTGGGGAATGTCTATTTGATCATTACAGCTGAACGTTCACTAACTGAAAATGAACTGATGAAACTGAGCTTCCCAAAACAGAGATGAATAGAACCTATATTTCCCTGGTGTAAGAAAAATTTTTTTGCCAGGAATTTTAATTCCTAGACACATCAGTCACATCAAAATGAACACTTTCCAGCACTTTCTGCAAATTACAGAATATACCATCAGCCAAAATACAGAATCTTGCCTGCCTCGGCAGTAAAATAATGTTAAACCTGATTTTTACAATCAAAAGCACTTGAGGAAAGAGGTGTGAAAAATACAAATGGAACTAACTGTTCCTCGTTTTCACATGCTTCTGAGCCTGGTCAATGCCATGAAGTACTAAAATACCATGAGAAATCTTACATCCAGGCAAAATTAAAAACTCAAGGAGTTTACCTATAGCATGCATAACTATGGCATCAATGTTAGTAGTAATTATCAAGTTATTCATCCCCTTTTATATATATCCTAGTATTGAGACTCTTTTAGGCAGCCAATCTGAGAATTAATGATTTTTTAATCCATTTCTGATCAACTCAAATTATTCCAAAACTGCAAAACAGGGTGTTCAAGCACATTGGTCTTATACAGCAAAAATATGTAGTGAAGCCTGGAGGGAAAAGTTTAAGCATCTGACACTTCCAAAACAAAGAAAAGAAGTGTCTCCACCATTGACTTGTCCCAGCACTATTCATGTACACAAACCAATACCACCTCCTCCCCATTGTTTAATTCTAATTTTAATAACTTAATACTTTTTCTTTTATGTGATTTTTTCAGCTGATAATCTCAAAAATCTCTGATAAGCATTAAGCAAGCCTTTCAACATCCCTGGGAGGGTGGCTACAATCCCATTTTTACAAGCCATCTGGTAATGGCTTAGTTTAGTGCTGTGCTTGCAACTGTAATTCTGTAACATCAGAATGTTCATATATTTCATGTAAAATGGAGGACTCTGAACTCTGAGCCAGGAGGTTGAGTGTATGTGAATTCCAGTAACTCATAGCTCTCATTAAACGAGCAATGATTCTGTTTCCCCATCTCCATGGAACAATACTGGGATTTTTAAAACTATCCAGATCTTAAGATAAACACCACCTTTTAAAATTCCAGGGTGGAGAGAAGTAAATAGTTTGTAATAGTTAACATAAGTCACTCACCAATATGTTCTCTAAATTCAGAAACATATTTGAGAACATGGCTGATTCTGAAAGGGATTTTCAACAGCGTGGGTGGAGATAACAGTTCTCTGGAACCAGACACTGTATTATAGCTCAGACGGGAAACAATATTTTATATCTTTAAGTCAGCCTGCCGTAAGAGCTAGATCTTATCACACCGCCACCCACAACAGGAGCCAGATCCCATTGTGAGGGCAATTGTATACATGCAGAGACAAAGTCCCCAGAGGGCCTCTGAACTATATTTAGACAGTTCACAGGTGACCTTCAGTAACATATGGTAAATCTGAGGAAGAGTAATGCAGTTCAATACTGGACACCAATGACTTCTGATCCTGACAGGTCAGCCAGCTCTTCGTTACACTGTCAGCAAACTAAGGCCATGTCTACTTTTACTGGTAGATAGGCACTGCTGTGATTGATTGAAACCAGTTGGAGAACACTTCAACATCCCTGGACATTCAATTACAGACCTAAAAGTTGCAATTCTTCAACAAAAACAACTTCAAAAACAGACTCCAACGAGAAACTGCAGAACTGGAATTAATCTGCAAACTGGACACCATTAACTTAGGCCTGAATAAAGACTGGGAGTGGATGGGTCATTACACAAACTAAAAACTATTTCCCCATGCTAATTTTTCCCGTACTGTTACTCACACCTTCTTGTCAACTGTTTGAAATGGGCCACCCTGATTATCACTACAATAGTTTTTTTCTCCTGCTGATAATATCCCACCTTAATTTATTAGTCTCATTAGAGTTGCTATGGCCACCCCCATTTTTTCATGTTCCCTCTGTGGGCGTATATATAAAATAAAATGTGTGTACATATATCTTCCTACTGTATTTTCCACTGCATGCATCCGATGAAGTGAGTTTTAGCCCACGAAAGCTTATGCCCAAATAAATTTGTTAGTCTCTAAGGTGAAACAAGTACTCCTCGTTCTTTTTGAATAGGAGTGTCCGTTGTAGCCACAGCTGCAGCCCTAGGCTCTCGCAGCTATGGTAGCTGAAGGCATAAGGGGTAGGGCAGCTGCATTCATCACTCAGTTCCTTCTTATCACCCATGGTGTGAGAAAGTATCAGCAGCATATGTGCCTCCATGCAATGTAACAGTTTCCATTCACTTTGTGAATTCTTTCCTTATTTACTTTTCTTCATTCTTACCCATTGCTTTCATTATGGTGAACTCCAAATCTCCCAGTTTTAAGACCTGACTCATGTAATTCCACCACAGCCATTCATGAACACTCCAGATGCCTTATCTGCCTGGGAGACAGTGTCAGGGACTGTGGATCTCAAACCCTGGTCCACAGGGCGCTTTAGAACTAGCAGGTTCCAACCTGCCACCTAGGGACCTGCTAACTGTTGTCAGAAGAGGAGCTGAACTCAGACAACCAACCCCAGTGCTGGGAGCAGATTGGCAGAACGCTGGGGGTTCTGACTGGTCCACAGCCCCTATTTAAACCGAGCACTGGAACAGGAAGTTGTCCATGCAACTGGAATCCACCTTGCTCTGGACTGTGTGCCTTGTGCTTCCTGTTCCTGCTCCCCTGGCTTGACTTCCTCGTACCCCAATGTGGTCTGACTCTGGTTATCAATCCATGGTTCTGCTCTCAAGTTTGTCTCTTGCTTTTTATCTTCTAGTAACCTGACCCTGCCTGCCTCCTGACACTCTACTCTTGGTTTGCCCCCTGACCTATCTTGGACTCTGACCTTCTCGTATCTGACCCATCCTGGCTCCCAATTCCTGTTTTGACCACTAGGTCAGACCATCCACATCTTGGTCTTGACAGAGGGGCACATTCCAGATCACAGCTCCATATGCCACTTCTTGAAAGGTCCTTCTAGAAAAGAACCCAAAGGTGAGGCTGAAATTGTTCTTGATGGAGAAATCCATACAACCTCAGTTCACAGCCACCAAGACAGACACTCAGTATTGGCTATGTGCACTACTACCTACACCTCTCATGCAGTATCCTTGAATAGATCTCACTCGGCTACCATGTCTGTGGCACGAGAGGGAGGGAGGGAGGGAGGAAGGAAGAACTGCTCTGGTAAGGACTTCAGACCTAGATCACCCTCACCAACCCTAAGACAGACATCTCCTTGGGTGTCCTTTCCGAGAGTTCACAGTCTAAACATTCTCCCTAGCGTCTCAAC
Source organism: Chelonia mydas (assembly GCF_015237465.2). Classification (NCBI taxonomy): domain Eukaryota; kingdom Metazoa; phylum Chordata; order Testudines; family Cheloniidae; genus Chelonia; species Chelonia mydas. The sequence continues at coordinate 72,415,936 of NC_051246.2, forward strand.
ACCTAAGGGTAACTCGACACTGGCAGCTTCTTCATGCTGGAAGGACTGCACTGCTTCAGGCACTGTGTCAGCACAGAATGTTCCGGTGCCTACCCCAGCACGAAGACCTATGGAAGTACCATCTAGCCTCTGGTACCAATCATTTCCTCAGCATCCATCCCTACTCCAGTGCCAGATCTCAGCTACAAAACCATTTATAGTACCAGCAGTACTATCAATCAGTCCAATACCCAAGTCCCTTTTTCTAGATCATTGGACAGAGGTGATCTTTAACCAGCTCTCTCCTTTGGCCTCAGTCCATCCCACACTGTACAGACCCCATATCCTGGACAGGACTGCTCCTCAGCCGGAAGAAACTTACTCCTAGATCGAGGAGTACTTATGGCACCTTAGAGATTAACAAATTTAATCTAATTTAATTTAAATTTAAATTCCATGCAGGGGAAAATACAGTAGGAAGATTATATATATGTATGTATATATACACACACACACAAGATTATATACATACACACACATACACACCCACAGAACATGAAAAAATGAGGGTTGCCATACCAACTCTTAATGAGACCAATTGATTAAGATGGGCTATTTTCAGCAGGAGGGGAAAAAAAAACTTTTTAGTGATAATTAGGATGGCCCTTCTCAAACAGTTGACAAGAAGGTGTGAGTAACAGTAGGGGGAAAATTAGCATGGGGAAATAGTTTTTAGTTAGTGTAATGACTCGTCCACTCCCAGTCTTTATTCAAGCCTAATTTAATGGTGTCCAGTTTGCAGATTAATTCCAGTTCTGCTGTTTCTCACTGGAGTCTGTTTTTGAAGTTTTTTTGTTGAATAATTGCGACTTTTAGGTCTGTAATTCAGTATTCAGGGAGGTTGAAGTGTTCTCCGACTGCTTTTTGAATATTATAATTCTTGATGTCAGATTTGTATCCATTTATTCTTTTGTGTAGAGACTGTCCAGTTCGGCCAATGTACATGGCAGTGGGGGACTGCTGGCATATAATGGCATATATCACATTGGTAGATGTGCAGGTGAATGAGCCTCTGATAGAGTGGCTGATGTAATTAGGTCCTATGATGGTGTCCCTTGGATAGATATGTGGACAGAATTGGCAACGGGCTTTGTTGCAAGGATAGGTTCCTGGTGTGACGGATTGGATCATAGAAACCCCCTGGGAGCTGCCACCTGATGTGCCAAGACTGCTTCTGCTCCTGCTTTCCTGCCCTGGCAGCTTAGGACTTCAGTGCCCTGCCTGGTTTGAGCCAGACCCGCTAGCCTGCTGCAAACCCAGACCCAGGTCTGAACCACGTCCCCTAACAGCTGTAGGCTTAACTGAAAGCAGCTTACAGAAGTGTTCCTGTCTTTAACACTCAGATGCCCAATTCCCAATGGGGTCCAAATCCTAAATAAATCCATTTTGCCCTGTATAAAGCTTATACAGGGTAAACTCATAAATTGTTCACCCTCTATAACACTGATAGAGAGGTATGCACAGCTGTTTGCCCCCCCCCCCCCCCGCCCCCCAAGTATTAATACATACTCTGGGTTAATCAATAAGTAAAAAGTGATTTTATTAAATACAGAAAGTAGGATTTAAGTGGTTCCAAGTAATAACAGACAGAACAAAGTGAATTACCAAGCAAAATAAAATAAAACACAGAAGTCTAAGTCTAGTACAGTAATAAAAACTGAATACAGATAAAATCTCACCCTTAGAGATGTTTCAATAAGTTTCTTTCACAGACCGGACACCTTTCTAGTCTGGGCACAATCCTTTCCCCTGGTACAGCCCTTGTTCCAGCTCAGGTGGTAGCTAGGGGATTTCTCATGATGGCCGCCTCTCTTTATTCTGTTCCACCCACTTATATATCTTTTACATTAGGCGGCATCCTTTGTCCCTCTCTAGGTTCCCACCCCCTCCTTCTCAATGGAAAGCACCAGGTTAAAGATGGAATCCATTCAGGTGACACGATCACATGCCACTGTAAGACTTCATTACCCACTTGCCAGCACACACGTATACAGGAAGACTTACAAGTGAAACAGAGCCATCTACAGACAATTGTCCGGGTTAATCAAGTGTTTGGAGCAACAAGTTACTAATCCTGAACATAAAGGTGTCCATGTATCAGGCTGGTGTCCTTTGTACCCTCCTTTAGGATTGTGAAAGCTGGGTTACATACTCCAAGCAGGAGCAAAGATTGAACCGTTTCCATCTCCAATATCTTAGAAAAATCCTTGGAGTTACTTAGGACCAACAGATCACCAACAACAAGATCCTTGAGAGAACCAGCCTACAGTCTATGCAGACTACGCTGGATGTTCGCAGGCTTTGCTGGTTGGGACACATGGACTGCATGCCAAAGGCTGTGCTCTTAAGAACTGCCTGCAACACAGAGGAAGGCCAAAGTGCCAATACAGCAGCAAGGTCAAGCAAGGTCTCAAGAAATTCAGCATTCCCATTGGGAAAATCCTGCCCACAATTGCTCAGTTTGAAGACGACGGGTTAAAGCTGGTGCAGTCACTGTGGAGTGCCATCACAGAGCCCAGGCTGAGGCCTGCAGGCAAGCCAGGAAGCAGAGTATGCTTCAACCTCCATCTCACAAGTGGACCTGTAGCCACTGGAAGGTTTGCTGCTTGTGCATTGGGTTCTTTTCCCATACCATTGCTAAGCACCACTCGTGGACTTTGTTGCGTCTCCTTTAATCTGTCAAAATGTTAGATGGCGCACTGGGAGCTAGTGTTCAGCTGATTATCCACCAAGAGCCCCAAAATCTTTCAGATCACTGCTTCCCAGGATAGTATCCCCCATCCTGTGAGGCCTACATTCCTGGTTCCTAGATGAAGGCATTTATATTTAGTGACGTTAAAATACATTGTTTGCACTCAATTCATCAAGCAATCCAGGTCACTCTGAATCAGTGACCTATTCTCTGCATTATTTACAACATCCCCCAATTTGTGGGTCATCTACAAACTTTATCAGTGATTTTGTTTTCTCTTCTAGGTCATGGATAAAAATATTAAATAGTGTCGGTCAATGCCTCTGGAACCCCACTGGAAAAAGACCCAGGATGGAAGGCAACAACATGTCTTCAAGCAGATGACCGGACATATGAATTTGCATACCTTGGGGAGACTGGCATATCAAGAGAAAGAATTTGGAAACCTATGGTCTATTTCTTGACATGTATGATCAGTGATCCATTGTTGTACACTGTAACCCTCATATCATTTCCACTTTACATGTGCTATTCATTGAACACTTAAGTTTGTCTTCTCTTACTGCCAGTTCTTTCTTCAGGGAACCAGCACCCCCCCTTTGACTCAAATTTTACCTACTTACGCCAAAAAAAGTTAACGCCCCACACCCCCAAATATTGCCTTCATGAAAACTGCCAGAAGTCTTGTGATGCTGCAAGATTCCACTTAGCATTTTAAAAGTGCATTTACTTTGAATTCAGCAGGAAGACAAAAGCACAGATGTATTTTAAAGAGTTCAACAGTGACCAATAGGTATATACCTACCTAAAAGTGACAAGACAAACTATTATAAATAGCAAACTTAGCAGATGATCCAGACACACAATTTTCCCAACGGATTTAGTGAGATAGGGTCAGTTTCTGCAGATTTGTTTTCTTCAAAAAAGATTCCTTGATGAGAAGTCTCTAGACCAATTTAGAAAATGTCAAGGAAACAAACATGCTACCAAAACAATAGTGTGTCCACCATATAAGCCCCCTAGTCTCATGACAGCTCTCTTCAGACAAGGACCTGTGTGTACGGAGGGCAAGCCAGAAGGAGACAAGCCAGATAAAACTGAAGGAAGTTTAAGTGATGGGGCATCCATTTCTTTAAATAGCTTCTCTGACCTCAGTTTCATGGTTCAGCATTTCTGACAAATAATGAGATGGGAAAAGAGTAGCTCAGGTTTCTGTGGAATGAACAGAAGTAAGTTTGGGTCTGCAGTGAAGGACAATAGAAAGGCATAAATCATAGTGAACTATCCTTCCCAGTGACTCTACTTCACTCAACACTTAATAACATCAAGGAGCCCACACTTGATTTTCTTGTACCCAGAAGTAGAGAGCTGCTCAGAAAACAATTGTCCATTTTACCATTAACAACAGCAGCGCTTTTCAATAAGTATGTTATAATGTTGGGCTTTTTAATCATTTCAAGTCATGTTATGGACAAAAATGCATAGGAACATGGAAAAAACACAGGTTCCAAGCATGTGGAGACCAGAGTGCCCCATATCAAGGGATTAAACATGATCAATCTTATTAAACCAACCAACCAAGTTTATTTATAGAAGTCTGTACATTTGTAATGAACTCAGCTAGGACACCAATGAAACAAAAACAAATAAACCCATCCCTTCCCAGTGAACGGGAGGTGTCACTCACCTTTACATGCACTTAAAAAAGCAAAAATAAGATTACATCTTCATACACAATTAGTTCTGTAACTATTCAAGAAATGGAGTCCCTTGATGCATTATTCTCAACACAGAGTGTGGTTTGCATACAGTAACTCCTTGGCTATTGCCTCTGTTCGACAGTATTTCCGCAGAAACCATTCAGACTTCCAGAAGGTTGCAAGTGGTAGCTGATAACTGGGGATGCTCAGGACATAACCACTTTACAAGTTCTGCACACTAAATTCACTGTGTGCACCCATCTTTTTAATTTGATAAACTCCATTAATTCATGTGGGAAAACAAAGCAGATGTACTATTTACAACAATATCAGGGTCTCATCACTGTTTTTATTATAAAGTCTGTATCTTAGTTTGTAACTCAGTTGCAGACGTTTACTCTGGGATGAAACGGCACATCAAGTGAAAGCATGTAAAAAGAACTGAGGAGTAAAAAGTTTCTCTGTAGTCATTGTACCCCACAATAGTTTTTAGTAATTTTTGTAGGCAATTCAAGTTTTGCCTTGCACAATTTTGCAGTTATTTTTGTAAATCTTCAGAAATTTTGATAGTTGGGAAACCGTCTACTGCAAATAAAGTTTTTTTATTACATATCTGTAACATCATTGTAGTTGCTGCAAAACCAAAATGATATCAAATGCATATCTATCCAGTGGATCATGATGTCTCGTACAAAGCTATAATGGCAGATTCCATAAATCCACTTTTTAAAAAAATGTCAAAAGGACATATGTAAATGAGAGCCCACAACAGCTCCAGAGAAGTTGCTACAGACAGACGATCAGGAAAAAGTCTATGATTACATATTTACACAATAGTCCATAAAGGAGTTCCAAAGCTATGGACTATCTAGTAAATAAGCTATTAAAAAGTCCACAATTTGTTTACACAGCAAATAAGAGCTGCTTCAGAGGTGGAATTTTTTTTATACACAGTTCATTATATCAATTTTCACACAATTACATGACACTTCTTTAAAACTACTGTTAAAAAATTAACAAAAGGAAATTAAAATAAGAGCTAGATTAAAGTTTCATTAAGGATCCAACAAGTAAGTCACCAAGAGTCAGACTCAGGTTTAGATATAACCACTATATGCAGCTCTTAGAAAAATAATGCTACAGCACTCCAGGAGGAGGTGTCAGGATCTTCCGTTCCTTCAAGACTCAATTTAGAAGAGCATCCTTACTTGTTCAGCACTTAAGCTCATGCTTTGGTGCTTAACTCAAGCAGGGTCTCTGAATTGTCAGACCTCTAATGCTTTTTTAATTTAGTTCTTAGTTCAGTATATTCAGCTGTATTTGTTTTGAAAAGCTCTTTGTTAAATGCCACTTATATTTACACTTGGATTTTTACACCTGAGTGATTATCAAGCAGTCATCTTGTTTCTAGTCAAACATTCCATAAAGCCACACAATCCTTGTGCTAGTGTTTTACTGCACCTGTACCACTTATATATAGAAAATATGTATCAGCAACTGCCCTCAGACATTTTCAGTACAGTTTCTACCTTGTCCTTCCCCTTCCACACAATATGAACTGATTTTTTTTTTTAAAGCCTAGTTTAGAATTGCTCACAAAGCTAAAAAACAAAAACCACAAACAGATTGGAGCCCAGTAAGGACAAGGTGACATGAGAAAGATGGGACGTTGAACGATTAGTTGGATTTGTAGAAGAAATATAGGAGCCTACCTCATGAGCGCCCAGGGGCATCCCAGAAGGAGCTACTTCATTCAGTTACAGCAGGAGACTCAAGATACTCTACAGATCTACAGAGGACGAGTCTCACACAAGAGCACTTTGTGGAACTCTCAACAAGTATGTGTGAGTAAAAAGGGGAATGTGAAGGTACACAGCTATATCAGCCAGGCCTGTTTAGTAAGAATCACATTTAATGAGTTTCTTTCTTTCAATTTCAGATGCTCAAATACAGCTGATAGAAATTCAAAAACAGCCGTAAAGAAATGTGACAGACTGATACAAATAGTACTGCAGCATAAAAAATGATAAAAAAAACACCTGAAAAAAAGTCACGTAACACCCTCCCCCCACAAAAAAATTTACACTTTGAACCTAAGCCAGTTTTTGAAGTTTCCCTTCTCCAGAGCTAGGAGGAGGAAGAAGAGGAGGAAGAAAGTGCAGATGACCTTCAAGCCACAAAGGTCTTGTGCCAATGTTTACTCGCCATGCCTGTGGTGGTATGTACGGAGAGATCACCAAGTGCCGATGCTGCCACCACCAAAGAGATTCCTACAGAAATCCCAACTTGAGGCTAATACTGAACACAACGAGCTGCATCAACAATAAAAACAAAAAAATAAAAATAAAATCAAACTAAAAAGTGGGAGAACCCCAAATAGCACAGATCCACATTTGTGAAAGGGCAAGAAGGGAGGTCTATACAGTAAATAGTCAAATGGTTTATGTTACAGATGACTGGCAGTTTTAAAGAGTCTCTTCCCAGCTCCATTGCTGCTCCAACCCAGAAGGGGAACGGAAAAGGAAGGAAGAAGAGAAGTTGGGACATCGTCATGGAGCATGCGGGATCAGAAGCAGCGGAGTGGGTATGCTCAAATAAGCCCCCGCCTTTTCTTGTAGTCTTCCAGGTTCAGTGATCGCCGAGGGGCACCATCTTTTGCTGGTGGAGCTTTGGAGGTGATGGCCAGCGTCTTAGATTCTGTGAGGAAATAACAGAAAGTCAGTGCTAGAATACATGAAAGTGGAAGTTCTTTTGCTTGGTGGTAATGATAGGAGAGAAGAGATTTCAACCTTCCTGCCACAAAATAAACCAAGCTTCTTTGTGACAATTTCACCTTGGAAATATGGTTAGCTTCTCTGCTAAACATTAGTTAAAGTAATAGTACATTGAACTAAAGGCATTTCCAATTATATGACAAGCATGTTCAATTTTGACTTTGCACTTCTTAAACCTGCTCTCTGCCACCAATGCTTCCATCTCCAGAAGAAACTACTCTGAAGTTACTAATGTTGCTGTCTCACATGCTGCATTGCAGTGTTCTGACAATGAAGGACATTTGTTACATGAGCATAGCAGAGACACAGGACAGACCTCACAAGGGGGTAAAACCAGTCAAGTTTTCTATGCAACATTTCTTTACTTCCATAATAAAAAGCTTTGTCCAAGCTGAGTTTTTTCATGTTGACTAGTGCAACCTCCCTCCCTCTGACCTCCCTGACGCCCATCTCATTCTCCTTCAATTCATCCAACACATTAATGTCAAAATGCAACGTCACAAAGAATCTATCTGCTCTGAACACATACAGTCACACTCAGATCCCTATACTGGTTCTCCCTCAGCAGTAAAAGCCACATTTTGCAAAATCCCAACTTGTCACCCAATCTTACATTAGATTTAAGCTCCCTGCCGTGGCATACACTGCACTGTCTACCTTTTGGCTCTACTTTGGATTTACCTCCCTTGCTCACTTCATTCCTCCCAAGCCCTTCACTCCCACTACCCCCTTGTGTGTCCTTCAACTCATCTTTCTGACTTCTTCCACTCTGACCCTTATGCCTACAAGGCCCTTCTTGGCCTGTTCTGCCATGACTTGACGTTCTCTTTCATTTCCCTCCTGAAACTACAACATAGGAACTTCCATATTGGATCAGCCCCATGGTCCTCTTCTGAGACCCTTGCTAGCTCTAGTCCTCCCAGCAACTTGATGCAAGTTAATCTTCATTATTCACACTGTGTTACACCCCCACCCACTCCCTACATTTATAAAGTTGTCTGTTTAGACTGCAAGCTCTTTGGGACAGGGGTCTTGTCTTCCTATGAGTCCCAAGCCGATTGCTGGCAGTGCATAAACAAACGCCACCATCAAAAAGACTATGTAGAGAGGTAGCCACAAGTTCACTGCTACAATTAACATCTTATCTCCTTACCTCATTAGGCTACTGTCTTGGTGCCCCAAGAGTTTTACTAGTAACATGAATCTCAAAGCAAAGTCACAGATGTTCCTGTGGTACAGCACCTTCTCTTAAACGTATTTGCCAGAACTACAGTACAAAGCCCGCAAGTCCCATTCCCAAGTCTGCTGCTAATCCAGACAGCAGCTGACTCCCAACTAAAACTGGCAGCCCTGGTCCACATACTTCTGTAATCTATCAAAAACTGGAAAATCACCTCCCTACACATACATAAGAGACACCCACCTGAGCTGGGAACCTGGAGATCAATCTTCACATCAAAGTCATGCACTTTGAACAGGTCCTCTGAGAGGTCACTAGCTGATTTTGAGTTCACGTCTTTGTCCTTCCCCTGACCCTGAAATTTAAACAAAGTTTCAGCAGTAGCAGCAGCACAAATCTGACAAAGTAGAGTCACAGAAAGAGATGAGAACGTTTTATTAGCCACCAACATGTTCAATCTGGACCTTCTGTTGTAACAGAGGCTACACATTTATCCTAATTATGAGCTTAATTGTAAAAAGTGAGTGAAAATTCACAAAATGTCACAATAACCTATAACAAACAAACAGATAAAAAGAGGTCCAAAACGGAGACAGAGACTGAATTAGTCCAACCAAAAAGGCCTGCTGATATAACTCCAGGCCAATGTTAAGATCACGCCTGGTAAACAAGAGAAGTATGGAACTGGAAATCAATTAACCAAAATGGGTATGTAGAAAATTAAGCCTAATGGGTGAACAAAATAATGAGGGGATGGGGTATTGCCCCACCACTCCCTTTTGGGGGTCTTTAAAAGACTTTGGGGGAAAAAACAATTGAAGGACAAATATGGACTCTGGCTAAAAGACTGGAGAACAGGAAAGAGCAAGCTTCACCATCAGGGCTGCCATTTTCACCATCTCTCAGACCTTGAGATCTACCATGAAACCATTAGGCCTTCATTATCCTAATCCTGAAAATATGTCCCCAGACTGGGAGTGGGGGGCAGCAGCAAAAGGGACCCAAATGACATTGCCATCTCCACCTGACTCTTGACCACCACCTGGGGTACAAGATTGTCTTCCCTGTCCCCTTGTGTGTCCTTTCCCTCCCCCACTTCATTTTCTTCTCTTTTCTATCCCTCTCCTTTTTCCTTCTGTCTAATAAAAGACTGGCTTAGCCGGCTAAGACTGTGTATTTCGCAACACTGCTGTAACCAAAAGGTAAATAAAAGCAGCTCAACTAACTTCTTTTCTTTCCTCCAAAAGGACAGTTATTACCACCTTTAATGCCATGTAACGCCCTGCCAATTAGAGGGGGTGGAAAGGTTTCTTTTTGAAAATGCTCTCCAGCAAGAAGGTACAAGGAAGGTTGTTAACATGAAAACCTTAATAGTTTACATTTCAAATGCTCTCTTTTTTCCCCCCTCTGTTCTGTATTTTTAATAAAAGGTTAAAAGACATTTAATGGTGTTTGCGCCATGGTACTAAGCAGGCTAAGGTCTCTGTACCCCAAACCTTGTGTAACACTGTTTAATACTGGACAGTAATAGCGTCATATTAAAACCTTCAATTCTTTGGGCCCATACGTTCCATCTCAATTAATACAACACTTCTCTATACCCATGACTCCAAGGCACTATGATAATACAAATAAATAATAATAGTACCTTAAAATTAAACTGCAGGATTCTAAATAAAAAGGTGGAGGAACACAGCAGAGGAGGGATGCAGTACTTGCCTTGCCTATGTCCTTTGGTGCATCCGGTAAAGCACCAGATCCATATTTTGCATTTAGTTGGGCGAGGATGGCAGCTTGGACAGCAGGATCCCTGGACTATGAGCAAGAGAGACAGTGAGCAACTGCATATCCTTAGTGATACCCATGCGAGATCTGTCCTGATATTAAAGCTCAAAATGCTCAGATTCAGAGAGCTTAAGGCCCGAATGGACCATTAGATCATTTAGTCAGACTTCCTATATATCACACAGTTACCCCTGTATTGAGCCCAATAACTTGAGTTTGGTGAAAGCACAGCTTCCAGGAAAGCATCCAGGCTTGATTTGAAGACATCAGGAGAGGGAGAATCCACCACTTCCCTCGGTGGTCGTTCCAACTGTTAATGACCCTTACTGCTAAAAAAAATTGTGCCTAATTTCCGATTTGAATTTTTCTGGCTTTGGCTTCCAGCTATTGGATCTTGTTATGCCTTTCTCCTCTACGTTAAAGAGCCCTTTAGCATGGGGTATTTTCTCCCCATAGAAGGTACTTGTACACTGTAATCAAGTCACCTCAATCTTTTTTGATACGTTTAAGTCTCTTACTGTAAGGTATCTTCTCCAGTCCTCCAGTAATGTTCGTGACTCTTCTCTGCACCCTCGCCAACTTTTCAACATCCTTTTTATACTGTGGACTCCCAAACTGTATGCAATATTCCATTGTGCTATACAGAGGTAAAACACCCCTCCCTGCACCTACTCCCATTTATACAAGGATCACATAGCCCAGTTTTGCCACAGCATTGCACCACGAAGTCATGTTGAGCTGCTTGTTCACTATGACCCCTAAATCCATTTCAGGGTCACTGCTTTCCAGTCCACAGTCCCCCTCTTCCCCCCGGGATGTTTTAGGAAACTATGCACTCAACTAAATATTTTAAGCATTAAAACATATATTACGTTACACAGGGAGACTTTGCAGCTATACCAGAGCAGGTTGTTATATACAGAGCAGGTTGTTGACCCAAAGGTGTCCTATAAGAATTTACTAGTGAGTTCCAAAGCACCATCATCTCCCCGCTCCTCCATGCCCATGTCCAGATCACGAATCCGATACACTTCGCTAAGAATAATGGGCTATAACACCTTTTCCTTGCAGTGGGTGTATTGATCCTGGTCCGAGTATGTATCACCGTTGTATCTGGACAACTGTTCCCAATAGTCCTTCCTGACTGTGACACAACAGGATATTTATTCTTTTCCTTTCTATTCCACACACGGACAGTCTGCACTGCTCCCAACCATCCTCCACTTGCCTTGGACTGACTTCAGTGTTATACTTACATTGGAAACTATCGTGGGCTTGCACTGCCGCCTAGTAAAAGGGTCCATTTGCTGGTTTTTCATATTGTGACTTTCAGCCTACAGAAGAAGCAATGAACAGTCTTACATACCTCACTACGTTCACCTCTCTCGTCTTTGTCAACCCCAACACAGACATCATAGCCATCTGCAGCATCAAGGTTAGAAAGACAACAAGCACCACCAATAACCTCTACTAGATCATATCCACAAATTTTACACTCCAATCACTCTACTCCAGGGGTCGGCAACCTATGGCACGCGTGCCAAACACGGCACGGGAGCCAATTTTTAATGGCACACTGCTGCCTGCCCGACCCGGGCAGACAGCAGCGTGCCACTAAAAATCCTGCCCGGCCCGCTCTTTTCTGCCCTCCCTCCATCGCTCTCTCCTAGCAGGGCAGGCAAGCTTCCCCCTCCCCCTGCCTCTTCCCCCAACTGGGTTCCTGCCCCTCCTCCTCTCCCTCCCTGCGGCTGATCAGCTGACAGCCCTTGCCACGGAGCGGGAGAGGTAAAAGCAGAGCCGCAGCATGCTCTCTGCTCTGGGGGCCTTGGGGAAGGGGGTGGGAATCAGGGCATATCCCCTCCAGCTCCCTGCCGTGAGCCGCTCAGGGCAGGGGGCTGGGAGCATCCCCACGACCCTAGCCCTCTGCCCTGACCCCTGAACCCTCCTCACACACACCCAGCCCTCTGCCCTGATCCCTGAACCCTCCCCACAACCCCAGCCCTGACTCCAGCACCCCCCACACATACCCAGCCCCACCATGCCCTGACTCTTGCACCCCCCACATTCCCACTCCCACCCTGAGCACCAAACGGGAGCTCTTGCACACCCCGTCCCCCACATTCCCTCCTGCACCCCTTGCACCAAATGGGAGCTGCCCAGGTAAGCGCTCTACACCCAAACCTCCTGCTCCAACCCTGAGCCTCCTCCCTCATTCTAGCTCCTGGCCAGACCCTGCACCCCAACCCCAAGCCTGTTCTCAGCACACTCCCACCCTCATGTCAGTGCAGAGAGAGGAAGAGAATGGCTAGAACCAGGGAGAAGGTAGGTACCTACTCTATGTGGACAGGGCCGGGACTCCAGACCGGCAGCGGGCTGAGCGGGGCCGGTAGCCGGATCCCTGGCTGGCAGGAGCCGGCGGACAGAACCCCAGACCAGCAGCAGGCTGAGCCGCTCAGCCCACTGCCAGTCTGGGGTCCCGGCCATCGGCCCTGCTCAGCCCACTGCCGGTCTGGGGTTCTGGCTGCCTGCCCCTTGCCAGCTGGAGTCCCAGCCGCAGGCCCCACTCAGCCCGCTGCCAGCCTAGGTGAACGGAACTCCAGGCCGGCAGTGGGCTGAGCGGGCCGGGGTGTAAGATCAGCATTTTAATTTAATTTTAAATGAAGCTTCTTAAACATTTTGAAAACCTTGTTTACATACGACAATAGTTTAGTTATATAATATAGAGACTTAGAGAGAGACCTTCTAAAAAACGTTAAAATGTGTTATTGGCATGCGAAACCTTAAATTAAAAGTGAATAAATGAAGACTCGGCACACCACTTCTAAAAGGTTGCCGACCCCTGCTCTACTCCCTGAAAGACAAAGTGGAGACGCTACTTGCATATTTCTCATGGATGTTGTGAGGCTTAATTAGTGTTTGTTAAAATACTTTGAAGTCCCTTGAATGAAAAGCACTACAGGGCAGAGCAGTATTTCCCTCCATTACTATACCTTCGTAAGTCTGATTTCTGACTCATGCAACACCCAATATTCTACTATTACAACCACCATGGAAACCTGCTAAGAATGTGGCTGGTCATGGGAGGGGCATGTAATTTCTTTATAATGCCACTTTCTGAGTTTTGTTTTTAAAGAACATCTTGTAGGATAAAATAATATGTGGTAAACCTCACCATATAATTAGCTACCCGCCACTCCCCTGAAAATTCCTTTTTTTCTTGTAGCCCAAGAATTGCTTCAACATTCCTTACCACTAGAGCCTTCTCGGACTCCACAATGTTCCATTCTCTATTCCTCTGGTTGATGTAACTGCAAAAAAGAAGGGGGGCAGAGGGGAGGGGAGAGGAGACAGAGTACAACAACAGTGTTATTTAATGCATGCTACCAAAAAGCAGGAAATCATAGAAACCCAGGACTGGAAGGGACCTTAATAAGACATCTAGTAGAGTCCTCTTCACTGAGGCAGGGTTAAGTATTATCTAGAACAGTGGTTCTCAACCAGGGACCCGAGGCCCCCCGGGGTGCCGCGAGCAGGTTTCAGGGGGTCCACCAAGCATGGCTGTCATCAGACTTGCTACGGCACAGGACAGAAACCCAAAGCCCTGCCACATGGGACTGCAGCCAGGGCCCCCGAATCCCACCACCAGGGGCTGAATCTGAAGCCTGAGCACTTAGCTTTGTGGTGCCCCAGGCAATTGCCCTGCTTGCTACCCCCTAACGGTGGCCCTGGCTTTTAGACGTAGAAAACAGCTGTTGCGGCACAGGTGGGCCATGGAGTTTTTATAGCATGTTGGGGGGGGCCTCAGAAAGAAAAAGGTTGAGAACCCCTGATCTAGAAGACCATCCCTGACAGGTATTTGTCTAACCTGTTCTTAAAAACCTACAAAGGAGATTCCACAGCCTCCCTAGATAATTTGTTCAAGTGCTTAACTACCCTTGCAGTTAAGAAGTTTTCCCTAATGTCTAACCTAAAGCTCACTTGCTGCAATTTAAGCCCATTGCTTCTTGTCCTGTAGATATGGAGAACAATCCCCTCCTCTTTATAACAACCTTTTATGTGCTTGAAGACTTTTGTCCCCCCCTCCCCAATCTTCTCTTCTCCAGATTAAACAAATCTAGTGTTTCCAATCTTTGCTCACAGGTCATGTTTACTAGACATTTCATCATTTTGTTGCTCTCCTCTGTATTTCTACAATTTGTCCACATCTTTCCCAAAGTGTGGTGCCCAGAACTGGACAAAGTACTCCAGTTGAGGCCTTACCAGGGCTAAGTAACCCTTTATGTCCCTGGCTAGTTTAATCGCACTTTGTGCCTTGGCCTTTCTAATTTTTTCCTATATGCTTTTAATAGTCATTTTATTTAAGTGACTGCTCTCACTGGCAATCACTTTCTGGCACACAACCCTTTATTTGAGATGGTTGGGAAGAAAGTTTTCATTTTTGACAACAGGAAATGGATTCTGGTGCATACGATCAAGGGAGAGAAACAGCAAGTGAATAAGTAGCATAATTAGCAATCAAGGTATTCAGGTCATAAGTATATGTACAGGAAAGACATGCCAGAACTTGCAAGTAGCACTAAATGTTTTTTGTAATTGGTTTCTCTCTTCTGTTGCCTTTTTATTGATGTGCTTTAAAGGGACAATGTCAACTTCAGGTACCTACCTGATTGCAGAAATGTTTTTTGTCCGCTGGCGATCCAGGGCCTCTGCTCTTTCTTCCAGTTCATTAAGCTGATCTTGAATCTGTTTTGCCTTGTCCTGGTCCCCCAAGTCTTCTGCCATAGCCTTCAACCAACCAGTAATTTGTTAGGCATAATTCTCCTCCACAAGGCCAGTCAGATATTAGGGATAGACCTAGAGTCATCTAGCCTGTTTTACTTCAGTGCCGTTCTTACTTCTACCACCAGAATAAGAGGATCTCATTTTTTGTTCCTATACAGAAGGCTGCTATAGTTTGATTAAAACTCATCTTTCCCCTGCCCAGTACAGGAAAAGACTGATTATTATTGCAATTGTGAATTTTAGTTTAGTTAATGCAATGGAAGTTTAATCAGACTGCTCATTTAATGAGATATACACTACCACCTTTGTCATCCTTTCAGAAGGTCAAAACTCAAAAGCTTCTCTCTCACCAACAGAAGAGGGTCCTATAAAAGATATTACCTCACCCATCTTGTCTCTCTAAAACTGAAAATACACCACCACACAACCCACAACTCTGCATAAGTGAATTTCAGTAAATAATGGTTTATCGAAAAAGTTAAATCAGTCCAAAGCGTGCAAGAGCAAACTTAACAGGATGCTAAATCCCTTGTTTTCTTGGGTTTGTATTTTCTAGTATCAAACTTAACGAGAAAACCAAGTGTAGATTTTTCCTTGGTGTGAGAAGCTACGGCAATTTTTATTCTTCAAAGGTATTTTAAACTGTTTGACTTTTAGGCCTGTGCTATGCACATGACCAAGTAAGCCACTCAAGGCTCTGAATATTCAAGTCTCTTCACATCACACAGCTGCATGGAAAGAAACCATAATGGCCAGTAAATGGTTCAGCCATCCATTCCTTTCAATAGGAATTTGAACAGCGGGCTGTAGAAAAACCAGTATAGGCAAGCGATTTTCAAATTCTCCAGAGTATATAGTAGCAACAACGAGGAAAGAAAGTGAGCTTCTACAGCCATCAACTAGGAGTGTCTCACCCTGAGGACAAGAAAGGACAGCTGAGACAGCTGCTGGCCGTTGTGCCTCATCAGCAGGTGGCAAGTGCCCTCTGGTGGTGAAGGAATTTAATGATTCTGACTGGCCTCCAGATGTTCTGGAACCCAGCAGTTCTCTGCGTTCTATTTGCTGTTGAATTTAAGTCAAGTTGCTGCAAAGTACGTGGTGCTTTGGTTATAACTAGCATCCAAATAAGCTTTGATTCTTCAATCAAAAGAGCTTTGCACTAAGTAGGGGAGTATCATCTCTTACCTTCTCCTTTAGTAGCTGAGTTTTCTTCATGGCATAGTTGGGAGGGGCTTTTCGGAACCTCTCTTTCTCTTTTACAATCTTTCAAAAGAATCAGAACAGAGAAGTTATAACAATATATACATTTTATAATATCTGGAGGAGCTACAAGTGACAGGCCAACCAGTACCGTTAAACGTAAGACGATATTTACTTCTACAGAATTTTTTTTTCAGCTGTATCTGACCTCTGCATTCGTTACTCTACCAAAACACAAACTAACAAGTTACAACCTTTTACTGTATATATGGCCTATAATAGACTAATGACACCAAATTACACTTAGTAAATACTGAGCTAGTAAAGAGCTGAAGAAATTTATAATAGCCAACTTTAACTTTAACTGTAATGCTAATAACTACTTAGGACTCCGTACTATTTTACTCTGCTCAGAGAAGGTGTAACTAAGTGAAGGAACTCTTTGCAAGGCTGCAGCATAAGCCTGAGATGGGGCACAGAACACAGAGAGGATATAATAAAGTAGGAGCGGGCATTAAAAATCAGGCCTACTTAGACCCTAAACTATTCTTTCCATCTCTTTCATTTATTCCACTTAATTTTATTACTTGCACCTTTCCCACTCACCCTCACCACAGTGAAACCAAGCATGTCTGACTTCACAAGCTCCAGAGCTCTGCTCTTGTGAGTTTCTGCTCCTTTTGAGCACTGCCCTAGTGTCACTCTAGGAGACCTTACTTACAGGGCCCCATCTCAAAGTACAGTCATTTTGTTTACCTCCTCAATGTCTTGGTCATTAAATTTGTAGTTGAGGGCTTCTTTGATGGACACTTCCTTCTTGTTTATCTCATCTAGTGTAGGCAACTGCATCCCAGCAGAGAACATCTAGATACAAAAACAGAAGGTGTCAAGATCATTCTCCACTCATCAGAATATCCCTGGCAGAGAGCTGCTGCGAAGAGGAAAAATTCGGGCAAACTCACCGCTTCCTTCCACTTCATGAACTCACTTTCAGTAAATTCCTGATTTGAGACAAACTCCAGACGAAACACACGCTGGTCACTGCCATGCCTGCAACAAGAAGAAAAAAAAGTTACTGGAAAACTTATGCCAACCAATACAGCAACGTGCCCATCTGCTGGATACAGGGCAATGACTTGGGTCTACAAAGAAAGACAAAAGGTTCAATGTACTCTAGCCAGTTAAGTGACAATTTAGGCTGCTCTAATTGTGTTCACTAGGTGTCTACCTCCATCCCAAAATTCCTGCACACACACTCCAGTGGGTCAGTCCTGTTCCAGTCTGCATGTGAAAAACTGTATGGTGGGGGGGGGGGGGGGGGAAGCATACTATCCTACAGCCTGGGGATAATCAAGGAGGCCTGGGGGCTGGGCTATTTAAACACATGACCAATAAGTTGAGGGAAGGAGACGCCAGACAGGCTGCAGTGGGTGGTGGTTTCTCTCAGAGACCAGGAGAAAAGCCTAACCTGATTCTCAGATTTGGGTTTGTGGACTTGTTTGGGAGCTCTGAAGCAGGGCCCTCATGAACTGTTTGTTGTAATGATTCCTGTCCTGTAACCATATTAAGAGGGGAGGTGG
Organism: Chelonia mydas; assembly: GCF_015237465.2. Classification (NCBI taxonomy): domain Eukaryota; kingdom Metazoa; phylum Chordata; order Testudines; family Cheloniidae; genus Chelonia; species Chelonia mydas. The sequence goes on from NC_051246.2 coordinate 72,433,668, forward strand.
CATTTGGTCAATGTGTGTTGTTTCTCCCTGCCCTGAGCTGTTTAAGTGACTCTACCTTGGGAAATTAATGAGACTGACTGACAACATCCTTTAATATGTTGTGAACAAGCCTAATGGAATTAAGATAAAAACTTAATTCAATAAAGTTAAACCTCACTTAAATAGGGTTAATACTTTTGGGTAAATTGTATTAAAAATGCAACTGTGTACTTTCTCAAGCAGGAGGGAGGATGCTAAATGAACTTCCTCCATCAGCAGCCTTGGAAGAGCCAGGCCATCCCTCTCCTCCCCAGCCCGCCCCCGCCCCCCCAGGAGATACATATTCTAGTTCAAACTAGATTCTTCAGTGACTAACAGACAAAGAAAATACTTTGATAAATAACTTGGGTTTAGATGGACTCAGGGCCTTCTTCCTGATCCAGCCAATGGACAGGACCTCTGATACATGGAGGGTCCCAATCCTTCAGGGAGGGCTGGAAGGATTTGGTCTATTAAGGCCCCATAGGACTGGGTGCTTGTTCTGAGTGGGAGCTGTGGTAAACTGTTAAACACAAGGACTCCCCTAGAGTGGGGGGTTAAAGGACTTATCCTGGCAGAATCCATGTTGGGACTGGGGTTCCTGGTAAGCTTATTAGTGTGCATGGAGATTCTTTTATTATTTTCTCTGTAACGTATAAAGTAGGCTTGCTTAGAAAGAACTGTGTGGTAACATATCTATAGCAATTATACTCTTTATCCATCTCTGAAGAGAGAGCAAAACAGGTCTGTTTTGGCAGACTGTCTTGGCTGGGAAATAAACAGGGAAAGCAGGGAACTGTGCAGCCTGCGAATACCCTGATCACAAGGGAAGAGACATGGGTCTCCACCCAGAAAGGCAATGACTAGGAGCTGGAAGCCGAGAGTCAGTGTCCTTGCTGAACCACTGAAGGGAAGTGTGCCCTGAACTGTGAAAATTAAGGTGGGGCATACTTGCAGTGCCACAATAGCTAAACGGGGCATGGAGGGACTGCCCATGCCTTTACATTGCATTACTACTTAGTAGCCAGTTTCTAAGGAGCATGAAGCTGACGATATCCAGGCATATTATATGGTGGCACTAGTTCCATCCAAAGGCACAAGAACACCCATCTCTCCCCCAAACCTTGACAGCATATGGCACTACCCACTAATAAATAGGATTCTCCTCCACTACCTTAGTTTTGAACAGTGACATTTGATAAAAGGAAGTTACTCACCTTGTACAGTAGTGATGGTTCTTCGAGATGTGTCCCCCTATGGGTGCTCCACAACCTACCCTCCTCCCCTCTACTTCAGAGTTCTTGTCAAGTACTCTGCAGTAGAGAAGGATCTGGGGGTGCGGGGGGGGAGGGGGTCAACCGCCTGCATGTGCTGGTTAATTCACAGCACTTCATCAGCTGGTTAGTTCAGCAGCAGCACAAGGACACATGTTCACCTGTATTGGAGCATCCACAGGGACACAAATCTCAAAGAATCATCGTTACTGCACAACATGAGTAACTTCCTCTGAGTAGTGTCCCTATGGGTGCTCCACCGCAGGTGACTCCCATGCAGTATCCCCAGTGGGAGGCTGGGGCTTCAACATCGAGTCTGCTATGAATGACAATGCTGTGGAAGCAAAGACAGCATCAGAAGCAGAGCCCCTGGTAATCGCATAGCATTCTGCAAAGGTATGCTCAGACGCAGGGGTTGCTGCCCTGCAGATTTCAGAAATAGGGACATGCCTGAGGAAGGTAACAGAGGAGGAACCCAATCTCGTGGATTGTGCGTGGATTCCAGATGGAGGTACTACGTTATGAACTGATAGCAGTGTTTGATACAGTTCAAGTTCCATTTGGAGAGTCTCTAGGATGATATCGCGGTGCCTTTAAACCTTTGTGCAATAGAAAGGAAAAGCTTAGGAGATCTCCTAAAGGCCTTCATCCTGTCCAGGTAAAAGGCCAGGGCTCTTCTAATATCTAGTGTGTGCAGTACAGCCTCCCTGTTATCATGGTGAGGCTTAGGGTAAAAGGTCAGATGAATCAGTTGGTTTATGTGAAAAGATGAGGTGTAGTGTAAGAGTAAGCCTGTCCTGAAAAAATATTGTATAAGGGAGGGGGGGTGCTATCAGTGCCACTATTTCCCCTATTCTTCTCACTGATGTGATCACCAACAAGAAGGCTGTCTTCATAGACTGGTATGTGAGCAAACAAGTAGCCATGGGTTCAAAGGGCTGCCTAGTCAGGCTCTTTAGTATTAAATTTAGGGCCCATGTTGGGATAGGATGTCTGGGTTGGGGGAAAAGGTTTACTATACCCTTGAGGAACTGATTTGTGGTTGGGTATGAGAGCACTGAGCATCCCTCCTATTTGTTGATGGAAAGCTGCGATGGCAGCTAGGTGAACTTTGAGTGAACTAAGAGATAGTCCTGATTTCTTGAGAGTCAGTATATCATCTAAGACCACTGGGAGAGTAGCAGATGTCAGGGAAATTTGTCTGGAATTACACCAAACTTAAAACATGGTCCACTTCTGCAGGTAAAATACAATGTGTAGCAGATTTTCTACTGCGTAGTAACACACCCTGTACCTCCTCAGAGCAGGATCTTTCTATGTGCTGGAACCATGAAGGAGCCAGGCCTCGAGTCAGTATCTACAGGCTGGGATAGAGAGTGCATCCTTCATTCTGCGAGAGGAGGTATGGAGCAGGTTAGAGAGATATCAGCAGGCATGTCGCCAATTATGACAGGTAAGGGTACCACGTCTATCTCAGGAGGGAGCAATCAGTATGATGTTTGCTCTCTTTTTATTTTTAAGAGGACTTTCAGCAATAGAGGGAATGGGGGGAAGGTGTAGAGAAGGTCCTTGTCCCATGGAAGAAGAAGAGTATCCCCTAAGGAGTACTGTCCTATTTCTGCCCCGCAGCCTCGACATTTTTTGTTCAGGTAAGTTGCGAACAGGTCTACAGTTGGTGTCCTCCACCATCTGAATATGTTGTGTAGCACTGCTGAGTTTATCCCCCATTCATGGTTGCATGGGAACTTGTGTCTGAAATAGCCTACTTTCATGTTTTATACTCCTGGAAGATAGGTCGCTGATATGGTGACAATGTGGGAAACACACCAGTTCCATAACCCACACAAAGGGAGAGCGATCTGGCGCCTCCCTGGTGATTTATGTAGTACATGCATGCTGTGTCAAGTCCCGAGTGTGTGTACCCTTGATTACTGGAAAGAAGTGGGTGCAGGAATTCTTAACCATGCTGAGTTCGAGGAGGTTGATGTGAAGAGATGTCTCTGTGGATGACCACTTGCCCTGTGTCGTAAGATTGTTGAGATGTGCACCCCACCCTATGAGGGGTGCACTGGTGGTGAGGCGAAGTGATGAGCAAGTGTGCAAGAAGGGGATCCCTGTGTAGACATCTGATGTGGATGATTGTGATGAGGAAGACTGGGAATCTGACAGTTTACATATGGAAAATCTGGATTTTTTCTTTTGTGGCTCATAATAGCATTGAGTTGCAAAATGTGGTGTGCAGGATTTATGTTGTGGTTGCGGACTACATTTTCTTTTTTGTCCAGGTGTATAAATCCCTAATGACTGGAGAGCGACCCTTGAGTCTTTGAGTGTATGGAGGGATGCATCAGTCTTCATGGCAAACAATTTGGTGCCCTACAAAGGGGAGGTCCTCTACTGTAGTCTGTACTTCTTTAGGGAAGCCAGACAGGTGCAACCAGGACACTCGCCGCATAACCACCACTGTAGAGATGGACCGGCTGCTGTGTCAGCTGCATCAAGCGCTGATTGTAGCGCTCTCTTGGCCACCAGGTTTCAGAGTGGTAGCTGTGTCAGTCTGTATCAGCAAAAACAATGAGGAGTCCTTGTGGCACCTTAGAGACTAACAAATTTATTTGGGCATAAGCTTTCATCAGATGCATGGAGTGGAAAATACAGTAGCAGGTATAAATACACAGCACATGAAAAGATGGGAGTTGGCTTACCAAGTGGAAGGTCAGTCTAATGAGAATTCAATTAACAGTAGGATACCAAGGGAGGAAAAATCACTTTTGTAGTGGTAATGAGACTGGCCCATTTCAAACAGTTGACAAGAAGGTGTGAGTAACAGTAGGGGGAAATTAGGTTTTGAAATGACCCAACCACTCCCAGTCTTTATTCAGGCCTAATTTGATGGTGTCCAGTTTGCAAATTAATTCCAGTTCTGTAGTTTCACGTTGGAGTCAGTTTTTGAGATTTTTTTGTTGAAGAATTGCCACTTCGAGGTCTGTTATTGAGTGACCAGAGAGACTGAAGTATTCTCCTACTGGGTTTTGAATGTTATAATTCCTGATGTCAGATTTATGTCCATTTATTCTTTTGCGTAGAGACTGTCCAGTTTGGCCAATGTACATGGCAGACGGGCATTGCCACCAGTTGTCCTTCACTAACAATGGCTCAAAACTGTTCCCGATGTGACTCCGGGAGCTGATCAATAAATGCATTAAGCTGGTGTAATTGTCGTAGTCGTATTTTGCAGTCAGAGCTTGATAGTTGGCAATTCTGAATTGCAGTGTGGCAGATGAATAGGCCTTTCTCCCAAATAGGTCAAAGCACTTCCAATCCCTGTCGCTGGGGGTGGGCTTCACATGGTGTTGGCAACCTTGGGAGTTCATTCAATCCAAAATGATAATTGCGGGGGAAGGGGTGGGAACAAAAGAAATTCCATATCCTTAGCTGGGACATATTTCTTATTGGCCTGTTTGCAGGTAGGCATGACTCATGCCGGGGTTTGCCACATAAGTTGGGCTGGGTCAAGAAGGGCCTCTTTGATGGGGAGGGCTATTCTGGAGGAAGAGGAGGAGTGCAAGATGTCCAGGAGTTTGTGATGGGTGTCTTTTACTTCTTCAAGAGGAACCTGTTATGCGTTTGCCACTCATTTAGCTAGATCTCGAAAGAGCCTGAAATCATAGTCTAGGGATAATAGAAGGGGCATCACTACCTCATCTGGATAGGAAGAAAAGATGTGAGTCTGTGGGTGTGACTTCCTCCTCAAATCCACCCTTCTGTTCCTCCATAATCTCCTCTGGAGGTTCAGAGGCTCTGGATACTGTGGCTGAGGGAAAGCATCTCAAAGGCTCACAGCAGGCCAGATGATTGAGAGGCTTGGAGTCTGTATGCCACCCAGGGATCCCAGTAGGGCCAGTGGTTCCCACGCTGGCCATACCAAGGTGGTTGAGGAGCAGACAGAAGGTATGACTGAGGGGGCCCAGGTTGGTAGAGGGCACAATGAGGACTGGGGGAAGAGTGATGGGAGACTACCTCTTCCTGCTCACTATCTGATTCACCACTGGAGAATGGAGATGTGTGACACAGCACGAGATTCCTGCACCCAAAGTGAACTCAGTACTGGAGCCCCATGAGGTTTTAGAGTGCCTGAATTCTTGTTGTGCCGACCTCCTAGGTGCTGATGGTCATTGTCGGTGGCCATGGCACTGAAGGGATCGGTGATCTGGGCTGTACTAAGCGCTCTGAGGCTGGATGGCTTGCTGTTGACAGTGCCAATGGCAAAGCTTGTATTGGCAGGGTCTTCTTAGTGGTGGTGCAGTCTCTGTCCTTGCCTTTATCTGTCAGTACTGTTGCTTCGGTGCCCATCAGGTCTTTCAGCACAACAATACCTGCCACTTCAGACCCTAGTGAGTCTGGCTACTGTGTTTAAACTAGTAAACTCAGTACCTACGATACCAAATGATGATCTTTCCCAGCTAGCTTAGGACTCACGGTTCTCTTTTTTGAAGCCTTACATGAGGGGTCCGTGGCTATTTTCTTTGACACATAGTCCTTAGATGTCAAGGGCTGTGGGGAAGATTCGCACCATCTGGGTGACTCCTGGCATGGGTCCAGGGATGGCTGAAGAGCTGCCTCCATGAGGAGTTTTAGTCTCAGCTCTCAGTCCTTCAGAGATCTGGACTTGAGTTGTTGGCAGAGACTATAGTTTTGGGAAATGTGGCTTTCCCTAAGGCAACAGATGCAGTGGGAATGTTTATCCACTACAGTGATGGCCTCCTTGCATGTGAGGCACCTCTCAAAGCCCAGTGAAGTGGGCACACTCCCATGCTGGGGCAAAGGTTGTTTTTTTGTTATTTTTAAAGAAAGAGAAAATAAAGATAGCTCTACAACTCAGAAAGGGATTAACTAAACTACTGAAGTGCTAAGCAAGAGATTAGCAGTCTGTTCACCGTATTGTTAACAGCTCAGTCTCTAGCCAGAGGCGGTTGAGAAGGAACTGGGCGGGGTGGGGGGGGGGGGTGGGGGGGGGGGGGGGGGGGGGGGGGGGGGGGGGTTGTTCACCTGTGCACACTGGTTAGCCTCATGGCAGAGCACGAGGGGGGGACAGCACATGTGCAAGCTGAATGGACACTTCTACCAAAAGTTTTCTGATCAGCTGGGCTGGACACAAGCACCCACAGGGACACTACTCAAAGATGACTAAATTATACTGTCCTTAACACTAAGAGAAGGAGTCCTCCTTCTAGTTTCTAAACAGTATCAAAAGTTCTCACCATCAGCCAGTCAGCATTCTATTTCTGATGAGCATCTCACATGGCTCTCAGATTACCAGGGAATCCCTACTGCCTGAGGAAGTTAGCTGCCCTGATGAAACATTCCCTTAGACTCTAAGGCTTACAGTAAGGATTTCTCTCCTTAAACTAGGAAGCAGAGGCTATTACCAGCCATCAAAGTGTTAATGATTAATAAGGCTCTTTCAGAGAGTTTATCAAGTTATTGCAAACCTGCACCAATATGCAGTCTCCAAACATCTGTGAGAATTAAGAAAGCAGGTGTCTCATTTTTGTACCTCACCAGGATGTTGTGAGGATCAATGTATTACCATGCTGAGTGCCTCACAATCTTTAATGGGGTCCATATAGGTACCCGAGAGAGAGATTTGATATGTCACCCTGTCCACCATCTGGTGTTTAAGCAGCACTGTGTGCCGATCCCTGTTCTACCTCTGCCATAGGAAGATACATTTTCCCATTGCCCTGTCTGGAGGTGGTGAAGAGGAAGAAGAAATACAGATGGCTGACATCGCACAGCAGGAATATGCAGACCTCCGCTCTGGCAGTCTCCAGATGAATTTCTTGGACAGCAAGGGAAGGAAGTGGCCATTTTGTGAGCTATTTACCACCTCCCTATTTAAGGGGGAAGAGCGTTCTGACAAGCAATCTGCTTTATGGCTCTTGTCTCCATATCACACAGGAAACATTCCATCCCATAAGAGGGCAATGTACCAATTGATAGAGTAATTTTATCACCTTACCGTAACTGTAGTCCTTTGTTTGTCCTGGTACCCCCAAGCTGGTAAACCTTTGCAGTTTCTACAACACCAGTTATTTCAGCAACCTAGACCATTAAAAAAAGATGTGCAGGAGAACAGACTGAGGACTAAGTTCATGACATTTTCTGAACACTCTCCGTACTTCGAAGTCCTCTCCGCTTGAGACCAAGCTTAGTCTGATTAATAATTCTAACTAGAAATCATCATTTAGAGCAAAGAAAGTTACACTGAAGACTCCTCCCTGCTATGTTAGCAGATATTATACAAGTTACTTCCTATAGTTTTGTTCTTCACCTTCAGCTAGCAACTAGCTGGCAGTTTATGATGCCAGCTGAAATAGGTATGGCGTTTAAGTGGTCTCAATTCTTCCCCAGTAGCATGATGTATATAATCCTACAGTAAAACAGCTGTATCTGGTATAGGGAGGAAATAAAATACACCTTCAGCTCTGCCCCATGTATTAGCACAATCACTCTGAAGTACCAGTTTTTGATTGGAACTTCAGAGGATGCTGCCATATTCTTTCATGTAGTCACTGTGATGAACAGCAATTAAATGATTAAATTATCTCCCCAAGGATAGTCAGATGTGTCAGATTGTGTAAAATAAAATAAATTAGCACAGGAGAAAAAATGGATCTATGGTCTCTCTCATCAGTTCAAAAACCCAGTTTGACAGCACTATCTTGTCTTCACTGTAGAGCATAGCTGGTGTTAAATCCTTTACCAACGTCCTCAAATTCACTATCAGTTTTGAAGCAGCAAAGCATCATTTCCCCAATTACCCTCTTTTCTGAAGAGCACAGGCAAAGTGGAAATGTCTGATACCGTAATGCATACTTTGATTTCTCAAGAGACGAAGCGGTAAGAATTTATGGGAGTGACCACAAATTACAGGAAGCGGGAATCATACTGATCCTTACTTGGTCACAGCAACAACTCAAAAACTAATTTTCAATACAGAATATAGAGAAGCAGAGCAGCATCAGTTAGGGTTGGAAGACTAGGTTTTCAATATTGTTTTAGTATGGCCCCAATTTATCGCATTGGATTTAGAAATCAGTAAGCTGCGGCTCCCTATTTGGTCACCTTTCCCCCCTCAACTTTTTAAAAAAAATACAGCCGTCTCCACTACTCTAACAGCAACAGGCTCCGCAGTACATAATGAAGAATTGTTTACTTGTAATCACCCAATAAATTATGGGCACTTTCTCGTGAGATACCAGACAAATAACGGTAGCTGTGAATACTGCTACCAAATGGGAATCAAATCCCTGGAAGACAAACTTACCCGATAGACAGGTTTACTGTTGTGGTTCCCAATGCCAATACGCACAAAGCAGCCGGTGACTGTCTTGGCAAAGAAAGGCATATGACACCAACGCTCCAGCTTATGCCGAGATAACCGTACCCGATTCAGTTCTTCAGGTAAGGAGACTGGCTGGGATTTGGGAGGAATTTCTTCTTTTCTGGTTTGGAAAAGACAAGGAAGACAAAAGGAATATAAATCTATTAGCACCAAACAAAGGGGCTTTAGATAAGGTGTGGACCACCAAATGCTAACTAACTGAAACATTTGTAAAGGAATTCAATTTGTCAGGATGGAACAGTGTAGCTATGTGAATTTAGTGCTCATGAGAGGTGTCCAATGGAAAGCCCTGGAGACCAAAGCCCTCTATACATAGGACAGGTACAGCATGGGCAGTAGTTTCCCTTACACTTCTCAACTATGAGCCATGTTCTTCAGGGTGCAAGTACTTTAGTCTCCAGGGCAATTTAATCCTTGGCTCAAGGTCACCAAATCACAAATCAATGGTAGTAAATTTCAGTCACTAAAAATATGGGCACAATTTGAACAGTAATGTAGGCTTCTTATCCCATCATTATGAGGCTCCTCAACCAGCCACTTTATACTCAACGTTTTTCACAATGCAAGTGTGTAGCTTCAATTTTTCAACACAACTGGGGCTATTTCAAAATGTTTCCCCAACTGGCTTAGCCCTCAAGGTTCAAGTGCAAACTCTGGTGCCAACAAGCAAGAATTACCTCACCTTCCAATCACTGAAGACAACAGGAAAGAACACACTTGGGCCAAAAGAGTCTTAAATCCTAGCTGCTGATCCAGTGGTGGGAAGCTGGACTATAAGAGGGAATGCAAATAAATCCCAAATCTACCTGCATATAGAAGCCTGCAAATGACATTGCCACCTCTGATGCACCAAATTGCCCCCACTTAATCCTCTGTACCAAAACATGGACAGGTATTTTAAACACATACACAGAACAGCAGTTTTCTATAACCTGTGCTCAATACTTACTCTTCCTCCTCATCAGATGAGGATGATCTGGACGTGCGATCACTCTTCTCACTAGACTTATCATCTTCCTCTTCCTCTTCATCGTCTGAGTATACTTCACTAGTTTTTAATGGCTGTTTTTTTGCAAGCAACTCAGCTGAAAAAAGAAATAATTGAGCCTTTATTTTTGCTGAAAGCTACTCCTTGCACATGTAACCCTCAGGCTGTAAGAGACAGGATAACCAGATAATTATGTGCTCACAAGCTGGAAACCACTTCATAGCATGCAGTTACACTTACACCTAAGCATTCAGTTAGTCACTGTAGGTATACTGTTTGAAACAGACAAACAGGAGTATGCAAAAGTTTCCTAAATCTCAACTGTGCTCATTTGAAACACTTGGTGGGGAATAGCAACGTGATAAGGAAACAGGATTCACATACACATACTTGAGCTTATCACTACCTTGCCAGTCTATCTGCTCAGGACACCAACTTTTGGAAGAAAAGGCACAAACCCTGAAGGTATCAGACCTTTTTAACCATTCTAGCCAAGGACCAAGGAAGGCCAAAAGACGGTGTCGCAACTGTAATCTGCAACAAGAAGCCTGGGGCATGTGGTGGAATGAACAAAATGTGTTCGGTTTACATGTATAGAAACAGATGGCCATAGACAAAACATTACTAAGAAATTAACAGAATCTGGGTGGTTTAGGGGATTAGTAATGGAACCTTTCATCTCGAGGTAGTCACTTGAACTATATCTCAAGCTGGCAGGAATGAAATGTTGCCATGTGCTCACGATTCAACAGACTGTGTCAAATTATTTGGTGGTTTCAGTCCACTCCCCAGTGAATACATATACATGTCTCACAAGCCACCACCGCCAACTGGCACCTTTGTTTGCAATTTCAGTCAAAAGACCAAGGAAAGAGAGAACATGGAAATGGCAGTTCTGGAGTGAAAAAAGGTCAAAATTGGAGCATGTTAGGGGTGGAATGTGAGAGCTTAAGGATTTTGGGCTAAGTTTACATGAAACTGTATTGAAGATTTTTTTTTTAAATTAAAAACCACACAGTTTTGGAGATATTACAGGGTTTAGAATCAGTACAGTAGGCCACTAAAGAACAAATGTACTGGCTTTTAAAATGGTGGAGGCAGCACTATAGGGAGAAGTGGGTTCAGGAAAACTCTGCCCAAATCAAGAACTGGGGGCACACAAGGAGGAAATGGGGCACAAGACCACCAGCATTAGTTTCAAAACCAAATCAACCCACTTAACTGAGTTTTTTATATTGACACCAGTTTAGAGACTAATGCCCCAGCATTACCTGTTATAGCCATATTACATGATTAGCAAACACTCCAAATTAGGTTCTTTGCAGGTCGACAACAAATGTTCATATTCACCTGTTCTGTTCTTCCTTTTCTCTCTCTCTGCTTTCAGTTCCTCCATGGCCTGAGATTTCTTATCCAGTTTCTCATCCCGCTTTGACCGTCGTTCTTTGTTGTGTGACATCACCTAAAGGGCGTGCACAGAGAACACTTCACTACCTAGCCACAGCTCAGACTGAAATGAGGAACAAAATTAAAAAAGTTCTCTATTCTAGAGCTGGTTGAAATTTTTCATTCAAACCATTCAATAAAGTCCCTTTCCCTGCCCCCAAAAAACCTGAAAATTTTCAGAAAAGCCTTTGAAAATCCTAAGCTCTTTGTCAAAACTGAAGATTGATATTTCAAATTTCAAAGTTTAATTTTTTGTTTCTCTCCTGCTTTTTCCTCCTTTTTTACTTCCTAATTCCCTTCTGCCACTGTGTGTTGCCTCGGGTTTGTTTTCACTTTTTTTTTTTGCTAAATTTCAGAACTTCTTCAATTTTGGAAGAGTTACAGAATGGCAAAAGCAAAAATGAAACTAACTTTGCCACTAACTTGGAGAGTCTCAGAAGTCTTGAAAAGTTAAAATGGCAAAGGAAAAATGAGTCAATCAAGGTAACATCATTACATCATACACCTGGACATCATTCATTTTATTGCACGCAGTGACAAAAAGGGAAAAAGGGGGATGATGGGGAAAAAGTTATACATTTTTCAAAATATATTTTGCACAGAATTTCAAAAAAGCTAAATGTTGTTCCATTTCAAACTCTGCAAGATGGAAACAACTTGAAGATGTCATTTCTCACAAGAGATTTTTCCATTTTGAGCACCTCTATCTCAAATACCTGGTAGTGTAATATGGAAGGTTCTATCAGCATAAGTCCTGAGCGACTTATGCAGGATATTCTTGGACAAAACCCTTCTAACACACCATTATCTGAGTGTTCTCTTTATGCTGTGTGTTACAGAACTACTATAGTACAAATGATTTGGGTTCAAGAGTTACTATTTTTCCCCCCTCCAGACTTTCTTGGTACCACAAGCCCAAGAGCATGGACATCAAGGGCAAAAACCAACTAAAGTTTTTAGATGTAGCTGAAAGTTTCCTGAAGTAGCTCTACTATCATCACTGTAAAGTCTGATCTTGGAACTTCCCAATGGAACACAAGCAGAAAGCTCAGACTCTTCCCTTTCCAGTGGTATAAAACTCTCATTTCTAGCCCTCCTGGGTTATGAGATAGCAGACTTTACAATCTGTCATTGGTGCAAAAGTGCATATTGCACAACCTGCACTTCAGACCAATGACATTTCTTTGCAAGGTCAAAAAGACCACCACCACCAAAAAAATCATCTCTCTGGCAGGTTGTTTTTCAAAAAAAAAAAAAAGTGCAGTTTGAAGTTGTTCAAATGTTTGGAATTTTAGAGGTAGCCCCTAGGAAAGATGGAATAGTTGGCAGAATACATGCCAGTCAGTTAAAGATGCAGGAAAAAAAGTAACATGTGGCTCTGCCATTTATCACATATAAGTAAAGTACACAAGGGAGGTTACCCAGGTAGGAGACAAAAGACTATATAGACAAAGTGGATTCTTTCTTTATATTTGCTAGATGACAAAAATTGTGTAAATTAAATTTCACACAGAAAGACATACTAAAAGAGCATTCAGGTTGCAAAGTGAAGCACTCAAGAGGCAAGAAATGCCGAAGTGTTCTTGCATAATTAACTCTTACCCCTTGTGCATATGAATTACAATACAGTCCTTCATGACATGAACACATTCCTTCAGAGCCCTATCTCTGGTCCTCCTAGAACATTGCCACATACACTTGCAGGTGTAATGAGAAATTCAGCTCAACTTCCTTATAAATGCAGGTAATAGAGTCATTAGAATATTGAGAGGTCATTCTTCAAAGAGAACTCCTGTATAAAAGTCTGTACACATGCACAACACACGTTTAAGAAGTTATAACTTAACTTAATGCTAAACAGATTTTCACCAGACTACAGAAAGTCTCTAGGTTGCAGATGTGCTTATTCTTTGTGCTCAAAAATGGCTTAACTGTTTTTGGTCAAACTCCCTTAAAAATGCACTTCCGCCATGACAACAAATGTGGGAAATTTCAGCTTGAAAGGTAAAAAGTTTGACAAAAAGATATAAGCAACAACAAAAAGCCACTTTAGAATGAAAGCAGTTAAGCAAATATTATATAATAGCACAACAAATATAGCTATAGTTTTTCTTTAATTTATACATTCTTTGTGAAGAGTCGCCTGTACATTCCTCAATAGACAAAAGATGTTTGGTAGCTTTATTTTTTTTATTTATTTATTTATTTTAAGTGATCTGAAAACTCAAGATTGCATTGAGCACAGAAGGGACCTGACTTCCCTGCCCCCTACCAGGTTGCCAAGAGGGGTATGGAAAGTGGCAGGAAGGAGGACAAAAGACAGCAGCATTCTTCTGTGGGATAAAGTGACTAGTAGTGAGAATTGCTGTTTCTTACCTGGCACTCCTGGATCTGTGTGAGCTTTTTCTTCTCCTGCTCTTCCTCTTGCTTTTTCTTTTTCTCCTTTTTTTCTTTCTTTTTTGCTGTTTTTAGTTTCTTCTTAATTTCAAATCTGGACATAAACAAGTGGGGGTGAAGAAGTAGATGAAAGTATCCCTCCTCGGGGGGAGGGATAGCTCAGTGGTTTGAGCAGTGGCCTGCTAAACCCCGGGTTCTGAGTTCAATCCTTGAGGAGGCCATTTAGGGATGTGGGGCAAAAATTGGGGATTGGTCCTGCTTTGAGCAGGGGGTTGGACTAAATGACCTCTTGAGGTCCCTTCCAACCCTGATATTCTATGATTCTATGAAAGGGCTGAAACCAATTTCTGGCATGACTCAGACAAGGACAGCATCAGATTCAAGGAGCATTACGGATTAAAAACTGAGATGGACAGTAAGTGTAAAATCTTGAGTTCTCTACCACTAAAATAGTGCCTGAAGTTAAAGAAAATGGATACATGCTCAGACTCTCACAGCTGAGCCATAGTTATGCCGTGATAAAGTGGGAATTGGAACAGTCAAGCGAAGTACAGTAAGAATCAGTAGTTGAAGTTTGATAGTAATCTAGAACCCAGACACAGACTCGTTGGAAAGGTACATGTGATACCACATTATACCTGGGGGAACAGACATACTAACTAGCAAATTTTGTTATTTGTTACATTGCAGCACAGTTCCTAAATGTAATCAGGTTCTTTAGATTTCAGCCTATAAGATTGTGAAGTTTCTTCTTCAGCACCTATACAAATCTCAGTGTTCAACTCCACAGCTATAGACCTTTCCAAAAGAACCAGAAAAAGCATGTATCTAGTATTCATAAGCTACAAGAAACAAAATAATCAAAATTGCATTTCAAACTTGGTCCCAGTTCTATTATACACATACTTCACATTATAAGACAGCCAGAGAACAAAGACATGGCTTGACAACTTATATTTATTATTATAAAAGTACAAATAGGGTTTCCATTCAAACACCCGCCAACTTAGGAAGAGACATGCACAGAATGGGTAGGAGTGCTGGAGCAGAGTGATTGAGCCTGCAGCAGAGAAAAGCAGCATATTTTTGATGCCTGCATATACAAACTCAACGCTGACCTGTATAGCATCATTTATGTAGATGGGTCTTCCCATGGGTTTGAATGTATTCCATGGAAACAATGTTAATTTAAGGAAGAGAAGAATCCAGATTTTCTGGTTAGAGAACACCATCTCCACTCTAACAGCCCAATCCTGCAAAAGATTGAGCATGTGAGTAACTTTACTCAACAAGTAGTTCCATTGGAACACTTAAACCCCAAAAAGAATGTTGAGGGGCTTTTATTAATGTGCTCTGTTGAGGGACCAGAGCTGAGTAAATGAGTTTCCAGTTCTCGTCAACCTCCTTTCAAGAGGCTCAGTCAATGAAGACTCTCTACCACCCCACTAAGAATCTCCAAAAACCTGCTGCTGAGCCCTGGAAGAAGATACCCTTTTTGGAGTGAGCAGAATATCACTTGCTACCCACTGGCCCCAGCTCCCAGGATGCTATCAGAAAACCACAATTAGTGTTTCCAGAGTTTCAAAACACCAGCTCCATGCTGGTGCCTCCCCATATCTTGTTCAACATGCAATACACCTTGCCTTAAGAGAAAGGTAAAGTAGAACGGAGGGGAAACTGGGCACTGAAGAGCACAGATCAGGGGAAGTTGGAACTACCCCACAAGGGGTGAGGAGGAGGCCATGTGGGACTAGCTTCTCCCTAGAGTCCAATCTCAACTTCCTCTTCCTCTTCTCCAGCACAGTGGCTCCCTCCAGGTTGCCGCAGCAGACACCTTCAAATATTCAAAGTTGACTATTCCAAGGTGTTAAATCTCCATAACCTAAAGGATGATCACATAAAACCACCAACATGTTAACATTTTTAGTTCAACTCCACTTTCCTAACGCACAGAACAACATAACAGCAAGTCACTGAGGTGGATCCAAAACATCATGGATTGAGGAGTTACATGGGTATATCACGGAGTATTTCCTCGGATGAGAAACTAAACTTAGGTCACTTCTCCTCATCTAGCAAACTTTTGCAAAACACTTTAATTTTTAAAGATTTGGCAACTTGTTCAATTTAAACAGAAGACCCTGAAAAGATCTTGAGCCGCTCTTAGCAATGCTCAGCTGTTTATAGATTTTCTTAGCCAGCATGGTAACTAGACCAACTGAGCAGATGGTTTGTAAGAGATGGGGATTCTCAAGTTATTCTCCTGGGGATTTAGAGAGACACTAGCTCTATTCTGGCCCTTTCAGTACAGCAGGAATTACCTGAGCATCAGGAATTCTGCACTGAAGGTGATCAAAGCAGTAGCAATGTAGAAGCCCATGTAAGTTTT
The DNA here is from genome assembly GCF_015237465.2 of Chelonia mydas. NCBI lineage: Eukaryota > Metazoa > Chordata > Testudines > Cheloniidae > Chelonia > Chelonia mydas. Next base: position 72,449,588 of record NC_051246.2, read on the forward strand.
TAAAATGAAAGGAAATCATAGAATATCAGGGTTGGAAGGGACCTCAGGAGGTCATCTAGTCCAACCCCCCTGCTCAAAGCAGGACCAATCGCCAATTAAATCATCCCAGCTAGGGCTTTGTCAAGCCTGACCTTAAAAATCTTCTAAGGAAGGAGATTCTACCACCTCCCTAGGTAACGCATTCCAGTGTTTCACCACCCTCCTAGTGAAAAAGTTTTTCCTAATATCCAACCTAAACCTCCCCCACTGCAACTTGAGACCATTACTCCTTGTCCTGTCATCTTCTACCACTGAGAATAGTCTAGAACCATCCTCTTTAGAACTACCTCTCAGGTAGTTGAAAGCAGCTATCAAATCCCCCCTCATTCTTCTCTTCTGCAGACTAAACAATCCCAGTTCCCTCAGCCTCTCCTCGTAAGTCATGTGTTCCAGACCCCTAATCATTTTTGTTGCCCTTCGCTGGACTCTCTCCAATTTATCCACATCCTTCTTGTAGTGTGGGGCCCAAAACTGGACACAGTACTCCAGATGAGGCCTCACCAATGTCGAATAGAGGGGAACGATCACGTCCCTCGATCTGCTGGCTATGCCCCTACTTATACATCCCAAAATGCCATTGGCCTTCTTGGCAACAAGGGCACACTCTTGACTCAGATCCAGCTTCTCGTCCACTGTCACCCCTAGGTCCTTTTCCGCAGAACTGCTGCCTAGCCATTCGGTCCCTAGTCTGTAGCGGTGCATTGGATTCTTCCATCCCAAGTGCAGGACCCTGCATTTATCCTTGTTGAACCTCATCAGATTTCTTTTGGCCCAATCCTCCAATTTGTCTAGGTCCCTCTGTATCCTATCCCTACCTGCCACCGTATCTACCGCTCCTCCTAGTTTAGTATCATCCGCAAATTTGCGGAGAGTGCAATCCACACCATCCTCCAGATCATTTATGAAGATATTGAACAAAACTGGCCCGAGGACCGACCCTTGGGGCACTCCACTTGATACCGGCTGCCAACTAGACATGGAGCCATTGATCACTACCCGTTGAGCCCGACAATCTAGCCAGCTTTCTATCCACCTTATAGTCCATTCATCCAGCCCATACTTCTTTAACTTGCTGGCAAGAATACTGTGGGAGACAGTGTCAAAAGCTTTGCTAAAATCAAGAAACAATACATCCACTGCTTTCCCTTCATCCACAGAACCAGTAATCTCATCATAGAAGGCGATTAGATTAGTCAGGCATGACCTTCCCTTGGTGAATCCATGCTGACTGTTCCTGATCACTTTCCTCTTGTGTAAGTGCTTCAGGATAGATTCCTTGAGGACCTGCTCCATGATTTTCTGCGGACTGAGGTGAGGCTGACTGGCCTGTAGGATCCTCCTTCTTCCCTTTTTTAAAAATTGGCACTACATTAGCCTTTTTCCAGTCATCTGGGACTTCCCCCGTTCGCCATGAGTTTTCAAAGATAATGGCCAATGGCTCTGCAATCACAGCCGCCAATTCCTTTAGCACTCTCGGATGCAACGCATCTGGCCCCATGGACTTAGGGACTATTTAGAAAAGCTGGACGTGCACAACCACCTCTTTCCCCACAGAGGGCTGGCCACCTACTCCGCATGCTGTGTTGCCCAGCGCAGCAGTTTGGGAGCTGACCTTGTTCGTGAAGACAGAGGCAAAGAAAGCATTGACTACATTAGCTTTTTCCACATCCACATCCTCTGTCACTAGGTTCCCTCCCTCATTCTCTAAGGGGCCCACACTTTCCTTGGCTTTCTTCTTGTTGCTAACATACCTGAAGAAACCCTTCTTGTTACTCTTAACATCTCTTGCTAGCTGCAGCTCCAGGTGTGATTTGGCCCTCCTGATTTCATTCCTACATGCCTGAGCAATATTTTTATACTCTTCCCTGGTCATTTGTCCAATCTTCCACTTCTTGTAAGCTTCTTTTTTATGTTTAAGGTCCGCAAGGATTTCACCGTTAAGCCAAGCTGGTCGCCTGCCATATTTACTATTCTTTCTACACATCGGGATGGTTTGTCCCTGTAACCTCAATAGGGATTCCTTGAAATACAGCCAGCTCTCCTGGACTCCTTTCCCCCTCATGTTATTCCCCCAGGGGATCCTACCCATCAGTTCCCTGAGGGAGTCGAAGTCTGCTTTCCTGAAGTCCAGGGTCCATATTCTGCTGCTTACCTTTCTTCCCTGTGCCAGGATCCTGAACTCGACCAACTCATGATCACTGCCTCCCAGATTCCCATCCACTTTTGCTTCCCCTACTAATTCTTCCCGGTTTGTGAGCAGCAGGTCAAGAAAAGCTCCCCCCCTAGTTGGCTCCTCCGGCACTTGCACCAGGAAATTGTCCCCTACATTTTCCAAAATGTGTTCCTCTGAGGGGTCCAAGCTTCTCTTATGGCACATAAGCTGTAATATAATGGCTATGCAGCATTCTCCACTTGGCTAAGGGAGAAATAAATGGATTCCCTTTTCTCCTACCCTCTGATTCTTTGCACAAAGCCTGCATCCATTCACCTCAATAGAGTGTTAATGCAAACCTAGAGACAACAGTTTAAATTCTCAGCTTCAACTACTTCCTCTGCTGATTGCTTTAGCAGAAACATGCATTTCAACTGAGGCTGTGAATGCAGAGTGGGTAGAATACCACCTGTTTTTCACGCAAACTGATTCATGAACCATCTTAAGACAGATATGGTTCAGAGAAGACTTGGAAGAAACTGCTAAAAGCAGACTCTTAACAGCCCTGCTGGGCCAGACTCATGAAGATCACATAACTGATCATACTGGCATGGGTTGTAAGCCAGAACCTTCCCCTCTACAGACCTGCCACAGGAAAGGTGGGAAGAAGAGATGAAAAACACTGAGAAAAAGCAGAATAGAAGGGAAAAATCTGTTTCGTGTAAACCATAATTTTGTCAATTACACACAACAGCACCACCTTTAACGGAAAGGATTTTGTCACTGAAATAGCAAGTCTGACGAGAGAGACACAAAACCCACTCAATCTAAAGCCTTGTCTACACTACAAAGTTTTGTAGACAAAAGGCATCTTTTGTCGACAAATCAGTAGATGCGTACACACTGCGATGCGACTTTTGCCAGCAAAAGTGCCCTGTTTTGGCAACAAATTAAAACCACCCCAAACGAGAGAGACAAGGCTTTTTGCACAAAATTTGTGTCTACAAAGTGCCAGTGTAAATACCATGCTTGATTTTATAGCTTTAATTGGCCTCCAGGAAGCGTTCCACAATGCCCATTGTGGCCGCGCTGGTCAGCAGTTTGAACTCTACTGCCCTGCAGCCAGGTAAACAGTTATTCTCCCCTCCCCGCCGAAAAACCCCGGGAATTTTTGAAATTCCATTTCCTGTTTGCTCGGCATGGAGAGGTCTCATCACATCTTCCCAGGTGACCCTGACAAGTTATTGCACAAACGTTTTCCCACTTAGACCACTGCGGAGCTGCTGGGTATATGGGGAGAGGAGGCTGAGCAGTCCCAGCTGCACTTAAGCCGTAGGACTTTTGATACCTACGGACAGATTTCTCGAGGCTTGCGTGAAAATGGCTATGATCGGGACACACTGCAGTGCAGAGCGAAGATAAAGGAGCTGAGGCAGGCGTACCATAAGGTGAGGGAGGCAAACCATTGCTTTGGTGCTGCACCTAAGACCTGCTGGTTCTATAAGGAGCTGGACACTATCCTTGGTGGTGACCCCACCTCCACTGCCAAGAGCTCCATGGATAGTTCGGCAGACCTGGAGGCGGCGGAAAGAGGACCTAACCCAAAGGACCAAGTCACTGATGAAGAGGTGGAGTTAGAGGACGATGTGGAGCAGACAGCCAGGAACTGTTCACCACTTTGGAGGTGTCTAGCCAGTCCCAGCAGTTCCTCTCCAGCGAGCAAGAAACAGGAGAGGAGACACCTGGTAAGTGGCTGTGGTTTGTGTAATGTGATGGATTCAGGGTATTGAAATGTACAAGGCTGGTTGTGTTTCTGTGTGCTGGACATTCCCTGTGTAGCTAATCAGTAGGGCAGAACAGGGTGTTGATGCATGCCCAGATCTCACAGGAATCCTCCAGAGAGATCTCTAGGAAAGTTTCCTGGAGGTACTTGGTAATCCGCTGCTGAAGGTTCCTTGGCAGATCTGCTTTGTCCTTCCCCCATAGTAGGAAACTTTCCCGTGCCATTTGGCAATCACTTGTGCAGGGACAAAAGCGGCACACAAGCAAGCAGCATAGGGACTCAGGGCGGAAGCCACAAGCATGTAGTAGATGAACCCTTGCTTCCCTTACTCTCAGCAGTGAAATACCTACTACAATGACCTCCCGCCTGTGGAAAAGTGTGGGAGAATTTTAGAATTTTTCCCCTAGCCAGCTGCACCACAACCCTTGCAGAGTGCTTTTTCCCCCCAGTCAACACTCATCATGCTTTGGGTGTTCACCGAGATGTGTGCTTGCCAAGGGTCAGTGAGAAAGTGATTATGTTACAAAAGGTATTTTACTGAAGTGTTTCAATGCTGTGCGTGAACTTAACAATCATGCTTCTGTGCATTGTTCCTTCTGCTTCAGCAGATGTGGCCTTCAGGAACACAGCACACACCAGCTGAGCGTCTCCGATAAGAAATCGCCGAAGACAGAGCAAAGAAGACATGTTCCGGGAGGTACTGCACTTCTCCAATGCAAAGAAAAGGGAACGAAAGGAGTGCTGGGAAGCCGAAAGGCAGGACAGAAAAGAAAATCAGGAGTTTGTTAAGGATGCTACTGAGCAGATGATTAAAGTCATGGAGGAGCAAAAGCGGATGCTGAAGTCCTTAATAAGGCTGCAGACTGAGCAGATGCGTGCCTGCCCTCCCCTGCAGCACGTTCACAATTCTTTTCCATGCCCCTCCCCCACCCCAAACTCCGCCCACATAGTCCTTTCTGCTTTCCCCTTCACTCCACCCCCTTGGACAAACTTTCAAAATGATAGCTGGACCTACATGCAGCTCTGAAGGTCTACCTTTCCCTGATACCTCCTTTCCCACCAAGCATCTTTGTGTGTGTGCGCTTTCTTGTGCAATAAAAGCAAAGTTTTTGAACGATAACTCATGTTTGTTTCCTATAAATTGAGATAGCAGGCACTACCAATACATACACAGGTAGGTCAAACATTTCCTTACTGGAATGTAAGGCTCCAAACGCCACCATTGCTTCCCAGGAAAACTACATGCAATGTAACATTGCAGCACCAATCGCAGAGACAGACATTACTGGTTTTTATTTTCAAATGTTGCCTCAAGGCCTCCCTGATTTGAATTGCTCCCCTCAGGGCCCCTCTGATACCCCTACCATCTGGTTGCTCAAAATCAGCAGTCAAGCAGCCTGCCTCAACACTCCATCCTTGAGCAAACGTTTCACCCTTAACTTCAAAGATTATCCAACATACAACATGTGGCTATGACCATGGGAATATTATCTTCACTGAGGTCTAACCTGCCATAAAGGCAGCACCAACACACCTCTAATCTGCCAAAGGCACATTCAACAACTGGCTGAGTAGATGCAGGATGACAGTGGAACCGCTCCTTACTGCTGTCTAGGTTTCCCGTGTAAGGTTTCATGAGCCATGGCTGTAAGGGGTATGCCGGGTCTCCCAGGATCACTACGGGAATTTCAACATCCTCCACTGTAACATTCGGATCTGGAAAGAAAGTCCCTGCTTGTAGCTTTCTATACAGGCCGGTGTTCCTGAAGATGCGTACATCATGCACCTTCCCAGACCACCCTGCGTTGATGTCAGTGAAAAGCCCATGGTGATCCACAAGCACCTACAACACCATGGAGAAGCACCCCTTCCTATTTATGTACTCCATTTCAAAGTGGTCTGGTGCCAAAATTGGAATGTGCATGCCATCTATCGCCCCTCCACAGTTAGGGAAACCCATTTCTGCAAAGCCATCCACTATTTACCGCACATTTCCCAGAGTCACGGTCCTTCTTAGCAGGATGGGATTAATTGCCCTGCACACTTGCATTAATGCAGCCCCAACAGTCAACTTCCTGACTCCAAATTAATTCGCAACCAACTGGTAGCAGTCTGGAGTCACCAGTTTCCACACAGTGATTGCCACACGCTTCTCTACCAATAGGGCAACTCTCATTCTGGTGTCCTTGTGCCGCAGTGCTGGGCTGAGCTCTGCACACAGTTCCAGGAAGGTGGCTTTCCGCATCCGAAACTTCTGTAGCCACTGCTCATCATCCCACAACTGCATGACAATACGATCCCACCATTCAGTGCTTGTTTCCTGAGCCCAAAAGCGACAGTCCACCCTCTGCAGTTGTTCTGTGAATGTCAAAAGCAATCTAATATTGCTCCTATCCGTATCACACAGCATGTCAGGCAACTGGGAGTCTTCTTCAGTTACGAATTTCACGATTAACTGCACTGCCATCCGCAATGTCTTCATGACAGTTATCAGCGCATCGGAGAGCAGTGCAGGATCCATCCCTTCTCACAAAGATGCTGGGGTGCACAGCAAACAAGGGCCGTTGAAAAATGCCGGGAAAGAAAGCCAGAAGCCCAAGGAACACTGGGAAAGAAAGCAATGCATCATGGAACATTGAGCCCAGTCCCAAGATAGGCTGTGATACGCTCCGCCTTCCCACAAGACCTAGCGGCAGAAGGCGTCGAGTTGGACTGTGGGATAGGTATCCACAGTGCACTGCTCACACTTTCTATGCTAGTGCCCCAAGTTTGGACGTGCTCTGCTGACAGAGGGATGAGTGTGAACATGCAATACAGATTTTTATTATAGTGCTTTTTGAGTGTCAACATAACTTTTTTTGACAAAACTCTGTAGTGTAGACGAGGCCTAAGATAGGAAACCAGAAACAACCCCCTGAAAATGACAGAGGAGAATGCTGAGAAGCCCACAGAAGAAAACAAAGAAAGGTTACATAATTTCTTTTGACTGTGTGTGGCTTAAATGTGTTGACTACAGATGCAGAGGTAGTTTATGCAGATAATTTCCAGATGCTCCCTCTCCAGCTTCCCTCCCACTTCTGGCCCATCCAAGAACTCTCACTCCCTCTGCAGTTTCCTTTCCCTTTCTAACTATGTGTTGCCCCACTATACAGCTCTCCATGATTTCTGAAAAAATTGCAGAGTCCAATACTACCTGTTAGATTTACCACTCTAGGCAAAGTATACTCCTTGTATAACCTCTCAGACCATATAATGGTATTTTAGAAAACAGTAATGGGGAAAGGCAAGAGAGAAATGGATTCTCTTTTGTACAGATTAGCTGGCAACAAATCCCTGAGAAGCAGCAGGAGCTTTAATAGTAGTAGGCAGAGACCACCCTATTATATCCAGCAATGAGGAAACAAGCTTTTACAGCTACTTGAACATCTGAGAGTTACAACATTAAGATGTGTCTAAGTTTTATCTTCTGTGGAGGGAGTGGAAAAATAGAAATTCCATTCCTCACACACTCACCACCATCTATTTGTTTTTGGTGGCATTGGAGGACATGGATGGCCACCAGTTCACACAGCACAAACTAATAGATTAATGTAGTCTATAGCCTTGTTAATTAATTAACATAGGAACTGACAGAACAGGACATACTAATTACATCTGGTCTAGTTGCCAGTTTCCAGCAGTAGCGAAATCTGGAAGCCTCAGTCAGTCCTCCTCCTTCCTCTGGTAGATTCTCAAAGAAAGGGGGGGAATCTCTATTAGGAATATTGCACAGCTGCTTTTATGGAATTAGACTCAAAGGGATCAGGTATTTGCTCAGCTACCCTGAGCCTTGGCTTCCTCTGGAGCAACTCTCTCCCAATATCTAGACTGATTCTACCTCCCTATTGTGATGTGATCCCGGCACTGTGGTGTTTTTAACAAACCTTAAAATTTAGGGGTTGGATTTCTATGTGAGCATGTAAATGCATCAAACCTTAGTCCCCTCATACCTTTGCTTTACACTTCCACATGACGTGAGCAGCAGTCAGTCTTTACCAACTGGTGCCCATTAGGTCTGACAGGGAAATTTCTGTACTATTTTTTCCTTCCCTCCTTCATTTTTTTGGTTTAAAAATAAATTAAATATAAAAGCTATGCTAATGCAACCTCAAAGTAACACACTGTAAATCACAAACCCAGTAAGATTTAAGACTTCCAGCAATACTTCCAGCTGTAGTTTCTATTCCTGTTTCTGTATACGTTTTACACACCATACAACACACAGGATGCGCAACAATGAGTTAATGTGGCTGTAGGATTTGTGATTTTACCTGTGTAACCTTGATGGTGCGTTAATTGTTCTTTCAATTTAATATCAATATTGTAACACACCAGTTTCTGTACAGATTATTAGTTATTTGTATTACTGTAGCACCTAGGAGTCCCAGTCATGGGCCAGGACTCAATTGTGCTAGGTACTGTACAAACAAAACAGACAGACCCTGTCCCAAAAAACTTATAAGCTAAATATGAGACAGGTGAATAGACTGGGGAAGACAAGGAAACAATGAGAGAATCTTGGACAGAATGATCAACAGTGGTCTCAGCACACTAACGGCGTACCCACTGTCAATATATTGTATTTCAAGGAGGGATTCAAAGGAGAATTTCAAGGAGGGATTCAAAGGAGAACAACAAAGTGGCTTTGTGAATGTTTACAGGGAGCTCCTCCCAACTACAGGGACAGCATGGGATCACACACGAAAGTGCTTGTTTGAAAGATCGTCACAGGCCAGTAGGAGGCAGGACTTCATCTCTCCATAGCAAATGAGAGAAGTAGGTTGGGGACTGATCATGAGGGGCCACAAAGGTGAAAACATGCATTTTATGTCTGATGTGATAGAGAATGGGGAGCCAGATGAGGAATACAAAGAGGCTGTGACATGGTCAAAGCAATGGACTAAGAGAAGGATCTCTGCAGCACTATGAACAGGGTAAGATTGCATTTGCCCACACCAGGAAAAAACAAAACAAAACCCAAAGGGTTCATGCAGGGTTCATGCACTAGGAAACATTCAGGGCACACCCTGAGTGTTGTGTAGGAGCAGTGCACACACTGCTCCTTCCAAGGACATGAACCATAAAAAGTCGCCCAGAGGACATGAACCGTGGGAAGCTTCCTTGAACTGGGCTCAAGACCTAAAAGCAAAAAATGTAATAAATAAATAAATAAAAATATTAATCAAAGTCATATTATTCCTTATTGTTTTCCTTTTGCAGTTAAAGTATATAATGCGCATAAGTAAAAAAAAAATTAAAAAAGGGTAAAAAGCCGACACGGCAGACCTTCCCGCTTGCTTGCTAAAAGCTTTGTTTGTCTTGCATTTAAACCACAACAAAAACCAATGTTGCAATAATTTACACACAAGGCAAATTAACTGAAACTATAGTGAACAACAGAATTATCAGACACAGAGATGAATGCGGCATGTTGGGGAAGAGTCAACACACAGCTTTTGTAAAGGGAAAATCATACCTCATCAATCTATTAGAATTATTTGATGGTGTCAACAATCACGTGGAAAACGGTGATCCAGTTGATATAGTGTACTTGGACTTTCAGAAAGGTTTTGACTAAGTCCCACACCAAAGGCTCTTAAGCAAAGTAAGGGATCATGGAATAAGATCATGTGACAGTCAGTACGTTTAGATTCACCCTTTTTACAAGACTGAGAAATTTTGTACAAATTATGCCTTGTGAGGTATCATTTGAAAACTCATGATGTGCTGATCATTATTGTCCTGGTCAAATGTGTGTGGCAACACTGTATGTAAAATTATAAGAGTCTACTGTATAACGTTAGTGAAACATATTCCAAGTTTAGAAAAGCAGGCACAAACAGTTCCTTGAAGACAAAAACCAAACTGATGCCTCAGCTAGGTATAAACAAAAATCAAATGACCCATCACCTAGTTAAGCGGCCATTCTTTAGCAGGAAAAAGGGTGTGAGCAAGAAATTTATATCCTGACAGTGGAACAGCTGGAAGTTCCCATGCAAACAGACTTGCTGTCGCCTGAATCCCAGCTGGAGATGATTCTCAAAGAAGGGGAATGCTATATATGCCTGGCTGCTGTAAGCATGTGGTGAGAGAAACCTTTTTGCTTTAAATTCACTTAGCTTTTAAGTATTAATTTGCATTTTACCTTTTATTTCTTTGTAACCATTTCTGACTTTTATACCTCATTACATGTAATCACTTAAAATCCATCTTTCTGTAGTTAATAAACTTGCTTTATTGTTGTATCTAAACCAGTGTACATTTGGATTAAAGTGTTTGGGCAACTTCATTTGAGATAGTCTGTCATTTTATTAATAGAAAATGATGTTATCTATGAGCTTGTATTGTCCAGAAGGAAAGAACTGGGTAGTATAAGACGTACATTCTGGGGACAAATCTGGGACTGGAAATTTGCTGGTGTAACTATGCAATATAATTCAGGAGTGAATGGCTAGAGCACTCTCATAACTCAGCTGGCAGTAATTTACTTGCTAGAGGCCGTGTGTGAGCAGGCCAAGAGTGGTTGCTCTCACAGCAAAGCAGCGTAAAATGCACCTAAGGTTGGAGAATTGAGAGGACACAGCTGTTCAGCAGTCCAGATTGTACCCTGAGTAATGTCACATGGTCTTCTCATGAGTCAGTAGCTGGTTAGAAGACAGGAAACAAAGGGTAGGAATGCATGCTCAGTTTTCACAGTGGAGAGAGGTAAATAGCAGGGTCCCTCAAGGATCTGTACTGGGACCAGTGCTGTTCAACATATTCATAATAAATGATATGGAAAAAGGTGGCAAAGTTTGAAGATGATACAAAATTACTTGAGATTGCAGTCAGCTTTGGATTTAACTACGAGTTACAAAGGGATCTCACAGAACTGGATGACTGGGCAACAAAATGGCAGATGAAATTCAATGCTGGTAAAAGCAAAAATAGTGCATGTTGAAAACATAATCCCAACTATACATAAGAAATTATGAGGTCTAAATTAGCTGTTACCACTCAAGAAAGAGATACTGGAGTCATCACGGATAGTTCTCTGAAAAACATCTGCTGAGTAGCAGTCAAAAAAGCTAACAGAATGTTAGGAACCATTAGTAAATGGATAGAAAAGACAGAAAATATAAGGCCACTAGATAAATGTATGGTACGCCCACGCCTTGACTACTGCATGCAGTTCTGGTCGCCCCATCTCAAAAAAAAAAAAAAAAAGATATTAGAATTGGAAAAGACACAGAGAAGGCAACAAAGATGATTAAGGGTATGGAACAGCTTCCATACGAAGAGAGATTAAAAAGACTGGGTCTGTTCATCTTAGCAAAGAGACAACTAAGCAGGGATATAACAGAGGTCTATAAAAGCATGAATGGTGTAGAACAAGTGAATAGGGAAGTGTTATTTACCCCTTCACATAATACTAGAACTAGGGGTCACCCAATGAAATTAATAGGCAGCAGGTTTAAAACAAACCAAAGCAAACACTTCTTCACACAACAAACAGTCAACCTGTAGAACTCATTGCCAGACGATGTTGTGAAGGGAAAAAGTATATGTGGGTTTAAAAAAGAACTAAAGAAGTTCATGGAGGATAAGTCCATCAATGGCTATTAACCAAGATGGGCCAGGACACAACCCTATGCTCTCGGTGTCTCTAAACCTCCAACTGCCAGAAGCTGCGAATGGATGACAGGGGATGTATCATTTGATAGCTGCCCTGTTCTGTTCATTCCCTTTGAAGCATCTGGCACAGGCCACTGTCAGAAGATGCAATCCTGGGTTAGATGGACAAGTGGTCTGACCCATTATGGCCATTCTTATGTTCTTAATTCATAAACTTACCTTCTCTTCAGCACTTCCCTCTTCTCTATCCGGTTAAACAGCTCCTGTTCCCTCTCCTTCTCTGTCATCTGTTCCAGCCGAGCTCTGTCCTCCTCATCTCCCATCAGGTCCTCCCCATAGCCATCATGGAACTCCTCATCTTCAGATGATGAATCTGAATCTGAGCTGGAGGAGGAGCTGTTGCTCTCAGAATCAGACACTTCACCTGAAATGAAACCATGGGACAGTTACGTTATGCTGCAGTAAAACTAAGTACTCCAGCTTGGCCCTACCAACAAGGGATGTGGAATATGGCATCTGTATTAGTTCTCCACTATGCTAGTAACAATAGTATGGAATAAGGAATCAGAATAAAGCCAATTAAATTGAAAGACAATACATTTAAAAACTCAAAATGGAATACTCAGTAGTGCATTCTGTGTGAAAACAATCTTCAAAGTATCATGGAGTCCAAGGATTTTACAGAATTTCCAAGAGATTATGGTGTCACTACTGTTCCACCATAACGTCCACTTAAAGATGCAATGAAGTTTTCATTTTGACAGGACTGTTAAAAATGTATTTTTCCTGAAATGTAGAAGTAACAAAAATATTGAGTGACAGAGTATGTGAATTTTTCACATTGTTTTGATGCAGATCAGGTTGACACACACGGAATAATAAGATATCAAAAGTGACTACCAGTTTTGAATTTTTCAATCCCTTTTGACAAGAACGTTAAAGTCCTGTGATCTGATTTTTGCCCCATATATTACTTTACATCTGCTAAGTAGGACACAGAACCTACTTATAAGTGGCATTAAGTTTCCAACAAGTTAGTTTTAATACACTAACATGAAGCTGACAGCTTAAGCACTGTCAACATCACCATTCCCATAGTTGTTGAAACAACAGAATGTTGTCTGCATAGGACTTCAGGTGACAACATTGCTAAGCTACAACACAGGCTAGAGCTGAGACAGACTACCCTAATGGATAGTTCCTTGAGGGGACCTTAAGTTCATCTCTCAACTCAACTGATGGTAGTTTATAGTTCCATACCCTTCACCACCCTTATTGCTAGGCAACCCAAGAAGGCAATTAAAACTGCCAGTACCTCCCCACCAACACTTTACAAACAAATTAGCTTCAGGCACTGCTGAATACAGAGCCCAGGCCTCTGATATGACCACCCAAATATTACCCAGCCATATTGCACCACAGATTGATTGTTCCACATTGTTATTTTAACCAATACACCATATTGCCCTCCCAGAGTCACGGATAGAATCTTGGATTCCTGACCCCATTCCCAACAGATACTAAAAAGCAATACAGCCCTAGGGCCCTATGAAACCCATTTTATTATTGTGGATTTTCAGATTTATTATTTTCTGATTGTTTTTCCCCCCCCATTTAAAAAAAAAATCCGTCTTTATGGGGTTTTTTAAATCAAAATTGTTTGATATATTGACAATTAAGTCGCCTTACCGTAAATGCATAAAAATGTTCAGATTTGGACTGCAATGGGAAAAACTGATTTTACAAAAACAGTCCTACCATTTAAACAAAACATCCTGCAGATATACAGTAACACATTTTAAATCACTTTTTAAAGTTGTGCTCAGTAATGTGACCAAACTGACACTGCTGAACAGTAACACAAGCCCACAGAAGTAAGAGCTCTTACAGTGTCAATTCAACTGAATTCATATTTGAATAATTAAAAAATTTTTAAAATGCACAAAGCATAAATATTTCATCCTTGGAGCAGTTGCCATTTTAAATTAAACTCAGTACTTTCAAACTTCTTATATTCTGAAGGAATGCTTAAATTCATTTTGAATGTGATTAAATAATTTTGAACTATCATATCAGTTTATTGCTGAGTCGCATTACAAATTGACAAACTTGAATGTCATTTTTGCCATCTCTGGCAGACATCTCCACTGTGATACAACATGGTTAGCCTCGTAGTGTTTTCTTCAGAAAGTGATTCCCTCTTGGCTGTAAGTAGATTTTTATATTTACTAAAGCTTCTTTATGTGTCTACAGAGCTGACAGAGAAAAAGACATAAGGGTAGGACAATCTCTGCTATTTTAGGCGCTCGTCCCTTCATAACCTTCCAGTAAGTGCAAAGATACAGTGCATCTGGGACAGGTTCATTCTCAGTGCTGCACAGAAATACCAGCCATTGTTTATACAGTTCTGGTGAGGGGTGGGTGAGAGGTGGTAGCTTGCTGTACTGATCAATGTTTTGTTGCATTGCTGGAGTTTGCCGGAGAGCTGCAACTCCTGTGAAACTAACACAGCAAGGAACTGAGTTCTCAAAAGCTTCATTTAAATCCCAGATGCTGGCCCTTCTCCCCTAGCCCTTGCACTCACGGGTGGCCCTAGCGCCCTGCGTGTCCCTCCCCACACCCTAGCCCCTGTGCCCCCGTCCCAGCATCCACTGGTCTCTTACCTCCGGGGCTGCAGTTAGCTCAGCTGTGTAGCCTGCACTGCCCACCTGCCACTGCGGTCCTAATGCCGGGGAGAGCCTGGATTCTGTATTATTTTGATTCCACGATTCTGTCTGAGTTCTCATTAATGGAGATTTCATATGGCCCTACATCCCCCAACTTCAAACTTGCAATCTAGCACAAATCCTTAAATAAACTCATATGCTTTTATATCAGCAGATTGGCATATCTAACTGTCACACAGTTCATTCACTTAGGAAATTATTCTGCCTTAACATTGCTGTGGTCACTGTTAAGTTTTTCAGTTAGAGTGAGTTTGATAAAGCTGGAACATATTGTTTTTCAGTATTTGTTGGAAATGGAAGTAACAACCCTTAAACTTGTCAGAATGTTACCACCACGGTTGGCATTATGAAAGTGGTGTAGAATATGGGCGAGTTTTCCCTTAAATTTATTTTAATTAGAGATGTGGGATGTGTCTGGATACAACAAGATGTGCCGGGATGCAACAAGAACTGTCATTGAAAGTTTTTCTTTGCATTAACATGGATTACAGCACCTTCCTCTGAAATATCTGTTACCAGCCATTGTTCAAGACAGAATAATGGAATAGATAAACAATGGGTCTAACATCTTCCTAGATCTATTCCACTCCCAGGTACCTGCCTGACATTTTTACTATAAACAAAGTTACACTTGATTTTTCTTCTACAATTTCAGCAACACATAGTATAGAATTTTGATACAGTGTATAGGATAATGAGCAGTCTTATATGAATACATAATTAAGTATTCCCCATACAGCACAGTACCTGCAATAACAGCCAAAGGAAAAGTTTATGGGAGTGTGGGCAGGAAATGAGGAGGAACATCCATGGGAATAAAAGATCATGGGCCCTAAAGGGGAGGAACAAACTAGAGGGCCTAAAAACTCTCCCCTCCCCATCTTTAATTTCTAACAGAGACTGAGATAGGTTTAACATTTTTCTGTTAAAGTACTATTTAGTATTTTTAATAGGTGCTTTCAGCAATACTGTAGTCAACTACATGCAGTTTGAGGTCAGCTCCGAGCTACCACAAGTCTAAAAATTATTTGACAAAACCATCCAGATTACTAGGAGGGTAACACAAGTATTCTGAAGATGATTTGGGGTATCACTGACATACTGAATAGCACATAAAATGAGGTAGCTTCATTCTGAGTAGCCCTGGCAGCTAGTGCACAAGGAGTGTTTTCTTACCCTCTTCAGGTGCTGAACTCTCAGCTGAGCTGTCTTTGTCTGAGCTGCCTGAGGAGGCAGCTTTGTTCATCTGTTTCTTCATAGCTCCCTTCTTCTCTACTTTGCCAGCTTTTCCCTTCTTTTTGTTTTTAGAACCTCCAACAGTCCACTGAAAAGTAAAAGGAAAGGACAGAAACATGAGACAAGACACTGGAAGACCCCACCCACTATCCTCAAAAATAATCAGTACCACACCACAGTGTAAGAAATACAGTTTTGAGAAGCATCCCAATATACAGACAGCTGGAAGACAAATCAGTGCTACAAGAAAACTGAGGCAAATGGCAAGCCGTGCATTCATCCCATCAGACTTAACAGTCAGTCACATGAAAATCACCCAGATTTTTACCAGCTGCTAACAGATGGCTCATATTGATAGGACAAAACAGTTTTAAGTCACAGGAAGGTCCCCAAACTCTAAAATCATAGTTTTGTAATATTTAACAGCAAATCTGAGACGTGAGGGCTTTTACTCAGAAAAACAAGTTTACCGATATAGCTGGACATTGCTTATTCAGTGTTTTAGCTTTAGTCTCCCACTATTAAACAGGCAAAAGCGATTGATTTGTTTCCAAATCAAGTTTATTCAAGAAGCATATTTTAGATTCCACTAAGGGAAAGAGGTAGAGAAACAGAGTCCTGCGAAAAAGTCCTCACCCTCAACCCCTACCAGGAATACACAGAACAGACAAGTATCAGAGGTGCAAGTAATTGCAGCTTTTCTTGCCCCAAGATTAATGCATGAAACACCATATGCAGTAATACAAAATATTTCCACATACATAAGAGACACAGTAACCGCTGCAATGGGAACTATAAATTTAGTTTGACTTCTATACTTAAAAGGCTCAACTTCAGCATTCTCTTAACATCCTTCTCAGCTTGTTAATATGCTTAAATTATAAGCTTCCTGGGGCAGGACTGTACCTTCTTGTAAGGGGGTGGGTCGATGAGGTTCTGTGGCCTGCAATGTGCAGGAGGTCAGACTAGAGGATCATGATGGTCCCTTCTGACCTTAAAGTCTGAAAGTGTGTATGGAGGGCACCTAGGACATGGTGCAAAAAGATTAACATTGTGTCCCTGTAGTTGCACAAATTCCTTTTACCTTCTATTATACAGTATATTTTTATATTAGGTTTCTTCATCATCCCTAACCACTCATCACCCAGTCACAGCTGACCAACCAACAAGAAGGGTCAACGATCATTCAGTAAACATATACTGTGTTCATGTGCTCTGGTCCATCATTAACTGCCAGTAGTCTTGTGCTTTTGAGAATTCCCACTTGATATGAAAGAAGGTTCCTTTATCTCCAAAAGGGGTAAGAGTTTTAAAATTTTTGTATCTTGACACCATGCCATTACATTAACTTCATCCCCATGACCACGCCAGTCAGGGTCCACTGACATTATTTAAGCAACCAGTCCATTAAACGGAAACTCCTTGTGGTATAACAGATATCCTTTTGCATGAATGAGATCTTGCACTCAAAACCATTCCCCCAGGCTATTTTAAAAAGAGAGGGGACACAAAACTACTGCCTAATTAATAGGGCTGTCAATCACAGGTAACTCATGCAATTAACTCAAAAATTAATTGTGATTAATTGCACTGTTAAATCATAGAATACCAATTGAAATTTATTAACTATTTTTGGATTTTTTTTTACATTTTCAAATATATTGATTTCTATTACAACACAGAATACAAAAGTATACAGGGCTCACCTTATATTATTTTTATTACAAATACCTGAACTGTAAAAATGAAAAAAAAAACAAAATAGTGTTTTTCAATTCACCTTATACATGTACTGTAGCGCAACCTCTTTATCATGAAAGTGCAACTTAGGAAAAAAAACCCTACGTTTGTGTTACAAAACTGCTCTCAAAAACAAAACAATGTAAAACTTTAGAGCCTACAAGTCCACTCAGTCCTACTTATAGATTCATAGATGTTTAGGTCAGAAGGGACCATTATGATCATCTAGTCTGACCTCCTGCACAACGCAGGCCACAGAATTTCACCCACCACTCCTGCGAAAAACCTCTCACCTACGTCTAAGCTATTGAAGTCCTCAAATCATGGTTTAAAGACTTCAAGGAGCAGAGAATCTTCCAGCAAGTGACCTGTGCCCCATGCTACAGAGGAAGGCAATACTTCTTGTTCAGCCAATCGCTAAGACAAACAAGGTTTTTACATTTACAGGAGATGCTGCTGTCTGCTTCTTATTTACATTGTCACCTGAAAGTGAGAATAGGTGTTCGCATAGCGTTTTTGTAGCCAGCATTGCAAGGTATTTATTTACGTGCCAGATATGCTAAACATTCATATGCCCCTTCATGCTTTGGCCACCATTCCAGAGGATATGCTTCCATGCTGATGATGCTCGTTAAAAAATATTGCGTTAATTAAATTTGTGACTGAACTCCTTGTGGGAGGACTGTATATCTTCAGCTCTGTTTTACCCGCATTCTGCCATATATTTCATATTATAGCAGTCTCGGATGATGACCCAGCACAAGTTTGTTTTAAGAACACTTTCGCAGCAGATTTGACAAAACGCAAAGATGATATCAATGTGAGATTTCTAAAAATAGCTACAGCACTCGACATAAGGTTTAAGAATCAGAAGTACCTTCCAAAATCGGAGAGGGACGAGGTGTGGAGCATGCTTTCAGAAGTCTTAAAAGAGCAACATTCAGATACAGAAATTACAGAACTAGACCAATAAAAAGGGAAATCATCTGAGTCAGATGCCACCAGCAGAAGGTTGATGAAAATGAACATGCGTCGGTCCACTCTGCTTTGGATCGTTATTGAGCAGAACCCATCATCAGAATGGACACATGTCCTATGGAATGGTGGTTGAAGATGAAGGGACATATGAATCTTTAGCAATTCTGGCACATAAATATCTTGCGATACCGGCTACAACAGTGCCATGCAAACACCTGTTCTCACTTTCAAGTGACACTGTAAACAAGAAGCGGGCAGCATTATCTCCTGCAAATTGTAACCAAGTTTGTTTGTTCAAGCGATTGGCTGCAGTAGGACTGAGTGGACTTGTAGGCTCTGAAGTTTTACATTGTTTTGTTTTTCAATGCAGTTATTTTTTGTATATAATTCTATATTTGTAAGATCAACTTTGATGATAAAGAGATTGCACTATAGTACTTGTATGATGTGAATTGAAAAATAGTATTTCTATTGTTTACACTGCAAATATTTGTAATAAAAAATATAAAAAGTGAGCACTATACACTTTGTATTCTGTGTTGTAATTGAAATCAATATATTTGAAAATGTAGAAAACATCCAAAAATATTTAAATAAACTGTATTCCATTATTGTTTAATCGCGCGATTAATCACAATTAATTTTTTTAATCGCTTGACAGCCCTACTAATTAAGTATTATTAGGAGACCGTGTCAGACCTGAACGTAGTCACATATATACCTCAGACTGCACCTGTTATTCCTTTTGGCACATATCAACTCCCATCCTCCCTGCCTGCAATCAATGGTTACAAATCAAATTTGACTTTGTTCTCCTTCAGCAAGTACCCTTTTTCATCCAGTTAGCCTGCCATTCCTAGAATGCATGGACACCACAGATTTCTGAATTAATTCTCTTGATACTCAGTTATAGACTTTATCCTCTGATCTGTCAACAACTTTTTATTTTTCCAGCTCTTGATTTCTATGTTCCCTCTTTCATCCTCTCGATACAGTTCTCCACAATTGACAGTTACTTAGTGCTGTGCAGTACATTCTCTTCCTATGTTTAAATATCCTTTGCTCATCAGTTTATGGGGGAGGCTCCATCACTTCCAGAGTTTTTGAAATGTATACAAGTACTATAGACTGATCAAACAGCTAAAGTATATTCGTCTCAAAACCCACTAGCAGCTATTATGAATACTAACGACCAACGATCTTGTGAGATCTTGGGATAGTGAGATTTGACAGATGACTAGCAAGGTGTTTATCGGTGTATTCCATGCTCTCAGCATCCTTCTAAGTGTTCCACTTAGTGTCACAGATGTTAAAGACCTGCAACAACCATGCAATTTCTTTATGAATTTTTTTCTTTTAACATTAAACTCTGCCCTGCTTCCACATGGCTGTTCAGCAGGGAAAAAAGCAGAGAGAGGGAATGAAGTAGAACATGACGGATAGCTAGCTTCCTTCCCCCCATTTCCACCTCACAAGATACGATATAGCAGAGGTGCTGCTGCATTTCACTTAAGAGGCCAATGAGTTGCTGAATATTATAATTATGTCTGCTGCCGATCATTTACTTAGAAGCACACTTCTCACCAAAGCAGAGGAAGCCCCAGAGGAGCCGCAAGAATAGAGGTGACAATAGCGTACTGACAGGTTTCAGAGTAGCAGCCGCGTTAGTCTGTATTCGCAAAAAGAAAAGGAGTACTTCTGGCACCTTAGCTTATGCTCAAATAAATTTGTTAGTCTCTAAGGTGCCACAAGTACTCCTTTTCTAATAGCGTACTGCTGACTCTCAGCAGAAACACTGGGCTAGTTTACAAATCTGGGGATGGAGTATATAAGCAACTGGATAATTGACTGAAGGAGAACAGTCATGGCCCTGTCCCTCCCTCCTTGCAAACCCTACCATGTCAAGAGCACCAAACACAGCAGAATTTAGCCATAATGAAAGAAAGAAGATTTTCCATGGTTACCTTCTTGCTAAGACGACTCCCCTCTGTTGCATACAAGATATTTTATGTCGGAGTCTTCACTTATGGAAAAAATCTACTGCAATGATCAAGGTGCATGAATAGCACATGATGGAGCAGAAATATGTACTTCATCTTAAAATTCAGTGTGGGTGAAAACTGAACACTTTGCTTTATTTTTCCTGCAATTTACAAACCCATTTATTTTCATATTTTGTGCACAGTGAATATGGAGGTTTGACGACTGAATCGTGATGCAATCAAATCCTAAATTAAACTTCAGAATATGTATGGACAGGTTTTTTTTATCTGTATTTATTCAGAGTCAAAAACCTGCATATAAATACTTGCGCAAAGTGACAAGACAGTCAATGACGAGGAACTGAATTTTTCACATCCCTAAGATGTACACTACATTTAGAACAAATCAGTTGTGTGCCAGAAAATCAGAATGCATAAAATAAGTGATTAAAAGCCAACAGTCATCAAATAAAATAATGTACTTGTTAATAATACCACCTAGCTCTGATATAGCATTTTTCATCTGTAGATCTCAAAGATGTACTAAATATAATAGAAAGTCATTGGAATGAAGCTTCACAGCATCATCTCCTTCTTTAAAGACTTAACACCACAGTTTTGTTTCAATCCTTGTTTTCTATAAATGTCTCAGCAGGAGAACTATAGCCAAACACATTCTTCCTACTCGTTTATATTTATTGGAAGAACACTTTACTACGTGCTAGAAATTTGGGAGAATGGCTGTTTATCATTGGTCTACACTAGTGGTTTTCAAATTGTCAAAATGTTCTTTCTTGCAATTATAGAAAGAAGAATTCCACAGCTCCTGGTGTGACCATTTTTAAAGGGTGGAATGAACCATCACTCCACTTAGAACAGAAGAACTGAAGAAACTTCCTGCAGAAAGATGTTTGTAAAGCTAACTGTAACACTGCCAGACTCTTGAGCCCAACATTGCAACAGAATATTTTTACTCATGTAGTTGCACAAACAGCTTGTTAATTTTTGTGTCTTACTGGGTCATTTTTATTTTAATTTTTAATAAAAATGAAATTAGGAGGCACCGATCCCCAGTTCTAGAATTCCTAAACACCAAGACCAAACAAAAAAACCAAAGCCAACAGCCAGGCCTTACCGTATAACAGAAATAGTCAGCCAAACCCTTAGAACAAGAGACATCAGAAATATCTTGCTCTCCCCAGGCATCCCCACTTCCTCAAAAGCTCTGGTAAAAAGATGTGCTCTGTAGCATGCTGATGATCATCAAATCTGGGCTATTTCAGACAAGGTTTTCTGGAGGAAGTTAGAGAGGAACAATGCAAAGGGCAGTTCTAACGCCAAGCCCCTCAACTCCAAAGAATACTCAAGTTCTAAAACAAGCAGTCCCTCAAACTGAAGGGCTCTCAAGCACCTCCACAGATCTCACCTATGACAATATCATATGAGGAAAGCAGTAGTTTTAAGCACGCAGGTCAAAAACCATTTAAGCCATTTTCTCATAGCATTAAACAAGTGCTGAATTTTCTAAAGATATTCAGTGTACCGAGCATACAACTACAATTCTGCATTTGCTGAATTCCAAGAGAAAGAAAAATGTTCTTTCTGAAGCTATTTTCTCTAGGCTTAGTTAAGCCTCTCAGAGAGGCCAGCCTCACTTTATGTGTGTCTATACACAATGGTTCTGAGCATACTGTATAATAAAAATATTATCACTGCTAATAATGTCAGAACTCTCAAGACAAAAGCTGTAGCAACTCAGATATACCGTGTCAAACTTACCTCATCATCACTGTCTGAGGTCTCAGAGTCTGAAGAAGCTGTTGGTTTGCTAACAGGTGGCTCTTTCTCCTCAGAGTCGCTGCGTTTCCGTTTGGCCAAAGACAGGAGCTCCTAGTACAAAAAATAGTTTACACTTATTTTAAAGACACATAACTGGATCTGCTAATCCATGCTTTTATATTTGTACACCTCTCTATAGTATCCAAGAACTTTCCAAAAACAGTAGGTCTCTCAGTCAGCGTCAATCATCAAGTTTGCGTTTGCATTACATGAAAATAAAAACAGATCAATTCTGGAAAAAAATTTTGAAGATGACAAGCCATAAGTGCTAGGTATCATTATTACTGTTTACTTTGTAAAGAGACACAGCATCAAGACTGATTACTTTCAGAGACAGATTACCTTTTGGTGATGCCACATGGCAAGGTGCGTTACAGACACTTTAAGTGCATTGTTGCATGATCCAAAGGCCAACTGCCTCTAACTAATCAGGTAATTCCTAAGTAATCTCATTTTTTGAAGTATGTTAGTAGTTATATACTTTTAAAGTAAGTTATTTTAAAGTTGCAAAGACATTAAGACATACACGATTCAGAATCCTAACTGGTCCATTCAATCCCTCTTCACATCCCATAACTACAATAAAATGACACACTAAATCTTTGTATAAACACATTCATATGGCAGGCCTCAGGCTGGAAGATTGTAAATTAGCAGAGTCATGCTCCCACAACTCAAAGTTCTAATAAGCACTTTCAAAAACTGGGAATGAAAATAAAAATTTATTATCAAGAGGAGTAAATATTAGCCAAAAGTAAATATCAACTGTCAAGAATCAAGGGCTCCACTAATAGGTCCAGGGGCAATAAAATAAACTCCTACTACCTCAGCTAGGTGGAGCTGGGTGCTGGGATTCTATGTTCTGCAACAGCCTTTGGCTAGTTTGTGTCTGATAAACCAGTGGTTCTCAAAGCTGGTCCGCCACTTGTTCAGGGAACGCCCCTAGTGGGCCGGGCCAGTTTGTTTACCTGCTGCATCTGCAGGTTCGGCCGATCGTAGCTCCCACTGGCTGTGGTTCGCCGCTCCAGGCCAATGGGGGCTGCGGGAAGGGCAGCCAGCACATCCCTCGGTCCGCGCCGCTTCCCGCAGCCCCCATTGGCCTGGAACAGCGACCAGTGGGAGCCGCGATCAGCCGAACCTGCGGACGCGGCAGGTAAACAAACTGGCCTGGCCCACCAGGGGCTTTCCCTGAACAAGCAGCGGACCAGCTTTGAAAACCACTGTGATAAACCAGAAGTGTCAACCCTCCCTAGCTGTTAAAAGGAAGAGGAGCTTTTTGTCTTCTGTTTGCTGTAAGGATGTAAAGAGTCACAACTTCTCTAACCTTACCTTATTTCTGGACTCTCCCACCATGAATAATTCCACTCCCTGGCTCCATTCCTACCTCTTTCAAGGAGCACAAACAACCACATGAAATTGACATGACTCTAGAGTTTAGATGTTGCCTGCATCGTTCTGAACAGCAGATTCTCTAAAATCCTTCACTGCTGCTGCTGAACTTAAGCTATCAGTAGCAGCATCACCACATGGGAACTTTTGCAGTCTTGGGAAGATAACACTAAACTGGTTTACAAATAGTTTCCACAAATGGAAGGTTTACCTCACAACCATATGATTTGGAACTTCAGTTTTTAAATGCATGTAAATTCTGCAGAAATTGATGGCTTAGGTCAGCACACTTGCCAAGAAAGCGTCCACTGGCAAGTGGTTTTTTCAAGCCTCTCTCTGAAACAAAGGCATGTAACATCAGAAGATTAAGTTTATATAAGATTGTAATTTTTCTGAAGCAGTGGTTCCTGATCTTTTTTGTTGGAACTCCTAACCACTTGCACAGAAATGGCTGAATAGCATCCCTCACCCCACCTCCCTGTGTATCCCCTCACACTGTCACCATTGTCCTTTTATTCTTGACCATTTTCCTTCTTCTGTCCTAAATGTTTTGGGGTTTTTTTTTCTTTTCTGAGTAACTATTCTGAAGGGTTCCTTCTTCTCCAATTTACCAAAAGACTATATGCTGCAAGGCTAGAGGGGAGGCACCAGTCAGGGCCCTATTTAGCATATGCTTTCCCAGTGGAGCCACAGAAGATAAAACTGCATCTCTGCTACCTGAGCCTGAAGTCCAATACACGTGAGCGGCTAATATGGTTGTCTCAAAGGCCTCTGTGGAACAGTAGGAGTAGATGGGTAGCTTTGATGGAGCCATCGACTACTTCACCCACAACTGTGAACACATGTTTGTAGTGTATGGGGGAAGGGGATCCACAAGCTCCCCTCACGCACAATGATTCTCTGGCCTATGCCAGCCTGCTCTAGCCCTGGCTTGTGGTCATTCTCAGGCTGTTTAACACTGTGAAATTAGTATGAATTTAGTGATGGTGAAGAGCTGAAAGCTCTAGAGACTGAAGTTCATTATTCATGCAAAGAACAGAGATAAAACCATAGCATCTGTGCAAGTTTTCCTATCACTGCTCCACTACTATTTCTCAACCTTTCCTGAAGGAGCCACCTCTATGGGTCATAGACAAATTCAGTCTCCAGGCGATGTTCATTCTTCATCTTTCTACCGAAATGCCAAACAACAAAAGTTTGTTTAAATTTGTATTATTTCCCAACACTACAAAAGCTTCTCCTATGAAGTTACCAGTTAATGGACCAGTACCTGCATCCGCTTCAGATATATGTATGCTTAAGAATATTTAACCAAGATACCCAACTGGATGAACCTCCTTATGTGAGTTATAATATATACTGTACAGAAATATATCACATCACCAGTGACTGTTAAGATTACAGGAAAATTAAAAAGATGGGATGTCTTTTGAACAAAGTCCACTCCACAGGGCAAAAGAAGTGGAGTCTAACTTCCATGCCCTTTTTGAAGCTCTCATGCACTTCAATTAATGCCAGATATAGTATTTTTCTTTTGGATTCCTCTTGAGATGTGCAGACACTCTACCTCATTACTATTTCTGGGCTCATAACCTCAAGTAATGTCCCACCAATTGAGCTCCCCAGGTTCAGCCACTGAGGCTCAGTGGAAACTAATGAATGTGTATTAATAATTCCCACAGTAGCCCATCTTGACCCTCTACGGACATACGGTGCTAGAGGGTCTGGAGAGAGAGGGGACCTGATTATATTTATCTTCCCCTAATTGGTCTCCTAGCATCTGAAACACCATGAGAAAACTAACTGTTCTTTTAAGTATATTCCACTTATTCCTGCAGTTTTTGGTGTACCTACAGGCATAGGCCACCTGAACCCTCAATCTGACAAGCATCAGCAACTGAGTGACACTTTTCCCATGGAGCCAGCAACAGGAACTAAGTCCAGGGGATGAAAGCATTTTAGAGCGTCAAAATTCCTCCAACTTTTAACAGCCTACCTGACCCTCAGACCTTCATCTTTAAAACAGAACACACTAACACTTTTTCCTAGCAAGTAAGACTAGCTATGAAAGAGCTCTTTCCAAGGCCTGGATGAAAGTAGCCACCATTCTACAGCACAGACATTTACCCTCTGCCCCACATTCTAGTCCAAATTGATGCCAAAGTTTCCATGGATTCTTATATCCCCAGGGGGGTGTACCATAATTAACACCTGTATCCAGGGCTCTAGAGCTTCTGTTGTCACCCCCCGCCTCCCGCAGGGGGCCCCACCACCCCACGCCAATTTCACCCCATGCCACCCGCAAGTGCCGGGCTACTCTCTACCAGCACCCGCTGCCTCCCTCCCCCCACATGCGCTATGCCCGGGGCCTCTCCCGCGGCCCCGGAGCCCAATCGGGACCCCATCCCCGCAAGGGGAGGAGGGTCCGAGGCCTCCCCCAGCAGGGCGGAGCGAGCTCCGGCCGGCCCCGGCGGGGGGACAGTGGCGCCCAGCCGTGTGCCCCGAACAGCGAGCCCGAGCCCAGGCCCCGGCCCTGCCTCCCGCTCAGCTGCGTACCTGGTCCAGGTTCTCCTCGCTGCCGCTGTCCTCGGTGTCGGAGTCGATGAGGACCCGGCCTTTCCGCTTCTTCACCATGGCGGGGCCGACTCCGCCGCGCTGAGGGGCCCGCGGACGGTGCGGCACTGAGAGCGGCTCGGCCTCCCCCGCGCCGCCCGACCGCCCTGGACACAAAGGGCACCGAGCATGCGCCCCGCGCCGCCCCGCCCTCCGGGGCGGGGCCTCCGCAGCCACTGGCAGAGGGGGCGGGGCCTGGGCCGGGTGCACGTGCCTGTGGGGGGCTGCTGGGACGCGGTGTCACCCGTGGGGCGGGGGTGTCTGTCACCGCAGCCTCGCGCCTGCCGCCACGGCCCCTCGGCGCCCCGGGCCGCCGGTGCGCTGCAGCTCGTGGCTCCCGGGTGACTGGGGCCGACTGGGATTGCGGAGAAGTATGTTCTTCTCCGTTTTCCAGTGCGGGCTGGTGTCTCAGGGCATCTGGCAGCGCTCTGAGCGCAGACACGTTTGCTGCCGTCCCGGAGAGTCAGGCCGATTGCCCCCCTGTCTGGGTGGGGCTTTCATAGCGCAACTGGGTTGAGAAAATATTTAAAACACGGGAAACTGTGACTGTGAAGTCTCCAAACTGGGAGGGAGGGGGGACACGACTACAAAGGCGTGTGTGTAATACGCAAAAATACTTTGAACTGAGGCTTGAAATTGACTAGATAGCAAAGTAAGCACTGACACCTTGGACAAAGCCCCACTGACGTCAGTAGGGCTCTTTAGAGGTGCAAGTGTCATGATGCAGAGCTTGTTTCAGGATTAGGGCTCAAGGGCTCGATCCTGCTTCCACTGAAAGTCAGCGATCTAACTCCCACTGACTTCACTGGTGCAGGTTTCAGAGTAGCAGCCTTGTATTCGCAAAAAGAAAAGGAGTACTAGTGGCACCTTAGAGACTAACCAATTTATTTGAGCATAAGCTTTCGTGAGAAGTGAGCTGTAGCTCACGAAAGCTTATGCTCAAATAAATTGGTTAGTCTCTAAGGTGCCACTAGTACTCCTTTTCTTTTCACTGGTGCAGGATCAGGCCCGAAATGAGGACAGAATGTATCCTGTTGTTTTTATATTATAACTGAATGGGTTCAATCATGAGAGTGGGTTTATAAAATCACCTTTTAATAAGTAAAGATCTAGAGCACTGCAGCTTCATGACCACACAAACATCAAAACATTCAGCTAGCTGTACATATGAGAGTACAACCTGACGTTTTTACTTAGGTTGTACTTGAGCAAATTTCCCATTGACTTCAGAGAGTTTTGACGGAGCGAAGTGCTCAGATACCATACCATGGTGATAGGTACCATATAAGAAATATTATAGAATTCAAGATTTGCCCCTGGAGAATAGAATATAACTTTCTTTTCTTAAAGCACAGATTACATACTTCGTCCCTGATTCTGCATGAGGCTCTGCAGTTGGCAAGACATTTTCTTAGCTGTACATATGTTTAGATAAGGACTAACGGTTGTTATTAAGAATAATTACTTTTGTAATCAATACAAAAATCTTCAGTAAATTATAGTTAAGATTGTAAATCAGTATATATAATCTAGGGGGGTTCCATTAAATACCATTGATATTGGAAAGCCATGAACGTGAAGGTAGTGTTTAAAACCCCAAACAACAGATGTTGAGATGTATCAATGATATAGTTAAGGTACTCTAAACCAGTGGTTCTCAAAGCCAGTTCGCCGCTTGTTCAGGGAAAGCCGCAGGGCAATGGGGGCTGCTGGAAGGGCTGCCAGCACGTCCCTTGGCCCTCGTCGCTTCCCTCGGCCACCATTGGCCTGGAGCGGCAAACCGCGGCCAGTGGGAGCCACATTCGGCCAAACATGCGGACGCGGCAGGTAAACAAACCGGTCCAGCGTTCCAGGGGCTTTCACTGAACAAGCGGCGGACCAGCTTTGAGAACCACTGCTCTAAACAGCCTTAACTCTGACCTTCCCTAACACCACAGAGTATCGTCGTTACTCTGGATACTTTCAATGTAGTATAAATTAGCCTGTACTGTACTAAGTATCACACGCTTAACTAGTTAACAGTTCATATAATGAAAAACAAATCCTTAATGCTGTTCATAGCATACAGAAAAAAAAACCCTTCTGATGTTTCAATAAAACTACATGTACAATTAAATAATACTTTGCACTTATAAATCTCATTTAAAAAATTTCAGCTGAGGATCTCAAAAACACTTTACAAGCATTAACGATTTAACCTTCACAACCTCTCTGTGGCTAGGAAACGTTTAAGAGACACCTGACGAACACAAGTGACTTGCTCAGTATCACACAAGGAAATAGTGATACAGTTGGGAATAAAAACCAGGAAACCTGATCCTCAGCCCTTGTTCTAACTAGTAGGTGATGCTGCCTCCTGGCAGAGGGATCTGTATCCTGGAGGGACGCGCGCGCACACACACTAGGGAACCCAGCTGCAGACAATGACATGCAGGCTGAGCGGGGACTGCGGTGGCTGTAACTGTGAGCACTGAGGTTCCGAGTAACTCGCTCCCACGTGAAGCTAGTCCGCCAAAGCGTTGCAGCGCCTCAGGGGGGTGCGGAACCTTTGCGACGCGGCCAGGGTTCCCCTGACGGGGGCTGAATGCGGCGGACCGGGTCGCTGGAGGCTGAGCTGCCTGTGGTAAGGGGGAAGCCTGTGGTCTCTGGTGTTAGGTGAGGCCGTTGGAGGGGGGGCGTGGCTGTCCTACGGCGGGCTCGCTTGGGAGCGGCGGGTGGCCAACCTACCCCCGGGGAGTGGGGCTGGTCTGCGGGGAGGAGGTTCCTGCCTGGCATCGGCCCGTTTCTCCTCAGCACCGATCAGCGCCCCCAGCCTGGTGTTCTCCAATGAGCTGGTCTGGGGAGGCTGCTGCAGGCGGGCGCCTTGTGACAGTCACCGCGTCGTGACATGATGCTGCCGAGCTAGCCCTAGAGTAGCGTCCAGGGCCGCTGTAATCATGTCTGGAAACGGTGGGGTTGGCCCCTCAGAGGTAAATGGCGGAGCTCCTTTGTGCTATGTGTCATGTCCCCCCACGCCCTCACACATCAGGGGGATTCGAGAAAACAATCTGTTAATTAGGGCAGAGCTTAAGTGAGTGCATATATGAGTGCAGAGGGGAGCATGGTGGGAGCGCTTGTGTGTTAAGGGGGGGGTGAATGCATGGGCATTATTCAGCTCTGGGTGCATTTGTTTATAGTCACAAAATGCTGCAGATTCGGTAGAACCCCAGCTCTCCAAAGGTCTCTGAGGACCCCTGGAGACTAGGCAGTGAGGTGCCTGCCAAGGCAAACTTTAAAGGTTACCTGCAAAGAAGAATAAATTGGGCTTTTGCTCTGATTTGCTTCTCTGTGATCTATATAAAGGACTGAATGGCTTTTTTTTAAGATTGTTTTTCACTCCTCCCTTTCCCTGCTTGTGTTGTAAAATCTGGGTTCTGCTTCCACTGAAAATTCTATGATGACCAGAAAACTAGTGAAATGGTGATATCACAAAGGTAAAAAGAGTAAACATTGAGCCCCTGAGAGAAGGGATTTTTAGTCAGACTGTTTAAAACTCTCTTTTGAGTTGTTTTAACATCTGTGATAAATTAACATTTTGGAAAAAGGATGTCTTTGCTAAAGAGTAAAAGAGCCCTCCACTAATATATGTGCTGAAATCTGACTTTACTTATAAAAATTTATGCAAATAATTTCTACTTAACTGACTAAATTGAAGTTCTATAACAGTTAAGTTTTATCAGCACTCTGTCTCTTAGATCAGTGTTTACATGCTTTTAAAGTGGAGATCAGAACTGTAATGTAATTTACAGAATGAATAGTAAATTTGCCAATCCATCTCTCTCCAAAGCCTATGGGGGACCAGAATAAATCTATGTTGAGCCTGGCCTATTAATCTTCACTGCACTTTGGAAGGGCTGAGGTCTGCATAACATTCCTAGGACTGTCAATTCTCTTTTAGTTAGTAACTGTACTTTGTTTTAGGGAGGATCTTTACTTCATCCCTTGCCAGCAGGGAACTGCAAAACTTGAGCGCTTTCCTTGCCAGCCATTCTGATTGAACAGTAGTGTGTGTGTTTATGGGGTGGGAATTCCTTGTCCTGAAAATGATTTTAGGCTACAACATGTATCCCTTGGTCTGTCAAGAAGCAAACATGGGACATGAGAATAACAATAATGCTACAGTCTATTTCTCCACTCTCATAACAGTTATGTGCTGGATAAGCAACACTTTCTTCTTTTTTTGACACACATGTTCTTCTGTCATGCTTTCTAATCTTTGGTCTGCTACTGCTTGCCTGGACCTATCATTGGTTAGGTGGCAGACTCCCACAGGACAACCAGCAACAGCTGCTTCAGAGTAGCACAGTGCTAGTGTTGAAGCTGGCTGTAGAGGCAAATGGCAAACTAATTATAACTGATCTAGTTTCCTGATGCAGTCAGTACTACATGTAAAGTGCTTCTGTGCTTGAGTTAGTTGCTCCTTTGTAACTGCTTCTGACACTGCAAGGAAAGGAGAAGAAAAAGGGGAAAAGAGAGGAAGAAAATGAGAAGGACTGGAGGATAAGCAAATGCAGAGGGTTGGAGATAAGAGTCCTGCTGATGTTCCACAAAAAATTTTAACTTTGAATTATATGGGACATCAACATTCAGAAGAAACTCTGGGGTAGGGAAGTTGGACTTTTGAATTAAGAATTCCCATGGGGAAAGAACAAGTACAACTGTTGAGCATTATTGGCACTTTGATAATATTTATCTTGAACACCTTTCTTAAAATCCCAGAGAAAATAGTGTATTTTAAAATGTCAGGTCAATTTCTATAGCAAGTCCAATCCAGTCCAGTTTTACTTGTCTGAAATTATAATAGCCAATACATGGGGCTGTGAACATTAGGGATGTGAAATAGAGGGAAAAGTGCGTGGGTGGGGCGGAGGGTAGCTGTCTAAAAAGAATACAGAGAACATCCTTTCTTCTCCTAAGGGGAAGATTGTCATACTACTTCGGGGTGGAAGCTTTAAAAGCATTTTTGGGAATGTTTTCGGATGCAATCTGCCATCTTAAATCCTCCAGCCAATTTAACTCTTCCTGGCATTTCTATGGTGGTAGCCTAAATGTGATCTGTTAGATATGCAAAGTGGGTGAGTGATGCTTAATAATGACAGGCAGAATGAGGGAAGGTACAGTATGACTGCTTAGACTTTCTGCATATTTGCATCTGAAAGGTCATAACTGAATGCCAGATGAAAGGACCATAGCAGTCCATATGGCATTATGGTTCAGCTGCTGTGCTCTTCCCTATGGACTGATCTACACTTAAAATGCTACAGCTACGCTGCTGTAGTGCTTCAGTGTAGACACTGCCTATGCCAACGGGAGGGATGCTCCCATTGACATATATAATCTACCTCCCCAAGAGGCAGTAGCTAGGGCCATGTCTACACTAGATAGTTTACAGCAGCACAGCTGTAAGATCTCTTGTGCAGCCGCTTTATGCTGATGGAAAAGAGCTCTCCTGTCAACATAAATTACACCACCTCCAATGAGCAGCAGTAGCTATGTCAGTGGGAGAAGCGCTCCTGCCAACATAGCGCTGTCCACACCAGTGCTTATGTCGATGTAACTTAAGTTGCTCAGAGGTGTGAAAAAACATAAGTGGCATAAGTTATGCCAATATAAGTGGTAGTGTAGACATAGCCTAGGTCAACGGAAGAATTATTCCTTCAACCTAGTGCTGTCTACACAGTGGGTTAGGTGGGTTTAGCTAAATTTCTCAGGGATGTGGATTTTCACACCCTAAGAGATGTAGCTATACCGCTGTAAAATTCTGTGTAGACCAGGCCTATGCCTCTTACTGACTCTGCCATGTTCCCCGCAGGGAAGAATATTGTGCAGATGAATTATGGGCTTTTCAGTTTTTCCATGTCTGGCATTTGATACTGTTGGAGACAAGATACCACAGGGGTTTTCAAACTTCATTGCATTGCAACCCCCTTCTGACAACTAAAATTACTACATGACCCCAGGAACGGGGAACTGAAGCCTGAGCCAAAGCTCGAGCCCCATCGCCCCGAGTGGGGAAGAGGAGGCAAAGTGAAAGCCCAAGTCCCGCTTCCCCAGATGGGGAGGCCAAAGCTGAAGCCCAAGGACTTCAGCCCCAAAAGGAGGCCTGTAACCTGAGCCCTGCTGCCCAGGGCTGAAGCCCTCGGGCTTCAGGTCTGGCCCCGGGTCCCAGCAAGTCTAAGCCAGCCCTCGCGACCGTGGGTGCCGACTCTGTGGGTGCTCTGGGGCTGGAGCACCCACAGGGAAAAATTAGTGGGTGCTATACACCCACCGGCAGCCAAGCTCCCCTCCCCGCTCCATCTCATCTCACCTCACTTCACCTCCGCCTCCTCCCCTGAGCGCGCAGCGTCCTCGCTCCTCCGCCTACCTCCCAGCACTTGCCACTGCAAAACAGCTGTTTCGTGGCGTAACAAGCTCTGGTGGGGAGGGGTGAGGAGTGGGAATGTGGTGCGCTCAGGGGAGGAGGTGGGGAAGAGACAGGGCCGGGGTGGGGATTTGGGGAAGGAGTCCAATAGGGGCAGGGAGGGGGTGGAGTTGGGGTGGGGACTTTGGGGAAGGGGTTGGAATGGGGGTGGGATGGGGCGGGAGGGGACAGGGCAGGGGTGGAGTCAGGGTTGGGCCAGGGGCAGAGTGGGGTCGAGCACCCACCGGCACCAGAAGAAGTCGGCGCCTATGCTGGCGATCCCATTAAAATGGGGTTGCGACCCTCTTTGGGATCCCGACCCACAGTTTGAGAACTGCTGAGAGAGAAGATGATATGGGCCATTGCTGTCCTAGTATGGAGTTCCTGTTTTTTCCCACGTTAGATACCAGATTGCTTCAGTTACTGGAATGGCCAACATCGGATGATATTATCAGAACAAAGATTACAAGGGATGTCGTACTGAATCTGGTCTTTCATAACATTTGCTCCATGACTTCTTTAGATGAGGTTGTCGTCTTCTTCAGGATTGTCTTTTAACTTGTGCCTAAATAAGGGATGTAAAGCAGGGGCTGAGCTATTGCACTACAAGGTCTACCTTTGTCAAGTGACCTTCTCCTGTCCTGTGACAGAATTCAACATACTGTGGT
This sequence comes from Chelonia mydas, assembly GCF_015237465.2. NCBI lineage: Eukaryota > Metazoa > Chordata > Testudines > Cheloniidae > Chelonia > Chelonia mydas. The sequence goes on from NC_051246.2 coordinate 72,482,825, forward strand.
ATCTGGGTACCACTGACCTTAGAGTCTGAGTCCCAGTCTTCATGTTAATAGCTAGGCTGTGAATATTTCTATGCAATTACATATCTGCAGTTCTCCTTTCACTTCCTGTCAGGCTATGGTGCACATATGTAGTGATTATTCCCAGACATATAGTTATCTTGAAATTGTGTTCAGATTTGTTAATTAGAATTCAGGAGTCCTCTAACAGTTATGGTAGGGTATTTAGGAGCTATTTATACAAAGAGATGAAATGTGTATTTTTTGAGCTAACATGCCTTTTTTTTTTCTTTTCTTTTTTTTTCTCCTTTCTTCGGTTCTCTCTTTTGCTTAGCGTATTCCCTGCACACTAAGTTCCATCCAGCTACAGAAACTTTTCAACTTTTAAAAATATTTTATAAGAAATTATGTGGTTGGGTTATCAGACATGAGCATCTTTCAGTCTGTGAGTTTCTAGTGGGATGCCTTTGATATGAACTCTAAAATAAATGCAGTAATGAATTGGAAAATTAATAGTCATTGAGATGGATAATAACATACGTAAGTAAAAAAAAAAAAAAAAAAAAAAGTGAGGTGGAAATTCCCTTTGCATGAAACCTAGTAATTTAATCTGTACTTAGTTGTCCTAAAAACACTGTTTACTACATGATGATTCCTTAACTGGTTTGGGTCAAAATTGTTCACAAAATTCTGTTCACACAATGCTTTAAAGCAGGGGTTCTCAAACTGGGGGTTGGGACCCCTCAGGGGGTCGTGAGGTTATCACATGGGGGGTCGTGAGCTGTCAGCCTCCACCCCAAACCCTGCTTCGCCTCCAGCATTTATAATAGTGTTAAATATAAAAAAATGCTTTTAATTTATAAGGGGGGGAGGTCGCACTCAGAGGCTTGCTGTGTGACAGGGGTCACCAGTACAAAAGTTTGAGAACCGCTGCTTTAAAGGTACACCATCAACTTGAAAATTTTATATCTCTTTGTAAAAGTTGTATCTACTGTTGTTACAAGTAGCACCTGAATTTACTATAATGGAAAGAGAATAAATGGGGAAATATCTTTCAGTTGATTTACTTTATGCATTTGAGAGTACTTTGTGTAAGTCAGTCATTTTCTCCTGTTTGTGTGTGTCTTCAACACAACAAGGGCAGGCAAAAAGTATTTAAAAATTAGGAAAATGTCACTGTAAATTCACAAGAGGGCTCAGCAGGTGTAGTACCTGAAACTACTTTTAACTCATATTTTTTGAATTGACTGGATTTCAAGTTGGTGTCCCTTTTAAAATAAACTTGCAAGAATGCTTCAGGTATAGCTTCTCTAATTGTTTCTTCTCATTACAGGTGGAGGCAAGCTACATTAACCAAAATAGGATCTATCTCAGTGGTTTTTTTTTGAAGAATTTGTTTCCAAGCTGATAGTTATCTTAAGGAATTCTAATTATTCTTCAACCTTGTTTATCATTATGGCTCTATCTTTTAAACTGCTGGACAGTATCTTTCTTTCTAGTAGGTGCCATAGGCAAAATGCCTTGCATCCTTTGCTTGGACCTCTCCTCAGTGATTGCATCTCAAAATTGTACAGTAGCTATAGGAGACCAGGGACATCACCTGATAACACTCAACCTTGGAAGATGAATTTCAGCTTTGAGAAGGGAGTGGATGGAATTAAGAAACATTTTGGTGTCCTAAAAAAGGAGTTGGTGGATCACTGGAAAGGGCCTGAGGGCTATCGTTTCGACGAGTACTTGTTGGAACAGACTAGAGTGGTCTGGGAGTTTCGCAGCCAGAAAGATTTAGATGAGTGGGTGATTTCTTCTGATGTCGAGATCGGAGGGAAAAGTGAAGCCTACCTAAAACTGGGTAAGAATAATCAGACTGCTCTGCTGTATGGGACCCTCAATACTGAAGCACCTCGTGATGGGGAAACAGAATACAGTGGATATTGCGCAATGAGAGCCAAACTGCCAAAGGTGAGTATAACTTAGTGACTTAAGTTATTAACATTGTGTTGAATCAGTCAGCATTTCTCTGCAATCAGGACTGGAGCAGTAGAGACTTGGGTGGAAATTCTCTCTCTAGAAGAATACCTTATTGTGTCATGTTTAATTTAAATGAGGAAAGAAAACAAATGTTCCCTGATGCAAGAAAAAGAGAAACAGGCTGAAGTTACATACTATGCATCCAAGTCTTATTGCACAAAATTGACTTCATGCCACGCCCAACTGGAGAAACCTCTACCCCTTGGGTACTCGTTCTTCTGAATATGAATAGCTGATGTGTTTACTTGGCACGGTGCAGGGAGCTTACAGATGAACTTTCACTATTCCACACATTTCACAGTCTGTCCATTGAATAAAAAAAGCAAAGCTCATACTATTGCTTTTTACTGGTATTAGCTAATTAGGTTTCTGAATTTAAATTTATAACAACTTAATGTGTCAATTTGACTAAAACAAAGGCAGCCTTTCACCTAGGATCAGAACCTCTTGAGAATTTAAAAGGAAAATCTATTGTCCTGTGTTTTACGGCTGTATAACTGCTTTTCAAACCAGCCAGAATAAGTGGTCTTTTACTTGTTGCAAATGTATCGGAGCATCTGAAGGAATGAGACACTACTGCATCAATCCATTTAGTGATGTAATTGTTGCCCTGCTCCGTGAGCAGGCTCAATGAAGCCTTATCTCAGGGCTAGATCTTCCTTTTCAGGAAAGAAACAAATGACTTTTTTTTTATCAGCATAAAGTGGGTTTCCTACTGCACTTTGATAACTGAGTAAAAGACAACCTTGTGTATGGTCTCCCCACAAACCAAAGATCTCCTGCAACAAAGTTTTGTATCCAGAATTGGTTTGTTTTAAATGATTGGTTTAGTGACCAATCTGGACACTAATCTGTGTTCCCCCAGAGTCTCATTCATCTCAGTGGGGCTCCTTGTAGGTGCTTGGGTCTGCCTGTGTGGAACAAGTTGCAAGATCAGGGCTGCATCTTATAAAATAAAGGTGATGAAATAGGGAAGGTGTGCAAGGGTCAGAGGAATTGGACATTTATATGGATAACAAGGGTGTTAGCATCTAATACATTTTGGAAAGGATGGTAGTTATATAAATGCTAGTTTCAAGGCTCAAGCTAATTTTTATTCGGGATTAGAACGAGACTTTCATAGGGGGCAGGGTGTCCCACATCTGCCATCTGTGAGGTTTCTTGCACCTTCCTCTGAAGATGCTGGGCTAGATGGAGCATTGGTCTGATGTAACATGGCACCCCTTTTTATGTGTGGAAGTAAAAACAGATGTTAGGTCTGCTACCTTTGAGAGGGTAATCTGGTGCTGGAAATGAAGTCTCACTTGTTGTTGTGATTGAAGAAACAGCAAGCATGAATCTTTAGACCAGTGGTTCCCAAACTTGTTCCATCGTTTGTACAGGGAAAGCCCCTGCTGGGCCAGACCGGTTTGTTTACCTGCCGCGTCCGCAGGTTCGGCCGATCACGGCTCCCAGTGGCTGCGGTTTGCTGCTCCAGGCCAATGGGAGCTGCTGGAAGCGGCGCGGGCTGAGGGACGTACTGGCTGCCGCTTCCAGGAGCTCCCATTGGCCTGGAGCAGCGAACCGCAGCCACTGGGAGCTGCGATTGGCCGGATGCGGCCGGTAAACAAACCGGCCCAGCGTGCCAGGGGCTTTTCCTTCATCAGTGGTGGAACAAGTTTGGGAACCACTGTTTGAGCATTCAATCCCATTTGAGGCCTGTAACACATTACCGAAATTCTGTGTGACTGATAGCGTAGTGGAAGTCACTCACTCTAGCTTTCCTTATCCTCCAGTTTCCAGTAGGTCACAGCAGATAGCTTGGATAAGGAGAGTGCCCAGAAAGGGGAAATTGATCAAAGTGGTGGTTACCTGTGGTCTTCATAGTAGTAATTCTCATTGAAATATTGAGCTGCAGTAACATGCTTTATTTATAACTTCTAGGGAGCGTTTGAAAGGAAGAAGTATTATGATTGGTCAAACTTCAATAGTCTGTATTTACGCATTCGTGGTGATGGTCGACCCTGGATGATAAACATCTATACAAACCCATACTTCTCCCATCAAAAGGATGACCTGTACAATTACTTCATATTCACCCGAGGGGGTCCATACTGGCAGGAAATTAAGGTAACTTTGAATATTTCCTTGGGACTGAGGAAGATTAATCCTCTTCAGTACTGTATTGCTTTAAAGATTGCTGCACTTATGCATACTTAGTTCTTTGGCTTATCAATACTGACAGAAGCTCCCCCAACAGCTATTCTTTTTCTATCGAGAAAATAGCTAGCTTATATAATTCTGTCTAGTCACAGGGTGAGGTCATGGAGTTCCACAGGGCAACCAGCAACAGTCACCACAGAAGAGTATAGGGCTGGAGCTGGCTTCAGAGGGAAACAAAGAATAAGTTTGATCTGGTCCATCTTCTGTGTATTAACTCCATGTGTATGACTGGCACTATTGCAGGAGCCAGACAGAGCATAAAATGGGTTATTAAGCCTTTTGGGGAAAGTGGTTCTTCTGGTATTGTATGTGTACATGTAAAACTAAAGTCCGTATTCCTTATTGTCAGATTCCATTCTCCAAGTTCTTTCTCTCAAGTCGGGGGAGAATCCAGGATGATCAGCACCCACTCTGGTTAGATAAGGTAAGTTGTTTCTGCACTTTATACTACTGAAATTCTCATTAAATGATAGTAACTGTGTAAGTGAAGACCATTTAAAACTCTTCAAGGTATCTAGAGCTATATGAACTTGAAATTGCAGTATTTTTTCTCCACAGATATTAAATATATCTAGTTTCTCACCTTTCCTCTTAATATTCCAAATTTAATTAAAAATCTCTTATCTAAACCAGTGGTCTCCAAACTTTTTTGATCGCGCACCCCTATCGGTAAAAAATTTTTGAGCACGTACCCCCAATATATGTATATATTATATACATGTACTAATATAGGGTGTAAATTATAAAACATACACAAAAAATAGAAATTAAACGATGAAATAAAGATGAAATAAATAAAAAAATTTAAAAATATTTAACAGTACAAAACCCCTTTTTGCTCATTAAAAAAATTATTATTAATTTAGTGAGCAATGTGATTGAATATGCTTTGTTATTTTTGAAAATCTTGGTTTAACACTTGGTGATATAGCAGGCGCTCAGGGTGGGAGTGCAGGGTGTGGGAGGGCGCTCAGGGTGGGGGTGCGGGAGGAGGCTTAGGGCTGGGGCAGGCAGGGGGTGCAGAGCACTTACCTGGGGCAGCTCCTGTTTGGTGCAGGGGGTGTGCGGGTGGCTCTGTGCAGCACCACCCCCATGGCCACGATTCTGGGAGCTGTCCCCCCACGGTGGCAGGCAGGGCCACCCAGAATGCAGGGGCTTCAGGGCCCTGGGCTTAGGGGGCCCCGGGGCCCTGGCCTGCAGCTCTAAAGCCCCTTTTGGAATGCGGCCCTGCGAGCACGGGCCAGAAGACTCAGGAGGAACTGGGGCAGCCGCACAGCCAGTGGCTGGAGAGAAGCAGCGCTTTCCCCTTCAAAGCGCCGCTTCTCTGCGGCCGGCTTTGAAGGGGAAAGTGCCGCTTCTTTCCGGCCGCTGGCTGCCCTTGCTCCTCCATGGGCCGAAGGACTCAGGCCTGCCCCTCCCCCCCACTTTTTTCCCTCCTCCGGCGGTGCTCCTCCTGCTGTGCCGCCTTTTTGCTCTGGCGGTGCGCCTCCTGCTGCACCTCCCCAATCAATCGTCTTGCGCACCCCCCTTTGGAGACCACTGATCTAAACAAATTTGAAGAGATGTGGTTACTAAGAATCAGTTGACAATTTATTGAGGCTTTCAGAGAGCCTTGAAAAACTAGTGATGAGAAGAGGCAAAGTCCTGCATTTAGACAAAAAACCGTCAAAGAAAAAGTAGATCTAAATGGTCAATTATGGCAAGAAAGTGGGGTGTACTAGGACAGGTATTAAATATGTATTAGCAACCTCAAAAGGGCGAGCAGTGAGGTGATAATTTGTAGCTCACAATTCTTTAGGATAGTCAAGACAGAAGAAACCAAAAGCTAGGTGAATGGGTAACACTGTAGCATATGAAATTCACTGTTGGCAAATGCAAGGTGAGAGACATTGGAAGCAATGGGCTATTTGTACACCTTACTGGGTTCTAAGTTAACTCACGAGAATGCTGGTCATCACTGAGGACTGGTCAATGTACAGTTTGTCAAAAGTAAGCAAACAATGTAAGGAGAAGAGTCATTTTATGTAGTACCCATTACATAAATCAATGTTATGTACTCACCTGGAATACTGGGTTCAATTTAAGAACCCAGTTAAAAAAAATAGATAGGGGGTTCAGAGAGGGGTGATGAAAGTGATTAACAGCATGAAAACACTTCAGTAGTAAGAATGAAGAAATTGGAACTGTAGATGAGACATGGTAAAGGTATACAAAAGAGCAATTGATAGAGTAGGTAAATCAGATATAAGAACAAGGAAAATTCAATGAAATTAAAGCTTAAATACAAACCTAATAGAATACTCAACGTTACCCTGTCAGACTCCTTACCACAAGATATCATTGAGACTACAGGCTTAAGGATCAAAAAAGTATTATACCTTTTGTACAGTTAATGAGAACATCCAGAGTTACATTAGTGAAGATTAAAAATAAAACCTAAAATCTTGTAAGAGAGGCTTTACATTTCAGGGCATTAGCCACCCTCTGTTTGATGAGGGCCAGAAAGAAACTATCAGAGTAACATAAGCCAGAATTGGCTACTACAAAATTTCATGCACTTTCCTTGGTCTGATTGGGTATGGGAATTCTTGTGTGTAATACCTGACATTTCCTCCTTACATCCCCCCCTTCCGCAATGGCCTCCATCCTTTTAACATTTTTGTTTGTGAAAACCTTTAGCAGGCTACTTAAGTTTGAAATCCTAAATTACATGGAAATAGTCATTATGTCAAATGGGAAGTTTGCCGTGAATAAATGTCTGCATATTTAGCAGTATACTTAAAGGCAGAATCAGAGAAATATGCAGCATTGAAGAATTTCCTGGGTTAAAAATTCCAGGGCTTTTCCAGGATCAATAACACTCCTTTTTCCATATAGCTCAACATAGTTCAAAGGGTTTAGAAAATACACAAGGGCACATTATATCACTCTTAATCCCATTCTGTAGTATTAATCCAAAGTGTTTCAGGAGTTAATTTTGCTGTAGCAGTGTTGCACATTTGAACAGATTCCTGTTGTAACATGAATATGCTTGTGTGGTCAATGCACTGTATGGAGAACATGGAAAAGTTTCCTAGGCTTTACTACCTCTAATCTCCCCATTACTTGAAACAATATACAAATGAATAACCAATTTCTTTTATCAGATTAGTACTGTTGGATTCACACTGGGAGACAAGGCAGATGGCCCTTTCCAGCTGGAGATAGACTTTATTGGATTGCTGAATGACAGAGCTCATACAGAGGAATTCGCCTATGAAACATATGAAAGAAATCCCAAGGTCTAGATGGGCCTGCAATCCTGTGGAACCTGCTTCAATAGCTCATTTTATTAAATACTTATACACCATGTTAAACTTGAGTTTCTTCATGCATGATGGGGGTGGGAGTTCACATAAATATTAAAGAGTGACTGCATGAAGTGAGTGGGATGGACTCCATAATAAACTGAGCAGACTTGCAGCTTCAGAACATATGGTATTAAAGGTTTCTTGTGGTTTCCAACAGCCAGTTGCAGAAGTCCACTGTGAAAACAGACTATATGAGATTATTGCTCTATTGTTGGGGAGATAGTTTCAAAGCGAATCAGGGTCCAATAGTGCAAAGTTATGTTAGAAACTGCTGTCTGGATATATTGTTCAGGCACATGCCTACTCGTTAGAGGCAGTTTCTATCCCAAAACTGACACTAGGATTCTCCAGAGTGGGGATTCAAAAGCTGGGAAAGGCCTACACATCTTAATTTATACAACATGTAGCAGGGTGTGGAGGTGATGAGATTTTCCTGAAGAGGGTTTAGTTTTCAAAATGCATACGTTTGTTTTAGGACAAGGGGTGCTGGGTTTCAGTTCTTCCATAATCCTGAGGAAAGGTTTATATTTAATAAAGGATTTCAATCAAAATAGTGTTCAAAAAGTGCTCAACTTAAAGTCTAGAGAGTTAGAACAGTTCAGATGCTGTACCTGCTTATATTCCCTGCCAGTCTGAGGCATATTTTCCTATTCAAGTGTCTTTCTCCCATTATGTCAGACTCAGACAGTAAACTGATAAGACCATACACAATATTGTCAAAAACAAAGTAACAGATATTCTGTAACATTATCCCTCTGTCCCTGCTAATCACTATCAGTAAGAGTGTTTCAAAACTCTAATTTAGGACATCCCAACAAATGAACTGCATCAGTAAAAGTGATTAGGTGGACCACGAAGCTTGGCAAATGGTAATACGTTCCTTTTCTTTAGTGGAAGAGAGGATATGACCTGTATGTATGAGCACATCTGGCAATTGCATACGGTTAAACTTTGTGTCTGTCTCTCTCTCTCTCACACACACACACTAACAGCCATACTTATTATTTAAGTCATAAGCAACAGCATATAATACAAAAAAAAAAGTTTATTTTCCCCAGTTAAACAGTATAAAAATTTATATAAAAAGCTTTTCTATTTCTGCATCTAATGTTTCAGCAAATATCACAGGAAAGGTTAAGCCTAAACACAAAAGTGAACCTATTACTTTGTAAATATTTGCTCATAAGTCCAAAGAGCTGTAATGAAATAGCAACGGCAATGCCTCCTCCTCCCCCCACTCCCTTCCCCTGTGCTTCCAGTCCATTCCATGATGTTTAATGATAAAATCAAGATGATTTTTCTTTACATATTACCTTGGGAAATTGCTGATATTACTGCTACAGGCTTTCTAAATCTACTCTAAGTACATCATACCTCGAAAGAACTTGGTTTACTAATATAGAGTATCTTGTAAACACTTCAGACTAGACAACTGTTCTATTATGCCAAATTTTATCCTGTAATAAACATGGAGAGGGACAAAAAACTTAATAACTGCTCTTCACATATCTGATTAGCAACCTACCAAGGTTTGTGTTAACCTCTACTTATTTTTTTCCTATTTTATTCTAACAGGGTACCATTATTTAGGGCTTTTAGTTCTCCAGAAAGCCCTTATAATATGGTTTTCCCTCTCCTAGAGATTGTCGTTTACTTCACAAAGGACTTAAATATAGGAAACCGCTCTAGCAATTGCTACTACATATACCCTACTTGTCAGAGAAATCTCCCAGTGTCTTAAATTTCTTGATAATGGAACATATTTGAAGTTATTTAGCATCTAGAGAAATATGCCCCACTGATAAGTGACAATGTGAATAGGCTTCATGATTATTCCTTTAACATTTCCTCTCCCCCCCACCCCCCTTAATATCTCTTCAGTCTAATAGTTTTATGGAATCTGCTTACTTAGGAGAAAGCTTTTGTTCAAAATCTACAATCAAGAATATCTGGCCAATCTAAAACCTAACTGGATGAATGGCTCCAAGTGATTTGAGATACTCTGGGGCTCTACTTAAAACATATTAAAAGATTTAGAGTATCGATATTTTATCCAACTTGTAAAATCACTAACAATGTTAAGCTCAGCAGCACTAAGAAAGCCTGTCCTACATGGCTAGTAACATCCAGTCAACTCAGGTGACTTGACTCATCCTTTAATGCACACATTACAACCAGAAATATTTACAAAGGTTGGAAAGATTTTTCCTGAGAACAGTATTTACAGTGAGTCCTTAAGAAGTTACTAAATTCCTCCTAAGCCATAGATAGTCCCCTGCGGGTTCCAAGCAGCTGAGCCTTTTTCTGCTTTCTGTCCTGCACATGCTTCTCACGCCTCCCTTCTCTGAAAGTGAAAAGAAAACAAATCACACTAAATCGGAGCAGGTGAGCAATTAGTTGTATAGGCACAGATAACTATATGCATAAGCAATTAGAAGGAATCTTTTAGGTTAGCCAGACTAGAGGCTCCCAAATTCGCTTAGTTGCACTGGCCATCTGCTCCATTTTTTACTCATTAGATTACATATAGAAATGTGTGGCTGGAAGGAACCTCAAGGAGCCATCTAGTCCAGCCCCCTCCACTAAGGAAGGACCAAGTAAACAGAGGCCATCCCTGACAGGTGTTTGTCTAACCTATTCTTAAAAATCTGACTCTTATGAACTCTTTTGCAGAAGCACAGCCCATAAAACATACAGGTCCCACTATACTAGGCTACATCTTGAGCTGATCAACCTGTTAAAATCAAGGTGGGGCCTACCATGCTGGCACCTGTACTTTCCAGCAGTCACATTTAGCCTAGGTAGAGGGCAGCTGTGAGCTATACTTTGGTCATCCTGATGCTAAACATTTTGATAGAGATAGAAAAATTTCTCTAACATAAGTATGGTTAAGGACAGTGCATTTATTTAGAAGTGTTGGCTTGTCACACATTTAAGTCTTAGTGCTCTCCTACAGAGTTCTAGTGTTAAAATGGCACCTAAAACACCCTTGTACTGACCTGGTCTGGAGATGTGGCTGTTTGTAATCTTTTGTGTGTGAAGAGATGCTGCTATTCATAGATTTATTCAGGACAGTGTTTTCTTTTGAGTCACCCCAAGGTTTCAGTCTTCCTATATTGTAAGAAGCAAAAAAACCCAACAAAAAAACCAACAGACCAGCTAGTTATTAAAATTTAGTAATTGTGTGAACTTATGTTGTTAATACTGGCATTCTTATCCTCAACTCTACAGATAACACAAGTTGCCGGACTGCATTTAAGATCAAGCACAAACACCCTGGTGAATTACATCAATCTGGGTACTAGCCAGCTATTTGGGGAGAGGGCTTTCTATTGGGGGTAGAAGAAGCCTCTGCTCAGAACCCTGCCTGTGGGGTAGTATTAATTGGGAACTACCCCATAATGGAGCCCTCTCTGCTACTGTGGAAGGCAGGGATCTGCCACGATGGTCTTCGGCTGACAAAATCCTTCCCGTTCCTTAATCCACTGTGCCCTGTTTTAGAGGGAGGGGAAGTGGCCTGGTCCAGAAGAAGAGCAGCCTCAGCTCCCTGCCATCTGAGCAGAAAGCTCTGAGTGGGGCTGTCTTGCCAACACAGCAGCAGACTCTAGGGTCAGCAGAAAAAAAAAGAGTTACCAACCTTTCGTAACTGTTGTTCTCAGAGTTGTGTTGTTCATGTCCACTCCATTGTAGGTTTATGTGCTCACCACATGCACTGGTGCTGAAAGTTTTTCCCTCCGTGGTATTCATAGAGAACCAGCTCTGGTGCCCACTGGAGTGGTGCATGTATTCACTGGTATAAGGAGCGCCGCCAGCTTCTCCCTCCCTCAGTTCCTTCTTGCTGGAACTCCGAGAGAGGGGAAGGAGGGTGGGTCATGGAATGAACATTAGCAACACATCTCAAAGAACAGTTACAAAAGGTTAGTAATGGTTTTCCTTCTTCGAGTGATTGCTCATGTCCATTCCATTCTAGGTAACTCCTAAGCAGTACCTCTGGAGGCGGGCAGGAGTTCATGGACGTGTCAATTGCAACACAGCTCTGCCAAATTTAGCATCATCTCTGGCCTACTGGGTAATGGCGTAATACATGGTGAACGTGTGTACCAAAGACCGGCTCACAGCCCTGCAGATGTCCTGGACAGGGCCACGCACCAGGAAGGTAGCTGAAGACACTTGAGCTCTAGTAGAGTGAGCCTTCACTATTGGTGGAGGCACAGCCTGTGCCAACTTGTAACAAGTGCAGATGCAGGTGGTAATCCAGTTTGAAATCATCTGAGAGGACACCGGAAGGCCCTTCATCCTGTCAGCGATAACAGTAAAAAGCTGAGTCAATCTGTGGAAGGGCTTGGTGCACTCCAAGTAGAAAGCCAGGGCACACCTGACATCTAGAGTGTGCAGGCATCTCTCCTCGTTGGTCGTGTGAGACTTTGCACAGAACACTGGGAGGAAGATATCCCGACTGACATGGAGGTGAGACACCACCTACAGCAGGAAGGCCTGATAGGGTCAGAGCTGAACATTGTCCTTCTAAAATACTGTATACGGGGGCTCCGAAGTGAGGGCTTTAATCTCGGAGACTCAACTTGCTGAAGTAATGCCTACAAGGAATGCAACCTTCCATAACAGGAGGAGGGGGAACAAAAAGCCATAGACTCGAAGGGTGGACCCGTGAACCTGGAGATGACCAGGTTAAAGGTCCCATTGGGGAACCAGGCTGGAAAGAGTCTTTCAAGAACCTGAGTCATCTCATGTGAGAATACAGATCTACCCTGAACACAGGGATGGAAGGCCAATATGGCTGCTAAGTGCACCTTGATCGAGGAAAAGGTGACGCCCTGGTGCTTCAAGTGAAGCAGGTAATCCAGATGGGACTGCAGGGACGACTGGGTCGGGGAAATATTCCATTCCGACTCCCAGCAGGAGAAATGCTTCCACTTTTCCAGGTAAATCGCTCTCGTGGAGGGCTTTCTGCTCTCCAAGAGAGCCTGCTGTACCTGACTAGAGCAGGCTTGTTCCTCTAGGTTCAGCCACACAGCAGCCAAGCTGTGAGGTGGAGAGCGGCGAGGTTCGAGTGCAAGAACTGACCGTGATCCTGGGAGATAGGTCCGGGCATTTGTAAAGTGTCCAGGTCCATGAGCATGCCGAACCAATGCTGGTACAACCATGATCCATGCCTTGTCCCGCTTGATCTTCAAGAGAACCTTGCTCATGAGTAGAATCAGCGAGAAGGCATACATCAGGTCGGCTGACCATGACAGGAGAAAGGTATCGGAAAGTGAGTCTCTGCCTAGGCCTTGCAGAGAGGAGAACTGATGACACTTTCTGTTCTGTCTGGTGGCAAACAGGTCCACTCGGGGAGCTCCCCACTTCTGGAAGAGTATCTTGACGACCTCTGAGTGAAGGGACCACTCATGGTGAGAGAAGAAGGACCTGCTGAGATGATCCGCTAGCGTGTTCAGGACGCCAGGGAGGAGCGAGGCTTCCAGGTGGATTGCATGCTAAATACAAAAGTCCCATAGACAGAGGGTTTCTTGACACAGAGCCAATGAATAAGCTCCACCCTGCCTGTTGACATAGATGATGGAGGCTGTGTTGTCTGTCAACACCTGCACCACCCGAGCAGACTGCTGGGGAGGAAGACTCTACAAGCCAGGCGGATGGCTCTGAGTTCTCTGATGTAATGTGAGATCCTCCCGAGACCATAATCCCCGAGTCTGCAGTGCATAGAGATGTGCTCCCCACCTGAGGTCAGACGCATTTGAAATCAGGGAGATTGTGGGTTGTGGGCTTGCGAACGGCACACCTTCCATTACCAGAGTTGGATAGGACCACTACTGCAGGAAGGTAAATACCTGTGTGGCGGGATTGTGACAGTCTTGTCCAGGTGATATCTGGCCAGGGAGTAGACTGACACCAGCCACATCTGGGAGGGGAGGCAGCCTGAGTCTTGCGTGACGGACAACATATGTGCAAGCTGCCATGTGCCCCAGTAGTCTGAGGCAGACCCAGGCAGTGGCGAGTGGATGGGCCATGATGCTGGCAATCAGATCTGCCATTGCCCTGAACCTGGTCTCCGGCAAGAATGCTCTAGCTTGGATAAAGTAGAGTATCTCTCCAACAAATTCTATCCTTTGGATCGGGATTAATGTTGATTATTGTTCGTTTATCAACAGGCCTAAAGCTTGGCAAGTGGCCCACAACTTCTCAACGTTGTGCTGGACCTGGAGCGGCCTTTGATGAGCCAGTCGTTGAGGTACTGGTAGATCTGGAACCTTGACGTCTGAGGTAGGCCGCTACCACCAACGTGCACTTCGTGAATACTCTTGATGCCTTTGCTAGGCCAAAGGGGAGCACGACATTGGTAGTGACTGGTCCCAACTATGAAATGTAGGAACCATCTGTGTCCTTGAAATATCAATATGTGAGTAGGCATCCTTCAGGTCAAGGGCGACGTACCAGTCTCCCAGATCCAGAGAAGAAATGATGGAGGCCAGGGATACCATGCGGAACTTCAATTTCTTGAGATACTTATTGAGGACCTGCAGGTCGAGGATGGGGTATAGACCCCCTTTGGGATAAAAAAAAATAGTGGGAATAAAACCCTTTTCCCCTTAAGTGCAGAGGAACATCCTCTACCGCTCCCACCTGCAGAAGGCCCTGCACCTCCTGAGCGAGTAGATGCCTGTGAGAAGAGTCCCTGAAGAGGGACAGGGAGAGAGAAGGGGGATAGAAATAAACTGAAGGGTATGCTCCCCTGCTACTGTGCTGAGGACCCACTGGTCCAATGTTATAGAGGCCCAGGCAAGGAGGAAGGGAGACAGGCGGTTGTAAAAAAAAACAAAAAAACAAAAAAACCAACGCCAAGCCATCAAAGGGAAGGTCCTGGATGGGTTGCTGAACCTCTGCTGACAAACCCCGACGACTGCAACCAGAATGCCCGCCTCATTGAAATGGCCAAAGTCATAGACCAGGACAAGGAGTCTACTGCATCTGAGGCTGCTTGCCTGCCCTGACTACCGCTCTGCCCTCCTCCAGAATAGCCAGGAATTCCTTCCTGGGCTCCTCAGGCAGCGACTCTGTGAACTTGGCCATGGACTGCCCAATGTTATAATCAAAGTGGCCAAGTAGGGCCTGATGGTTGGCCACTCTTAGCTGAAGGCTGGTTGTAGAATAAATCTTTCTACTGAAAAGATTGAGCCTCTTCACCTCCTTATTCTTAGGGGTCGATCCCGGTTGGCCTTGTCTATCGTGCTTATTGGCTGCTGACACTTCCAGTGAGCTTGGGGTGGGGTGTGTGTACAGATATTCAAACCCCTTAGCGGGAACATAGTACTTCCGCTCCATCCGGTTAGAGATGGGGGGCAGGGAGGAGCGGGTTTGCCAAAAGGGCTTTGATCAGTTTCACAACTCCCTTGTGTACTGGTAATGCCACCTTTGAGGGGGCTGCTGCACTCAGCACATCGAACAGGGAGTCCAAGGGCTCCGCCAGCACCTCGGCTTCCAGCTCGAGGTTTGAAGCCACCCTCTTCAAAAGCTCTTGATGGGCTTTTGCATCATCCTGGGGGACCGTGTGAGAGGGCCCCGCTGTCACCTCGTCAGACGAAGATGAGGAGATGGGTATAGGTGGGCCTTGTAACTCCACTGCCTCCGCCAGGGGAGCCTCAGTTGGAGCTTTCTCTGACTCTGCTTCCAAGTCAGGGGGCGGGTGGGAGACTGTGACCGACTGTCTTTCCGATGCCCGAGACCAACTGATTCTCTGGCAATGGTTGGGGAAATGCCCAGAGGTTCCACAGGTGCCAGGGGGTTGGCAATTGGCCCTGGGGCCGTGCAGCCCGTGGGGGCCCAGAAGGAAATGCCGATGGCCCCAGCGGCTGGCCTTGGCCCGTGTGTAGGAGTTCCTCCTTGCTTTCAGAGCCTGAAGACAGGGAGGCTTGTCTGGGGGGGACCAGGATGGGACTGATGTTGCCTGTCTAGCCTGTTCCTGTCAGCTCTCTCTGTGGACCTCCACTGGGGAGCTGTACTGGGACGATGATGTCTCTTGGTGCCACGATTCCAGTGACTGGCAGCTGCGTTCAGTGACAGTACCCCAGCAATTGACGCCTCACGCCATAGGGGCGGTGCTGTTCTGTGGACCAGGAGTGAGAATGGGAATGAGAGGATCGATGTCTTGGAGACTGTCAACGCACCCACGGGCATCTGTACCAGTGAACTGGAGACTGGTGACAGGACTCTGCGGACCAGCGGACCAACCCTCCGGAATGGTGCCGTGAGCCTTATGACCGATTCGGATGTTCCAGGTGCTGGGGCTCTGGGGACCAGTGATGCGCTTCCAAGGGTCTGTGCCAGACAGCAGGTGATTGATGCTAGGATCCCAGTGAACACCGCCTAGAGACCGGAGAACAACGCTGGGAACTCTGGCAGGTAAGCTGACCTGCATCCAGGGGCTGGTGGGCGGATCTCAAAGGGGGCTTGACAGCTCTGTAGGTGCTGGAACCAGGCCACCGTCTGTAGAGAAAGAGCTGCCCCTCACATAAGGGTCTTTGCTGTCCTCCAACTCTCTCCTTCCCTTTACGAGACACAAGAGAACACCCTCTCCCGGCCTTTCTTTGCTTTTCAGCTGGTACCAGGGATGGGGATTAGCGCCAGTCTGAGGTTGGTGCTGGCAGCATGCTCTGCACCGAGGCTTCAGTGCTCAGAGCAGAGTCCAATCTAGTCAGCTCCAATGCGAGTGCGAGGGCCGACTCCATAAGGAGCGCTCAAAGACGAATGTCCCACTTCTTTTTCGTTTGTGGCCTGAAGCTCTTACAGATGCGACACTTGTCGCTCACATGGGTTTCCCCCAAGCACTTTAGACATCTTTTATGGGGACCACTGACTGGCATAAGTTTCTTGCAGCAGTCACAAGGCTTGAAGCCCAGGGACCAGGGCCTGCCCCATCCCTAGGCTAAGTCCCATCCAGGACTAACCAACTATTACTAACTCTAACACAAAGGGAACTGTATAAACTATATACAAAAAGTTCACAACTAGACACAGTTGAGAGACGTAAGCTTGCGGAGGCAAGGAGACGTTCCAGCACTGTCACTGGCAGTAAGAAGGAACTGAGGGAAGAGGGAAAACCAGCAGTGCCCCTTACACCGGCACATATGTGCACCACTCTAGAGGGCGCCAGAACTGGTCTCCTACGGATACCACTGAGGGAAAAACTTCCGGGACTGGTGCATGTGGTGGGCACACACACCTACAAAGGAATGGACGTGAGCAATCACTTGAAGAAGAACTTGATTTATGTGGGTCATATGTTTCTGTGGAGATGTCTCAAAACTGACTTGTTTTGTGTGGTGGTGGTGGTAAGAGGGCAGTATTAATTGGCAGCAGAGCTCAGTCTGTAGGAATCCAGTATCTATAGGCCCAACAGGAGGGAGTGTTTTTCAGCCTGGTGAATAGGTGTTTGACAGGGCTTGGGAAAAGTTGCCTGTTTATTTGAACTTGATGTTCTGATACCTAGAATGCAGTATGTCTACACACTTAAGAAAAACTAGAATTCTTCTAGCAGCAAACAGAAAGAACCAGTCCAGCTGTTAAAAGCCCAGATTGTTTTACCAAAAGCCTCTCTGCTAGAGAACATACTTTGAATGGTTTAACTTCAGAGCACAAGCTGTCATTTTTAAGGCTGCATCCCCATGTAGAGTGTGTGATCAGATATGGAATATGACAGAGCTGCTTTGTTGCTGCCCATAATGTAAGAATGCCCTCTTTCATAAGTTCAGTACTTGTGTCCCCCCTATGGAAATAGCACAAAGTCATAGTACCTCTGTGTGGCTGATATCCAAGTGGCCTTGACAGACTTGCTTTCAGATCAAATGTTGGCTTCTTGGTACTTGTGGGTTCTTCAGTCTGAGCTGCAAACTTGAACGGCGTAACAACTAAAAAGAAAACCAGGGTACCATGTTTAGAGAGAGGGAACAAGAGTTTCCAAACAGCCAAATTTAAGCAAACAAACAGTTAGGAAACTGTACAAGGAGAGCACTACAACAGCCCAATTCTATAAGCCAGCCAAACCAAAGAACCATAGGGTCTTACAAACTACCAAGGATTCACACACTATAAAATGTACTCCACTGAAAACACATTTAACACATGGGATAACAGGGAAGAGGTTGAACAATATGGGGCAATAGTGTACAAAGGACAGATGTGGAAGATCTCACACTTTTGGTTGGTTTTTAAGTAGATCGCCCTGGTGTGTAGCAGATCTGCTAAGCCATACATCTAGTCCAGTACTTCTCAACTGGCCTGTGGCCTCCCAGTGGTCTACAGAGAGCACGCTGATCACATGATGCTTATTTCCAGCTGTCACATTAAATCACAACTAAAAATACATTAAGTACTTAATGCTATTTTTTCATGTAAGCAATTACTGTAGGTTACATAAGGTTGGTCTGCAATCATGAAGAGCAGGGAAGGTGGTCCACAAAACTATGAATGGAAAGGGAAGTGTCTGTGACAGTCTAGCATGTGATCTACACTGGAAGACACTGAGGGTAATGGATGGCTGTTAACAGTTCTACCTGCACACCACTGAGCAAACTGTTAGTGCCAAGTAAAAGTTGTGAGTCACATATATAATGCAATTTACATGGTCATGTAGTTTGCTATGGAACCATGGACTATTTTAAAAGGCTACATAATTTACTCCAGAATCTAAGTCTTCATTTAAAAACATTAATTCTCTAGTAGTTCAAGATTCTCTATGTCTTGATCTCATGTTTCAACAGAAAAACAAAACAAAACAAAACAAAAAACAAAACAAAAAAAAACAGATAACCAACAAATGGATACTGTACTGATTGGCATAAGTGCCTGCATGCCATTCTTGGGTCCTTGACACATAGGTCAAACGTGCCACATAGGACATAAAGTGTGAATGAGTGAGGAGCTCAGTCCTTTCTTAAGATGTTTAAGAAAACAAGACTACGTGGGGTGCCTTATCCCTTTTATGTAAGCCAGCTACTATCCCATACAAACTTAAATTCAACATTTCCTGGAAGTGTTGAATGTAACCCTAATCCTGAACTACCCAAAACAAAGTAAAACACTCAAGCAGTTCTAATATTGACTTCTTGCTCAGGATTGATTTATTTTAGCTATCGAATTTATTTCTATCTCAGGACATGACCTTCACATGCTGTCCAACACTTGCTTCCCTGCTCTCAACTTCAGTACTCTGTAGGATATGAACTGTTGGTTTTATTATCAGGAGTGGGACTTCTATACAATTGTATGAGCATGTTTCGAGACTGGTAAGTCATGCATCACACCATACATGATTTTCCACTTCTCCAGAACAAGTTTGATAGCTCGTTCCCTATTCCATTGTATGGTTATTTGGTTGTCCAGGGAGCTTTTATACAAGGACACTTAAACCTCTTCTGGAGTACTCTAGTACCAAGTCTGCAATGGTGTTTTTATGTTTCCTTGGGGCAGTTTTATCTGCTAATAGCATAATACAGAAACTGCTCAACCACACACAATAAGTACAGCTAGACTGGAGATAATTTCTTGCCTTTTATCGTATCCAAAGATTTTTAGCACCTACCTTTTTCAGTTCAAAGGATTGAAAGAAAATGTAAAATTTAAAAACAAGATATTGCCGTCCCCTAAAGAATCACTCCTGTCTTGGGAAGTATTTCCCCTTGCCCTTTGCTAAAGCATTAAAGTTTGTTTCCAAATATTATGTAAATTTTAAAGCATCAGTTTCTCAGAAGATTACCATTAGGGTTGGTCTTTGATGCAGTCAGCTCCTGGTTTGTTGCATTTCCATTAGTGCTCTTTCTAATTGTGGGTTTGCCACTTTTCTGGCTATCAGGTGTGCAGATCTCCAAGAATGGTGACTTTCTAGATGGAGTCTTGGTAAGGGAGCGCTTGTGTTCATTATCTTTTGTAGCTTCTGAGAATCTGAAAGGAAGTAGTTATTAGTCAGAATAAAGATCTGAACCTTCCTGCATTAACAGGTGCTCATTAAAAACATTTCAACCAATGTAAGTCTCTTATTATCTACCAGAGAAAACACGAAATGCTGTAATACATGATCCTTTGGCACATTCCTTGTCATGAATATGCAACAAGAATTTGAATCTGCATCAAGTGCTATCAACAACTAATGCAACAATCACACAATGTTTTTATTACAATTTGATTTTTGAAGTTCAATTTTTAAATTTCATGATTTAGTTCACTTTTGGAGTTATGAATGTAGTAGGATAAATCAAAGTAAGTGTTCATTAATCTTGTTGTTTATATATTGTGCCAAATACTTGACTGATGTTTTTGGTGAGTCCTTTTTACCTGACATTCATTTTGGTTGTTGAGAGAATGGAGGGATTGAATGAAGATTTCTGTGATAAAATACTCCGATTTGTGGTGCCTACAGAGATGCGTGGGGAGCGCCGCAGGTTGCCTGGAGTACAACTGGTAGAGAACCTTCCTCTTTGGGGATTTGGGCTGAATAAAAACACTCTGCCGCTGGAGCATTTCTAGAAACAGAGACGTGGGCGTTTAGCACATTCTATGAGAGTTTGGCATTTGGAACGGCATTGCTGCCTGGATTGTGCTGGAGCTACAGAACAGAATACATTTAATCATAAGTGCACAGATCAGTCTGCTTTAAAGAATAGTATTTCAAAAAAGAGAAGAAGATCTCCCTCATAACTAGACAGACAACATTATCTGGGGGGAAAAAACTCTCACCTTAGCATTGCTGTGTGGAGTTCCTTTCTCACATGCCTTTGCGTGGTTAGCTTTTTTAGCCAACATCTGCAAAAATAAAATGTAAGGGGTCTTAAATAGATACCAAGTGTATGGATGAGTGAGTATCAGCAAGATAAGAAACATAACATTCAGAATAAGTTTCAATTTTCCTGTTTTGACCATATTCATTGGTGTACATTTCTGTAAATCTTAGCATGTGCACACATTTGTCACACCTGGAAATGCCATTATTTTGGAATTCCCACACGTTCAAGTTTAGAATACAGAATTTGAGAGAGATCCACGGGCCATCAAGAACCATTTACATGCCAGGTCTTTTGAAGGTGAGTTGAATGCCTTTCCCTGAGAAGGTATATAAAAAGCACTTAAGTTTTCCACTTTGGATGGACATTGACCAGTCAAGACCATCATTTAAATCGCACTTTTTAAGATGCTCAAGTTCCATGGCAACCCAGACACAATTAAGATGTTTGGCTTTTTTGTCTAACAACCCCACCAATGTAATTAGGAGTCTACTTTTGTAAAGAACTACTTATAAAGTATTTATGCTACCCTGATAGAGTCAAAGAAAGATTAGTTCTGTGGGAGACAGAAAGAGGCCCTGGGGGACAGTCAGAGTACTCAGGATAGACTTATATCCTCACAGTCTATGGGACGTTAGGATTGTTGAAATTGCATGGGCCCCCTACCAGTCAATTAGTCCTCAAAAATGGTTCTTTAGCCACATGGGAAAATGCATGACTCATACTGAGGCACTGTGGGGAGACAATGCAATAAAGAACCCTCTCTAGATTTTAGAAGAATGTAGGGATGAGGGATATGATCCTCTATTGATTCCTACCTTGACCTCATTGATAGAATTGCTGAAGTTTTCAATCAGTTTATTTTTTCTCTCAATGTAAGCATCAATAGACTCCATTTTCTCGAAGTGAGCCTCATGCAGCTTCTTGAAGTCTTCAAAATTCCAAAAATATGGAAGAGAAATTGTCAAGATTGGTCATTTTATAGGTAAGTGTAAATGATCAGAGGATGGAGCAAACCTGGAATAATTGTCACTAGGGGATAGGAGAAAAAAATATTTAAGTGCACTATTTTTTCTGACTGTATCCTGTGAGTCTAAGTCAGTGGTTCTCAAATGCGGCCCACTTGTGGCCCAAATCAGCACACAGCTGCGGCCAATGTGACATCCTCAGGCAGTATTATTTATCTATATATTTTAGTGTAGATGTGGCCCACATAACAAAGCCCTGGTCTACACTACGAGTTTAGGTCGAATTTAGTAGCGTTAGATTGATTTAACCCTGCACCCGTCCACACGACGAAGCCATTTACTGCGACTTAAAGGGCTCTTCAAAATCGATTTCTGTACTCCTCCCCCAACGAAGCGATTAGTGCTGAAATCGATTTTGCCAGGTCGAATTTGGGGTAGTGTGGTCGAAATTTGACAGTATTGGCCTCTGGGAGCTATCCCAGAGTGCTCCATTGTGACCGCTCTGGACAGCGCTCTCAACTCAGATGCATTGGCCAGGTAGACAGGAAAAGGCCCGCGAGTTTTTGAATCTCATTTCCTGTTTGGCCAGTGTGGCAAGCTGCAGGTGAGTGCAGATCTCATCAGCAGAAGTGAGCATGATGGAGTCCTAGAATCGCAAAAGAGCTCCAGCATGGACCGAACAGGAGGTACGGGATGACAAATCCATGCTATCAGACCTCCGTTCCAAAAGAAGAAATGCCCAAACATTTGAAAAAATCTCCAAGGGCATGAAGGACAGAGGCTATAACAGGGACCCGCAGCAGCGCTGTGTGAAACTTAAGGAGCTCAGGAAAGCCTACCAAAAAAAATGGCTGCTCAGGGTCAGAGCCCCAGACATGCCGCTTCTATGATTAGCTGCATGCCATTCTAGTGGGTGCAGCCATCACTACCCCACTGCTGTGCTTTGACTCACTCAATGGATTATCACGCAACAGGGATGCGCATTTTGGGGACGAGGAAGACGATGACGAGGAGGTTGAAGATAGCGCACAGCAAGCAAGCGGAGAAACCGTTTTCCCCCGAGAGCCAGGAACTGTTTCTCACCCTGGACCTGGAGCCAGTACCCCCTGAACCCACCCAAGGCGGGCTCCCGGACCCGCCAGGCGGAGAAGGGACCTCTGGTGAGTGTACCTTTGTAAATATAATACATGGTTTAAAAGCAAGCATATTTAATGATTAATTTGCGGCCAGTACAGCTACTGGAAAAGTCTGTTAACGTGTCTGGGGATGGAGTGGAAATCCTCCAGGGATATCTCTATAAAGCTTGCTGACAGAAGGCAGGAGTCAATTCTGAGGCTACTGGAGGATCAAACTGATATGCTCCGGCATATGGTTGAGGTGCAGGAAAGGCAACATGAGCACAGACCGCTGCTACAGCCCCTGTGTAACCAACTGTCCTCCTCCCCAAGTTCCATAGCCTCCTCACCCAGATGCCCAAGAACATGGTGTGGGGGCCTCCGGTCACCCAACCACTCCACCCCAGAGGACTGCCCAAGCAACAGAAAGCTGGCATTCAATAAGTTTTAAACTGCAGTGTGGCCTTGTCCTTCCCTCCTCCCCCAGCCCTCCCGTGCTACCGTGGCAGTTATCCCCCTATTTGTGATTAATTAATAAAGCATACATGAATTTGAAGCAACAATGGACTTTATTGCCTCTGCAAGTGGTGATCGAAGAGGGGAGGGGGCGGTGGTTAGCTCACAGGGAAGTAAAGTGAACCAAGGGGCAGGGGTTTTCATCAATGAGAAATAAACAGAACTTTCACACCGTAGCCTGGCCAGTCATGAAACTGGTTTTCAAAGCTTCTCTGATGCGCACCACGCCCTCCTGTACTCTAACTGCCATGGTATCTGGCTGCATGTAATAAGCGGCCAGGCAATTTGCCTCAACTCCCACCCCACTATAAACATCTCCCCCTTACTCTCACAGATATTGTGGAGCGCACAGCAAGCAGTAATAACAATGGGAATATTGGTTTTGCTGAGGTCTAAGCGAGTCAGTAAACTGCGCCAGCGTGCTTTTAAACATCCAAATGCACATTCTACCACCATTCTGCACTTGCTCAGCCTATAGTTGAACAGTTCCTGACTACTGTCCAGGCTGCCTGTGTCTGGTTTCATGAGCTATGGCATTAAGGGTAGGCTGGGTCCCCAAGGATAACTATAGGCATTTCAACATCCTCCACGGTTATTTTCTGGTCTGGGAAGAAAGTCCCTTGCTGCAGCTGTTGAAACAGACCAGAGTTCCTGAAGATGCGAGCATCATGTACCTTTCCCAGCCATCCCACGTTGATGTTGGTGAAACATCCCTTGTGATCCACCAGAGCTTGCAGCACCATTGAAAAGTACCCCTTTCGGTTTATGTACTCGCTGCCTTGGTGCTCTGGTGCCAAGATAGGAATATGGGTTCCGTCTATCGCCCCACCACAGTTAGGGAATCTCATTGCAGCAAAGCCATCCACTATGACCTGCACATTTCCCAGAGTCACTATCCTTGGTTGTTGCATCCGATGAAGTAAGCTGTAGCTCACGAAAGCTTATGCTCAAATAAATTGGTTAGTCTCTAAGGTGCCACAAGTACTCCTTTTCTTTTTGCGAATACAGACTAACACGGCTGATACTCTGAAACCTACCCTTGGTAGCAGCAGCTCAGTGATTGCGTTGGCTACTTGGATCACAGCCACCCCCACAGTAGATTTGCCCACTCCAAATTGATTCCCGACTGACCGGTAGCTGTCTGGCGTTGCAAGCTTCCACAGGGCTATTGCCACTCACTTGTGAACTGTGAGGGCTGCTCTCATCTTGGTATCCTGGCGTTTCAGGGCAGGGGAAAGCAAGTCAAAGTTCCATGAAAGTGCCCTTACGCATGTGAAAGTTTCGCAGCCATTTGGAATTGTCCCAGACCTGCAACACCAGTCTGTGCTTGTTTCCCGGGCCCAGAATCGGCGTTCCACGGCATGAACCTGCCCCATTACCACCATCTGTCCCTGTACTTGGTGTCCACGTTGCTGGGGCACGTACTTGAGAGACGTCTGTGTCCATGTCCTCATCGCTCTCCTCACCGTGCTGCCGTTGCCTACTCGCCTGCTTTTGCAGGTTCTGGTTCTGCATATACTGCTGGATAATGCGCATGGTGTTTAGAACAGTCATAACTGCTGCGGTGATCTGAGCGGGCTCCATGCTTGCCGTGATATGGTGTCTGCAGGAGACCAGAGTGGCAGTGGAAGCGGCAGGTGGATGACAATGCTGACAGAAATATGGCGCCCGCACGGAAAAAGGCGTGAAACGATTGGTGGCCATTGCTTTCACGGAGGGAGGGAGGAGGGAGCAAGGGGTAGGCTGGCAGCAGACGGTGGAGTATGACTGCTAGCTATCATCGTCTCCTGGGTGCTCGCTGTGCTGCTGGCTGGGAGAGCAGCCTAAGGCAGAATGGCCCCTTCAAGGATTGAACTCACAACACTGGGTTTAGCAGGCCAATGCTCAAACCACTGAGCTGTCCCTCTGCCAATATTCCAGGCAGGA
Organism: Chelonia mydas; assembly: GCF_015237465.2. NCBI lineage: Eukaryota > Metazoa > Chordata > Testudines > Cheloniidae > Chelonia > Chelonia mydas. Next base: position 72,507,721 of record NC_051246.2, read on the forward strand.
CTGAATCTCCATTAGATAAAACTTAAAGAAGAGAATGACCTGAGTCACTCCCATTTATATCAAGGAGCCCTGACAGACCTCACTGAGGTCTGCCAGGAGCACCCATGTCTGCCCAGGTGCCCCGACCGACCTCACCGAGGCTGGCCCAGAGCACCCAGGAGACGACAAGGACAGCTACCAGTTGTAATGCACCATCTGCTGCCAAAAGGCAATGAGCTGCTGCTGTTTAGAAATGCAGTCCCGCGTCTGCCAGCACCCAGGAGACGTACGGTGAGCTGAGCGGGCTCCATGCTTGTCGTGGTATGGCGTCTGCACAGGTAACGAAGGGAAAAAGGCGCGAAACAATTGTCTATGGTTGCTTTCACGGAGGGAGGGAGGGAAGAATGGGGGGGGCGGGGGGGGGGGGCGGCTGACGACATGTACCCAGAACCAGTCATGACAATGTTTTTTGCCCCCATCAGGCATTGGGATCTCAACCCAGAATTCCAATGGGCGGCGGCAACTATGGGATAGCTACCCACAGTGCAACGCTCTGGAAGTTGATGCTAGCCTTGGTACTGTGGATGCACTCTGCCGACTTAATGGTCTTAAGTGGGGGGGACACACAATCGACTATATAAAATCAATTTCTAAAAAATCGACTTCTATAAATTCAACCTAATTTCGTAGTGTAGACATAGCCGTAGAGTGCTTCATATGTGGCCCACAATGGTAAATAGGTTGAGAACCATTGGTCTAAGTGATTAAAAACAAGTGGAAGTGGTCGCCTATCTCTGCCTTGACTAGTCCTAAACGAATGGCAAGTCATTATTTTTTCAGTTACTGGGTGTTCATTTTAGTGCAGATCATTAGTTCAAAGAAAAAAAGATAGCAACATAATTTAGCATTTCCTGTCTGATGTTAAAAAAACCCTTACATATATAAATGCTTTTCATTCAGAAGAGTTTCAAAGCACTTGACAAACTGATTTTAAAACTAAGCACATTTATCTACTACCAACACACAACCAGCTCTTGGGAGAAACACAGGCAGATATACACCACACCGGAACACTTCGGAGCCATGACAATTGCTTTATAAAAGAGCAAGATGTTTTCCCCAAGCAAGTCCTATGAGATTTCAAGCCCCATATTAAAAAAAAAGAATGAGATTGGATTCATTTAGGCAGTAACAGGCAAGTCTCCTTTCATACACGTTCAATAAGCCTATTTTCAGAGATAGTAAATAACTTACTTGGCGTAATGGGTTTCACTCCTGTTTTTCCAGTTTTAGACAGACGGTCTACATATCGAGGGATCTTCCCAGCTGGAGGATGGGCTGGGAGAGTGTCATCTGGTACAATCAAATCAAACAAGACTGTTAAAACTACTGGAAGGTTAGCTTAATGCTACTAAAACTCAAGCTATTCTTTTGCTTCATGAAACTCTGGAAGCTTCCAATACCGAAGGAGTACTCACTCCCTTAAATTGGGGCTGTAGTATGAGAAATAAAAATGGAACTGTGGAGTCCCACGTTTAGAGTCTCTCCATTAAAGGTGTTCCCAAGAAATAGGATGACTTTGCCAACTGCAAGCTCAATATGGTATCAGAAAGTCAAGGTAGGTTGTTTCCTTCTCATGCATCACTATCAGTAAAGGTTCTGCAGGCCAAATTCTGCTCTGGGTGGCAACCCAATTGCCTGTATTGGCTCTGCAGCACTACTACTAGTAATAATAAAAGCTTCCATGACTATTGTACATGAATGCACATCTGGGAGCTTATCTGTTTAAACAGGGGGTGACATTTTTACTTAGAGACTTGAGAGCATAACCACACAGTGACTAAAGATTTAGCCTGTAAGTCTTGAAGCTTTTCCTCATTTTTATGGTTTGAATTTCAGCTTCTTCTGTATCATGTTTACACCGATATTTCTGCTGAGTTCAGTTAGTCTTCTTTCTTAATTTTAAAACAATTCACAAACAGCTGTATTTTTTAAAAAGACGTTAGATTAGAGTATGATAGCATTTGTACACAGAAAGTGAATGCTCAATTATTCCTTATTTCAGGCCTGTCCTAAAGTCAGTATAGAATGGCCCCCAAGATATTGGGGGGAAAAAAAACCAACACGATGGGACCAAGGGGTGGGAAAATTAGTGATTTCTTTTAACCCATGTGTGTAAGTTTCTCTGTAGGCTTGTGACAGAACACTTGTTGAGTCACTAGAAGGACACATTGCTCAGATAGAAGGCAGCAAGTGTAAACTCAAACAAGAACTATGGTCATGGTATAAGAGAGGGATACTGCAGCTGTTTCTCAATGTGAAAGCTCAACTTGTTGGGTCAAATAGAAGGCTCTTTTATATTGTGTGTGTTGATTGGTGTATCTAACTTGGGGCGAAACATTAAAGTTGGCTTCCCATAACAGTTTTCTTGCATACTCTACTGAACAGCATTTATGCCCATGCTTCAACTCAGAGACTGTACATACCTATTGTGCCATCTTCCTGGAGCAGAGCATAGGATTGCATATGGCTTAGTGCTTGGGTTCTCAACCTTTTTCTTTCTGAGCCCCTCCCCGCCAGTATGCTATAAAAATTCCATGACCCACCTGTGCCACAACTGTTTTTCCTTCATATCCAGTAGATTAAAAACCAGGGCTGGCATTAGGGGGTAGCAAGCAGGACAATGGCTCAGGGCCCGATGTCACAGGTGGCCTCGTAAAGCTAAGTTGCTCAGGTTTTGGCTTCAACCCTGGGTGACAGGGCTCTGTCTTTGGCTTTCTGCCTTGGGCCCCAGCGAGTCTAACGCCGGTCCTGCTCTCTGCTTTATTTTGGCAGATCCCCATAAACCTGCTCACGGCCATGGCCACACACACAAGTGAGGAAGACACCTGTTCTGATTTTCAGCATCATATCAAACACAGCAGGCAGGGAATGATGAAGTTTCACTTCCCTGGACATGTTTTTGTGCTGTCTAAGCTGCCCAACAATAATATTTTTTCCTAGCCTGCATATAAATTTATACTAACTACACACCTGGGAAAGTTGAGTCATCTGCAAGCAGAGGCCAATGAAGTACAACACCTGAAGTACACTTCCCCACCTCTTTCCTCAGGAAGAGAGTGCCACGTTTCTGATAATCCAAGAGGCACTGAATTTAAAGGTGATCTCCAGAGGAAAAGAGTTGGGATTGTGCACCTCATCGTCTTCTTCTTTTTTTAATATATGAAGAAGGCCCGAAAGATTTTTTTTTAAATATTCAGCTTGCTTTTCACATAAGAAATTCAGGTCTTGTCTACCCTGAAAGGCTACGGTGACTGGATTTAAACAGTTAACAAAAAAGGTTTTGAACAGCCTGACACAAAAATCTTTCTATTCTCAACTGCTCACCTTTCACTCACTTTAAGCTTGTGAAGGTTATTTTACTAGTTCTCCAAGAAGTAATGTTTGGGAAACGGACCTTTGCTAAAGATTTGATACACTAGTCAATTTAAGTAAGGGCATGCTTAGACCCCCAAGAAGTCCTTCACCAAAACTACAGAAGACCAGACTTGACATTCCCAAGGAAAAAACCCAAGCAGAACCCCCAGCATCTCCGAACTTTCAAGCATCCTTTACAATTCATAAAGGAAACAAGTGCACAAGCCCAATTTTAAAAGATTCTTCACATATCACCTTTAAGTGAAAGGTGTTCCTCAGACAAACAAACAATCTGTCATGGAACAACGATCTAGGCTATTAGACCATCAGGACATTTCACAATATTTTTACGGACATAGTACATAAATCAAAATTCTTATCTGAAGTATCGTAAGTACCCAAACTAAGAGCTACTTGCATTTTCCCCTTACTTTCAACTCCATTTCTTTTAGCAGAAACCATCTTCTCCCTTTGCTGGCTCTTCATGGGATGCATCTCTGGGTTCACAGGAGCTTTGTTCTTAGCTACAGGTTCCTCATTTTGCCGTCTTTTCAATCTTTTGCTGTCTCCATCCTGGGGTACTTCTTTTTCTGTCATTTTTGGATAATTCTGGAGTTCAAAGATGTTTAGGTTAAGCCTTTTTTTCAGGATGTTCTGCCTGTTCTTTAGGACAAGGTCTACAGTAGAAAAGGTTTGCCGGTATAGCTATACCATCAAACCCTAGTAGTGTAAATGAAACTTATACCACCAAAGAAACGATTTTTCTGATAGCTTATATTTGGCAAGCAAAATAAGCCTACTCACGGTCACTTTGTTGCCAGTATACCTGCATCTACACCAAGGGGTTTGCTGGTATATGCGTTGCAATCTCTCACCCCTTATAAACAAAAACAAACAAAAAAACCCACTGACATTGCTATGGTCACAGTTCTGGGTTTAACTGCACATCTGCCCCCTTTGTGGTCTCCTCAAAAGCATCCCCTTAGGTTCCCCACCTTTGTTCTTCTCCCTCCAGATCAGAGTTTTAGCGATGCAGTCCCCTTGCAATTCACTGTGCTTGTCGGAGAAAATCTGACTTTAGTTTAACACTTGCAGTTCTGGTCTCTCAGGAACAATGAGAGTCAGTGACCAACCAGCTTTTGCAAAGTACAGTATATTTAGTTAAGTCAAAGCATTACAGAGAAAAAAATTCAACTATTAATCTATATGCATCCTAAGCTTACCAGATATGACCCATCATCTGCATGAGATTCTGGTAGGTCCATAAATTTGTCAGTTCTCTGTTCCAGAGTGAATCTTTCCATGAGTCAGATCAGGCTGACTCTTTATATAGTTTTTGGGTCTTTGTCTCTTAGGCCTCCTAAACCAGGTAAAACCAGTTAATTCTACTTCTCCCATGGGGAGAAGCTTCCAAGGGCTGGGTAATTGCATAGTCAGCACTGGAAATTTGCATTAAACTTCCACCCCTCACTAATTCTAGATTCCACTGCAAACCCACCCTGTGAGCCAGAAACACAAAGATATATACACCACTTATTGATACAATGGTCTATCACTATTCCATGTGCGCATAGCATCTGACACATCTCCACGTAATTGTCTTTGATGTTTCCATGGTCTCACATCTGTCACAGGTATACTGGCAAAAGCTTTTAGTTTAGACCTGGCCTAATATGCTATACCAATTTGGCACTTTACAAACAAATAAACAAACAAACATTCTCCTTCTGCACCCCTTTCTTCCACCCACCCTTTTCTTTTTAAACAAAAAGTCTCACATGCCAACTTAGAGAGAAAGACCTACTGTCTATATAAGGGAAAGTGAAACATTCCAGACACCAAATGCCGCTAAATGCACAAAGCAAACCAACTGAAGAAAGTTTTTCTTTCAATTCTGGTCATCTGAGGTGTTGCTTGTGTATACTAGTTAACATTTCAGAAAGCGGCATGACAAACTGAAAACATCCTTTACTCTATTTTTCCAAACTGACCAATGCTCTTTATGTTTAGGATAAAGAGTGAGATCACCTAGTTATCTCAGCAATTACATAATGTTCCAGGAACACTAGGAAAAGATTTTGACCATTTTATTTTAATTAGATGGACTGCTTATAAACAAGGTAGGGCAAGCAAAGTTCTCAATCTTGCTAGAACTCCCTTTTTATCAAAGCTAGCCAGCAGAGATAAGGAGTATTGTAGAAGCATGGAATTTAATGCAAGTTGATTGGCTGGATGATGAACATGCCTGGCACCAGTGCTGCGCTGGATGTATCAGGTACAGCATAGAGTTCCACCCTTTTATTGGAACACCCAAGAATATCGCAATACACAGATGTGGGAGAGGAGAACACAGAAACTCTTATTTATCTGAAAAGAGCAAACATGAAGGAAAATATTTTAACAAAGATAGCCAGACGAGAAGGAAAATTCTCGTTGGTCATTAGTTGTCATTCTGCCAGAGTAAGTGAGGAGGAGGAGAAATTCAAAAGCTGCAGGACCAAGTTAAGAAATAGTGATGTCTCTGCAGCTTTGGTGCAACTGCACCTGGAATACTGTGTACAGCTCTGCTTCAGACTGCAGAAAATTGGTTGTTTCCTGAACAGTGACATTTCAAAAGTTCTGGATAATTTTAAAAACTGACAACAGGGGGACCATCTTTCTTTGAGGGCAACTTGGTTTAAATCCCATTGGGGGGAGGGGGGGGTTGTGGCCATTTTTAAAAAGAGGGCGGTTCATATTCAGAATTCTCTAAAGAACTCGCTTTGTCAACCTTTGCTGAAGAAACCTGCAGTTATGAAGAACAAGAAAAAAGGGACCAAAAGTCTAAAAAATGTTTCTTCAAATTTAAGACACTTTCAGGAAGTTTAAAGCACTCAAAAAGCCATACTTAGAACATGGTGTACTATAGAGTACAAAAGGAAAAGGATATTTCAATGCTTGAAAAAATGCAAAGATGGCTACTAGACTCATCTGGTGATCAGAGCGTCTATTAAGAAAAAAACTTCAAGAGTTGAGTGTATTTAGCCTGAAAAGAGAGTGAAACATGATTATACTGTCCTGGTACTTAATCTCTAATAAGGTTCTTAAACTGCACCCACTGTGGTATTTGAGCACCTAATGTCAAATTATGACTCTGGGAAAGACCCATGAAGATTACAGGTGATCTGAAGTTGATAAAGAATAAGCTTAAACAACAGGAATAGTTGATTGCAGCTAGCAGTTGACACAAGTTTCAGAAAAGTAGGGTACCAAAATACAAAGTCAATAACATTACTGGGTTTGCCTATTGAAAGGCAGGCATTTCCTGCCAAGTGGTGGCAGAATAGACCAAAGGTTCTATTTAATGTGTGTTTCTCTTAATAAAAAAATAAAACCTGAAAAACTTGAGTTACCTCTTTCTCAACACAAAGCACCATATCTTCTTCATTAGTATTAATTTCCTCTTTGGAGGCCATCTTTCCAGTTGCTACCTTCCTCCCTTTCCCACGCCTTTTTGTGACAAAGGACACTGGAATAGGTTTGACCTGCTCCAGACTGCTGAGCTCCTCTGTATCTGTGGAGGAGGATTCGCTCCTTCCAAAGTCCTGTATAAGAGAAATGGGATTATTGTCTAACATCCTTACATGTGCATATTCATGTCAGATGCACTAACGAGAAAGCTTCACAACTTATTAATGGAACACAGATATGTCACACCCATTGTTCACAAACAACAAACCTGTTGGCATTCTCGCTGTTCACTGGCATTACAGTCAGTGTGCTGATGTCAGCTTTTTCCTCAAACACTGAAGTTAGAAGACTAACAAACTGCCCTCAAAAAACTATCTGAAATCCTCTCATTTGTTTTTATTGTATACATAGCATTCTGTCAAGGTATTTAACATATTCAGCATTTCACATTTGACACCTGACTGGAAGAATCCTGGGGCTCTCCAAGTTTTTATGATCTCATAGATCTTTTTAAAATCCTGCAAGAGATCATGTCATCTGTGCTCCTCCTACAGGGCTACTCTGATCTCTAGCAATGGAAAAGCATACCTATGCTGTTGATACTGCATATACCACAGCCCAAGGACTCAGCAGAAGAGTGAATCTGACAAGGATCATAACAGTTCTTAATGGTTTCACAAAAGGGGCCACAATAGAAGTATATGCAATACATAATGACAGAGAAAGTAGCTTCTGATTTACCTTATTTCATAACATAAAAACAAGTGGACATTCAATGAAACTGAAAGGCAACACATTTAAATAAAAGAGGAAGGTTGTTTTTGTTGTGTTTAAAAAAAACAACACACATACAGCATAACAATATAATTAGGATAAAAAAACTATATAAAAAAACAAAACAAAACAAAAAAAAACCTTTTTCTCTAGGATGTCCTTTGGTTATAGCATCCTTAGGAGTAACTTGTAAGTGTAGTAGGCACAAAATGGACAGACAAATAGGATTAGACATTCATAGAGGTGAGAACATCCAGTTAGAGAATATAAAAGGTAGATAGGATAAACAAATGAAAAAAGGAAGGGACACTCCCTCCCACCCCAACTGCCTAGGTTTAGCAAAAGGCTTCCTATACAAGCTAGTTTATTCCATATAATAATTGTCTTTATGGGGTTTCTTGTACCTTCCTCTGAAGCATCAAGTATTGACCACTGTCAGAGAGGATAGTAGATTTGATGGACTATGGATCTGGAGTGACATTCCCTGTTTGTAGGCTATCCTGGGAAAGCATTAGTTGCAGAAGCAGCACAGGTGTTCCCTGGTGGTGGGTTCAAAGCTTCACAGCTAGTATTTAAAATATTGAGATCTAGGTTGTCATTGGTTGGTTCAGCTCCTGAAGATGATCTTCTTTTAAAGGACACAATGGAGAATTTTGTACATTTCCCATTGCTAATGTCTGGAGCTGAACAGATCAGAGCAAATTTGAACCTTAGCATATCAGCTTCCATTTGACTACATTTTAGTTCACACTAAAGATAAATCTATGTAGGTACTGGAGCACGAGTTAAGTTTTAACTCCAAATTGTTTTGTCACAATTCCATTACTGGGATGAACACTGGCCTAGTCCTATATGGAACCATTTCAAAACTAAATACCAAAAATGTCAATTTCCAGCAGTAGGTGAACACAGTAAGCATGAGGCAGTGATTTTAAGTAAAAACTTAAATTTATATTACCATTAAATGAGAAGCACTTGTCATTAAATGCAATGCACTGCAATTATCAAAATAGGAGCAACTTTCTTAGAAAGAATGGTTACTGCATATTGTCTTTCATAAGATTATAAGAAGTCAGCAGACATCTGTTCTTACCTTACTTCCATTTTCTTGTTTTGGCTCATGAAAGTGCTGCTTCAGAGCTTTCAGCAATTTGTCTGCCTGCAGAGGAGTCAAGAGTATAAAATGTGACCCAAAGAAGACACTAGTCCATTAAACAAAAGGTTGCATAAGCCAACCCTGTATACCGACCAATTCAGCAAAGCACTTGAGCATCTGCATATGGCCTTTTCTATTCAGTAAAACACATGTTTAAGGGTATGTCTTTTGGCAGCATGCAGAGTACCTACCTGCCAAGCCCCCCAGCACAAGTATAAATAAGCAGCGTAGCTGGTGAGGCTTGGCTTAGGCAAGCAGAGTAAAAGACATGTCTGGGGGAGGTGGGTGTGTATGTACGTACTAGCCTACAAACTCTCTGCTGGCCCAAGCTGTGCCTCCCCGTCTACACTGCTGTTTTTATCAGTGTAGCGTCCTGCTGCTGGAGCCTTTTCCCTCTGTAGGAAAGACTCCCACAGCAGGGAAAGACTTCAGCAGCAGGGGTGCAGTGGGGAAACCTCTGCCAGCTCCCTGCTGCTGCAGCTCTTCCTTGCCGCAGAAAAACTCTACGGAAGCTATAAAAGACTTTGGCAGGAGGGAGGCAGCAGGAAAAGACTGAGACTTTTCCCGCTGCCTCCCTGCAGTGAAAGGCTCCAGTGACAGGGAGGTGCTGAAGCTTTTTCTTGCTGTCTCCCCTCTGCCAGAGCGTTTCTCTGGCACGTATAGCTATGCACTGCAGTATGGACGCAGACTGCTTTTCACTGCAGCATGTGGCTACATGTACACTACACGCCGTTTCCAGTGGCGTGTAATATAGACATTGCCTAATTTTAAGCAGGTATTTGAGTCTCATTAAAATCAATAGGACTTAAACACATCTTAAGTGCTTTGCTGAATAGCTTGCTTGCTTCATTAGAGTGGAGATGTAGATTCTCCTGACCAGAGATCTTACAATCCAGCTGTTTTCCAGAGAAGCCAGTAGTTTTAGGACAAGGTATTTTGACTCATCTAGTTAAACACAATCTACTTAAAACTTGTATCTAATTTCTGCAACAGCAACACTTACTTTGAGCCATGCTCACATGCAGATCATACTTTCCTAAGTAATTAATGCCAATAGGGAAAATACTCAATACAAAAAAATTGCAGAATGGAATTTTTAAGCTGCTTAATGGCAATTTTCCAAGGACCTAAATGGGAAAAATCAGCATAATACCAAAGTTTATCTCCTCCCTTATGTAAAAGTTCCTATTGAATAATGTTAAGGATTACCCATTGCCATGTTTTTCAGATTTAGAACTATATAAATCTATGCGCCACTTTTGCAGCACTGTAAATGAGAACATTAGCACTTCCATAATAAACTAATTTTCAGAGGTTAAAACAAATGAAATAAAATTAATTAAGTTTAATTAACCCTAACCCAGATTATTTATTTTTATTTTAGGAAACTTGGCAGGTGAAGTCTCAGCCCAACATAAATTTGAAGACATTATGGCTCAACGAAAACTATAAGCAACTTGAAAACACTAATAGCCATGCATAGTATATCGTGTAGCCATTTAAGAGTCCTTGCAGATTTTATACATATACCAATTTTTTTTTCCAAATGTCAAGGGTGCTCATCCCAGCTGGAGATGAAAGGGTCAAATTCAGCTTTGATTTGGCATGACTTATTTTTTGCTCTAAATACACAGCTGGTTTAGCATTTTAAAAAATAACATTCATTCCAAACACATTATAGGAACAGCTTATTCTCTATTCCTTATTGGTTCTATAATGAGACAATCAAGTGATTGGTAGTAGCTTTCCAAAATATAAAACTGAGTTTGAAGTTTTTAGGAGATTTCAAAATAAAGGGAAAGCTTTGGAAAAGTTTTTGAGGGATTTTTGAAAGGCGTTTTCAGTCCAACACCATGTTTAAAGTAGTTGTGAAGCCATTCATTGTAGCAAAGGTACCAGAAGTCAGTGCAGGTTTCTCAGAATGTAAAAAGTTGATAAAATTAAGGCTGTTGAAATGCACTACCAGTTACATTTTAAACACTTAATCTTCTTCCACACCTCCCACTCTGTAATCTTAGACCCTATCTTGACAGGCAAAAATGCTGTGGTTTTTCCACCTTACAGATTAAAAAAGTTGTCTTAAGTTTGCAACAGATAATACTACAAAGAAGTTAGCTTGAAGATGCACTCAGCCCAAAGATAAAAACGAGAACTGGCTAAACACTGTTTTTAAGTTTCTTGGAACAGGAAATTAAAGTATCTGTTGTTAAAAATCTTGTACAGACATGCTCTCTCTTGAACCACCACAAAACAATAATTCAGTGATTTTAGAACAGGACAATTTTACATACAAGACTGATACAAGAACAATTTAATTTAAATAGTCAAGAGTGAAACTTGCTTGGTTTGTTGCCATGAAAAACTGAAGCAAGCTTCTGTTCTCTTTTTGGTCACAAAAGACAGTTTACTCCAATGTCTTTCCTGAGTGGCATTCTTACCAAGCATTCCTCTTCCTCAATACCTTCTCCCACTTTTCCTTTGTCTAAAATAATAGTTGCAAAATGAAGGATATTGCAAGGATTCTCAAATGTGATTACTGTACAAATACACATTTCAATACAGAAATGGTCTCATGGATCATTTCCTCTCCCACGTGCAGTCACCGTAATATCCATGAGGCACCTATAGCACTTACTGCATAGGAAAGTAATATTAGGAAAGGTTTCAGAGTAGCAGTTGTGTTAGTCTGTATCCGCAAAAAGAAAAGGAGTACTTGTGGCACCTTTGTTAGTCTCTAAGGTGCCACAAGTACTCCTTTTCTTTTTAATATTAGGAAAGTACGGATTTTGTTTATTTGTTTTAATGCAGTTTAGCTAATGAAAACAAGGCAAGTCAGTATCATGTGACTAATGCAGCCTCCATGGATTACTATTTAAGACCTGATGTATATTGTATTTAACTTTGGGGATAGGTTATTGTCACAGATCTGACTGGGCGCTCCCTGCTGGTGACTCACCAGATTGCTGTGAAGGGACCCAACTGCTGAATCCTCAGGTGTTTTAAGCTCCCAGGAGTCTTAACAGAGTCATACAATTGCTGTATCCTAGAGAGCTCCTGTGTCAATGTATATCAAGCTATGCACTGGAGCAGAAAGAATGACTTCAGATGGGCCCAATGGCCTCTGATCCCAGCTCGCAGAATACCCTGGAGTGGTAAGGAAATGGAGGCAATGAAATGCATGTAGTTTGTTTGTGAATAGTTCTGTGCATTCCTCATGTGATTAGGTAACGATCAATAATGTGGTATAATTCTGTGCAAAGCATCTCTGTGCTATATTCTCCACTTACGATGTGGCCCCTTGAAGAAGGAAACTAGAAAGCTCACTCTTTTGGGTCAAGTTCTGGGAGAGGCTTTGTTTAAGCTATGGGGGAGTGCAGGAGTCACCAGGGTTTCAGGAACTGGGCAGAGGGACCATGTGGCCACAGCTTTGAGGATGAGATGATAGAGGATCTGGAGCCCAAGACAGGGGCAGTGACTGGACTGGATTCTAGGTAAGTTAGAAATGTGTGTAGACTGTTGTTTCAAAATCCTCTTTCTCTAATGCTTTGTTCCTAGTGGTAAGTATTACTTTTGCTTTAAGAAGGCTGTTTAGGTCACTGTATGCCACTGGTTTTAGAGGGGTAGCCGTGTTAGTCTGTATCAGCAAAACAACAAGGAGTCCTTGTGGCACCTTAGAGACTATGCGGACAGAGTTGTTGCAGGGATTGGTTCCTGGGTTTGTGTTTTTGTTGTGTGGTGTATAGTTGCTGGTGAGTATTTGCTTCAGATTGTGGGGCTGTCTGTAAGCGAGGACTGGTCTGTCTCCCAAGATCTGTGAGAGTGAAGGATCGTCCTTCAGGATAGGTTGTAGATCCTTGATGATGCGCTGAAGAGGTTTTAGTTGGGGGCTGTAGGTGATGGCTAGTGGCATTCTGTTACTTTTTTTGTTGGGCCTGTCCTGTAGTAGGTGACTTCTGGGTACCCTTCTGGCTCTGTCAATTGGTTTCTTCACTCCAGCAGGTGGATATTGTAGTTTTAAGAACGCTTGATAGAGATCCCGTAGGTGTTTGTCTCCCTACGTGCCACAAGGGGCCACAACAGTGGTATTCTTAACTCACCCAAAAATATCGTTAATCTATCCAGCTATACTCTTAGCCCGGCAGAAGAGTCTGTCCTATCTCGGGGCCTCTCCTTCTGCCCCACCACCTCCACAAACATGATACAGTTCTATCCACATATCTATTCAAGGGACACCATCACAGGATTTAACCACATCAGCCACACCATCAGGGACTCATTCACCTGCGCATCTACCAATGTGATATGCGCCATCATGTGCCAGCAATGCCCCTCTGCCTTGTACATTGGCCAAACTGGACAGTCTCTACCCAGAAGAATAAATGGATACAAATCAGATATCAAGAACTGTAACATTCAAAAACCAGTAGGAGAGCACTTCAATCTCCCTGGACGCTCAATAACAGACCTTAAAATGGCCATTCTTCAACAACAACAACAAAAAAACTTCAGAAACAGACTTCAACGAGAAACTGCAGAACTGGAATTAATTTGCAAACCTGACACCACCAAATTAGGCCTGAATAAAGAGTGGCTGGGTCACAACAAAAAATAATTTTCCCTCTGCTGATACTCATACCTTCTTGTCAACTGTTGGGAATGGGCCACATCCACCATGATTGAATTGGCTTTGTTAGTACGGACTCCCCACTTGGTAAGGCAACTCCCATCTTTTCATGTGCTGTATATTTATACCTGCCTACCTTTTTTCCCATTCCATGCATCTGATGAATTGGGTTATAGCCCACGAAATCTTATGCCCAAATATATTTGTTAGTCTCTAAGGTGCCACAAGGACTCCTCGCTGTTTTTATATGCCACTGGTCACACACTCCTGAAGGGAAGTCAGCAGATGACTGAATTCAATTTAACCAGCAGGATAATAAATGGTGGTAATGTGGGGTATCATAGCCTAGGTCCCACTGAAAAGTAAAAAAGTTGTGAAATTCCATCTCAGGATACATAAAGGCCCGATACCTAAGCTAAGACGATGCACTCAGAGAGGCCAAAAAGGGTACAGAGGTGCAGCTAGCTCTGTAACCATGATGGTCCACATCCCCTCTCCTTGTGTCTCTAGGGGAAGGATCAGTGTACCTAGGGCTTATTCTACAATTTTGCGCTGCTACCAGATAGCTGCTAAGTTCTGTGCACCATAGTTCCTCCAGTGATGTTTTCCATGGAAGTCAGCTACTGATGGCTTTCTGGATAAGCTTAACACCACCACAAAGGGTCACTATCAACTGCAAAATACCAACACACCCTGCATGTGCCTGATGTTATCGATCACATGACAACGGACAGGTGAGAGGAAATGCTTCCCCCCAGATTACTTTGTGCCTTTGACAGCACCTTTTTTATCGCCAGAAATGCATCTGGCCCTGTGTTGAGAGTTACTGACATGTACGGGGTGGGAGGAATCAGAAATACCAGAGCGCAGAATTCTTTGAGGGGAGTCAACAAACATGCGGACAAAGAGAATCCATAGGATATAGCGTACTTGGACTTTCAGAAAGCCTTTGACAAGATCCCTCACCAAGGCTCTTAAGCAAACTAAACAGTCATGAGATAAGAGGGAAGCTCCTCTCATGGATCAGTGACTGGTTAAAAGACAGGAAAAAAGGGAGGACTAAATGGTCAGTTTTCTGAATGGAGCGAGTAAATAGTGGTGTCCCCCAAGGATCTGTACTGGGACCAATGCTGTTCAACATATTCATGAATGATCTGGAAAAAGGGGTAAATAGGGAGGTGGCAAAGTTTGCAGAGGATACAAAATTACTCAACAGAGCTAAGTCCAAAGCAGACAGCGAAGAGTTACAAAGGGCTTTCAAAAACTGAGTGACTGGGCAACAAAATGTCATATGAAATTCAATGTTGATAAACGCAAAGCAATGCATATTGGAAAATATAATCTCAATTAAATATACCAAACGATGGGGTCTAAATTAGCTGTTACCACTCAAGAAAGAGATCTTGGAGTGATTATGGATAGTTCCCTGAAAACATCTACTCAATCTACTCAGTCAAAAAAGATAACAGTGTGTTAGGAAACATTAGGAAAGGGATGGCCAAAAAGAAGTAAATGCCTCTGTATAAATCCATGGTATGCCAACACCTTGAATACTGCAGGCAGTTCTGGTTGCCCCATCTCAAAAAAAGACATATTAGAAATGGAAAAGGGACAGAGAAGGACAACAAAAATGATTAAGGATGTGGAACAGCTTCCATATGAGGAGAGATTAAAAAGATTTTCAGCTTGGAAAAAAGAGATAACTAAGGGAGGTTCTGATAGAGATCTATGAATGGGATGAAGAGGATGAATAAGGAAGTGTTGTTATTATTGGGAAGTGGTCACCCGATTAAATTAACAGGCACCAGGTTTAACACTAACATAAGAAAGTACTACTTCACACAAGGCAGTCAACTTGTGGAATTTGTCAACTGGGGATGTTGTGACGGCCAAAAGTATAACTGGATTAAAAAAATTAGATAAATTCATGGAGGATAGGTCCATCAATGGTTATTAGCCAAGATGGTCAGGGACACAACCCCATGCACTGATTGTCCTTAGCCTCTGCCTACTTGGCCCAGCCAGGGGATGGATCACTTGAGAATTGCCCTGTTCTACTCATTCCCTCTGAAGCACCTGGCATTAGCCACGGTCAGAAGACAGGATACTGGGCTAGCTGGTCCCTTGGTCTAATCCAGCATGGCCATTCTTAGGTCCTAGAAGTTCACATGGAAGCTTAGGGGCTGTGGTCCCACTTCTGCGCCCTGTCAATCCATGTCGGATAGGGATCAGACAGTAAGTTGGGAGCCTCCACACATAGTGGTGCCAGGGGCACGTGCACCCTGCGCCCCCACCGCAGTCGCACAGAGAACTGGAGCCCAGCTGGCACAAGGACCCAGGAGTCCCGACCCCCAGCCACAGGAGCGTCAGCCGCGCCCGCTCTGCCACCCTTAACCCAGGTCCCCGCTCACACCTTTGCTCGGCGGTATCATCCCTCCCTCCCGCTGCCACCCAGCGAGCAGACCCCTGGCCCGGTCCCGAAGCCGGCGGCCCCGATCCCCTGTGCCATTCCTCTCCATGGGTACCCCATCTCCCTTCCCAGCGGCTGGGGGACTCTCCCCGGCCGGGGCGCCACCTCCTCACCTTCAGGTTGGCCCGGAGGCCGGCGGCTTTGGCCACCTGCTGTAGCTCACTGTATTTGAGCGACTCCAGCTGCGGCAGCGAGGGCGGCTCCATGGCAGCAGGACTATAGCAACTACCGGGACCCCAGCAGCCGGTCTGTGAGCGCTCCCCGGGGTAACCGCCGTGCCCGTGCTTCGAATCTCGCGCTCAACTGACGCGAAGCAGCTTCGTCCCACCCCCCACCATTCAAACTCACCCGTCCCGCCCTGTCATTGGCTGAACAACCTACCAGCGGAGGAACTGTGAGACACACCGACAGCCAATGGCATCCTGGGGAATGCCGTTTGTTTTGTTTAAACACGATAGGCACATGTACACAGTCTATCAATTTAAAGACCCGCCCTAGCCCAAATTATCGCTATCTGATTGGGAAGTAGAATGATTGGTATCCCCCATCGTCCAATGGCCGGAGGAAGTTATTTCCTTGAGGCGAGGACCTAGTCAAGTGATTGCTTGTATTCCGTCCAATCGGAACGCAGAGCTATAGGTAGTACTCCAATTGGAACAGGAAGGGGGCGGGCATTGGGTTCGAATCCGGGCGGGAGCGGGAGGTCGGGCACTGCGGGGGGAGAAGAAGAAGATGGCAGTGCGGAGGTGCATCCAGCGGCTGTTCCAGGAACCTCAGGTTGACGGCGCCATCACCTTCGAGCGACCGGGCCCTGCTCTGCAGAGCTGGGGCCGCCCATCGCGGGAGGACGCGGGCATGCCGCGCGGCGGGGAGCTGCAGCGGGAGCCGAACAGCCCCGGCGGCGGGACGCTGCTGCCCCGAGGGCTCCGGCTGGAGGAGTGCGCCCTGTTCCACTGCAGGGGCTGCCGCGCGGTGCTGGGCGACTCGCTGCACCTCTGCGCCCAGGAGGACCGTTGCCTGCGGGTCCTCGTCTGCTTCAGTGAGTCCCCGGAGAGCCAGACTCTGGGCCTGGATTCACTAGCGCTCCCTTGGCCTGAGTGCCTGTGGGAGCCCCGGGTCAGCCCCGTGGGCTGGGCAGGGCTACCTGGCACTGGCGCTGATGTGCCCCTCCGGAGAGGGATGCGGCTGCTGCGGCCCTCAGTGATCTAAGGGCGGGCCTAGCATCCTCTCCATGGAGAGCAGCGTAACCAGTGGGCTACGCCAGCCCGAGTGAGCTGGTCTGGTAGCTCCTTGTTTTCTCTGGGCCACCAAATGGCCCTAATGCGTGCTCGGAAAGCACGAAATGTTGGGAGACTTCATAAAACGTGGCATCAGTTTCAGTTCTGCTCTGAAGTGACATAAAAACAGTAACTCCCTCTTAGCTCTACTCAGCTTGCAAGTGAAACAGCAGACCTGTAAAAACTCAGTCGGGACATAAGTGACAGTAAAGCTGCTCCCTTCCCCTCACATTGCCCCCGCCCAGCGCCTGTTAGTTTCATTCCCACTCAGATCTGTCCGCACTGTCTGCCAGCTGTGAGCTGTCCCTTCCCTTTTCCTTGTGCTCCAATACAGGATACTTTCACTAGAGCAAAGTGGAATTGCATGAGTCTTTAAATACACCCGTTTTTGCGCTAGCGGGTGGCTCCAGCAAAAAGTCAGTATTCTATTATGCTTACACAAATTAAATATTACAAAACATATTTGAATCTGGGATTCAGTCACATAGTCTGAATAACAGCATTGGAGGATTTAAATTTTCTATTAATGCAAACATTTAAGTCGATGCAAACATTTAAAAAAATCTACTAGGATTAAAATGTTTTTTTTTCCATTAAAATAAATATAGAACAAAAATAAATCTTTCCAAGCCTAAAGATAGAAAGTTCAGAACCTTAATGTTGGGGAACATATAAAAGTATTGGTGAATGATCAGTGGTGTATGACTATCTATGGGTTTATCTTCTCAGAAGTCACAAATGATGTTGTTTTGGACGATTCTTTAATGGTCGGTATTGAAGGAGCCCTTCTAGGATGGTAGGTACCTCAGATGTTGCTTTTTGCTTTTGGTATTAGTTCTCAATTTGAGATGGTCACCAAGCAGAGCAGAAAGGCATTAATGTGTTGCTTCTGAATTTTAGAAATGTCTCTGTGCCAGAAGAAAATAAGTTTCTAAAATCCCTCCAGCTCCCTCTTAGAGGTGTCTCATAGAATTGACAAATAATCTAGTTTGGTTTTGGACATGTCCACTGCTTTTTCAACTGAGAAAGCCTTTGTAAATCGATAGCCTATATTCCCCCCCCCCCCACCGCAAAAAACCAAAAAAACAAAAAACCTAAGTTTTTGCCTTATTTACCCTTGAGGTGAGGGGGGATCAAAAAAGGAAGCAATCTCTATCAAAAATAAAGGTTTATATACCTGTTAAGATGGAAAGTCTTTTTATATTCTTTAATAGTGAAAGTGAACAAGTTTTGCTGGTAGTGAATTAAACGATCAGTAGAAGCTGGTTCACCTAGATAGGATAATGTTTTTTCTTTACCTATTAAGGGGTGAATCTAATGGGAGGGAAATAATGAGTTAATCAAAACTGCAGAAAGGGAAGTGGCTAGAGAAGAGTATCTTTGTCAAGCATGGTTTACAGTGTTTTTATTAGACTTTACAGAAGAAAATAAGAAACTGAGTTTGAATCAACTTTCAAAGTTGAGTAGCTGAAGCAGCTTGAGCTGTCTGCAGATTTGAGGAGGCAGCCCTGTGTCTGTATTGTGCTTGATTCATATTTGGAAGGTTTGTCACAATTATAAGTGTTCAAACTTTGCTTTAAAAAAAGTTTCTTATTCTGCAAAAGGTGATAGCACTTGCTTTCTACTCCCCATGAGGAAGTGAATTTTTCACAGGCATCTTGCACAGGTTGTAATTCTTACCTGTTACCACTCTTGTGGCCATTTTTAGCTTTTCTTCTCTAATGGGGTAGGAGGGACAAGACAAAAAGGAAAACTTAATGGTTGTATAGCTAATGAGTTGATGATGTTATGGTTACACCTACCTCAGTTTCCTCTGTGCATCTTTCTATTTTTTGTTTTCATTTTTAAGTCTGTCTGAAATTATTTTCTCTTTAAAATTAATAGATGTGTTTCAGTAGCAGCAGAGTGTCCTGAAATGACCTTTTAAGTTAGATTTCAGTTTTCATATTTTAACCTCAGCTTCTGGGGTTTTCCAAACTTTTGAGTGGGTAACAGTCTTTGTATTAAAGGCAATCTTGTGGACCATCTGCCCCACTGCTTTGTCACAGAGGTTATGGGACTCCTATTATAGTGCTTGCTAATATGGAGAAGTAATAATACATGTATTGTTATGGCCTGATGGCACCAGTAAGCAGTGTTTGGACTACAGTTTGGAAACCTCTGCTCTACGGAAACCTTTTCTCTCTCTTTTCAGCGCTTACTATGCATTGTATTGTCGTTCGTGTGGATTAATGGTGGGCTTCAGCCTCTATTCTGCCTTTGCTGCCCTGGTTCATCTGCGAGGCCTCTTTTGTCTTTTCAAGGACAGCATCCTCTGGTTAGTACACACCAATATGATGGAGAGTGACAACTTAGAAATTAGGTCCAGAGCAGAGCTCTTCATGGGAATGGAGGGAATACCAATATAAGGAATAATATTTTGATTTGTATAAAACAAGAATGGGAAATGCAGGTTGGTGATATTTTCTTCTGCCAGTGAAAACTGATAATATCAAAGCTAACCTTGAACTGCTTGTTCATAGTTTCTCTTTCTGGTAATAAATGCAGGTCAATCAAAAGCTGTGTGAATTCTAGTAACAAAAATGCTTCCTGTGGAAGTCCTTACTTTGTCCATAAATAGCAAAATCCTCAGCTACCAGTCTACTCTACATTTTTTTAATGTAGTGCTGAGAAGCTTATAAGAAGGCACATTAAACTTGTCGTCTACAAACATTCCAGTATCATTACAATCCTTTTTGTTTAGAATGACACCGGCTAAGTTTTATAATGTATTGATTAATGTATATTATATTACTCTACCTTATACCACCGCTAGAATGTAGCCACCGTTGTGCACTCTCCACCTGCAACATCTATGTAAATTCTTGGAGAAATTATTTGGCCCTTGCTTTCTATTGCAAGGGTAATAGAAGTAGAGAGAGTGCAACTTTCCAAATTAATACATCTAAGCTAATACATCTGTATTGCTTGAAGACCATTTCTAGCCAGCCTAGTCATAAACACTAAGTTTTGTTCCTCACAATACAGAAATATATCACAATTGTATATCACTTAACTAGAATTGAGTCAAACTTACTAATAGATTGTTATAATAGCATGCTGGTTGTCAAGCAAAAGTGATCTTTTTAGACTGAGGGTCTATCTGTGGCAGCTATAAATTGTAGTTGGTGAAAGAGAGATTAAACAATTGAGGAAAATGAAAACTTTATTCTATTTTAATATTTAATGATTACATTGACTATTTTTGGTCACAGTTTGGCACCTGGATTAATTTCTGCATAAGTACCTTTTTATAGAATGAATGTTTCTCTGGTTTTTATTACTATTCTCTCTTTTGACTTCTGTTTTTCAGTTATCTCTTAAAAACTAAAGCCATAATAGAGGCCTCTGAGATGAACTTTCCTGCATTGAGCCTAAAGGAACATCTGGGAAAAGTAAAGTTTTTTTTGTGATTTTGTGTGTGTTAAAATGGGGGGAAGGCAAATTTCAGACAAATTAAGTTTTCAGCACCACCCCAATACACTAACCTATTAGAACAGTCATTCTTAAAAATCCCATAAACAAATGGATGTGCATGTTCTTCTGGCACAGGACAGAAACTTATCTTTAAAGGGGATTAAAGGAACACAAGCAGGTTTAATTTAACCTATAGTTCTTGTCTGTGTCAACATCCTGTTGTTAAACTGAAGAAAAACAAATTTCATTCTTCACCACTGACATTTACCTTCTGCATCAAACTTAGGATGGACAACAATTAGTCAAAGTCTTATCTAATTGACGTCTATGTTCTCCTATATTGCAACATTTGGGCTGTGCTAAATGTAGAAAAATGCTGCTCCCTTAAAATTTGGTTCTACTGTCTTTTATTTAAATCCTGTAACTGCTTTTACAGTACCTATATTTTAGGCCTAAATTAGTTTGAATATCCCTTTTTCTTCAAAATTTATTTCTCCTAAGTTGTAAACCACTTCTGCCTTTGTTTTTGTCTTTGTTTTCTGGTCTGAATATGAAATTGGGCCGGATGTGTTTTCTTAAGGCTTCTCTCCTCCTGCAAGTCATCATCAGGCCTTCCTGGGTACATCTATGTATCAACTAGATACCCCTGCAGCTGGCCCAGGCCAGTCAACTTGGGCTTGAACTGCAGGGCTGTTTCATTGCTGTGTGGACTCCCAGGCTTGGGCTGGAGTCTGAGCTCTAGGACCATGTGAGGTGGGAGTGTCCCAGAGCTCAGGCTGCAGCCTGAGCCTGGAAGTCTACACAGCAGCGAAACAGCCTCAGGAGCCAGAGTCGGTTGGCCCTAGTTGTGTAGATGTACTCTCTGTGACCTGAATAGGGAGCATTCTGTTTTTCACGGTCACATTAAACACTTTAAAGAGTCAATTGTTGCAGCCCTTGTTCAAGCAAAACTTCCACTGAAATCAATCAATATTTTGCTCAAATAATGGTAGCATTTGATCAGAAGTGCAAACAATGTTTTTGAAAGGTTTGCTTACAAGGGATGTTGCTAGAATGATCATAGGATTGAACTCTTTATGGACTCTTTGCCATTCATAAAATAATGACATGTGCAGGACTCTGTTTACAGTGGTAACCTGATGGTATCGCAGGTTCTCCTTCAAATAATTGTCCACACAGATTCCACTTGGGGTGTCCACTTGGGCGAGATCAGACACTGTTATTAAAAAGAATCCTTTATGACTGCACCTATATCCTGGATGTCTTATTGCCCTCTGTAGTTGGGGACATAAACGGTGGAGAAGCCTCAGCCATCACTCAGTTCCTTCTTACCACCTGTGGCTGCAAGACAGAGCCCCTTTAGTGTCTGCATCCTTTGCGACTTTAGCTTTTGCATTTCTATAGTTACTATTTATTCTGTAGCTTACTTTTACCCACTGGTTTTATTAAAAAAAATATACCCCCATATAATACCTTAAAATGCTTGACATCAAATCACCAGGGTTGAAAACATGTCCATCTTGTGATGCAGCAATGCCCATTATTAATGGATATTCTAGGTGTCTAATTTGCCTAGGAGGGGGATATGTCTCGGAGTGCTGCTCTGTATTCCACTCCTTTTCTAAATGTGCTTCAGCAGACAAGGGAGGAAAGGCTTAAGCTCTTTCTTCTGGAAAAGCTTATGCAAGCCTCACTGGATCGGCAGACCCCTGGCATAACTTCACCAATTAGGTCAGTCACATGCCTCCAGAGCCCCAGTGAGCCAAGGCACCACTCTCAGCTCCTGAGCCACCTTTTAAGTTCTGTTCGTCCACCACATTAACATCTACTTCCAAAAAGGGGCTTCAAGGAGAGCCGCTCCTGGGATCAGCGCAGGTACCACCCCCTTTCCAAGCAGAAGACAGAGATCCTTTCCGAAGACTATTTCTGTGAAGAGCTTGAAATCAGAGTCCTGCTTCAGTACCTCCATACTGAAATCAGTCTGATGGTTCCTTTTCAGCACAAGGACCTGTGAGCACCAAGTGCTCTGTATGCAGCACTGGCCTCTTCAGTACTGTCTGAAACAATCACACCAAATGTCTGAGCACCTTGGCACCAGTACAACTTCAGTGCTGGGCCTAAAACAAGGTCTCTTGGTGCTGTGGAGTCACCTTTTATAGAGAGACTTGGAAAGGTGATCACCAAACCCTCAACTTCTCACCCAAAGGTTCACTCCTTTTTGTCTTTCTCAATAGAACACATCAGGCCTCCTCTCCTGAGCCTCCCCTTCCACCCCCTGTGGGTAGCACAGTGGGAATTGGGCTGGGAGTCTAAGGATTAATCTCTGAAGGGTGTCAGGAAGTCATTGGGGTCCTGCAGGGAGCACTCCATTGGTATTCACCCATGTGCCCTCCGTCCCACTGCTCTACCAGGTTTGGCCATACTTGTCCCCCTCAGCTGGGAAACCATATTCTAGGAAGTCAGAATCCTTCGCAGTCTACAATGCCAGAGCTCTGTCACCAAAGAAACCACTCCAACCTGCACAAGTACTGTCCTAGCCACAATTCATGAAAGTTGAGGAAGAATATAAGGAGACCACCACGCTCCTGCACAACCACCTCATGCCGTATCCTTGTGCTCGTCCATATGAAGCAGTTAATCCTCTATCTGTTGCCTCATTGGATGAGCTAAAAGTCTTCCAAGACCTGATGAGATGAATGGTGGAGATGCTGGATACTGTGATATCCTGCAGACTTCATCTTCAAGGAGATGGGTTAAAATAAGTGGTGGACTGCTTGATCCAGCCAAGATAATTTGGCATACACGTGGCTCAGTTCCACTTACCTCCAATAAAACCATAGGAGGGTACCAGGTATCAGCCACGGGATTTGAATATTATCAGCATCCTACTTCAGGCACTCTGATGGTATAGGCATTTTAAGTAAATCTAAACATCAAGGCCAGCTGAAATCCATCCCTTGAGAGAAGGACCTCAAAAAACTAGATCTCTGGTAGAAAAGTCTACTTGTTGAGCCTCCAGATGAGAATAGCAAATTACCAGGTGCTACTCAAAATATGATTCTTTGATTTGAGATCAGTTTTCCAACTTTCTCAATAAATTCTTGAAGGAGACCTAAGAGAATTCAAAATCTCTAGTGGCAGAAGGTCAGCTTATAGGCAGCCTGGTACTTCAAGCAGCATTAAATATATCTGATATGGCAGAAAGAACCATGCCCATTGCTGTCACAATAAGAAGGTCCTCTTGGCTGCAAGCATCTGGGATCCTGAGGGAAGTCTAAGTTACCATTAAGGACCTCCCATTTGAGGGAAACTAGCTATTTAACAGTGGCACAGATGAGCACTTCCAACCCAGAAAGACTTGTGAGTGACCCTGCAATCCTGGGGACTAGAACATACAGCACCAAAGAGAGAGCAACAGAAGCATCAGCTGTTCTATGGTCATTTGTCTATCACAATATTATTCTCAGATTTTCAGCACCCCAAGAAAGAGGCAGAGACTTCACCTGAGGCAAACCGCTGCCTCTTCCTCAGCTGCCTCACAATCTAGGGCATCCAACAGGAATCAAATTGGCAACAAGGACGACCCATCACTCTCACCGATCTTGGGAGACAGGCCAGTCCTTGCTTACAGACAGCTCCCCAACCTGAAGCAAATACTCACCAGTAACCACACACCACACAACAGGAACCTATCCTTGCAGCAAAGCCCATTGCCAACTGTGTCCACATATCTATTCAGGGGACACCATCATAGGGCCTAATCACATCAGCCACACTATCAGAGGCTCGTTCACCTGCACATCTACCAATGTGATATATGCCATCATGTGCCAGCAATGCCCCTCTGCCATGTACATTCACCAAACCGGACAGTCTCTACGTAAAAGAATAAATGGACACAAATCAGACGTCAAGAATTATAACATTCAAAAACCAGTCGGAGAACACTTCAATCTCTCTGGTCACTCAATTACAGACCTAAAAGTGGCAATATTACAACAAAAAAACTTCAAAAACAGACTCCAACGAGAGACTGCTGAATTGGAATTAATTTGCAAACTGGACACCATTAACTTAGGCTTGAATAAAGACTGGGAGTGGATGTGTCATTACACAAAGTAAAACTATTTCCCAATGTTTCTTTTTCCCCCCTACTGTTCCTCACACGTTCTTGTCAACTGCTGGAAATGGCCCACCTTGATTATCGCTACAAAAGGGTTCTTTTCTCTCCTGCTGGTAATAGCTCACCTTACCTGATCACTCTCGTTACAGTGTGTATGGTAACACCCATTGTTTCATGTTCTCTGTGTATATAAAATCTCCCTACTGTATTTTCCACTGCTCAAATAACACGGCTGCTACTCTGAAACTGTCAAGGGGCTGTCTGGACCACCTTCAGATCCTTCCTTTTTCACCCCAGCCTGGCAACTGCCTTACTTCCAAGAAGCCTAGGCTAGGATAACCTCAGACTGATTAGTCCTCAAGATAATCATCAATGGGTATCTCTTCCAATTTTAAACTGCTCCAATGTCCTCCTAATCCTCCTAGTCTCTCTTCAGGAACCCTCCCATGCGGGAGTCTACCTCCTGCTTCAACAAGTCTCTCATATGACTGGGAGCAGTGGAGGAAATGCCTCCAGATATCTGTGGCAAGAGCTTTTATTCCCATTGGGATTAGGAAGTAAAGAAGAGGATGGGTCTCTATTTCTCTGTCTTTGATGTTTTAATGCTTTCATCCACCATTTCATGTTCCACATGCTTGCCCTAGATTCTATAATACCTTCTTTGGATCCAGTGGTCTGTAGTTCTCAACTTCAGGATGCCTATTTTCACACTTAGATTTATTAAACTCACAGAAAGTAGCTGAGATTCATAGGAGCATCTCATTAGCAATACAGGGTCCTACCCTTTGGCCTTTCCACCGCTCCGTGAGTCTTTAAAGTTCTTAACCATGGTGGCAGCTCATCTGAGAAGGCAAAGAATCCAGGCATACCCCTACTTAAACTGGCTCATTTGAGGGAAATTCCCATAGCAAGTGATCAGCTATTTTCATGTGTCTTTTAAATCTTCATCTCGCTGGGCCTCAAGGTCAGAGACAAATCCACAATTGCACCAACTCAAAGGATAGAGTTCATCATGGAAGTGATTAGATTTCACACTTGTGGGAGCATACCTCCCTCAGCAGAGATTCCAAACTATGACAGATATCCGACAGCTCCAAGCACTCTCCAGTTCATGAGTGAGGACCTGTCTACTTTGTATACTGTGTTGTAATTGAAATCAATATATTTGAAAATGTAGAAAAATATCCAAAAATATTTAATAAATTTCATTGGTATTCTATTGTTTAACAGTGCGATTAAAACTGCGATTAATTTTTTTGAGTTAATTTTAATGAGTTAACTGCGATTAATCGACAGCCCTATTATTTACCTTACAGTAACACAGCAGATTCCATGCCTGGCCCTCCTTCCCTGCTAATTCAGAGTCCTGTTGTTGTAGGATTCTTATTAGTGAAGGGTGGTTGAGGCAGCTCTCCCCTTTATGCCCTCTGCTGAAGAGGCAAGAGGGCACTCAGGGTGCAGGCACAGCTACAAAAAACACTGCTGTTCAAAATAATTTGATCTTTGGCACTGGTGCACCAACAGTGGAATCGGGACAACACATCTCAAAGAACCACAGTTACTGTAGGGTATATAACTGTTCTTTACCTACCCTTAATTTTTAATTTATTTTTTTTCTAGCTGAAAGAACAACTTGTGGGGGTCCACGTGCGTCTAGAGTTACTGATTAAGAGGCTGGAAGAACTGAACCAACAGATTAACGTGGCTGACAAGCAGGGCTATGCATCAAGGACAATTGGCCTAAAGCCAGGATTTGCAGGAATCAAGTCAAACCATTAATATGCCATCATAGAATATGGAGCCATTTGTGTATAATTGCAGGTTTCTTCATTGTGGTGAACAAAGCGGTTTGAAATCACCACCACCCTGAAAAATGTCAGAGAAAGCTAATTTGCTACTTTGTATATGTGTGAAAAGCGTTTGCTGAAATATAGCTCAGACTGGTGAAGTGGACTGGATTTTTGAGAAGCAAGAAACTATTTCCTCCTTCTGCGACTTCAAAACAAATACCTCATCCTTGCAGAACTTCCATTCTTGGAGGTGTAATACAGCTTGTACTGTGGTTCTTCCTGAGCAATGTATGGTTTAAAAACCAGCTGTTGGAAACTAAGATTTTAAGTTCCTGAGTGATTCTAAATATGCTACCATGTGATATTATTCAAGATCAGCCATTATACAATGTTTTTAGTGGGGGCTGAAACCCTGATATCATCTCTTCATGTAGAGGAAATGTTCACAGGAGCTAGGCCTTGATCCAGATGTCTTCCTGTTGAGTCTTGAATTGGTTCTTTCTCTTGTTGTGGATTTAATTTATTTATTTATTTATTTAGTAAGTATGTGTGGGTATATGAGGGAGAGAGTGAGAGGGCTCTTCTTCCTCCCTGGCTGTGGGGGTAGAAGCTCTTATTTCTCTCTATACCTGGGAAGATGAAAGGAGCTGCCCTTTTCACTCCCCCTCCACAGAAGGCATACTTATGTTTTAAAGCCTCCAATACGTTTGGAAATTATGCCTGAAATTCTGTATCAGGCATAGAGGGGAAAGTACTTACGTGCTCATTTTAATTCCATTGATAAGTGATTTTTTTTCCCCTCCGCGCCGAGCAAAGGACTACAAGCAGTATTGGTTCTGGCCTGAGTTGCTGATCTCAGCAATCCTAGTACCTCATGCTTTTTCAGTTAGTGATTGGTTTGATTTTTCTCAAAAGTGAGCTATGTAGGGAAAATGCAAACTTCTAAATGAGAGAAGGGAGTCTGGGACTGCTGGAAAATAGCCCACTCCATGATACTAGAATGGTCTGGATCAGCACCTATTACATAATAAATCATGTGGAGTTTTTTGGTTACTGATCATAGGAAGTCTTTTGAAGTATCCATTCTGGTTAGGCCAAATACTTGGCAATAACCTAGAATAGCAACAGCTGTGTTTTGAGGTACTCAGACTGAAATAGGAGAACTTAATATCTCCTAAACTAGTGCTACATTCAAATCTTGTAAATTACTTACTACATTTTTAAGATGTAAAATTGTGTATGCTCCACAACCATCACAGGAGCTGATACTCCAATATATCATAGTATTTTTCAATAGTAACAGAATTCGTAACTAGAGGTGAAGTCAAAAACTAGGTGTGTGATGTAAACATGAGATTTTTGTATATGTATTTTGCATGTCAACCTATTTGTTTGAGACAAGATAGGTGCAATAATATCTTTTATTGGACCAACTTCTGCTGGTGGAAGGTACAAGCTTTCAAGCTACACTAAGCTCTTCTTCAGCTCAGTGTTGCTTAAAAGCTTGTACTTTTAACCAGCAGAAGTTTGTCTAATAATTTCCTGACCTACCTTGTCTGCCTCTTATCCAGGGACCAACACAGCTACAATATGCAGACAACCTATTTGTTCATACTAGCAGATTTTAATTTTATTTCCTCTTCTATAAGAGCTGTAGTCAGAGCCTCTCAGAGCAAATTGCTCTTTTAAATAGCAAATACTTCAGAAGTCCTTATTACAAAAGGTCCAAAGTTACTGTATACTACTTCACTAGTGTAAGAATAAGGGAATTTCTTGGCCATTGTTCAAGAAGTGATGACCACCAAAATCTATTTTATGGTCTAGGCTATACTACCAGCAATATATAGTTGATGTTAATAGACTTGTCCAAAGATCAAGGGTAGAGTATGATCTTAATATTGTAACTTCATTTTTCAGTTATTTGTTCAGCCTCTTAACTGTTGCATTCAGCGTTAATCTTGAAAAAATGCTTAACCGTGGGACTAATTCTCTTCTCCCCCCCCCCCCAATTTTCCCTCCCTTTTTGTCTCTTGTCCCCTCTATCTCTGCAGTAACTCCAGTTAGCTCCCCTGGGCTTTAGTCCTACCTCCTGTCTGCTAAGATTAAATAAATAATGTTTGTAAAAAGTGCCATGTTTCAGAATCCGCACCCTAATGGGGGAGCAGAGGTGTCGACGCAACCCACTGTTTCATTGTTGTTAACTTGGAAGAGAAGCCTCTGGTCAGTTACATTTTGTTCATGTATTCAGCATTATCTTTGCCACTGTTAAGGCTAAAAAAAATTTTATTTTTGTTTTTTGAAAGCTGAAATTCAGCAGAATCTGATTACCGGTATATTCTACAGCCCATGTGTATATCAGGCAGGTTTGATCTGATCTCTGAAGTAAGTCTAAATCCCCTTTCTCTTAGGCCAGTGGTTTTCAACCTTTTTTTTTTATTTATTTGCAGACCCCTACATTTTTAATGGAGGTGCGGACCCCTTTGAAAATCATAGCCAGTCTGTGGACCCCAGTTTGAAAACCACTGTCTTAGGCCATGTCTACTCTGCAGCTGTAGAGCCATAGATGCTTCCTATATCGACAGAAGGGGGTTTCACTTGATATGTAGTTAATCCACCTCTCTAAGAGATGGTAGCTAGGTCGATGGAGGAATTCTTCTTCATCTACACAGGGAGTAGGGGGAGGAGTAGGTCAACCTAACAATGGTGCGAAAATTTTCACAGCCCTGAAGTGACTTAGCTTGACTTAGCTAACTTTTCAGTGCAGAGCAGGTCTGGGTCAAGCGATCCGGGCCAGCCATGGCCTGGGTCTTTTATTCTAGTGTAGATGTACCCTTAATGTGTAAGGCACTGAACTGAGGTCCCGGGGTGGGGTCCCATACTGAAGGCAACAGGTTAAGGAGTCCCTCGAAGAATTTTGCTGTTGTAGGATATGTGAAGACCGAGAAACCGTCAGTTGACAAAGTAGAGTGCAGTGATGGCAGCTAAATGAACCAATATCAAAGTCAAGAACAACCCTAGCAATTTCAGATCTGTGATATCCACCCTCAGCTACCTACTAGGAGAATTAGTAGGAGATATGGAGCATTTCTGCAGGTAAGTCTTTTGTGGGGTAAATTTTCTATCTAATAGCACTGACCTGGACTTCAGGAGAACATCCCTGCTTTAGGCCCGAGAACCATCAGGGAGCCAGGCCTTGTGGTGCAGGGATGATAAGTTGGGGTGGGTTATGGAGCTCAACTCCTTGGTTAGGGGGGCTGTCACTAGAGGGAAGCAAAGAGGCAGACATGTTGCCAGATCAGTCAGGATTGGGAACCACACCTCTCAGCCACATCAGAGCTATGAAAATGGTCACTGCTTTCTCATTTCAGTTTGAGCAGGGCTTTGTGGATCAGTGGAGTTAAGGGGAAGATGTAGAAGAGACCCAAAGGGCAAGGAGGGTGTTCCCAGGGAGTTGCAACCATGTTCCACCACCTTAAGAACTGATGACATTTAGTGTTGGAAAATGTGGCGGAGGTCTACCTGCAGAAGACCCCAGGTAAGGCAGCTCTTGCCTGTGGTCTTGATGGAAAAAATCTGTGGTCGATCATGTTCTATAACGCCATCAGAGAGACAAGTATTCATGGAGCAATGCATTAGTTCCATTGCCTCACGAGCTCTGCGTAAGAATCAGGATTTTGCTCCTCCTTGGCAGATTATATAGTACATGCTCATTCAGTTGTCCAACATCGCTGTGGTTGGCCTTGAATGAGATGTTGGAAGTAAAGCCTAAGGTACTGCTCAAAGTTAGAGGACAACTGATGTGTAGCAACAACTGTAGTGGAGCCCATCTGTACTATCCTTTAAATGAGTGCCCCAGCGGAGAAAGGAGGTGGAGGTGAGAAGGGGATTCCCATGCAGACTGACATCCTTGCATCTAGGTGTCTCAAACTGGGTACACCTGAGAAGCTTTTGGTTTAAATGACTTGCCTAGCATCAGAGGAATGGGACAATTCAATTCTCCAGAGCAGCATTTAACTGCCTTAACCCCCTCTCTTTCTGCCATCCACTGCCTCCTTCAGTGCATGCTTTCCGGCTTCTGCAACAAATGGTCCTATAGGTGGGGTGGGGTCCTATAGGCAACAGCCTCCTTCACTACACAACTCTGACTCATTGCCAGAGGATGTCTAACCTGTGCACTGATAGGAGACAGGGATTCCTGTGGAAAAAACAGACCGTGATCATTAATTAAAGACTCTCTCAATGCATGCACACAAGGGGAATGAACTGATATTGCATAAGAAACCTTAATTCTGGCATTTCCTTACTTGAGTATTTGACGCTGCAAGGTTAATGTAGTTTGTGTATGTAGGTTCCTAGGTTTTTAAAAATCAAAATTCCATCATGTGGCATGATATTAACACCCACACAGGTTATCAGCAGTGTTGGAACCTTTACATCTACCACACCAACCTCTGCCAGTTGAGCTAACACAGTAACTGATTAGCAGTAGTAGGGTCTCATCCTTTCTGTGGACCAGTGCTAGATGGGGACTGGACACTCAGCCAATGGGTTTCCCAGATATTTGCTGACAGCTGATGAAAGCAATCTTGGGTTCCATTTCTAACTCTGGAGGGGAGTGTTTTCTAATGGTCACAGGCTCCTTTCCACCCCTTCTGTGTCCTAGTTCTGTCTCTTCCCTGCTCCTAATCCCACTCCCATCTTCCTTACTTAGCCATTCCCAGTCTGCCCATCACCTCCAATCATTGCCCCAGTCTCCTTGTCCAAACAGTCCCACTTCTCCCACGTATACATGCAGGTTCCTTATATAATTTCTTTCCCCAACTACACTGATCTCCAGTTCCATTCTCCCTTACCACTCCAACTCCCACTTTCAATTTCCCTCTCCCTTTTCAGTCCCAGTTTCTGTCCCCCTCTCTTCAGGCTACCTGTCCCAATCACACTGAACTTTTGTTCCCTCTGCATTCAAATCAGGCAACTTCCTCCTACGCACTGCTTTGGGGATGGGTGTGTGTGCATGTTGTGAGTACAGCATTACCCAATGCAGTCCGGAGCTACAACTGCAGAGTTAGTGGACTGAATCTTCAGAGGATGTAGCTGCTAAAATCTACTGAAACTGAGCAAACTGCGATTTTTCACAATGGATTTAACTTATGAAAATCTGTCCAAATTTGTTCAGGAATGGCAAAAGGCACATCCCTGACACAAAAGCCACTTGCCAAATTGGGTGCTAGAGATTTTCAAAGAAAAAGTCAGACATTTTTTTAAATGTATGCAATACAAGGTACATTTCCCTAGCTGTGCTTTTGTAAATGGCTGAATCATTTTGGCTCAAGTTTTCCAAAATAATTCAGCCTGAGGCACATTAAAGTTTTGGCAAAGTAGTTTATAACTCTGAAAACAAGGTCTTATAATGAGAAGGGTCGGGTAACCTTAACAGGCAGAACTACCAGTTCCACCTGAAACAACATGGCTACCTTCTAGCTTGTCTTTTTTCCTAACAAATGACACACAATGAGGTTTCAGTGCATTCTCAGCCCGTGCTGCTTTATTGCTAAAAAAAATTGTATACAGGTGCAGAGTTTCCAAGTTCATTTTTAAACAGTTCCTCTTTACAGTGTCAAAAGAATAAAGTCTTTTCTTCAAATCCCCAAAGATGCATAGATATAAAAGCAAGCTGCCTTTTGGAAAACGTCAACTATATACAGGGAGAAATTTTCAGTATTACCACATAAAACACAGTGCGATGGAATAAATGGTTTCCAGTGTTACCACTAAATTCCTTCACTAATCTTTCCTGTGCATGGTCTATTGAGTACAATGAATATGTGATCATACTATCAGAAGTTCAGTATAGGAAGTATTCTCTAGCCTAGTTTCCAAACTTACGGACAATTTTTTTTAAAAAAGCATCTACTCAATCCCCTTCCTGTTAGAGCTGAAAACCACCTTCAAAATTTCTCCTCTGCTCTTCCACCATGCTCCTCACAAAGAGTTTACTTACAATGAAGTCTTATTTCCTTTTTGTTTAGAAGGAAAATAAGTGTGTACTTGTAAATACACTAACTGCTTACCCCTCAGGCAATGTCTACACTCCAAATACTACAGTGGCACAGCTGTAATGTACATTACAGCAATGGAAGAAGTTTCTCTGTCACTGTAGTAACTCCACCAACTTGAATTCTTAAGCTAGCTACTATCACTCTTTGTGTACCTAGCCATAGGGGGTTTATGTCAGCATAGCTGCAACATTCAGGGGTGGAGATTTTTCTGAGTGCAGTTACTATGTTGACCTAAATTTTAAATGCAGACCAGGCCTTATTTGAAAGAAAAAAGAAAAAAAAAAGGTACTAATGCAGGATTTTAAACTGAAGAGTAGTCCTGAAGGATGTCCAGTAGAGTTTAGTGGCATGCTTGACCACTTGGGCTAAACATGTTTTAACCATTCCTTTTTGCCTACAGAAGTTGGCCCAAAGGAAAAATTTCAACCATATTCTGATACTATAAAATACAGTCAATCACAGATTAAATCTTAATATTCCCTTTTTCATTTTGCAACGACTGTACATCTAAAGAGAGAACAACAATGAGAAAAAAATATATGGCCCCCCACACCAAGCCAGCATTGTGGGTGTGCTTGTATTACACTGGCTAAGAATGTAGACAGGAGTTAACTTGACCCATAAACCCTTCCTCTTGCCCCATTTTCTTTCTTCAAAGAAAGAGGTGGGAATTTCTGACAGAGGAATTTCCACATAAACTAGGTCCCTCCTGCAAAGTTAGATGTAGCCATAATAAGATAGAAGTAATGAATCTCGAAGGCTACGTGTCTCAAGTCTGAGAGCTTCTGAATTTACATGCTCTACACTAGGAAAAGCAGCATTAGTTCTTGTGCTCTGCTACAGATATCATAACTTTTTTTTTTTTTTTTTTTTACATTCTCAGCAGCAATTTTCCCCAAATACCCACAAAGTGGCTCAAGAAATATTCTTTGCAGAAAACATAGTGAAAGTTTGCAAACAAATAGATGGCACCTGATTTCCATTAGTTCTCTCATGTCAAAATTACTATTTTTTTTTAATCAGTTAAATTAAGAACAAAACATTGTCACCTATGTTGCTAGAGGTCAGGACGCTCATTGAGCAAATCTCATTTTATAACTTTTTCAAAGTTTTAGTCACAGAGCTCAACAAAATAAAAACACAAGTTTTATCAAAAATTTCACGTTCATTCCTAAAGGTTGCCATTACTGCTGGTTCATACCAGTATGCTTCAGTACAGTGGCCTATGTGGCTAAAGAGTTACCTGAAAATACGATTAAAAAGCTATTCAACACCTGAAATATGTGGACTGTGCTTATTGATTTCAACCCCTTGCAAAGAATTTACCTCACTAGGCCAAGACCTCTTTCACCTATTGTCAGGCAACTCCTACACTCAGTTTACTATGAGTCAGTTGTATGTTATCCAACTTGGATTTCACCTGTTGCCCTCCCCACACCCTGGGAAACTCTGCACCTTTCTGTTTGCTACAATTGCAGCAGATGAGAAATCTCATCTCGCCACTAAACATGCTTAGTTCATGCCCTGTTTTTCACATGCTCAGGGCACTAATGTGAACCAGGCAAGAGGTTAAAAAGGCGAGTTCTGCTGATCCTCGTTCCTGATATGCAGTTTTGGTGCCATGCTTCTGTCCCTATCTGTATAATCTGCCCCTTTCTCTACAGAGGCAGTGCATTCTTTAAAAACAAAATTTGAGAATCAAAGCAGTAAGTTCAAGCTATTGGTATATTAGTTCCTATTGCTTCATTATGAATAAATGCATATCTGAATTTACTGGTAATAACTATGTAACACTAGACATTTTGAATCATGCATAATTAGAATACTAGCTCTATAAGACTTGATTTGTGGGCCTGTGCCACTCTTCCTCAGTTTGTCCATGCAGTTCTTTGTGCCTAGGGCTTCACAAATGAACATTCTTTTAGTTGCTCTGCAAACACACATTCAGTTTGGAGGGAAAACAGAATTTACACAGGACATGCTACAGCAAGTTAGAACATCTAACAGTAAAGATAAAAGGTAAGCCTTAGAGAATTTGAGTATACTGTGACTGCTTGGTACGTAGTGCCAGACATATCCTTTATTTATGCTGCACATGTATACACATTATTCTAAAGTCAAACTTCAGGAAAAAGTGCAAAGCAGACTGAAGGAAAATGGGGGTGGTGGGGGTGGGTGTCCATAGGTAGCATTCTGCACTGCTGTGTGAGACACCCAGGTTCCGCTGCTGGCCCTTTGTGCCTTAGCCTGGCCAGTTGTGAAGGCAACATGCTGAACCTTTGGGAGGAAAGGCTACACCTTGAATTGCCCAACATATAGCCCTCTGGCGCAAGTAAAAAGCTGTACAAATGGGCTTGGAAGGCAATCTCAGCTAGTCTCCATTCACAGCTGAAAGGATGGTCACTGCAATGCAAGGAAAAAAGGGGTCTCTAAGAGCACTGAAACTTCCTCAGGAAAGGTTCTGTTCTCCCATTATTACTGAGGAGTACTTCCATAAAACCCTGAAAATAACCTTCACAGCAGAGCTGGTAGCGAAGCCCTGTTTAAAATATCATTTTCCTGAAGCTTGTCACAGCTCTCTATTCCCAGAAACTTGCCACAAGGATTTCTTAGTGCTGAGAAGGTCTATAACAGCCAGCTGTATCGAGCAAGAGCTGCAATTCACAGGATAGGTACTGGCTAGAACTTCTCCAGCAGCACCAATGAGCAAGAAAGCAGACCACAGGTTTCTGCACAGTCCACACACTTATGATCTAGACTTAGCATTGCTTAGACCTAGTATTAGCATGCCACTACTTGAAAACCATCACATTATCTGAACTTTCTGCTTTGTTTTGCAAGCAAGGAAATCAAGGGCTTGGGAGGGGAAAAAAAAAATTATACCACAGCTCAGTGGCCTCAGGGCGGCAGGATCTCTGACGTTGCTGCTGTGAGCAGTCTTTGGAAATTTAGTCACCCCTGGAGAATAGTTCACCAGAAAGTCTGCAATGGCAGCAACAAGCAGATAGACAGCCTTCAAGTTTTCATTGTAACTGTGTAACACAGCCTTGCAAAACTCTACTCGGCTAGGAAAAGTACATATTCTGGAGATATGAGCAAGATAGTGTTTTCATTATTATGGTAAAAGACTGGCAAGCAGATTTTCGCAATTGTATAAGGCTGGTCTAATACCATCTAGTATGCCTAGGACATGATCAAGTTAAGGTCTCTTCTTGGTATGTTTCCTGTTTTAATAATAATTTAATGGCTGGAATTTATTTCAAATCACCATCTTTTAGATCACAGGTTTTCATGTGCAAGACTACTATTGGATATGCCCTACTTGCCAACACTTAACTACTTATCCATACATCCATCTTGGTTACATTAGATTAGGGGTGCCCACATTTTGCCCCAACAGAGACTCATGTTATTGACTTGCCAGGGGACAAATGGCCCCACCTAGTTTACCGAATAATGAAGAAAAGTTCAGCCACTCTCAGACACTACAGATGGTAGCATGCAATGTCCCATCCTGATCAAAGAGATTAAGCCACCACATGGATCAATACACACTTTGGTTTAATAATTCAATTCAGGACAGAACATGGCATGCTGAGCTGTATATTCTCTGCAGGCTACACTTCTGTATTGAAGACAAGGTCAGCTGTGGGTTGTATTTTAAAACTCCATGGCTCTTTTGAGTGCCCCTCTAATAGTTGCCAGGGACAAAGACCGCAGCAGCAGATCAGTTCTCCTCTGCCTTACCAGAGAATCTACTGCAATTGGCTTTGCAAAACTCAAAGGGTGAACAGAAAAGTTTTAATCTTACATGGAAGCGTATGGCCGGTTTGTACTTAAAATTTTAAAAGAGGAAGAAGGACAGTCTTTTGAAAGAAATAAATCCTGCAATTCTGTCCCTGCAGAAGAAACATTTGGTATGTCAACATTTTACAATACTTTCTTTTTAGGACCTGTCATATCTCTACTTAGTTTATTTTTACAAAAAACAAAAACCCCTCTCTGCAATAAAAGCTTTAAATCATGCTTTCCAACTGTGGGAAACGGGTCTTCTTTGTATCTCAGCACTTTCCTCTCAGAGGCACTGCACATGCTACACTACAAAACAAGCAATAGGGAAACCAGCCACTCATACACAACTGCCCACTCTTCCCCTACATGCACCAATTCAGATGCATGACCTATAGCTATCCAGGTTTTATACCAGGCTCATCACCATGGTATTTAAGCGCCATATTCCC
This sequence comes from Chelonia mydas, assembly GCF_015237465.2. Lineage (NCBI taxonomy): Eukaryota > Metazoa > Chordata > Testudines > Cheloniidae > Chelonia > Chelonia mydas. The sequence goes on from NC_051246.2 coordinate 72,544,537, forward strand.
TCAAAAGAGGGAAATAGTAAGAGGAATTCTTCCATCTTCTTGAAAAGAGACACTGTTCTCTTCATGCAACTCCCTGCAGCACAGACCACAAACTTATTTGGTTATTACCACTTATTCTACTGTACAATCTTGCTAATGCAAGTTAGTTACTATTACATGCAAAACAGTTATTGCTACTAAAATTCTAGTTTTATTAAATCTTTTTATGGCTTTGTTTGCATCAGGGATATTTCCCCCTACATACTGTGCTATTTTGCATTCCAGTTTCAGAGGTATTTTTTTATCAATTGATTCCCCCAAGCACTAAGCTACTTGATTCAATGGTATAGCTACTTTTATTCAGAACTGAACTAGCTTTGAGCACAGTTCCCCAGAGCTCTACTGTAAACAGCCCACCTGCCCAATATACATGGAGAGACGGAATATGCAGAGACTCTGTTTTTTATTACATAATTAACTCTGCAAGAATCACTGGTTTTGTATCTCAGTACATTTTGCCCATTTAATTAATCTAGATCAACTCAGAAACCCAAGCTACCCATTTTTCCCAGGTGGCCATTTACAGGCAGGGCTCAAGAAAAGATGCAGTACCCTCTCTTAGCTGACAGCAGTCTTTGTTATTTTTAAAACAGAGGTGGGTGAAAACCAATAGTGAGAGCAATTAAAAAGCTATTCCAGGAAATCAGACAGATATCATACACAGGTTGTTGTAAACCTGGGTTGGGAGTCATTTCCATCTCTTGCTTCAATAGTCCAAAAGGCCTTTTGAGAAAGTGATAAATAAAGTTAAGATTTTGTCACGATTATTTTTAGTAAAAGTCAGGAACAGGTCGCGGGGAATAAAAAAATGCAGGGAAGCCCATGATCTGTCTCTGACTTTTACTAAAAATAATGGGGATGGGGGAAACTGACCAGGGGATGACTGAAGCCCAAGCTCCGCAGGGGGGATGAGAGCCCAAGCCCTGCAGTTGGAGGAGGGGGAGCTCTAGCACCCACCATGGCTGACAGCTCTAGGGCCCCTGCCGCCTGCAACGGCTGATGGCTCCAGTGCCAGTGACTGAGAGCTCTGGGGCCCCCACCGTCCTTAGCAGGCTGACAGCTACAGGGCCCACTGCTCACGATGGCTCGGAGATGTGGGATCCCCACTGCCCACAATGGCTGACAGCAGTGGGGCCCCTGCCACCCGCAGTGTCTCGGAGCCCCCGCCGGCTGACAGCTCTGGCCCCAATGCCCCAGGCACAGGGCTGAAGCTGAAGGGAAAATGTCACAGAGGTCTCTGAAAGTCACAGAATCTATGACTTCCATGACAAAATCTTATCCTTAGTGATAAACCATTTGGATTTCACCTAGCTCAGCTTTCCATTCTCAGAAGGTAGAGGGAGAGGCATTGTGGAGAGAGAGAAAATTGCCACTCAGTTAAAAAAGAAATCAGATAGCTGGGAAAAGTACTGGAAGTGTCAATCTATAATTTAGGATGCTAAGTGCACAAAATTGAAAAAACCTGTAGACAGCAATTTGAATTTAATAATTTAATTAGTCTTACTAATTAAGTTGATCATTAGCATATCATTTTTTAAATAGAGTTATTTCTGCAAAATGTGAGTCTGCTCAACAGTTAATAGAGCTCATTAATTATACTCATATGAGAAGGTAGCAGAGTTGCCTATAAAACACGTACAGTGCCTCTTCAGCTTCTGTACGGTGGATGGGATAGGTAGTAATGAAGTGGTCTACACGAAGACAGAGTCTGCAAGAACAGTTTAGGGTGTTTCACTAAGACTAAAAGGAAACAAATACCACTGTCAATTTGGTGGGTGTCCTGGATTTGTCTTGCAGTTCACCTTGTATGGACGAAGAGATGATTTGTCTGGATGCTCACAGTCTACTGTTTAGCTTGGATAGACTTTACCAAAAACAAAACAAAAAAAAGTCAGCTATTATTCCACAAAGCCCTTCAAGTTAATAAACTCTGTTTCCAAAGATAGCATTGTCACTACCACTGCCTAAGGAGGATACTGCATCTTTAGACCACGTTCATAACATCTGTTACTGTCTGCTTTCTACTGTTAGTTACATTATTGTCAATAATAATTTGCCACTCTGAAATTGTAAAAATACTACTAGGCTCATGCACTGATCCTAACATGGCACTACAGTTTGCTACGAAGCACTAATGCTTATGGAACTATACACATCTCAAAATGGAAGACATTGGTGATTTTGTTGTTTTCAAACAACTTGTAACATCATTTTGTCCACAAGTATTAAAATATATATATATATATATGTATATATATCTATTGCACATGCCCCTTATTTATTTGTTTAACCTTTCATATGGGAAGATTTCCTGCCAACATGGAGAAACAGAAGCGGAGCAAAGAGTAAAGTCTAAAGGCTGAGGCAGTATTGCCTAATACAGCAGTTTCATAAAGAAACTGGCAGGAAGCATACTGCAGTGGGGTCTTCTGGGCATGCACAACTGCAGTTACTCCTGTGACAGCCACAGAACATTAGCCGGATTATAATTTTATCTTAAAAATTAATCAAGTGGTTACATGTTAGGGGGCAGGCAGGGAAAGTCAACATTTGCTTCCATTTCTCACTATGAGGCAGAGCTTGGAGACAATTATTCCTATCAATGTGGCAAAGTGGGCTAAAGTGTGTCCACCTCCTCCAGAGTCCATTCTCTGCCTTTTACAATATATGGGAAACAATATCAAATTTGCTATCAGGCTGTGCTAGAAACAGCTGCAAGTGGTTATGTCAGAAGGGAGACAAACAGGAGTCAGGAAGGCGAAAAGAAGAATCACCAGGCTTAAGAACAAACATTTGCCATAATGGATGCCTTCTAATCACATTTAAACCTGTGACATGGACAGCAGATATTTCCCTCACTAATGGCCTGATCTTGCCTCTACTGAAATCAATTCTAAATCCCATTGACTTCAGTAAGAGGAGGCTCTAAAAGGGAACGTATTTTTCCAGTTGTCTTTAACGCTCAAAAATCCAAATTCTGTTTGGCAAGGGACTGCACTGTATTTAAAAGAAACCAGCCCAACTGCCTACCCATGACGAATACAATTATTTCTCCAAGTGAACAGATAAACACAGCTGACTGGTGCATTGGTGCTTATTATATTCTGATGCCATTACATCTTGTATTATTTTCAACATGAAATGTACAGCTCAACATTCCCTACCCAATGAGTCTGATTTTCTCTCTAAGAGAGCACAAAACAGGAAACAATGTAATTAAACCTTATTGTCACAACACAAGTTCCTTGTGGCTCTATACAACTTTATTCCCAGGAGTGAAGAGCAGGACCAAAGCCAGTGCATGGGTTTGTTCAACTCCAGAATTTGTTCTCCTTCAACTTCCACTACAATAGATAGATTAGATAGACAGATTAGACAGATATAAGAAAAAGTTTCTTTAGAGATTCTCTCTTCCCCATCCTTTTATAATCCCTTCCCTTCTCTACCAGTCATAAAATGTTGCTCTCGCTACTTGTCACCAGGAGTTAAGTAGAATTGCAGCTGTTGGGTTTTTTGTTGTTGTATTTTTTTTTTTAAAAAAGCCATTTTTAGGTTGTCTGGCTCTCTCCAGCGGTTTTCTAAAAGAAAATAAAAAATAATATGAACAGAGCCTATACCCCTTTTCTGATCCAGATTTGAAATTATATTTTTTTAAATCAGCAAATCACATTTGCTAAATTCACATTAACACAAGCTTGAAATAAGGTGCACTACTAAGTGGTCCAGGTTCAAGTGGAAGAAAACAGATAAACCAATTATGGCCTTTCCACCAAGAAACCTCATTGACCACACAGACTACCACTGCAGCGAGCAACTAAACAACATAAAGCTTCTATCTCAAATGGAAGGAAAACATCCCGTATAAGTCACAAGTGATGGAGACAAAGACTCTGGTGTAAACACGTGAGAACCATGATCTCCTCCTTAGTTTGGGAAGAAGATACAGGAGGAGCCAGAAAAAGAGCGCACTTCCTTCAGCATTTCTGCTCTCTCTGAACTTGTTTCTCTATCAGACCTCCCATCACCTACACCCTGGAAGAGAACCCATCCCAGTATTCCAGTAGCCAAAGGAGAGTTAAAAACCAACTCCATCAGCTGTATGAAGAACTTATAAACTGCATCCAGGACGTTGAGGGGATGAGCTGGAGCATTACCCTTGTAGCCTCTCCCATCCCACCAGAGGTCAGTTCCTCTATTAAAAAGAAGTTCTGTTCCATATCTTGGATCATAGACAGTTTTTTTGTTCCTTTTGCTGCTGAAGCTGCTGGAGAAGACTGGAGGTACAATGTAAACCCAACACTATAGCATCATCTTTTGCACTAGGAGGTTCTCAAAGATTCACCTTCTTAGGGAAGGGGCTTGCTACAAAAGAGACAGTGCAGAGCAACTTCTTTTCCTGGTGAAAGCTCCTCACATTCACTGGTTATGTGGATTTACACATGCAGATGTTTTTGATCACAGAATGTGAGGATTCATTCATCCATGATAGACAAGGTAATTCTGTATTTGTTTCTGCGCATTAGCTGCTTCACGAGGTGACATCGAGACATTTATCTACAAAGTCAGTTCTTTGTTCTGGATTAGGACATCCTTATTAAGGGATTTTCCAGGATTGTGGGATTTTTTTTTTTTTTTTTTTTTTTTTTAAGTTTGTTCCTCATTTCAGGGTGGAAATCTGTTCTGGTTCTCTTGCTGCAACCTTTCACATATGTTGAAACAGCTTGGCACAGCATCACATGCAGATGCACTATCCATTTACTTGGTTCTCCAATAGGGCACAGTGGGAGAAGACGTTACACTCCTAAGATTATAGAAAGGAGATACCATTCAAGAAGACTGGTTTCTGTGAGAGCATGTCTGTAAAAATCTTCTCTAGGGTGCAAAAACAGAGCTCAAAAACTCTGAAGACATCACTTCAGGGACATATCAAATATTGATTTCAGTTGCTCGCTTGTAAGGGTTGGTTAAATGCTTGCTGTGTGCTCCTATGGCGGATGCCAGCTGGTGCAGGCTACACACATCAAATGGTGGTTTAAGAAGTTGAAACATAAAGAGAAGAATCTTTTCTCATTACATGCCATGGAGATAAGGAAAAGACTTTTCTTCACTAGTAGTGGAGCATCCACCTTTCACTGTCTATGATCAGTTTCTAAGCAAAAGTAACAGGATAACTTCCGCAGGGATGCCAGGAACAGACCTGAAAACACAAAAGGAAAAACAGAAGGAATAACAGAGAACAGAATGAAATTAACTCAAAATTAAAATGCTCAAAAGTTCACTTCTTCAAAATCTGATTTCAACTTATACAAGATCAGGATGTTGCACAAACTGCAATGATAGCGAGACTTAAAGTTCTTAGAGTTCTAACTTTAGAAGTTTCTAGACTGGCTAAGTAAACACTACAGATATAATGAACTAAAAACTTACTTGCTCACACAGAAGCAGTGTGTCCTGCAACAAATATCACACTGTTGGGAATGTGGTAGGTAGCTATATTGTTTCTTAATTGTGACCCAGAAATATGCTGTTGCAAGGGAAGTGTGGTGCCAGGAAAAGAATACACATATTGCACCTTGATTGTCTTTTTGGCCAAAATTTCAAAACAAACAGGTACCATAAACCAGGAGCTAACTAATCACAATCTACAAGACTATGAATACCACAAGTGAAGAAAGGTGTTCATAGTGGCTGTAAGATCACACAAGTTAGGTACTTTTCCTGTGCCCACTTGCTTTTCTTCATTCACTGAAGAGAGAGAATCCCAGTGTGACTACACCTATGCTCCTGCACCAGTAGCACTTTCTTGGCATATCTGATCATAGTGGCAGTTTGAAATGAAGCTTCTGTTTTAAACTGATGATGCAACTGTGTAGGGGCACAGCCATGTTGGTGCCAAGAGATCATTTTTCTCTTCTATGTCAGGAAGTCCATCAATGACCCTCTCTATGCTGCAATGTGGGAAAGGGGGAAGATTTCATATACACACCAGTTTTTATTCTTCCTCCATTATCCTCTTCCCCCTTTATCAGGTCTTTTCTTGCCTATGTCTCCCTCCCTGCTCTAGATCACCTTCATTCCTTGCTTGGCAGGTAGCTGAAATTAATCTCCTAGTTAACATTTTAGGGTCCCATATTGAAAGAGTGGGTGGATCAGAAAAACACAGCTATTGTACACATCCTTCTAACTTTCTCACCAAGGAGCTCAAAGCACTTCACAAATATTAACAAATTTCACATCATCATACCCATATAAGTAGGAAGGTCTTATTATTCTCATTATACAGATGGGGTAACTGTGGCAGAGAGGGTGAGTGACTTGCTTAATGTCACACCAGAAGTCTGTGGTGACCTGGAAAGAGAATCCAGTGTTTCCTGACTCCCTGTTCTATGCCTTAACCGCAAGAACATCTTTCCGCATTGCAAGAGACAAAAATGAAATCAAAGCCCTCGAATTAGTTGTTTAATATTTGACATTTTGACTATCAGCATAAAATAGAATGCAATTAGCATTTATTCTTGTTGGAATAAATCATTAAATCAGGCTCAGTTATCAGGAGCAGTTCAAGCAGACACTGTGGTAATAGTCCAGTACCCCTATAGCATGCCAAGGAAAGCCAAATCCCTCTGGGACTGACTTAAAAAAAAATCAGAAACAAAAAAGAAACAGATAGTTTATACCTACCCTTAACCTCATGGCCACACATGCCATCATTTTCCACCAAGAGCCTTTCCTTTCAGTTTGCTGATTGGCACTCAAAATGGAACACAAGTGAACCTGATTGGCACAACAAGATGGATAATAAATAAATAAAACAAACAAACGAGCAAAGCAAGAACAAAATTTCTGTTATCCTGACATTGTGCAGGGTACAAACACTAGGAAAAGAGCAACAGTGGTTATCTTTCAGGGATTAGTTAAGCAAGAATCATGATGTTACTCCATAAATTATTATACAGATGAATTAGTCTTTCCTTCCCCCGATAGGAAAAAGCCTACTGAGCCACCCTAGAACTAGCTCATCCATCCCAACAAATACCTCATTCTAAATGGTAGCAAAATGCCACTGGTTTTAAAGTTTAGTTTTCAATGGATTAAATGGGAGCAAATCAACTTTCCCCCTCACTTCTGGGGAGAAGAGCACCTACCCAAGACATTTCCAAAACGCTTTTGTTCAGAAACCATTCTGTCCCTGAGGTAAGAATATGCATGTTATTTAATAGATCAGTTGGTGAAATCTTTCACGTTAGTCAGTTTGTGCAACACTTACTCCTGGGGGAATCTGACACTACTGCGCGTGTGCATATTTAATGAGCCCCGCAGATTTCTAATTTTTCAAGCAGAAAAAAGTTTCTGCCAAAATGTTGCTACAGTTCTGCCTTTTGCCCACCGGGGACGCTGTGGCGATAGAACAAAGTTGCAGCTCCCCGCAAGGAGGGAAGAGAGAGCTGCCTTCGCAGCGCTTGTCAGGCCAGGTCAGGAGATGGGCTGTGGGGGGCAGGAGAGGTGTGTCAGACAGGGGCTAATAAGGGCTAGTGAGCGAAGACAGACTGGGGCAGGGGCTGAATGGGAGTGGAGGCACAGGGCCACACGGTTAGGGTGGTGCAAAGACACATGGGGATGTGGCGGGGGGGGGGGGGGTGAAGAGCTACACAGGGACAGGGGAGTGGCTGGGTGAGGGCACAGAGACACGTGGTGACAAGGGCAGATGTGCCTGACTGAATGGGAGAGGCTAGGGGTCAGCCAGGATCTGCATGGGGGAAGCTCCCTAACAATCCATCCCTGCCACACACACACACCCCAAAAAAATGGTTCCATACTTTTTCCACCCATACTCAACAGCCCTCCAAGTTCACACCCAGGCTCCTTCCCAGCAATTTCCTTCCCTCTCCCTCAGCTCCTCCATTACCCCTGACTCCCCCAAGCCTTTGCTCTGCTTCTGAGGGGTGTGAGAAATACGGTTCTGCATTGTTGTTTAAATGAATTAAGAACATAAGAATGGCCATACTGGGTCAGACCAAAGGTCCATCCAGCCCAGTATCCTGTCTGCCAACAGTGGTCAATGACAGGTGCTCCAGAGGGAGTGAACCTAAAAGGTAATGATCAACTGGTCTCTCTCCTGCCATCCATCTCCACCCTCTGATAAACAGAGGCTAGGGACACCATTCCTCACCCATCCTGGCTAATAGCCATTAATGGACTTAACCTCCATGAATTTATCTAGTTCTCTTTTAAACCCTGTTACAGTCCTAGCCTTCACAACCTCCTCAGGCAAGGAGGTCCACAGGCTGACTGTGTGCTGTGTGAAGAGCTTCCTTTTATTTGTTTGAAACCTGCTGCCCATTAATTTCATTTGGTGGCCCCTAGTTCTTATATTATGGGAACAAGTAAATAACTTTTCCTTATTCACTTTCTCCACACCACTCATGATTTTATATACCTCTATCATATTCCCCCTTAGTCTCTTTTCCAAGCTGAAAAGTCCTAGCCTCTTTAATCTCTCCTCATATGGGACCCGTTCCAAACCCCTAATCATTTTAGTTGCCCTTCTCTGAACCTTTTCTAATGCCAGTATATCTTTTTTGAGATGAGGAGACCACATCTGTACGCAGTATTCAAGATGTGGGCGTACCATGGATTTATACAAGGGCAATAAGATATTCCTCCATCTGATTCTCTATCCCTTTTTTAATGATTCCTAACATCCCATTAGTTTTTGACTGATGCTGCACACTGCGTGGATGTCTTCAGAGAACTATCCACGATGACTCCAAGATCTCTTTCCTGATTAGTTGTAGCTAAATTAGCCCCCATCATATTGTATGGAAAAAATAATACCAACTATACAATGTGTATCGCTTTACATTTATCCACATTAAATTTCATTTGCCATTTTGTTGCCCAATCAATTAGTTTTGTGAGATCTTTTTGAAGTTCTTCACAGTCTGCTTTGGTCTTAACTATCCTAAGAAGTTTACTATAGTCTGCAAACTTTGCCACCTAACTGTTTATCCCTTTCTCCAGATCATTTATGAGTAAGTTGAATAGGATTGGTCCTAGGACTGACCCTTGGGGAACACCACTAGTTACCTCTCTCCATTCTGAAAACTTACCAAATTATTACTCAGAGTGCTGTATTAATAAGCCTAGTAAGAAATCTATTTGTCAAAAAACATTTCCTGAATCTTTTTTGTTGTTGTTTGTATTGTTACAGACATACCTGCTGACAGGTATTTTGAAATAAGTGACCAAAAATAATTGAAACTTGGTGTGACTATATTGTGTTATTTTGACAAATAAAATATGCAGAATTTTAAAATATTGTGCGAACTTAATTTTTTGGCGCAGAATGCCACCAGGAGTAAACACTGTACTCCTCATCCTCCTAAAATTTACATACCCATACCTAATTAAGAACACCAGTAAATCCATGCACGGAAGAGCTCACCTGGAGAACTATATGTACAATACACTACTTCCCACACTGCTCTTAATTGGATTTGTTCCGTAAGAATTTTTTTTTTACGGTGATAATTGCTCAACACACTGGGACTGAGATTTTCCTACAGACATATGTCCAACTCCATTTCCTTAGAAACTGAGGTGAATGGAATTATTGCAGATTGATAAAACAAATACATCTTTAATGCCTGTCTAAACAGTTGCAGGGGAAGGAATAATGTCAGGCCTCAAGAATGTGATGCTGACAACCCAACTGGTAGAATGATGGATCACCTGTAAGCAGGGCTGCTTCATTACACAGAGCTTACACAATTAAAAAACACTCCCAACATACACACGAAAGCATTCTGATCCTTTTTATTCTCCTCCTCCTGCACTGCGGAACATTTTCACAGGCAGAGAAGAACCAGAACCTTTAGCCAAGATATAATCCACTGTGCTCTATTGTGATTTCTAGCGCTATTCTCTTAGGTTAGCCCTTACATTTTCACATTGTGAAAGGTCAGAATTTGACAATCTCAAATCATATTACAATAACTAAATACACAATAGATTTTGAGAGCATGTGAACACAACATTAAGTCCTTCATAGAACAATTCATTTGATAAAGAAGAGTGATTCCGAGCTCTCAGAAGCCTATGCATCATGACCAAAGGAAAGAAGAGACAATTTCTAAGCAACGTTAGAATGAGCAAAGTAAGACCCAAGACTATAAGTGAATGAACTACACATTAAAATAAGTCAAATTTTAAATATTTCATCTGCTGCTGCTGCTTTTTCATAACTACATCATGCAAATGAGTGCCTCAACTAGTAATGTGCCTCAATTTGCTAGGGGCAAAATTTTCAGACATTCACTAACTTCATATTTAATTTTTAGAGTGCTCAGCTTGACACCCTTTCCACCTGATTTTCAGAGGTGATGTGGAACCATTCATCACACGAACATCAAAGGAAAATGCAGGTGCTCTGAACTTTTGAAAATCAGACACAAGTGAATGAAGTTTATTTAAAATTAGTGAACACTTCTTAAAAATGTTTATCATAAATATAAAGGGAAGGGTAAACACCTTTAAAATCCCTCCTGGCCAGAGGAAAAACCCTTTCACCTGTAAAGGGTTAAGAAGCTAGGATAACCTCGCTGGCACCTGACCACAATGACCAATGAGGAGAGAATATACTTTCGAAGCTGGAGGGGGGGAGAAACAAAGAGTCTGTGTCTGTCTGTGTGTTGTTTTTTGCCGGGGACAGAACAGGAATGGAGTCTTAGAATTTAGCAAGTAATCTAGCTAGATATGCGTTAGATTATGAATTCTTTAAATGGCTGAGAAAATAAGCTGTGCTGAATGGAATGGATATTCCTGTTTTTGTGTCTTTTTGTAACTTAAGGTTTTACCTAGAGGGATTCTCTATGTTTTGAATCTAATTACCCTGTAAGGTATTTACCATTCTGATTTTACAGAGGTGATTCTTTTTACTTTTCTTCTATTCAAATTCTTCTTTTAAGGAACTAAATGCTTTTTTCATTGTTCTTAAGATCCAAGGGTTTGGGTCTGTGGTCACCTATGCAAATTGGTGAGGATTTTTATCAAACCTTCCCCAGAAAAAAGGGGGTAAGATTTGGGAGGATTTTGGGGGGAAACGACGTTTCCAAACGAACTCTTTCCCAGTAACCGGTGTTAGACGTTTGGTGGTGGCAGCAAAAGTCCAAGGGCAAAGGGTAAAATAGTTTGTACCTTGGGGAAGTTTTAACCTAAGCTGGTAAAAGTCAGTTTAGGAGGTTTTCATGCAGGTCCCCACATCTGTACCCTAGGGTTCAGAGTGGAGAAGGAACCTTGACAATGTTGCTACTTACAAAAAGAGGATTGTTTGGTCATAAGGTTAGTAATTTGCAGGTATGCTGCACAGGATTTAATTTTAATTGATAACTGTCAGTAAACATCCATTTTAGCAGACACTGAAATCAATGGAAAAAACAAGCCTTCTGCACTCCTGGTGTCACAGGAATATGAGGTGCAGAGGAATCCCTGTGCTGCCTCAGGGCCTGTAACACCTGATCCTTGCAGGCATAAGGTGTGGGGGAGGCTGTGGACCTGGCAGGGCAGAGCAGAGACCCCTGGCTAGGACTGCAAGAAGAAGGACTCCCCTAGCTGAGGGTGAGGTCACAAGGTGCTGAATGGCTCCTGCAACAGTGCAGGGAGCCCTCTGCCCCGCTGCTACAGACCCACTCTCACACTCACCATCAGGGAATGCCAGGGGTCTCTGCTCTGCCAGGACCACAGCCTTCCCCACAATTTGTATCTGCAGGGATTGGCAGCTCCCCTGTGGCAGAAGTGTGTTCATGACGTGGGAGGTGCAGATGGCTCCCTGCATGGCCGCAGGGACGTGGTGCCCAATCCCTGCAGCCACAAGATGCGGGAAAGGCTGTGGTCATCCTGGCCCAGTGGATCAGAGACCACCCAGCTAGGGCTGCAAGGAGAAGGACAAGCTTCCAGCTGCAGGGGAGAGCATCCTGCTGCTGAACAGTTCCAGCCCAGGATGGCTCCCAAACATTTGGCCAATGAGTGAGTGAGTGAGTGGGTGGATGGGGCCAGTGACACCCAAATTCAGGGAAGGCTTCGGGTCCTGGCCCAGTGGAGCAGAGACCCCCAGCCAGGACTGCAAGGAGGAGGAATCGCCCCCAATAACAGAGGAGCCCACCCCACTGCTGAATGGCTCCATCCCTGGGCAGGAGCCATTTCAGCAACACGGTGACCTCAACCATGGCTAGGGACTCATGGTCCTCCACAGGGGGGTTCTGCTCCTCCCCACTAGGACCCCAGCCTCCCCTGCACCTTGTGCCAAAGGGATTGGGATCACCAGCCCCGCAGGGACCCCTCCGTAGCTCCACTGTCATGACCGCACTTCTTCACTCATGTGCCAGGAATGTGGGATCCATCTCTGGTCTGGACTGTTCAGCAATGGGGTGACCTTCCCCACAGTGGGGGCTCGTTCTCCTTGCAGCTCTGAACTGGGAGTCTCTGCTCTACAGGCCAGGACCACAGCCTCCCCTGCATCTTGCGCCCTGTTGTCTTGGACGCCTCAACCACTCAGGGAGGCTCCCATAACCCTGCTGTTAGCACTGTCATAATCCTAACCCCAGCCTTACCTGCCACAACTGTAAAAATAAAAATACTTAAAAATGGGGGTGGGGGAGGTTAAATTGATAAAAACTGTCAAAATAGGAAGAAGAAAAAAATCTAATTCTGCCAAGCCAATTTACTGGAGTTTCTCCCCATCCCAGCCAGCATTCCTACTGATGTACGTATCTACCATTGTGAGGTTAATGCGTTATTGACAAAGGAAAATGGGATTCTGAGAATGTGTTGATGTTAGATACTGCACTTCAATAACTTCCTCAAAAGATGTGCTTAGTTTACAAGACAATCAGATTTTCCAGCTGCCAGCACTGAAAACTTAAGGTGGTTTCTAACATACCACAATTTGTGTGGAAGTGCTCTCACTCTCTCCTCCATACAGTATAATTAAAAATTAAAGTTAACCAGCATATATGGAAGCATGAGGCAGAATAAGATACAGCTCACCTTAAAACTTGAAGACTTATTTTGCTGCCACTAAAAAAAGCAGTTAAAACTTGAAAGCTCTGTGTGGAACGCATATACTAGTAAGGTGTCCTTTTTATAGTTAATTATGGAGGTGTCAGTAGCAACTCCAATACTAAGATTAAGAAGCAATCACAACACAAACTAACTAAATTCAGAACTAAAATTCCTCTGTTTTATACTATTAATGCGTGAATACAGTCTACAAATTTGGAACAATAACTACAAGACAACTGAATTGTCTCAGTAAATATTTTTACTTCAAAACTTACAAACTGTTGCTATGGAAATATTTTTCAAGTGTTCTCTTTATGGAATGTCAATCTGTTTCCCCACGTATTTCTTTGGTTCCCTCTAGCTAAACCACCCTATTCCCCCACCAATTCTAAACGTCACACTCACACAAATAGCATCTTGGACATAAGCCACTGTTGAAATTTCAAAATTAAAAAACACATGAAGAGTTAGGGCTTATTTACATGGGAAAATTTACCAGCATAATTATACTGGTATAACTCTTCATGTGGACACTCTTATTAAGGTAAAACAGTGCCCTTTTCCAGTTAGGTTATATTACTTTGGAAATGGTATAAGCTAAACTGGAAAAAGGTACTCATACCAGAACAAGATTGTTCACACAAGCAGTTATACCAGTATAGCTACAGTGGTATAATTATGCCAGTCAATTTCCCTGTGTAGACAAGCCCTTAGTCCCCTAATTCAAGATCATTTAATTTTGTCCAGATTAGCCAACAGAACTATTCAGATCCACCAAGTACTGGTTTTTCCAATACCACCTGCCTGACCAGCTGTGCTTTGCCAAGCAGAGCAGCAAGGGTTGATCTCTGGGGAACAGAATGGGATTGGAATAGATAGGAGTGGGGGAAAAGAAGTAACATAGATTTGTGAGGGCACACAAAGGCATAGTGCTTGAAGGTCATGTGTGATGGATGTAGGTAAGGAAGTGTGGAGAAGGCAAAAATCAAGGTTATAGGTTGCAAGAGACTGCTAAGGTCTTAACTAGGGATTTCCTGTTTTTCACGGTTGCACTAGTGGCATTGTCACTTGAGCAAGTTAAACCAGGGATGGCATGGTATTTATGAGAGGTGGTTTTTACCACCATGGGAAAAACCAGTTAGTCCCAGTTTAAGGCATTTTCTATTTCTATCTGCTGTTTCATCAACACACACCTCATTTCAATTAGTTTTAGTTACATATTCAAACGTTGGTTACATAAGGCAGTAGATTTATAATTAATTTAGGGTTATACAAATAAAACAAAACTGCAGTGGGCATAATACAAATATATGTAAATATCGAAATGTCTGTATGCAATTTGGTTTTGTATCTTCTCAAGGAAGTTATACACGTTATCACATATTTCAGTTTTTGATATAAAACAAAAGTAAAAAACAGTTGATTACATGAAAATGACAATAATGCAGAGTTGCCCACTTGAAGCATTAAGCAATCAAAAGCATGCAAAGTTACAGACTACCAGTCTAGGTCCATTTGGTCAGGCAGCATTCTGTAGCAGAAGACTAACTTTGATGTAGTGGACAGATCAAGCCTATTCCTCCATTTTTAATGGATGTATCCACAGTTTCAAAAAATTCATTCTGTGTTTGCTGAACCTGCTGGAAACCGGTACAATTATTTTTCTAATTCAAACCAAGTTTAAGACAGTATTTACCAGCACCCTGTCCTAAGCTAGTTTTTCCAGGAAATTGCCAATTGGAGTTTAACCACTTTTTAACCATGTTTTTTGATTTGAGGGAATATACATGAGAGCTACACTACCTGCAAGACTCTAATGGTTTCATAAGCAATGGTCCCCAGAGTTAATTTTTCCTTCAGATCCTCCTCTTCTATCACAAGTATTGATTTAAAATGCAGTTTTGGTCAGAAAACTGAGCAACTGAAAATGGCAGCTTCTTGATTGATCTGCTTTTTGTATTGCTTCTAGTATTTTCTTCTGTGTTCTTTGATAAAAAGATTTTGCCCGTGTTCTCTGGCAGCATAAATTGGATTCCTTTCAGCAACAAAAATGTCAACTAACTTCCAACTTTTTATACACACAAACCATGAAAAAATGGGTGATTATCACTACAAAAGGTTTTCTCTCCCCCAACCCCACTCTCCTGCTGGTAATAGCTTACGTAAAGTGATCACTCTCCTTACCATCTGTATGATAATCAAGGTGGGCCATTTCCACCACAAATCCAGGTTTTCTCCCCCCCCCCGCCATCACCCATTTTTTCATGGTTTGTGTGTATAAAAACGTCTTCTGTATTTTCCACAGTATGCATCCGATGAAGTGAGCTGTAGCTCATGAAAGCTTATGCTCAAATAAATTGGTTAGTCTCTAAGGTGCCACAAGTACTCCTTTTCTTTTTGCAAATTCAGAGTAACAGCCGTGTTAGTCTGTAACCTGTAATATTGCTTGTGAATCCTGATTTTGAATTTTTAAGCATCTGAAATCCATTCCCTTGTGTGCACCCCTCACCTAATGCAATATGCTCACAGAAAACAAAGGTAGAAAAAATAGGTCAAGTCATCAATTTAACAGCGTTCCACTAACATCCAGACTTCGTGTATAAAAGATACAGTCTTTTAATAGTGTAATTTTCAGGCCTCTATTTTTGTAGTCTGAAATATTCAGCACTCTTTTCACCAGCTGAATGGACTAAATTCAAATTATGTATTTTGATTTTTCTGCCGTGCACATCAACAGTTGCAGCTGTTCTCTGAACATAAATTACAGCTGATTTACTATGCAGGAAACGTTCTTCTAACCATCTGCTGCAGCCTACTAACAACTCTGTATCTAATGCATCGCTATGGGTTATCCATACTTCCAGTGTCTCTGAAGTTATTCAGACTTCTTCAGGGTGTATTCGAGCTCTCCTCATTCAGACAGACTTGAATTCAGGACCCTTTAAACCAGCACTCCAAACTATTTCTGCTATGGTTTTCTACGAACCCTTGAACTACATTAGTGTTTAAATACAACAGTGGTAAGCCCAAAG
Organism: Chelonia mydas; assembly: GCF_015237465.2. Taxonomy (NCBI): domain Eukaryota; kingdom Metazoa; phylum Chordata; order Testudines; family Cheloniidae; genus Chelonia; species Chelonia mydas. The sequence goes on from NC_051246.2 coordinate 72,560,667, forward strand.
ATAGACAGACGACGATGCAAACCACAGCAGACGGGTAGCTTCGGGAGAAGCATTATCAACTGGAGTAAACTAGCGTGTGTGTGTGTAAAATTCAGATACAAGGAATCTAATTAAACACTCCCCCTAGAATTCCGCGGCTCCAGTTTTGGAGCATCGCTAATACACACAGTCTGCCAGGCCCGTGGGCGGGGGGGGCGGGGGGACGAGGCACCCAGCCGAATCAAGGGGATACCATACACACAAACACACACACACAGCGCGGGAGGGGAGTGGAGACATCGAAGACGTACGTGCCCAGGCCCAGCCGGCTCAGGGATTAAAGGGGGGGGTGGGGGCCGGTACTTAACCAGAGCGAGTACCAGCCGGAATTCGTACACGGCCAGGCCCAGCCCAATCAGGGAGCAGGAAGGGGAGGCGGGTACATAGATGCCCGGGCCCAGCCCAATCAGGGAGCGGTGAGGTCCCGCCGCTACCCAGGCTCAGTCTCGCTCCTCAGGCAGCCGTTCCCCGCTCCGTTTACCTGCCCCTGGCCGAGGCCGCCAGGCCGCGGCCGGCCCTCTCCCCTCAGCCTCTTCCTCTCACTCCGCCATCTTCCCCGGCTCACCTCGGCCACCCAGTCGGGGGCTCAGGCACCCGGGCGCCTCCAGCCCCGCCCACTCGAGAGCCAACCTATGGGGCACCGCATCATCATCTTTCCGCCTTCGACGAGCATTGGTCAGTGGACGCATCCGTCAGAGGTACTTGGAGGCCGCCTGCAAAACTGTCTCCTCTGATTGGCCAGGAGAGGAGCACCCTTTTGCGAAAGTATTGGTTACCCCGTGGGATAAGACCTCCCCTCACCTACATGTAAACGGCCCGTTTACGATTGAACGTGTGTTCGTGTGACTGCGATTCCAGCCTGCTGGCGCGGAGGGAGGGAGCCCTGGCCTGGAGCGGGCAGGGCAGGGCAGGGGGCGGCCCAGCAGTTACCGAAGGCGCCCCAGGTTGTGGCGCCTCCCCGTCACCCAGGGATGTTTTACTAGGAAAGCCCCACGCTGCCTAGAGCACGTGGGGCCAGCCCAGGGAGGCCTGAGCTGATCTCCCGGCGTGGGATTTGAGCCTGTTGTGCCAGGGAACATGTAGTACCACTAGCAGCGCCTGCCCCGCCCTAGCAGCTGTGACAGACAGCGTGGAGCCGGCCTGGCAGCTACTGAGGAAAATAGAAAAGAGCAAAAACTCTAGCAAGCCCAGTGAAAGTATGAAGAATTTGAACTAGTAAGACAAAAAAAATTGTTAGTTTTTCTATGAATATCAATGGGGCCACTAGCCCATCAAGGTGGTAAGGGAGGACTCAAGGAAGGTAAGGCAATTACGGGAAAGCAAAATTAATTGTTGCTTTGGTCTTCACTGCAGAGGACCGAAGGGAGATTTGCATACCAGTCATTCTTTGTCAGTAACAAACCTGAGGAACTGTCTCAGATTGAGGCATCAGTGGAGGTGGTTTTGGAACAAACTGATTAAGTAGTAATAAGTCACCAGGACCAGATTGCCTCTGAAGCATCATCCACCAGGCATTATCAGAAGACAAGATACTGGGCTATATGGATGATTGGTCTGACCCAATATGGCCATTCTTTTGAATCTACTCCTGTCCTTGGTAGTTTGTTCCTATGATTAATCACCCTCACTGTTTAACATTTGTGCTTAGTTTCTGAGTGGAAGGTGTCTGGTTTCAATTTCCAGCCATTGGTGGTTGTTATACTCTATATTAGGTTAAAAGAGCACTTTTAGCATGCAGTAGGCTCTCCACATGAAACTATTTCTACACCAGCAAGCCCTGCCACCCCTGAATCTTTTTTGGTAAGACCATCAGAATTATGGGTTGGTCTCTCACTGTAAAGTATTTTCTCTAGCCCTCAGGATCACTTGTCTTCTCACCCTTTTTTCCAACATCCCTTTTTAAATGCAGACACCAGAACTGTACACACTATTCTAGTATCAATGCCATAAACAGAAAATCTCCCTATACGCTACTTCCATTTATACATCCAAGAATTACTTTAACCTTTTCAACACAGCATTGCAGTGGGGTCTTATAGTAGACAAGCAACTCAACATAACTCCTAAATCCTTTTTAGTCCCTGCTTTCCAAGATTCACTTGCCCCCATTCTGTAGGTGTGGTCTGCATTCCTTGTTCCTAGGAATCCAATTTTGTATTTGGCAATATTAAAATGCATTACTTGAATAGGCTCAGATTACCAAGCAATCCAGATCCCTTGGTATGACGGCCCTGTCCTTGACATTGTTTACCACTGTCATCTGCAAATGTACTGATTTTATATTTACTTCCAAATCACTGAAGAAAGTGTTAGTGTATCAGGCCTAGTACTGATCCTGCATAACCCCACTAGAAACAGACCCATCTGATGTTTCCCCATTGACAACTATTTGAGATTTGTCAGTCAGTTCTTAATCCTTTTAATGTGTGTGCTTGATAGTGTAGTGCTAATTATTAATCAGTGTGTCATCTGGTACTACATAGGTCTAAGAATCTCAGTATATTGTATCTATGCAATTATTACCCAAAATCATCATCTCCCCACAGAATGAAACCAAGGTAGACAAGATCTCTTCCATAAAAATCATGTTGAGCAGCCTTATATTGCTGTCCTTTAATTATCAATTGAATCATTTTTTCCCCATTATTTTCCCAGGATTGATGTCAGACTAACCTGCCTCTGATTACTTTGGTCATCTGTTTAAACTTTTGACTACTAGCACAACAGTAGCACTTTTCCAGTCTCCTGCAATATCCCTGATATTCCAAGATTAAAAATAATCAGCAAGCCTCGAAGTTCTTTGCCAACACTTATGACCGTTGCATGCAAATTATTCAGGCCTACTGACAACTTCTGGTAAGGATAAGAGGATGTTTAAACATCCTTGTTTCAGTTACTAGTGGAAGTGAAAGTACTTCCTCATGTTAAGTGCAGCATCCTGCTTCTCTGTAACGATAGAAGTATTGAACACTTCTGTGTTTAAATTGATAGATGAACTCACCCTCTGAGATCTCTACCTTCACTGACTGTTTCAATTCTCAGCTATAATTAAATGCAGTCTGTGGGGTAAGCACATGAATGCTACCAACAGGGCTTCTGTTGAGGTGTGCCCACAACCAGGAGATTCTTTTGTAGGATCTTAGATCCATCACAAGTCCATGTTCAGATTGAAACTCAAATCTTGCATCTTTGATACTGCTTTCCCACACAGCAACTTATTACGCACCAAAACGCTACAATAAAAAAATGTGTAGATTGCAAAAATCAACACCCCCAACCCCAATTTAAGGCTATAACTTCAATTCTTTCCTGTTATGCAAATGCATTATGCTAGTCTAGTTAAATTAGTGCACACATACCTTTTCCCCCTCAAGGATCCTTGCTCCTTTTGTTACACTGTAGATCTACCTTCACTACTCAATTATAGCTTGATAGCTAGTAAAAACAAACAAACAAACAAAAAAAACTTACACCTCTCCCATCAGCTAAAAGCCCTGCATACTCCAACTGGTATGTAAAAGTCAAGCTTATTTCTGCCCTCACTCCCTCATGCATCAGCCCCACACTAAGATGTTCTACAGGCTCAATTTGGTCCTCAGTTATACCTTTACACTCCATTTGTCATCAATGCAGTTGCATAACTAGCAGCAAAATACAGCCCTGAAGCAGACTTTTTTAAACTCATGCATAAGTCAGTATAGCATTCAGCTCCCTGTCCCAAAGCTGTGTGGACTCTAAAGTGTCACAGTACACAACTAGATATGATTAAGTATGCAGAGCATATCTAATGTATTTTTTAAAATCAGACTAGAAGTGCACTTAACACACGGACTAACAGGATGGTGACAGGAAGCAACAAAGGGTAGTTTAGAACAGTGGTTTTCAAACTGTGGGTCATGACAGAATGTAAGGCACTGGGTTGCAGCAGCTCTGGTCAGCACCTCCAACCGGGCAGTTAAAAGTCCTGTAGGTGGTGTTGCCTGGCTAAGGCAGGCTAGTCCCTACCTGTTCTGACACCGCCCTGCACCCCAGAAGCAGCCAGCAGCAGGTCCGGCTTGGGGTGGGGGGTGTGTGCAATGCCCCTGACCTGAGCATTGGCTCTGCACTCCGGTTAGTGGGGACTGGGGGTGGGGGCGGTGCCTGCAGGCAAGAGCCGGACAGAGCTGGGGGAGCAGTGCCTGCGGGTGAGAGGCGCATGGAGCTGCTCGTGCGCCTCTGCCTAGGAGCCCGACCTGCTGCTAGCCGCTTTTGGGACGCAGCGCAGTCTATGGTGCCAGGACAGGCAGGAAGCCTGCTGTAGCACCCCTGCTGTGCTGCTCACCAGGAGCTGCTTGAGGTAAGCCTATGCCCAACCCTGCACCCCAGTCCCTACCCTGAGCCCCCCTACCAATCCTGGAGCCCCTTCCTTCACTCCTAACCCCTCATCCCCAGCCCCATCCCAGAGCCTGCGTCCCCAGCCAAGCCCTGACCCCCTCCTGCACTCCAACCCCTGAGCCCCGACACCCTGAACCCCTCATTCCCAGCCCCACCCTACAGCCTTCACCCCAACCCTCTGCCCCAGCCTTGAGCCCCTCCCACACCCCTCATCCCCAGCTCCTTTGCGTTGTGGGCATCAATTTTCTTCAACTGGGTCACCAGAAAAAAAAAGTTTGAAAACCACTGGTTTAGAACACTGGAGAGCTGAGTATAGAGCAGTAGGCTCAAGTTATGGACTCATGGGTAAGTACTGCTAGTCTTCCCTTTAGCAGATGCCCTGTTATGGAGCTGAGGCTTAGAATAATCTCTTCCCCAGTTTGAACTTCCTTGCAGGGTGGGTAGGATGGCAAATGACTGCTTGTTTCAAAGTCATGACTGCTTCAGTTAATTATAGGATTTTTCAAAATCTTCTTGAAGAAAGGAGATCACTTTAGGTTGCTTTCTGAAATGTGCAGAATCAGACTGTAGAGCCTAACAGCCTTAAGATTGTTCTATAGTGAACAGAGTCTGTCAACACCACACAGGCACAATTTTTACAGTGAAGACTTATTTATGGATTGATAAATACAGAACTCATTGGGACAATAAGGCACAACAGCTGACTACAACTACATTGGCAGAAGAAATAGAGAAACATCTTTTAAATAAGCAAATCAAAGCCTATAACATCTTGTGTACCTTTCCATGTTAACAGTCACATTTCTTTCCTTTTTACAATTCCTATTTTACATATGGTCATAAAACCAGAATGTTTCCTTCTTGTACAGAACAGAAATCTTTTACAATTCTCCAGCCTTACTATTGAATTGCAGTCTGAAAATTTTGAAGTGCAGCATCTTTCTGCAAAAATAGAGTGTCTGAAGAATCCACTGAAGGATTCCTTAATACAATTAAGTAAAGGAACTAAAGAAATCCATTTGAGGGTTGAATCTTAGCTCAATACTTACAGAAACTTATGTTAACACATGATGTGGAGGTGTGTGGAAGCACTTAAACACTGATTCTTCCATAGAGATGGACCTCCAAGTCAACTCAAGACACTCCACTTGTATTGGTTGTCAGATCATTTGTTGACTTATCCACGTGTGCACAAGAAGCTGTGTAGCCAATGAATTTGGAGGTTAACAACTGAACACATGCATTGCTTTTGAATCCTTGATTTAATATAGTCTTGCTGTTAAGTTTTTAATTTAAAAAAAGTTATCCTTTCAGTTGTGTTGGTTTCATAAAGATTTGTGGAAAGTATCTGATCAAAATATATTTTAAAATCTCACTTTTTAATTTGAACTGGGATATACTAGGCAATTCCCTAAAAACACTGGTTATCTAAACTTCCATGAAAGTGTTCCAAGTGCAGCTAAACACCCACAGTGCAGATCCACCAGCCAGGGTGGGGCTCAGATAGATGTTACCCCCCCAAAAAAAATCATTGGTTTTCAAATAATCTAAGGATTAATATGAAAGCAGCACAAGGTGTCACTAGAGCTATTACCACTGGATGGTGACAATGACATGAAATCAAACTTTGTGCATGGCTAGTTTTCTTGAATTATAAACACCGGTAAATAAATCTGCACTAATGAAAGCAGCAAGTTGTGATGGTGGAGGTAAGAGTGCCCTGTGGGAAGGAACAGTCATACAGAAAAAGCAACCTAGGGAGGGGTGCTTTGTGGTCCACTGGCAGTCAGAGCCTGCAAGCTGCTCTTAAGACAGCCACTTCTGCACCTGGTACTGGGGTCGTTTGAGGGTTATGAATCACTGTGTGGAGTCCAGTTTGTTCCACAGAAGTTGCAACCTGCAATCATGACAGATTCCTCTCCCCACTGTGGATTAATTCTACAGAATCCAGTCACAGCATTTGAGACTGCTCAGAACTGGCACAGTATTCCCAATCCTACAGTCCTGGGAAAGAAGCTACATGACTTAAATGATTAATTTAAGGTTGCTCTAAAGGGCAAATCTGGAAAGAGGGAAGAAAGGTCTTGGAAAAAAAACCAAGAGGGGAGCAAAAAAGGCAGCTCTGTTGCACTAGCATGGGAAGGAAAAAGGCAGTGCTACTCTGACACCTAGGACTTACTGAAGGAATGATTTAGCTGAGGTTTGTTTCACACTATACACTACTCCCAGTAAAAAAAATTCAGATGGCTTTTCTGTGGGATATTACCCCCCTTTTTGGCTTCCTAGATGTAGAGCTCCAGAAGAATAAGTTTGCAGCAGCAATACATAGGAAGGAAAGGCGATCATTATATTCATACAGCAATGCAGAGGAAAAATCTGAAATAGGGACTTTTTAAATGCTCCATTCCGAGCTGCACTGCAGCCACTTCCCTTTGTTCCTGCTACACAGGGAATGTTCACCTTTGTGGAACAAGCTGGTGAGGGATTGCAGATGTGTTTTTCCATGCACCAGTAGCAATGCACTATGGAAAGATGGTGGGGAGAAAGTGGAGTTCTAGTCCTTAGAAATTAGGAGTGGTAAGGAATGGGTCTCCCATCCATCAGTGAAGAAATCGAATGCTCATTTTCTGCTCTACATCCACCTTCTCCAAAACCTGCAATAAAACCAAGAGACAGCTGGTTAAGTCACTTATGTACACAGCTCTGTTCCAGTTAAAATGTTGAATGATATTAAAAAAGCAAGCAAGAGGAGTATGGGGCATCCTGGCAAGCCAGTCTTTCATCTGGAGGCTGCTAATGCTGTGCCCCAGAAGCTAAGCTTTCCTTTTAAAAATTAAGAAAAACCACAAATGTGAACCAAGTGTAACTAATATAGTAATAGCGGCAAAGAGTCCTGTGGCACCTTATAAACTAACAGATGTATTGGAGCATAAGCTTTCGCGGGTGAATACCCACTTGGTCAGATGCGTGTAGTGGAAATTTCCAGAGGCAGGTATAAATATGCAAGCAAGAATCGGGCTAGGGATAACGAGGTTAGTTCAATCAGGGAGGATGAAGCCCTCTTCTAGCAGTTGAGGTGTGAACACCAAGGGAGGAGAAACTGCTTTTGTAGTTGCTAGCCATTCACAGTCTTTGTTTAATCCTGAGCTGATGGTGTCAAATTTGACAATGAACTGAAGCTCAGCAGTTTCTCTTTGAAGTCTGGTCCTGAAGTTTTTTTTGCTGCAGGATGGCTACCTTTAAATCTGCTATTGTGTGTCTAGGGAGGTTGAAGTGTTCTCCTACAGGTTTTTGTATATTGCCATTCCTAATATCTGATTTGTGTTCATTATTCACCCATGAAAGGTTATGGTTCAATACATCTGTTAGTCTATAAGGCGCCACAGGACTCTTTGCTTTTACAGATCCAGACTAACACGGCTACCCCCTGATACTAATATAGTAATGTCAATCTCCAGACAGCCAGAAACAGCTAAGAAGTGTGGACTATCCTCCTTTGTTAAGAGGTTGTTAACCTTTAACTCATGTGACAAGTATCAACACTACACAGTAGAACCTCAGAGTTAAACTGACTTGTCAAGCACACTCCTCATTTGGAACTAAAAGTACGCAATCAGGTAGCAACAGAAACAAAACCAAATACAGTACAATACTGTGTTAAACTACTAAAAAATAAAAGTTTAAAAAAAGATTTGACAAGGTAAGGAAATGGTTTCTGTGTTTGTTTCATTTAAATTAAGATGGCTAAAAGCATTTTTCTTCTGCATAGTCAAGTTTCAAAGCTATATTAAGTCAATGTTCAGTTGTAAACTTTTGAAAGAACAAAACGTTTTGTTGAGCATTAAGAACATTTCAGAGTTACGAACAACGTCCATTCCCGAGGTTCTATCATTTTTCACTACTGGACAAGGTATATGGGCTTGTCTACATCAGGAATTTGACTGGCACAGATACAGAAGAATAATTACTCTGCTTTAGTTATGCTAGTATAATTCCCCTGGGTGACTATTTAAGAACATGGAGTAATTATTCCGCTATAACTGTGCCAGCCAATTTCCCCATGGAGGCAAGCCTCAAGGAAGGAAGTGGATTATCATTTTCTGATCTATTGTGATCGGAGTCTCATTTTGGGATCTCAAGTGGACCTTGGAAGACCACTATTTTTTCCCTAGTTTGACTCCTGGCACAGGCCATTTAACTCTCTCCCACAAGAAAGTTACCCTTGTGGTGGGCCTCTTGCCTGAAAATCTACTTGACTAAAAATTCAAAACAGATCCAGCTACATAACCTCAGAAGAAAAAGTTCACAGAAGAGGTATACAGGCGGATTATGAGGGATTATACGCTGGCAGCACAGCCCCAGAAGGGAACCCTGCCCTTCAAGAGGCTATGATCTCATTCCCTCTGCTAGGGCACAGGGGAATTATGATATACTGGGAAGGACTGCTACACTAACTGCAAAAATGAAGGGTAGTATCTTTTTGGCTCATTTCCAACTATTTATGTGACTGCTCAGTGATGACCACATTCAATCACTTCCGTAATTCAAAAGGTTAATTCCCAACCTTGACAAACTCTGTGAAGGAGATGGCACTGTCTCCATCCTGATCAGCCTCCTGGATTGTCCTGTCAGCAATACTACCCAGCTGCTCGTCTGAAATGTTTACACCAACCATCATCCGCAATACCTGCAAGATACAGAAAGCCCAGGAAGTCTGAATATCACTATATAAATAACCTTTAAGCTAAGAGTGTTATGGGAAGATTATTCTGAAAGCCTTGTGCAGAGTTTAGGCACAGTACTCGGAACAAGGATACCATCCAAGTAGCAACCCTGTGTAAATAGAACACAGCAGGACCCTTGTTACTGTCTGGAAATGTTTTCAGTGATCAAGATTTTCAGTTCCTCTTGTACACCAAACCTATTGACCAAAATTGCCTCCACACAAATACAGAATATACAAGGATGCCTTTATGTGCCCCCTGAACAGAAGTGCAAGCTTCCTCATTCCCCAAAAAGTGGAATTCAAAAGAGCTCCTATAAAGTGAGTGAATAGGATTCTCGGAATAATTTTTTTTTAATCTGGTAGTTTCAACTATTTTTAACAAGACTGACGACTGCTTGATTTGACCTTTCCCTGTTTAGGATTGTTTGGTTGCTTTCTGAAGCCTTGCAAGTTGCAGATATGCAATCAAAACTGCACTAGTCAGCTCTTCTCCTTCCTGCCAGTTTGTAAGGTGCTTTTCTGTGCTGAAGACAGAAGTGAGCAGTTTTGATCAAATGCAGTTCCTTGCTCAACGTGAGCCACAAATTACTGCCTACTTGGCAGGATTAGTAGAATGCAGTTACTCCCTACTCAAATCTAGCCTGATATGCAGATCCATGCCATTACAGTACTGATTTCTTGTTGCTTTTCTCCATCCAGGAGGAAGGCAACAAAAGCTTTATCCCCATGGGAAAGAACTGGTCAGATAAACTAATCCACCTCAAAAAACAGACCCATACCTAGTCTTGTTGTCTCTGCCATAAAAACTAAGTATTGTGGGTTGTTTTGTAGGGGCAGGTTACATCTGCTCAAGTCTTTGTTCCAATGAAAGTATAGTCATCCATAAATAATCAAACATGTTAAAAATTAACCTAACGCTCTGCTGAAGTTTCTGATGGAGTAGGAAGTCTATGCTCTTACTGGAGATTGAAAGACAAAAGTCACCACATTTTTGACGCTACAGGTAGACAGAGTCCAGTCAGCCATACATTTTTGAATGGCCTGTAAAACTGGTCTAACCACAGTTGCTTGCAGATGCACCAACTATTAGATCAAAGGCCGTCATTAGACTTCTTCCATATTCTAAAGCGGTTTTAGGTCGATGGCACATTTTTTTGGGAAGGTCACCCAAATGCCCAACTTCCAAAAAAATCTTTCACATGTCAATGTGATGAGCAGGTCAATTTCACTCTTTTACAAAAAGCATTCTTAGGGAAAGAATTTTTTAAGGGTTAAAGTTGCAAGCTCGGTCATCTAAAGACCAACGGACTCAATTTAAGTCCCATTGTAGCCCAAAGTGCTCTTTACCTGAAGCAGCTCATCTCGGGATATCTTGTCATCTTTATCCAGGTCATATAGTCGAAAAGCAACTAGAGGGAAGGTGAGAATGAGTCAGCTGAATTCAGGTACTATTTGTTCACCTTCCCCACCCACATATGTAAATTTAAATTTCATGCACTCAAAAACATGGTTGTCTGAAAGCTGGCAGCAATGTAGGTGTTGGGTCATTACAAAATGACCATTGATGTAAATATTAGACTACAACTTTTATAGGATCCTGTTAAAAATGTTTTATAGAATTATATAATTCAGAGTTCCCACCTACCACGATAATCAGTTTGTTCCTGCAATTTGCTAATGTCTCAATATATATAGTCCTTTTCAGAGGATTGCACATTATTGTCAAGACACAACAGCCACTTAGAAATTACCTTTCAAGATCAAACCAGTAGTCCATCTAGTTAAGTATCCAACGTGACAGTGGTCAGTACTAGATTTACAGGAAGACACAGCAGCCTCCATAATGGACAATTTTATAAATAGCCTGCTTGCAGGGGAAGTTTCTTTCTAACCCTCAAGCATGAGAGTTTGTCCCTCCTAAATGTATTTCTTTAATTCCATAAGGAATCATCTTTGCACTGTCACTTCTCTGACTGGCCTACACTTTGCCTTAAGTATATGGTCAAATCAGAGCCTAGAGAATGCTGATCAGAAGACTGCTGCAGACTACCTAGTATATAGGAGTAATCCACTTTCCACTCTGACCATATGCTTCAAGCAGAATAAGGAACAATCATGACGGGGGAGAGTGGGATGGAGGTGTGAAGATGAGTGGCAATACCATATCATATGAAGGACTGGAGAAATAGCAAGTGGTATGAGGAAGGGAACTGGAAGGCCCATTCATGGCCGGAACACTACTCTACTTCCAGAGAGCATCTCTCAGAACTGCTCTGACACCACAGCATCCTGTCATGAGACATTTAGGGAAGAGCTGAAATTAGTCCAGCATAATCAAGTCTCCACAGTGAGCTCTGAGAATCTCTGTACGTAACGCCATTTTTACTAAGCTTCAACATATCCTACTAGCTTCTGAAATGGCTATGGCTGCCTCTGTTACAATCTACTACTTACAGGTTTTAGTAAGTCAGTTTGTATTTAAAAATAAGTACTGCAGTATGTCAGCTCAGACAGTGTGTGTGTAGGGTCACTCTCTCAGGAAACATAAGGGTGGAAGACTAAAGAGCCAGGAGGCAAGGAATGGAATTGTCCAGGTAGAGTGTGAAGTTCCTTACAGTGCAGCTTGTTACTCCGGCTGTTGAGTGGTTCTGGTCCATTCTGGTCTTTGCTTTTTTCATTATCTTCAATGGGTCGGAAGTGGGCCAAAGTCCTCATGAATCCACGGAAATTCACCTGGTCCTCTCTGCAAGGTATTACAACAGGTAAATTGTCTAAAATTTAGCATAATACAGGTTGTCTATTGCAGTTGTGAACTCAAGCTTCAGTGACCAAACAAGTCCCTTTGTGGTATTTCTGTAGGGGCAAGTTAATTGAGTGTTCTATAAATTTTTTATTTACATCCAGCAAGCCCTTGTCTTCTTGGTCTCCTTCAGTAGAGGGAAATTTCCTTGTGGTCATCCAGGAATTGCAAGTGTTTTCAAGAGCAGTAGCAGAATTATTGGTGGATACATGACGCAATGTAGAGAGGAAGTGTGGTCTGAGGTAGTAAAAAGAATCAAGATTTCTTAAGGTGAGGTTGGATAAGTCATTTAGTTTCTATAAAATAGGTATATTTACTCACCTCAAAACTGTTGTAGGGTGTTTAAGATTTCTAAAACATTTCAAAATTTCTTAGATGAAGCACAAAATGAGGAACCAAAATTTAGAAATGAACAAGGTTTGGTGCAAGTAGAGTCCGAAAATCTCAGGCACTAGTTCTTTACAGTGACGAACTTTGGGTGTCAAATTTGACACTTTAAAAGAGCTCTAAATTCAGGAAGTGTGAGCTCCCACTTTCTCAAAATCATGCCCCTTTAAGGTGCCTCAAGTTGGGCAGCTCAGAAGTTCAGGAACCCCAAAATAATTTGTTGAAGTCTTGTACAAAGCTTTTTACTACAGGAAACCACACTACCTATGACCTCTCTTCTCAGGCCCTTTTTATCCAACAAAGGAGGAAGAAAGGCATAAGCCAATCTTGTTTTTCCCTTAGTGGGTCAACGCGGAGGAACTGGGGAGAAGAGTAGAGATCTGACACACTGGACCAAAAAGGGAGTTCCAGGTACATGAGACAGCTTGGTAGGCAAAAGATAGGAGGAGAACACAGAATGACACAAAGGTGCTCTGAACAAAGTGAAGTGGTTAGGAGGCAGACAAAATGCAGTTTATGCCAGACATTCAAGGCAAGGAGCTTACTGAACTGGAGGGTGAGAAGCCAGTGAAGCAACTACAACCCATGCAGAGTGTAGTCAGAGTGACAGGCAAGAAAGATTTTGCAGCAGATTTCTGGACTGATCAGCTAGGGGGTGTGTGGGGGAGGAGAACATCAGTAAGCCCAAAGGAAATTGCAAAAGACATCCAAGGGCTTGGACAAGGGTCTTGGCACTGGCAATAGGAATGGATAATTTTGGAGATTTGAAACAGTTTGAGGGGAAGAGAAAGAAGAGTCTGGTTTTAGCCATGTTAAGTTTTAGCTGGTGGTATGGTATCCAAGATGTCAGATGCAGATTTGAGGATCAGTATTGAGGTGGCAGCAGAAGCCATGTAGCAGGTTGACATTACCTATTGAGAAAAGGCCCAGGACAAACCCCTACAGAGAAAGGGGAAGAGGAGGCATCCCCAAAGAAGATACTGAAGGATCAGACAGATACTAAAGTAATCTAGAAGAGCAGTGTCTCTGAATCCCAGAGAAAGTGTCTCTAGGAGGGTCCGAATGACCATAGGCGCCAACTTCTGCTGGTGCAGGTGGGTGCTTGACTCCCCTCTGCCCCCGCCCCCATTCCAACCCCTACCCCAAATCCCCACCCCGGCCCCACCTCTTCCCCTGAGTGCACCACGTTCCCGCTCCTCCTGCCTCCCTCCTGGAGCTTGTTACACAGCAAAACAGCTGTTTTGCGGTGGCAAGTGCTGAGAGGTAGGTGGAGAAGCGGGGATGTGGCACACTCAGGGGAGGAAGTGGAGGCGAGGTGGGGCAGGGAGCTGGGCTGCCGGTGGGTGCAGAGCACCCATGGAGTCGGCACCTATGTGACTGACTACATCAAGACAGCAAGAAGAACGAGGACAAAGAAGAGGCCTTACAGCTGATGGATTGACAGTCTGTCAAGCTGGAGACTGAGGTGCAGGACAAGGCAGCTTACACTTGAATAAAGAAAAAAAAGAGGACTTGTGGCACCTTAGAGAGACTAACAAATTTATTTGAGCATAAGCATCCGATGAAGTGAGCTGTAGCTCACGAAAGCTTATGCTCAAATAAATTTGTTAGTCTCTAAGGTGCCACAAGTCCTCCTTTTCTTTTTGTGGATACAGACTAACATGGCTGCTACTCTGAAACCTTACACTTGAATGTCACTTTTCATTGAAGTTGATGATCCTGGGAGGAAGGCAAGGTGGTTTAAAGAAAGTCCAAAGGTGGAGAACCAGACAGTTAGGGAGTAAAGCTGCTTGATAAGAGATACTAGTGCTAGAAGTGAGTTTGTAGCTGATAAGTCTGTATTGTCTCCTCTATGCAGGGTTGCTGTTGCCATATTGGTCCCAGCATATTAGAGAGAAGGTGGGAGAGGTAATAGCTTTCATTGGATTAACTTCAGTTAATGAGAGAGAAGCTTTCAAGCTTACACAGAGCTGTTCTTTAGGTCTGGGAAATGTACTCAGCATCACAGCTAACTGCAAGGTGGAACAGATTGTTTAACGTAAGTAGTTGACACCATAGGCGCCAACTCCGTGGGTGCTCTGGGGCTGGAGCACCCACAGGGAAAAATTAGGGGTGCTGTGCACCCACCGGCAACCAAGCTCCCCTCATCCCCCACCCCATCTCCTCCTCCCCTAAGCATGCTGCATCCCCGCTCCTCTGCCTATCTCCCAGCGCTTCCCACCTGGCCGCTGCCAAACAGCTGTTTGGCAGCTTTAGCATGCTCTGGGAGGGAGGGGGAGGAGCAGGAGGTGGGGAAAGAGGTGGGGTCGGGGCAGGGATTTGGGGAAGGAGCTGGAATAGGGGCAGGGCCTCATGGAAGGGATGGAGTGGGGGGAGGGCCGAGCACCCACATGAAAAAGTCAGCACCTATGGTTAAACACATTTCAAGGCTCTTGGACTGTCACCAGAGGCATTCAGCAGCAAGATAACAGGAATGGAGAATAGGTTGACATGTGAACCAGAACTGAGTATTGATTAAGGATCATAACACTCTGATAAGGTAGGCAAGTGTCCCCATATTACAGACTGGAAACCATACAAAAAAGATGTTAAGTGACTGCCCAAAGTCGCACAGCAAATGCATGGGAAGATTGAAGATAGAATCCAGGTATCCAATTCCTACTCCCATGCTTTAACCATAAACATACCTCTGATTAGAACTTTGCAGTGTTTGTCACAAAACTTGTAGACCATTTGGAAATGCATTCAATAGGAACTTACCCCTCTGGGAAAAAGGCATTGATAATCCGGTCTCCCAGGGGGTTGATGGCAAGCTCAGGAATCCGTTGGAAGTCTTCACGGCTAAGGGAAGCAAGAATATGAGAGTCTTCATAAACTTAGCTGTAGAGAAAGTTGCATAAAGACTGAGTAAAGTCTAATGAGAGGATCCACAATACAGTACATCCATTTGGACTTAACTTCTTCAGGAAAGTACTTTGCTGTTTGCTTTCCAACCATAATAGTGCAATAGCTGTTAAAAGTTTATTAATGGCACCAAGATAAGGAGAATAGTGCTGAGTTTGTATTACATTACATGCCTATAATAGTGCTAATTTATCAAGTTAATAGCACTTCTCCGATACAGTGAATATCAATTTGTGCAAGAAAATCTACCAAAAAATTTTAGTTATCCCTCTAGAATGATTGGACAATACGCAACTACAGGAAAAGAAAGCTACATAATGAAAAGCAAGTAACAACTAAAGTAAATTGTGTTTAGGAACAGAGTCACTTGAGTTGGAAGGAATTTTAAATTAGTTCATCTGGAGCGATGTATCACAGTCTTGATATCACCAAAAACCACTAATCAATTTTCAGGTTTTAAATTTTAATTTCTTTCTGTCTAGACCCTTTGTTGTCTGATCAAGATATTTAAATAATGCTGTGGAAATTCAATTTGAGCTTGTTTCAAACAGGAAGCGTTCCCTACTTTAGAACAGTAGCAATTTTCTATAGGCACCCATCGAAACTAAATAAGGTCAGGCTTGACAAAGCCCTGGCTGGGATGATTTAATTGGGGATTGGTCCTGCTTTGAGCAGGGGGTTGGACTAGATGACCTCCTGAGATTCCTTCCAACCCTGATATTCTATGATTTTATGAAATACGTGTGCTGCTTAAAAACTACACTGGTAGACAAAGTTACGTTAGTATAAAAGAGTTTGTACTTGTATAGCTTATTCAAATTAAGAATGCAAAATAAGCAACAATAAAGCACCTTTATAGTTATACTGCTATGTTTGTAAAAAAAAAGTTCAATCAGTATAACAGTTGGTAATTGGTACAAGACTTCCTTATTCATTTAGGCCTGTAGCTGGAAAAGTATTAAGGCATTAATTAGTGGTAGAGGCCAAGATGTACTAAAATGCCGGTTGAAAGTTTAAACACATTTCTGCCAAGAAGCAATTTCAAACTCTTCTTTGTTGGGTGCCCAATTTGTGACCTTGTGCCAGATCTGCAGAAATACTAAACACAGACAATTCCACTTGAAATCAACGGGAGCTCTGGGCACTCAGCCCTTCTGAAATTCAACTAAAAGGTCTCAAGTTGGGCACCCAAGAACTAGTTGCTTTTGAAAGCTGTCTTAAGCAAATGAAGTGGTGATACAGACGACAGTCAGTTCAAGCTTCTCTAAGCACCAGGCCTAGTAATGCAGGAACCTGAACCTGAGGACATTCTGGAGACAATTGTGAGCTACCACTTCACAGAACTATAAACATTAGACAGAAAGAGACCTATGGAGTCTAGTCTCACCTATTGTCAGTGGGAACTGCTCCCCACAATGTTCTCTAGTGCTCTTCCAGTCTAGTTTTAAAATTTCTCCTGCTGTTGCTATACTTAGGACCCAGTTGTAGTGTAACTATTGCTGGGGTCCCAATCTAAGTTCCCTCTAAGCTGTGCGGTTGTGCAGCTGCCTCTTCCCCGGATCTGCCGTGGCAGGGGAGAGGAGCCCCTCCCAACCCTTGGCTCAGGCCAGGCCTGCCCGAGCTGATGCATCCAGGGAGAGGCGCCTCTCCCCCGGCCCTGAGATGCTGTGGCAAGAGAGGGCTTGGGGGGGGGGGGGAAGGGGTGTCCTCTCTCCCCCGTGCAGCCCCAGGGCAGCCTGCACCCCAAACCCCTCATCCCTGGCCTCACCCCTGTGCCTGCACCCCAATCCTCTGCCCCAGACCTGAGCCCCCTCCCACACTCCAAACCCCTCATCCCCAGCCCCACCCCAGAGCCCGCACCCCCATCCCCCCCACACTCCAACCCTCTGCCCCAGCCCTGAGTCCCCTCCTACACTTCAAACCCCTCGGCCCCACCTCATGAATTTTGTTATGTGCACCATTATGGAGGCGATGTGTCACACATTGCCTCAATACTGGGTGCACATAACAAAATTCATTCCACACATGTAAGTAAAAAATGAGAGAGGACACTGTCCCAATTATAGTATATTTGTCATAACATGGTTAAAACAGAGTGTGATCTTAGAGTACAGTGGGGAAGTGACCAATTTTTTTTTAACTGTCTCTGAACAATGCTACTGCCCTGTGCATGCCCACGCCTGTGTTATGCTTCAGAGACATGATTAAGACGCATCTATACATCAAAAATAGATAGCCATGTTGTAACTCAACCCCTTCAATATGGTTGTATTTGAAATAGACAAGGGGCACAGCACACAGATGCTGTGAAGCAAAGATGCGGTGAAGCATCTACATTGGGATAAAAGCCATTTTAACTACAGTGCTTTGGCTCAAATTCCAATGTGTAAGGCCCTACCAAATTCACAGTCCAGTTTGGTCAATTTCACGATCGTAGGATTTTAAAAATCATAAATTTCATGATTTCAGCTATTTAAATCTGAAATGTCGTGGTGTTGTAATTGTAGTGGTCTTGACCCGAAAAGGAGCTGGAGTGGCAAGGCGGGGGGGGGGGGTCACAAGCTTATTTTAGGGGGGTTGCAGTACTGTTACCCTTACTTCTGCACTGCTGCTGCGGGCACTGCCTTCAGAGCTGGGTGCCTGGCCAATAGCTGCTGCTCTCCGCCGAGCTCTGAAGACAGTGTCATAGTAAGAGTGGCAATATTGCACTGCTCCTAAAACAACATTGTGACCCCCCTGCAACTCTTGGGTCAGGGCCCGCAACTTGAGAAAAGCTGGTCTCCCCCATGAAATCTGTATAGTATAGGGTAAAAGCACACAAAAGACCAGATTTCACGGTCTGTGACGCATTTTTCATGGTGTGAATTTGGTAGGGCCCTACCAATGTATACAAGTCACTGAAACCAACTACTCCCACATCCTGTCTAGAATTTTCCATTGACATAATGTCAGATTCCTTGCTTGTTAAATTTCAGCTTCAGAGAATTTACATTCAACATTTCAGCCTCATGTTGTGCCTGGTTTATGGTAAGAGTTTAACAATTAACTACAAGTAACCCCTAGGTTTCAAATCCACTTCTATTTTTGCTCATTAAGGGGACATTATGGGGTAGGTATTATAATTGGAATAGCTGTAACAGCCATAAAAATAACTGAATGCAGAGAGGCAAGTTGTACCTCATTTTATACACTCATTAGGGACCTACTTCACCTGGCTGAGGCCGGAGCCTACAGGAAATTGGATGTTCTATTTCTTCCTTATTCATGGGGCCATAGCAACAGGCTTCTTCCAATGAGACTTTCCAGGAATCTTTTTCTACTAAAACCTTGCTTAAAGGTTGCTTTGCCTATGATCTTTAACTGCAAATTGGTTAGTCTGCATAATAAAGAGCGTCCATGACATTTTTCAGTACTATACAAGAGTTTCTGCTGCAAACAATTAGTAGCTTCTAGGTAGGCTATGCATTTCTAAGCTGTGGGATGTGTCTTCTGAAGGGAACACAGGAGCCCAACATGGGGGACACACCCATCTCATTGCCTTGTCCCAAGCATCTGCAGGGCCATTACTGGCCACTCATTCTTTCACCCGCTACTTCTCTTATGTTCGGTCTTCCTTGACTAGGTGGTCACACATAGTGCTGTTCCCTGATGTCTGCCAAGAGAGGGAGCAGCACTGTGTAGAACTGAGGAAAGAACTGAAGAGAATGTGACAGCAGCTGTGGGGGTAGATAAATGGAAGACAGTTCCCAAAAGTGAGGAAATGGGAAAGAAGAGGAACTACTGGAGAAGTGGGGAGAGAAATAAGTGAAATAAAGGGAAGAGAAAACTGGCAAGGAGAGCAAAGCTTCGTCTATGCTGGTTTCAAACACACAAGACACATTGGAAGTTTCCCTGTGTAGACCAGGCCAGAGAACTGGGAAACATGTCAGAAGTGGAAGAAAGAATTAGAAGAGAAACGGGTAGAGAGGAAATGAAAAACAGAAAGCAAAGCAGAAAAATACAAAGGAGACCAAATGTGTAAGTGAGTCAGGTGAGATGGGGGAGTGGCACTATACGCAAAAGCAAGCATAGAATCAAACATAGTAAAAAAAATTGAGTGACAAAAAAAAGTGACTCATACACTACTGCAGAATCTCTATAGACAGAAATTCCATGTTTGAATAATAAGACTAGCAGTAGGATATACTACAGCCCACCTGACCAGGATGGTGAAGGTGAAATGCTCAGGGAGATTACTGGGTTTTCTGTTTTTGTAGCCTCTCTAATGGGGGATTTCAGCTGTTCCCATATTGAATGGAAACATGTCACCTCAGTACCGGATACAGAGACAAAAATTTATACACACCATTAATGAGTGCTTCTTGGAGAAGCTAGTCCTAGAAGCCATGAAGGGAGAGGGAATTTTGACTTAGTCCTAAGTGACTCGCAGGATTTGGTCCAAGAGGTAACTATAGCTGAACCATTCAGTAATTGTGACCATAATGTAATTAAATTTAACATCCTTGAAGAGGGAAAATACCAAAGAAACCCACCACAGTAGCGTTTAACTTCAAAGAGGGGAACTACATAACATTGAGGTGGCTAGTTAAACAGAAATTAAAAGGAATAATCACAGAAGTAAAATGCCTGCAAGCTGCGTGGAAACTTTTTTTCCCCTAAAAATACTGTTAACAGAGGCCCCAACTATATGTATACCCCCAAATTTAAAACCAACAAAAAAATCTGCAGTATGAGGGTCAAAAAATGCCACCATGGCTAAACAAAGTAAGAGATGGTTAAAGACAAAAGGACATCTTTTAAAAATTTGAAGTCAAATCCTACTGAGCAAGAAAAAAAAAGGAGCATAATCTCTGGCAAGTCAAGTATGATTAGGCAGTCTTCTTAGTAATGCACCATCCCCCTTGCAGCTCCCAATGGCCAGGAATGGGGAACTGTGGCCAATAGGAGCTTCAGGGGAGGTACCTGCAGGCAAGGACAGCGCGCAGAGCCCTCTGCCCTCCCCTCCTCCAGGGACGTGGTGCTAGCTGCTTCTGGTGCGGGGCCGGGGCCGGCAGGGAACCTGCCTTAGCCTCACTGCGCGCTGCTGCCACCCTGTCACCGCTCCATGTAAGCGGTGACGGGCTGGAGCCTGCACCCTGGTCCCCTCCCACACTCTGCACCCCCAACCCCCTGCCCTGAGCCCCCTGCCGCACCCCAACCCCTTGTCCTGAGCCATTTCCTGCACATCGCACCCCCTCCCACACCGCCTCCTGCACCCAACTTCCTGCCCCAGCCCTAAATTCATGGTCGTGCATGCAATTTTCCCACCCAGATGTGGCCCTCTGGCCAAAAAGTTTGCCCACCCCTGGGTTAGATGATAAAGACAGAATATCATAATGCCACTGTACAAATCCATGGCACACCCACACCTTGAAAACTCCATGCAGTTTTGGTCAACCCATCTCAAAAAAGAGGTCTGAACTGAAAAAAGTATAGAGAAAGGCAACAAAGGTAACTGGGGGTATGGAACAGCTTCCATATATGACAGATTAAAGAACTGGAACTGTTCATCTTAGAAAAAAAGATGACTAAGAGGGGATATGATAGAGGCCTATAAAATCATGAATGGTGTGGAGAAAGTGAATAGGAAGTGTTATTTACTCTTTACAACACAAGAACTAGGGGTCACCCAATTAAAGTAATAGGCAGCAAGTTTAAAACATAAATACTTCACACAACGCACAGTCAGCTAGAATTCATGGCCAGGGGATGTTGAAGGTCGAAAGTATAACTGGGTTAAAAAAAATTAGATAAATTCCTGCAGGATAGGTCCAATGGCTATTAGCAAAGATGGCCAGGGATGCAAGCCCATGCCCTGGGGAAGGAAGAATCACGCAGTAATTGTCCTGTTCTGTTCATTTCCTCTGAATCATCTGGCACTGGCCATTATCAAAAGACTGGATACCATTGGTCTCATCCAGTATGGCCATACTTATATTCTAGATGTGGTATTTGCATCAGAGCACAAAAAACAGTAAATTTATTTTAGATAAAACTAGAATCCCTCTTCCCCCTAGTATGTGTGAACCACGTCATGTCCACAAAGTATTCCAACCAATTTCATAGAATCATAGAAGATTAGGGTTGGAAGAGACCTCGGGAGGTCATCTGGTCCAACCCCCTGCTCAAAGCAGGGCCAGCACGAACTAAATCATCCCAGCCAAGGCTTTTATCAAGCTGGGCCTTAAAAACCTCTAAGGATGGAGGTTCCACCACTTCCCTAGGTAACCCATTCCAGTGCTTCACCACCCGTTTAGTGAAATAGTTTCTTAATATCCAACCTAGATCTTCCCCACTGCAGCTTGGCCACTGCTCCTTGTTCTGTCATTTGCCACCACTGAGAACAGCTTTGCTCCATCATCTTTGGAACCCTGTTTCAGGTAGTTGAAGGCTGCTATCAAATCCCTCCTCACTCTTCTCTTTTGCAGGCTAAATAAGCCCAGTTTTCTCAGCGTCTCCTCATAAATCATATGTCCCAGACCCCTAATCATTTTCATTGCCCTCTGCTGGACGCTCTGATTTGTCCACATCTTTTCTGTAGTGTGGGGCCCAAAACTGGATGCAGTACTTCAGATGTGTCCTCACCAGTGCTGAATAATCACTTCCCTTGATCTGCTGGCAATGCTCCTACTAATACAGCCCAATATGCAGTTAGCCTTCTTGGGAACAAGGGCACACTGCTGACTCATCCAGCTTCTCATCCACTGTAATCCCCAGGTCCTTTTCTGCAGAACTGCCATTTAGCCAGTCGGTCCCCAGCCTGTAGCAGTGCATGGGATTCTTCAGTCTTAAGTGTAGGACTCTGCACTTGTCCTTGTTGAACTTCAGATTTCTTTTGGCCCAATCTTCCAATTTGTCTAGGTCACTCGGGACCCTAACCCTACCCTCCAGCATATCTACCACTCTCCCCAGCTTAGTGTCATCCGTAGACTTGTGAGGGTGCAATCCATCCCATCATCCAGATCATTAATGAAGATGTTGAACAGAAACAGCCCCAGGGCAGACCCCTGGGGGTACTCTGCTTGATACTGGCTGCCAAATAGACATTGGTCACTACCAGTTGAGCCTGACGACCTAGCCAAATTTCAGTCCACCTTTAGTCCATTCATCCAATCCAT
Organism: Chelonia mydas; assembly: GCF_015237465.2. NCBI lineage: Eukaryota > Metazoa > Chordata > Testudines > Cheloniidae > Chelonia > Chelonia mydas. The sequence goes on from NC_051246.2 coordinate 72,583,054, forward strand.
ACTTTAACTTGCTGGCACGAATACTGTGGGAGACCATGTCAAAAGCTTTGACAAAGTCAAGATAATCACGTCCACCGCTTTCCCCATATCCACAGAGCCAGTCATCTCATCATAGACGGCAATCAGGTTGGTCAGGCATGACTTGCCCTTGGTGAATCCACGTTGACTGTTCCTGATCACCTTCCTCTCCTCCAAGTGCTTCAAAATGGATACCTTGAGGACCTGCTCCATGATTTTTCTAGGGACTCAGGTGAGGCTGACTGGTCTGTAGTTCCCTAGGTTCTCTTTCTTCCCTTTTTTAAAGATGGGCACTATATTTGCCTTTTTCCAGTTGTCCGGGACCTTTCCTGATCGCCATGGGTTTTCAAAGATAATTGCCAAAGGCTCTGCAATCACATCAGCCAACTCCCTCAGCACCCTTGGATGCATTAGATCTGGCCCCATGAACTTGTGCATGTCCAGCTTTTCTAAATAGTCCTTAACCTATTCTTTCACCACTGAGGGCCGCTCACCTCCTCCCCAGACTGTGCTGCCCAGTGCAGCAGTCTGGGAGCTGACCTTGCTTGTGAAGACCGAGGGGGAAAAAAAACCCCACACAAAAACAAAAAACCATTGAGTACTCCAGTTTTTTCCACTGTTACTGAATGGAGGGGGTAACCTAGTAAGGGCCCCACACTTTCCCTGACCACCTCCTTGTTGCTAACATACCTGTAGAAACCCTTCTTGTTACCCTTCATATCCCTTGGTAGCTGCAACTCCAGTTGTGCTTTGGCCTTCCTGATTACACCCCTGCATGCTCAAGCAATATTTTTTATACTCTTCCCTAGTCATCTGTTCAAGTTTCCACTTCTTGGAAGTTTCCTTTTTGTGTTTAAGCTCACTGAAGATTTCTGTTAAGCCCAGCTGGTCGCCTGCCATATTTGGTATTCTTTCTGCACATCGGTATGGTTTGTTCCTGCACTCTCAATAAGGCTTCTTTAAAATACAGCCAGCTTTCCTGGACTCCTTTCCCCTCCTCATATTAGCCTCTCGGGGGATCCTGCCCATCAGTTCCGAGGGAGTCAAAGTCTGCTTTTCTGAAGTCCAGGATCTGTATTCTGCTGCTCTTTCTTCCTTTTGTCAGGATCCTGAACTCTACCATCTCATGGTCACTGCTACCCAAGTTGCCACCCACTTCTACTTCACCTACCAATTCTTCCCTGTTTGAGAGCAGCAGGTCAAGAGGAGCATGGCTCCTAGCTGGTTCCTCCAGCACTGGCACAAGGAAATTGTCCCCAACACGGTGTGTGCGCGCGCGCGCTTTGAATAGCCTGGAATAGCTTGCTCTCACCAGTTCAGAGAACTGGTAATGTTTCAACCTGGATTAGTTTGTGTGGACACAGACTTCTTGAAGTGATTCAACTTGTCCTCTCACTTTCTCACAAGGCCAGTGAAAAGTTCTCCAGAATGTACTGTTTGTGAACTGTATCAAGAACTGTACCCAGTGCTTTGCCATTTGTTTAATATGGTGATAGTGTGGAAACATAATAAGAGTGCAATTTTTTTTTTAACTGAATTAATATGACTAGTGGGCATACTGAACTCTTTGTACCTAACAGTTCAATTCTCTAATATAGAAGAAGTCACTTTGAGAGGTCACAGGAAGATCAATTTTCTATTAACTGTTGGCTCCAAGAGTGTTGGGAACCACCAACTTCAGCAGATACCTACTTGTCTAAAGCTCAAGACACCAGCAAAGTAATTCCGACATTTGACTGCACACCCAATTTAGTTACCTCCTCACTGACACTCAAGCCTACCAGGCTATTTTGGCAACACTTATAGCTTGTTACATCAATAAAGATTTAATTTGGATTCAGTAGTGGAAAAGGAGCTAAGCGGATCTTTTTTCCATGCAGCTCAATTGCACCCAGATAAGTCATTTTAATTTAAGATAGGTGGGGAAGGATGGAAGACTATCTTTCAGTTCTACTTCCCCTAAAGATTCATCCCCCTCATTTAAGAGGGCTGTCTTTCAGGAGTAGAAAATGGAATTTAGAGATTAAGGGGCATAATAGCATGCAAGAAGGGGAAAATGCTAGAACAGGGAGTGCATGAATACCAGTACCAATTATTTATGTCCCGCTCCCCACAATTTGTTTACAATGGTTTTTCAATACAGCTAGTCAGCAAGTGTTAGAATGCGAAAAGATGACTTTTAGAAGTTTATCTGTCCAGGATAAAGGTTTCATTGTTTAGATTTTATCCTATGACTATTTCTCATTGCTCATAAGACGACTGATGGTATTTCTTTCATCTTTTGTCTTTCTCCAGAACAGGGGTTCAGATTATCTCAGGAGGGGCTACATCTTAGACACAGCATCATGAACACTTCCCCTTTTGATCATGGTCACATGGACCACCTCCTCTACCAATTACAATCACGTAACATCCATGTGACAATAGCCATCACTTACAAAAAGTAAATAGAAAGCTAATGCACTTTTTGCAGATTGAGAATAGAGAGATGGTAACTGAGAACCACCGGACCAGCCAGTTTTCTAGAGTAAGCATGGAAAGCTGGTGAACCGACTGGTCAAATCATGTCTGTTGACCACTGTCAAATATCGACAGATATCCAAGAAACAATGTCCTGATGTAAGCAGCAGCTACTTTTATTGATTGCATCATGGTGCCACTCATTTTTTAGGCCTTCATTGTGTTTTTTAGGTTTCTAAGTTAAAATAACTTGCTGACTAACTCATTTTCTGTAATAAGGCATAATTATTTAAGACCGAGCCTACGAGAGACCCTAAAGTCATTTGTTATTGTTACTGTTCTAATAGTGCTTTAAAATATTTGACAGGTGAACTGACCAACTCTGTTCTGTACCATGAGCAAGTGTGCTGCACATCAGTGCTAATTTTCAGAATAGTAATTTATTCAAAGATTCAGTTTGATCTGAATCAATTTCTCTCCAAATTTTTCAAAACAGCCACTTAACCAAAAAACCCAAAACCAATTGTTTGCCCAGATGTATTCCAGAGCTTGTGAATCTGACCTGGAATTGTATAATTTTTCCCTTATTGGTTTAGTGGGAACTCATCTTTCTTATAAATTGAGTGTTGCAGAACCTCACATTTTGAGCACTGGAATAGAAAGGGAGTGCAATTCCATTATCCATAAAGTCACTCCTCTCTGGGACTAAATGTATTTAGAATCTCCCACTTTCTACCTTTGTCATAGTTTGTTCTAGATGATTTTTCGGAGCACAGAGCTTCCTACTTCAGACTCCAAGACCTTATCAGCACTGGAAGTTAAACTGTTTTCTACAGTCATGTACATACCCTTTGAAACCAATGGTTAGGCCACAGACATGTGACAGGGAGTTTGACACTGCAGGAGTAGTTTAGTAATTATTCACCCTAGTAAAGACAAATGAACTCCCCTTTCCACAAAAACTTATACTCTTAAACTACACTATTACAGACTGAGCTACAACTGGTAGTAATATATTTGTATAGACTCAATAGATTAATTTTAAGCTTCAACAGAGGAAATAGGTGCGAATTGGATCCAAGAAAGTCTATTCTAGCAGCCACCACCTTCATATGCTAACTTTGATGTTTAAACTGTTGGGTAGAGTAAAAAAGGTTTATGTACATCTGTGCAGGTATTTGAGATTAACATGAAAATAACTGGGGTTAGAAATGGTTTCCCAACACAGTACACTTTCCTGTTTACCTTGAAGTAGAACTGGCAAACTTATGGACAAATGGCATTTCAACTTGTATGAAAATGTTCCTGAAAAATTCTCATTCTGGTAGAAACTAATTTTTTCTAACAAAAAATGACTAAAAGCGTTTGGTTCCGTTTGTGTCCAATGCAACACTAAAATTTGCATCAAAAAGTTAACGCATTTTCAAAGTTTGCCTGTGAAACATTGCTAATTTTAGATGAGTCTAGCTTCAATCGTATGTCCACTCCTTGGAAAGTAGCAGCTTCAACAACCTTCCCATTACAACAGTATTTTGTCTCAGTCAATTGCTAACATGTCTTTGCCAACAAAAAAAATAAGACTAACAATGCATTCTACCTTCTTATTCTAATAAGGATCACATCATTTTGCTCGGAGCTGAAGTCATTCAAAACAGATTTAGCACTTATCTTTTCAGGATGCAAATCCCCAAAAGCAACAGTTTACAGTAAACCATATCTCTAAAGTTTAAGAATAAGGCTGAACTGGAGCTATTTGCAAGGACTAAAGTTGACTAGATTCAACTGGGATCAAGGAGTCAATGATCTAGGTTATTCATTCTCAGACAGTGGTCCACTGAATGCAATCTATGGAGCACTTCCTGGAGGTCTGCAAATTGGTTTGTCAAAATTTTCACACCCTGAGAGATGTCTTACAGTGAAAAACGCTGTGCACAGACTAGTGTACCTGAGCTAGCTTAAAGCCAACAATAGCAGCAAAGACAGTATAGCACTAACTTCAGTTTGGTTAGTACAGGCCTAGCACAGACTCTGGATAAGTATAGAGTGGGCTAGCAAACATTGAAGCCCATGCTGTGCTATCTTCACTGCACCTAGAAAAGGAGGACTTGTGGCACCTTACAGGCTAAGGAATTTATTTGAGCATAAGCTTTCATGAGCTACAGCTCACTTCATTGGATGCATTCAGTGGAAAATACAGTGGGGAGATTTATATACACAGAGAACATGAAACAATGGGTGTTACCATACACACCGTAATGAGAGTGATCAGGTCAGGTGAGCTATTACCAGTGGGGGGAGGGGAGAACCCTTTTGTATTGATAATCAAGGTGGGCCATTTCCAGCAGTTGACAAGAACATCTGAGGAACGGGGGGGTGGTGGTGGTGGGGAAATACTTTCTATTAGTTCACGAATAGAATACCAATTGAATTTTATTAAATATTTGAGTGTTTCTACATTTTCAAATATATTGATTTCAATTACAAAAGAATATAAAGTATACACTGTTCACTTTATATTATTTTTATTACAAAATATTTGCATTGTAAAAACAGTATTTTTAAATTCACCTCATACGAGTACTATATTCAAGCCTAAGTTAATTGTATCCAGTTTGCAAATTAATTCCAATTCAGCAGTCTCTCACTGGAGTCTGTTTTTGAAGTTTTTTTTCCTTGAAGAATTGCCACTTTTAGGTCTGTAATTGAGTGACCAAAGAGACTGAAGTGTTCTCCAACTGGTTTATGAATGTTATAATTCTTGACATCTGATTTGTGTCCATTTATTCTTTTATGTAGAGACTGTCCAGTTTGACCAATGTACATGGCAGAGGGGCATTGCTGGCACATGATGGCATATATCACATTGGTAGATATGCAGGTGAACGAGCCTCTGATAGTGTAGCTGATGTGATTAGGCCCTATGATGGTGTCCTCTGAATAGATATGTGGACAGAATTGGCAACAGGCTTTGTTGCAAGGATAGGTTCCTGGGTTAGTGGTTCTGTTGTGTGGTTCCGTTGTGTGGTTCCCTGGTGAGCATTTGCTTCAGGTTGGGGGGCTGTCTGTAAGCAAGGACTGGCCTGTCTCCCAAGATCTGTGAGAGTGATGGGTTGTTCTTCAGGATAGGTTGTAGATTCTTGATGATGCGTTGGAGAGGTTTTAGTTGGGAGCTGAAGGTGATGGCTAGTGGCGTTCTGTTATTTTCTTTGTTGGGCCTGTCCTGTAGTAGGTGACTTCTGGGTACTCTTCTGGCTCTGTCAATCTGTTTCTTCACTTCAGTAGGTGGGTACTGTAAGAATGCTTGATAGAGATCTTGTAGGTGTTTGTCTCTGTCTGAGGGGTTGGAGCAAATGCGGTTGTATCGTAGAGCTTGGCTGTAGACAATGGATCGTGTGGTGTGTCCTGGATGAAAGCTGGAGGCACGTAGGTAAGTATAGCGGTCAGTAGGTTTCTGGTATAGGGTGGTGTTTGTGACCATCGTAGTGTCCAGGAAGTGGATCTCTTGTGGGGACTGGTCCAAGCTGAGGTTGATGGTGGGATGGAAATTGTTGAAATCATGGTCAAATTCCTCAAGGGCTTCTTTTCCATGGGTCCAGATGATGAAGATGTCATCAATGTAGTGCAAGTAGAGTAGGGGCATTAGGGGACGAGAGCTGAGGAAGCGTTGTTCTAAGTCAGCCATAAAAATGTTGGCATACTGTGGGGCCATGCGGGTACCCATAGCAGTGCCGCTGATCTGAAGGTATACATTGTCCCCAAATGTGCAATAGTTATGGGTGAGGACAAAGTCACAAAGTTCAGCCACCAGGTTTGCCGTGACATTATCGGGGATACTGTTCCTGACGGCTTGTAATCCATCTTTGTGTGGAATGTTGGTGTAGAGGGCTTCTAGATCCGTAGTAGCTAGGATGGTGTTTTCAGGCAGATCACCGATGGATTAGTTTCCTCAGGAAGTCAGTGGTGTCTTGAAAACAGCTGGGAGTACTGGTAGTGTAGGGCCTGAGGAGGGAGTCTACAAAGCCAGACAATCCTGCTGTCAGGGTGCCAATGGACCTATTACCTGTGCTAGCTGCATTCAAGTTAGTGTGAATAGGCTAGCTTTTGCTGTGTAGATGTACCCACAGATTTCAAGGAGTGATGCTTGCTATTGTAGCCCATTCCAAGGCTGAGTTTCCTGAGATTTATTTGGCTAAACAAACCCTAATCAACTCTTCACACTTTGCATGGCTGACTCCTCTGTTACATGTTTCCTCATTGTGAATTCAGTAGATCAGATTTGCAAGAGACATCAAAATGCAAGGGTAGCAAATGTGAACAGAACTAAAATCCCAAATTACTTCAGTAGATGGACAATTGAGTATTAATATAACAGTTCAACAACCCCCAAAGAAGTTAACAGTAAAGACCAAGACACTGCATTTATGTAATTAGAACAAAGTTTAAATTTCTGTTTGTGAATATATATTTAGAAAACCAGGAAGTAACAAAATGTCAGAGGGGAAAGTTTTGTGAAGAATCAACTTCAAACTTTTCTGTGCCAAACTCTCCATGGCCTGGTTGATTGGAACACAGTGCTTAACTCAGTTTTCACTTTATTTTTGTAGTTCTCATTTGAAAGTTGTACACAAGACAAACTATGAAAAAAACTCACACCCTGCACCCTTTAGACATGAACAATTACTTTTAAGAACATTCACAGCCCCCCATGCCCCAGATACTTGGCTCCCACACTCCTGTTTGTTCTTTTATTGAGCAAAGTATATAAAATACATTTAAAAGGTGCAAATGAACAACAAATACTATTTTGATCTGCAAACCATTTATCAAGTTAACTAGGCGTCACCAAGACAATTAATAGCCTGTGACTCAGCAGCAATACAAACAATCCTTTTAGTCACAGAAGCAGCTGCAAAGCTGGTATCATGGAACAACTTTTGTGATAAGTATTGATAAAAGTTCGAGGTGACCTACAAAGAAAATATGGGTTTGTATTTGTGTCCTTGTAATAAGGCTTGAACATTTTTTTGTTTAAATCTTAGAAGTATCAGGAATGTTAAGGCTGGTCTTGTATTTTTCTGAGAGATTTCTTTCATGGCTCAGCCTGTATATTTGCATTGTAACCCCATGTAGCTAGAAAAGTTCTTAAGTCAGTTGCAGCTTTCTGAAATCACTTTTAAAACATCTTTAGGTTTAAAATAGGTTTCCCCAAACCTCAGGAAGAATTTTGCTTCAACACTAATATCTGCAGCATGAGGGCCACACAAAACAGCAGCTTCCATAGCTAGATCTTCCACTTACAGCTTCCTCTGAGCTTAGATGGCCCTGGGGACAAGGAATATTTAGAAGGATCTCAACTAAGTTCAGCAGATGTTAGAGCTTTAAAGCAATCTGAACAATAAAACAATTCTGTCTCAGTCAGGTTCTCACTTGCATGGTTCACCTTATGCTATACCTATCAGTTCTCCACAGAATTTCATAAAAGACAAGACCTCAATTTAATGTAAACAGGCAAAAAGAAAACCTTTTATAACATCTTTTGCACCTTCTATAAAGAAAAAGAATGGCAGCAAAGTAGGGCTGTCGATTAATTGCATTTAACTTATGCGATTAACTCAAAATTAATTGCGATTAATCTCATTTTTAAAATCACTGTAAAACAATAGAATACCAATTGAAATGTATTAAATATTTTTGAATGTTTTTCTACATTTTCAAATATATTGATTTCAATTACAAGAGAATACAAAGTATACACTGTTTACTTTATATTATTTTTTATTACAAATATTTGCATTGTAAAAACAGTATTTTTAAATTCACCTCATAAGTACTGTAGTGCATTCTCTTTATCGTGAAAGAGAAACTTACAAATATAGATATTGTTACAAAACTGCACTCAAAAACAATGCAAAACTTTAGAGCCTACAAGTCCACTCAGTCCTATTTCTTGTTCAGCCAATCCCTAAGACAAACAAGTCTGTTTACATTTACGGGAGATAATGCTGCCAACTTCTTATTTAAAAGAGAGAAAGTGAGAACAGGCGTTCGCATGGGACTTTTGTAGCCGGCATTGCAAGGTATTTACGTACCAGATATGATAAACATTCATATGCCCCTTCATGCTTCAGCCACCATTCCAGAGGATATGCTTCCATGCTGATAACGCTTGTTAAAAAATAATGTGTTAATTAAATTTGTGACTGAACTCCTTGGGGGAGAATTGTACATCTCTGGCTCTATTTTACCTGCATTCTGCCATATATTTCATGTTATAGTAGTCTCAGATGGTGACTCAGCATATGTTGTTCATTTTACAAACAAAAACTTTCATTGCAGATTTGACAAAATGCAAAGAAGGTACCAATGTGAGATTTCTAAAGATAGCTACAGCACTCAATCCAAGGTTAAGAATCTGAAGTGCCTTCCAAAATCTGAGAGGGATGAGGTGTGGAGCTTGCTTTCAGAAGTCTTCAAAGAGCAACACTCCAATGCAGAAACTACGGAACCCAGACCACCAAAAAAGAAAATCAACCTTCTGCTGGTGGCATCTGACTCAGCTGATGAAAATGAGCACGTATTGGTTCGTACTGCTTTGAATTGTTATCGAGCAGAACCAGTCATCAGCATAGACGCACGTCCTCTGGAATGGTGGCTGAAGCATGAAGGGACATAAGGCATGTAAATACTTGCAACACCGGCTACAACTGTGCTATGCGAACACCAGGTCTCGCTTTTAGGTGACACTGAACAAGAAATAGGACTGAGTGGACTTGTAGGCTTTAAAGTTTCACATTGTTTTATTTCTGAATGCAGGGTGGGTTTTGTTTTTTTTAAACAATTCTACATTTGTAAGTTCCTTTCATGATAAAGAGATTGCACTACAGTACTTGTATTAAGTGAATTAAAAACTTATTTTTACAGTGCAAATATTTGTAATCAAAAATATAAAGTGTGCACTGCACTATTCTGTGTTGTAATTGAAATCAATATATCTGAAAATTGAGACAACATCCAAAAATATTTAAATGGTATTCTATTGTTTAACAGTGTGATTCATTACAATTAATTTTTTTAATTGCTTGACAGCCCAATAGCAAAATATTTTAGCTAAAAGTTTAGCATTTCTTGACCCCAAATCTGTCTAAGAGCATTGAGTAAGTAAGTGGCAGAAAGTTTCAAAACTCATGATAAGTGGAAGATACAACTATGGAAGCTGCCGTTTTGTGGGTTCTTGTGCTGCAGATATTAGTGTTGAAGAAAAAAGTCTTGCTGAAGCTTTGGGGAAGCAATACTTTAAGCCTAACAATATTTTAAAAGGTGTTTAAGAAAACTGCAACTGACTTATGAACTCTTCTAGCTACACAGAGATGCAATGTGAATAATTTCTGTAGGAAAAAGAAAATCCGCACAGCATCATAGGTGTGCACAGTGTTTTACAAACATTAGAGCCTAGAGGACCTCCTCCCCCCATTTGTGTTAGGTATTTAAACAAAAACAGTCCCTGCTCCAGAGAGCTTACAATCTAAGTGGTCAAGACTCAGCTGAGCGTAGAAAACAGCTGCAGAGGGGAGGTAAGGTAGAGGGATAACAAGGGTGGCCAAATACAAGGTTGCATATATTAATTGTGATGCTTTTTTAAAAGTAAGTGAACAAGAGATATTAGTGACTCAGCAACAGGTTACTTGTCCCACTGCCATTAGGCCATTAACATGGGCAGAGGTGGGTCTTAAGTATTTGAGGGAGATCAAAGTGGTGGCTATGAAAATTGGTTTGGAGGAAGAAGCCTTTTGGTAGGGTTGGGCATTTAACTGGTCAAAAAATAATTGGTTAACTGACTGAGTCAAACATTGATCAAATATCATCAGTAATGTCAAACGTGGTCAAATATTTTAAATTACTAGTTTATTAGAAAAGTAACAAAAAAGTAAGGCTTTATGGTCTCTAATGTGCATAGCCATGGATAGACATTTATGCCTAATTACAAAGTTACTTAACTAGGTTATTTAACTCAGAAAAATTGACTCAAGCAGCAGCAGAAGGAAAAACAGAGCAGGAAGGGAGGGATCTCTCTACTCCCCTCACTAGCACAGAGCTTTTAATATGATCAGCAAGGTCTAGCTGGGGACACAGGTGGAACATGAGGATTACAAATGGCATATTTGTGGAGGGAGGGAACTGGATGTTTATTTACATAGTCATTTAATGCAGAGTTGTTTGCTTAAAGAGGGTGGAAGAGTTAATAGTTGTGATGCATTTGAGAAGGAAGAGGCTTAATGGCTGTGCAGATTTTCTTGGTTTTGGGAAAGAGGTTTAGTGACTGAACCCTTCCTCCCTCCACAGCTCCCTTCTGAGTTAATTTCTGTGCATCTAGTCAGTTTAGATCAGATTTTAAACTCAGGACCAGGGATGGTACCTTTAAACTTGTTTAATGGTGGTTTACAAAGCACATGTACACTGAAGGCTTGGTATTCAAATAAATAACATACGTTTGAGAAAATTCTAGACAACCAAGATACTCAACTTTCTATTAGTTCACCTTTTTCCCAACAGCATGTAGTAAGTAAGCGATCAAGACATTTAAGAAGGCTTCCTAACAAACAGTACCATAATGAAATCAAAAAGGTAGGCCATCACCAATATCAGGGCATTCTTCCTGGAATATCTGACATTATTTGACCAGCCAATTACCTGGCTTGTCAAGCTTACCTTTTGGTATAATTTTTTAAGAGGTCTGATTTTTGTTGACATTGATTTTATATGCATTTTAAAACATTGTCTGGTTTATTGTACTTTAATTGTAACTGTCTGTTGCTCTCCAAATACCCAACTGCTTTATAAACATTTAATATATAAATTTAAAAACTGCTTTATTTTAAGAAGTTCATTTTAGGTCAGTAGAAAGAAGACTCCTGATTTATCAGGTGGGAAGATCTGTGTTCAAAATCTTATTACATTAACCATCATAACTAACTTGGATTATCACAAGATGAGTGGTAGAAAGTACCTACCTAAGAGTCCCATTCTCTCCTTTGTCTAGGCTGGTGAACCGACTGTACAGACGAGTGATCTGACTGTGGGAAACTGGAGGGAAAAAGGAAAATTAGACAAGTCAGTTAAACAATAACCCCATCTCCAGATTGGTTCAATATACTGAACAAGTCATCTGCAAACAGACAGATGAAAACACTAAAGCACTGGCAAACTTGTCAGAAGTCTGAGCCGCACTGCCCCTTCCCACCTCCCCCAGTAGCAGGGAATAATTCTGGGGTTCTCCCATGAAATCAAAAGAGTAGAGGCCAGTGCTGTACATCTGTAAGTGGGATCAGTTAGTTTGTGGTCTTTAACAAAAATATCACTGAGAAGTTTTCAACCCTGGCAATCTGCTTAGTTTACATTTTTGAGGCTAAATATTTAATGATAGCCAAGTTCAACCCCAATGTGTCTCTCCCCACCCCTAAATTGTCAGAATCCATAATCGAAAGCCTTTCATGCCCCAAAAGTCAGTTATGTTCACTGTATCAACCCCTTCCCAAATCCCTACTCAGGTTTGAAGAGTGGAAGTTTGCATTTTTATAAAATTACATTGATACAGATTACACTTGTAATTTGCTTTCAAATTCACATTCTAAATTCATACAATGTGAATATCCTTCAATAGCATATTCTGTATTGCTAAACAAACCAAAGCTCTTATCTCTGCCATATTTCTGATGAGCAAAACATTTTAAAATCTGGCTTACAGCTAGGGTAGTTCCCTCTAGAAAGCTAGCTGGGCATGCAAGGGAAAAAGGCAGCGAAGAATACATCAAACCTACTTGCCTCCTCCTGCAAAAGTCTGCCTGAATCTGAATGCAACTAGTTTCCAGGGTTCCTTGCTGCACTTGTTTCCATCTCCACGACGCATTCAAATTAAATTAAAGACAGATCACGCAAAGGAGCTCAGTTTTGAGAGAGCAGAGCAATAAAGCTTTCATATCAGAAAGTTCAAGGGATCCCACATGCAGACAAGACAAACATTACATACCCAACAAGTCTACAATTAGTGGTAGAAATGCCAAATTCAAAACAAACTATTCAAATCAGCCCAGGTTTTGGAGGCAACAACTGATATGGTGCTGCCGAAGATATTGTCTAACATCTTACAAAGACTCTAGTGAGGGAGTTTTCTGTGGATTCTGGAGTCCTGATCCCCGAAGTCAACAGGTAGGTCTGCACTGGCAGTATGGCTCAGGCCTTGTTAGGTATTTCAGATGTGTACCAATTTAATATAAACCTAGAGCAGGGGTTTCCTAAATCCTGATGTTTAGTCTACAGCCCTCTACAAGACTTAGTTATAAAAGTGACATTAAGGGCAACTGTACACTACAAAATTAAGTGAAGCTACTTATGTTGACATACAGTCACCACAATAATTCAATTGGTTTTACACATCCATGCTACACTTCTTGTGTCGGCGGTGTGCTGTAAGGATAGTTTTGTCTTTATAGTCCCCACTTCTCTATTGTGGGAATGTATGATCTCGGTCTGGTTCTTCCATTGTTTCTGTCTGTTACATAATTAATTTTGCTAGGTGTAAATCAATTAAGGTGGTAGGGTATGATTGGTTAAAGAATTTTCACACAATAGGTTAGAATTGGTTAAAGAACCGTTAACCAATTATTTAACTAAAATATTGCTAAAGGTATAGCTAAGCAGGACTCAAGTTTCACTATATAAACTGGGGTCCAAGAAGGAGACCAGCAAAGGGAACAGAAGGAGGAGGAGGAGGAGGAAAGACCTGGAAGAAGAACTCACCTCTCAGACACAGCCTAAGATCAGAGCTGCTAAGAATCCTCTGCACGACCAATCATGACATGCAGCAACCAGAATCCAGATGAGACTGGCCTTGTGTGGCTAACAGGGAAAGTCAGGATTGGTGAGCATAGCATTGTGTGCTTAGCATGTGTATTTATCTTGGTAATTGTTAATAAATAGAGGATAAGGATATTACTGTGTAAAGCTCTTTCACTGGTAAAAGGTCCTGAAAACCTGCAAAGAGTATACCTTGAACGCTAGGAACTGGGTAAAGGTGGGTGCCCCTAGAGCAGTGGTGGGCAACCTGCACACGGCCCGTCAGGTAATCTGCTGGCAGGACACAAGACAGTTTACATTGACCATCCGCAGGCATGGCCGCCCGCAGCTCCAAGTGGCCGCGATTCACCGTTCCCAGCCAATGGGAGCTGCGGGAAGCGTCGTCCAGCACGTCCCTGCAGCCCACGCCGCTTCCCGCAGCTTCCATTGGCCAGGAATGGCCAACTGCAGCCACTGGGAGCTGCGGGCGGTTGGGCCTACAGATGGTCAGTGTAAACAAACTCTTGCAGCCCGCCAGCAGATTACCCTGACGGGCTGCAGGTTGCCCACCACTACCCTAGAGCGCACATGTAACAGAATTTTGTGCAGTTAACAGTGCGTCCTCACCAAGACCACTTTTAACTGCCTGCGTGGGGCATTGTGAATCAGTGCAATGGTTTCTGATAGGCAGCAACTGTTGCTGCCAGCAATGCAGTATCTACATTGACACTGCATTGACCTAACCACATCAACTTAAGGGCTATGCCTTTTGGAGGTGGAGTTACTAAGTCAGCGTAGTGGGCGAGTTACATCGGTGGGAGCTACATTTTATTGTAGACTAGTGATCCTCAGATCTCAGTGGTTTACAGGAGCCAAATTAACAAACAACATTACCCAAGAGAGCCACAATAGCGTGAATTCATTTTTTCATTTACTATTGTTTTTATATACATCTTATTCCCACAGCAAAATGACTTACAATGTTGACCAATTGTAGAATACTTGGTCAAAGCATCCTGATTAGTTAACTGTTTTATCATCATGTGCTGCAAAAAGCTTCAGGAGACACATTAAAGAGATACTTACGGCTCCCAAGCCTCAGTCTGAGTATCACTGGTTTAGATGCTTATGTCAACCTGACTCTATAGTGTAGACAAGGCTTTAGTGCACTAATTTGGTACCATGCCAACTCAGTTGTTTCAAGAGCTGATAAATAGGATTAATTGCAAAGGTTTATTCTTACCTGAATAGGTTGCACAGCAGGTATCAAGTCTGTATGATTGGGACACAATAACTGAATTCTTTTATCAGGCTTGTTCTTTCACTAAGTTATTTGTTTAAACTCTGCTGTTCCCTTCTCTAGGATGGGCTGCCAACAGTACTTTGCTCAATGCTTCCTTGACAACCTTGTGTCTTAGCATGGGCTGGGCAATATGACAATTCCAAATAATGCAAGCACATAGCAAACTGGCTCTGGTCTTTCAAAGATTGAAGTTCATTGTATTATAGACGCAGCCGATAGGTCCCAGAGCTTCAAATATTTACCAGATGCATACTTTTGAGTAGAGTTAAGTGATAGGGAAAGAGGGATGCACTACCATCTAAGTCTAGGCCAGTGTCCAGAATTGGAAGCCACTGGAAAGGAGGAAGGTGCCAGGATTTCTACTCAAGTATCATCTCTGAACAATGATCAGGTATTCCATCTTTTGGATCACCTCCCAACTAGTAGAAGCTTGATGAATTTGAAAACTGTGTCCTTGCTACTAGAGAGGGCATTGTCTTCTCCCCATTGAGAATCTCATGACTGCTGCAATGGGGAAGCAATTCAGGGCTCTAATATGTTCCTCTCTCAACTTCTTTTTGGCCCTACCCACAGAGGCACCGACTTTCTGAGTTCCTGAAGGGGGCTCGACCCCTGCTCCACCCTAGGCCCCACCCCTTCATAAGCTCCCACCCCCCAGTCTGCCCCCACCCAGCCTCTTTCCATCCCTGTTCCTCCTCTCCCCCACCAGCACCTCCTGAATGCCACTAAACAGCGGATCACCAGTGGGTGGGAGGCGCTGCGGGGAGAAGGTGAGTAGCTGATAAGCAGGTGGGTGCTGAGCACCCACTATTTTTTTTTCCCTGGGTGCTCCAGCTGTTGAGCACCCACAGAGTCAGTGCTGATGCTTAAGGCTGTGAGTTTGTCATGGAGGTCACTGATTCCGTGACTTTCCTTGACTTCTGCAGTGGCCAGTGCGACTGGCCCAGGGGCTGCCTAGGCTGCTCAGGCAGCCCCTGGGCCAGCCGCACCAGCCGCTGCTGGGGCAGTTTTCAGCCACTGTGTCCCCCTGTGCCCCAGCAGCAGCAGGAGTTTGGGTGTGAGGGGGAGCTCAGGGCTCAAGTACAGTAGGGGGTAAGGGCTCTAGGCAGCGCTTACCTTGGGGGTCTCCTGGAAAGCGGTGACATGTCCCTTTCCTCAGCTCCTAGCTCCGTCTGCTGCCTCCACCCACAGACACTGCCCCTGTGGCTCCCATTGGCCACGGAGCCATCTGGCAGAGCCAGCGCTTGGGATGGAGGCAGCGCATGGAGCCACCTGGCCACGCCTCCACCTAGGGGGGAAGCTGTGAGGAGGCAAGTAGGGAGCCTCTTCCCCCCCCCCCCCCCCGGTACTAGGAGGGGTCCTGCCCCCCCCACCTCCCCCCGTCCCAAGTTTTAGTCAGGGGTATGTAGTACAAATTATGGACTGGTCACAGGGACATAAATTTTTGTTTACTGCCTGTGACCTGTTCACGACTTACTAAAAATACTTGTGACTAAAAGAGCCTTATCTATGCTCCCCCATAAAAATCGGCAGTGCTCAGCTCGGCTGTCCTCAGCATTCTCGAATGGCAGTGTGAGAATGACAAGATTCTTGGCATTTTCACTACTATCCACAAAATTCTGAAAGGCAACAGTGAAACTGATTCAAGTTGTGTTAATTTCACTTTGATTTTAGCTTTACCAAGCAGCAGCAGCAGCAGTCCTTGAGCAATCTGCAGCCTCAGGATGATAACATTCCCTACTTTAGTCATCCTTATTCATAAGATCACTTGTAAAATTTAAATTGTACATGCTTTGGGGTAGAAACTGTCTTGGTTTTTCCACTAAGCACTTACAGTGCCCCACTGTATGCTATCACTTGCATACGTTTACATTTGTTTCATGTTTGGAAAGTTCCTTGCAATCAAGAATCCACTTGAACTTTTCTATTAAAAATTAAAAATTTCACACACATCTACAAACTCTTGCACTCTCTTCAGGGAAATCTTCCCCCCCTTGTAGCCTGCAAACTGCTTTTAAACACCCTGATTGGGACTACTACAATAATCCTTTTGGTGCACTTACATTTAATATTTCTGAATCACATGCTCTTAAGAGCCTTATAGTACAGATGTATTGTTATCAAATAAAAGTGCATTTTGAGAACTTAGTTTTCCGTGTAACAGATATTCATCTGAAATGAGTTTCCCTGATTAGTTCTCTTTTGTGATCTTGTGCATACACACCTAACTTGGTCTGTAATTCCCTCCCACTGCACAGACACAAAGGAAGGGGACAGATCAATATTAATCTGACTAGTCATGAAACAAGATAATTATATGATCAAAAAATTCAGAGACAGGTCACAGGCAGGGCAACAGATATTCTATGATAGAGGTATACTCTAAATGTTTGCGTGCATTACTTCAGCACAAGGGGAAAAGGGTGTGACCTAATAGTTCAAGTACTGTAACATTCCTGTCTATTCAAGGACCTGTAAAAACCAAATGTCAACAAGCAACGTTTTCCAAACCTGGCATCATTCCAGACTTCTCCCCTATTTCTTACACTGCCTACTGAAATGTGCACTTCAGGGGGGTTCTTAAGATGGTCTTGAAACAAAGTTCCAAGCAAATTTCTAAGTTGATCACAGCAAACTAAGGGGGAGGAAAAGGAGGAGCAGGACTGTAAAATGCCATGTAAGATCTTAGCATGGTACTACACTACCTTGGACTAAGGAATTCAGGGAGCAAAAGTTCAGAAGTTACTGTGGTTACACAAGAATCTACTGATGATTACTTGTCAGATAGCTGGGTTTTAAGGAACATTTAACCCATTTTCCTTCTTGAAAGCCTTAACTATACAGGTATAGCAGAATTACTATTATGCACAGAATGAATCTCAGACTGTCAGCACAGAATTTAAGTATGAAACAATCTAAAACTTGAACCTAAATTTTAAATTCAATATGGGAGAAAATAAAAAGCATTCTGCCACAAAGATCTTTTCTATCCACTCCAGGTACAAAGGCTAATATGGAGTACTGTGTAGCTATTAATACTATCAGCTGTAGCTTTGCATTGCCTGTAAGGGGTCCACTTTCAGTGGTGGGAAAGACAAAGGTCACCCACAATTGAGAGAACTCCACAGGCAAGTATCCGCCAATAGACTTAATGTTTAAACCAAATGCCCTTTTCATTTACTTCCTCCGATCCAACAGAAACTGGAGAAAATACAGTTTAGTAAAATGGAGACAGACGAGTATAGAGTCCCCAGAGTAATTAACAGTGTTACCATTTCTCAAGTTGGACATTTAGTCACAACATGATGTTCTGCTTTAGCTGGTTTCAGAGTAGCAGCCGTGTTAGTCTGTATCCGCAAAAGGAAAAGGAGTACTCGTGGCACCTTAGAGACTAACAAATTTATTAATTTGTTAGTCTCTAAGGTGCCACGAGTACTCCTTTTCTTTTTGCTTTAGCTGGGTTCACTTTAAGAACTATTTAGCAGAGGAAGTATCAGGAGCACCAAGCTTCTAAGAATAGGTGGATGTTACAGAACCTTCAGAATGACCCACAGTCACAGCAATACTAACTGTTTTTCCACCAAACTTTGTTCCAGGTACTTTATGATCTGCTTTTTAACTACCTTTTACTTGTGTAGACATTTACACCAGTGGAAAGGGAGAGTAAGGTGCTAACCTAATGGTGGAATTTTCCATCCACTGTGCAGACTACACAAGGTAGAGCAGAACAAGCTTCTAGTCTAAAATTAAAGACTAGAAAAGTTAAAGATTACTGAAGTGAGAAAAAACGTAATGCCTTTGAAAGTCCATACAGACATGAATCATTGTAAATTAATCTCACTGACAGCAGAGTTTTGTTTTATAAATCCTTAAACAAAAATTAAATCCTAAAAATAGACATTAACATTTTAACTCAGACCTCAAAAACAAGAATCTGAAATTTAAGTTGCAAACGACAAATATAAGTCTCACACTAAAAAAAGTTAAGTGAAGCATTCAAGGGTAATCAGGGCAGGAACTCTCCTAGTACCAATGCTGTCACTTAAATACTCAGTCTCTACACATACTCTAAATCGGGGTAGCCAACCTGAGCCTGAGAAGGAGCCAGAATTTACCAAAATGTACATTGCCAAAGAGCCACAATAATACGGCAGTAGCCCCTCCCCCCGAACACCTCCCACCCACCAGCAGCCCTGCCAAACAGCATCTCCCAGTTCGCGGCATGCAGGAGGTTCTGGGGAGGGGCAGGAGAAGGAGCAAGGGCATGGCAGGCTCAGGAAAGGGTGGAGTGGGGGCAGGGCTTGTGGTAGAGCCAGGAGTTGAGCAGTGAGCACCCCCTGGCACACTGAAAGTTGGCACCTGTAGCTCCAGCCCCAGAGTCTGTGCCTATACAAGGAGCCACGTGTTGACCACTCCTGTTCTAAATGTTCATAAACCAGGCCCATTGCTCAGTAATGATTCTCCAATATTAGCTGAAATATTAACAGCAGCATAATGCACCAAGTATCAGGGACCTGTTGGAAAATCATTCCCAAATATTTGCTAGTGGTACCGGGACGAGCTAACATTCGGACTATCTAGAGGCCAACAGTTTAAGTTAAACCTTTGCTTGTTTTTAAGTTTCCTCTTTTTAGTAAGAGATGTCTGAATACACATGCAATGATCAGCTGGGCAGAGCAAATTCCAGCTGACATTGTGCAGGGGGCTACAGGTAATAAAGATCCATGGCTGTTGATGAATCCAACGAGCACAGAAATAGTCTACATGCTCAATCTACTTGTGTCAGGAATATGTACGTGGTGGAAATGCATCTTTCTGGAAGAGATACAATATCCTCATAAAGGCAAAAAACAAGAGGTAGGGAAACATTTAATTTGGAAAGATCTTAATTCTTTGCAGGGGCTGAAGCAGCAAGACGATACAAAAGACAAATGAAATCCTGGAAGTAAAAAAAAGTGATTTCCTAATTCTAGGGAAAGTGAACGATTGTGGTTCTCAGAGCTGCAACAATCATGTCTAGTCCACAACACACGCGATTTTACCAAGACAGTTTCATTTACTAATACATGGACGATTAGTGACACCACTCATATTTTGCCCAGATTCTGTATTTATGGAAAGGCAATGTTCAACAACTAGAGGATGAGTAGGTTATACAGAGCACAGTTTTACTATAACAGTTCTTAAAATGCTCCATCTGCATTCATAGTACAAGGATTTGCAAACTTTTCTGTTGTTGACCACATCCGCAAGTCTCATGGATCACCTCTCTTGCATACATGGTGCTTTCAACATCCCCTCTTACTGGCAATCATAACATCCCTAATGCAACTAAGCAATCACTTCAACGGCAAAGTAATACTAGGAAGGCATTTACTGTATTTTTAGCCTTTTTTAAAGCAGTTTAGTAGCTGGAAACAATGAAAACCAGAAACATGCAATAAGCCAGCTCTCCAATGACTACCAGAAAGTACCCCATCAATTTATATTTTGGTAAATACAAAAGTAGATTGACGGTTGTCTTCTTCTCCCTTCGCATCTCAGGCAATGCGAATGCAAAAACTATCTGTATCTTCTAATGTCCATAGTAACAGCTCCTGTGCTTCCTACCTTCCACCCTATAGCACTGTTGCAGGGGACAGTGAGTGTTGTATTCCTGATATTCACTCAATAGCAGTCCCTATTCAGCACTTACATGTTCCCTGGGCTACAGCACAGAATCAGAGATTTGTACTCAGCTCCCTGACAGTCTCTGCTTTCTATTGTACCATGTAGATCTCCACCACAACAGAGAATCTGTCTTGCTGGTTTAGGCCTATCAGGTTAGGAACTCTGCTAGCACTAGGAGTTAAACAATGGCTAATATTAGCACAGTTTTACCTATGAGGCAGGTAGGACCTTTGCAGACAAAAAGAGGATTCTCAGCAAAGGTAACTGATTTTGACAAGAAGTGCTGCAGTGCTTCCACCCTGCGTAATGACAGGTTTCAGAGTAGCGACAGGTTTCAGAGTAGCAGCCGTGTTAGTCTGTATCCCTAAAAAGAAAAGGAGTACTTGTGACACCTTAGAGACTAACCAATTTATTAGAGCATAAGCTTTCGTGAGCTACCGATGAAGTGAGCTGTAGCTCACGAAAGCTTATGCTCTAATAAATTGCTTAGTCTCTAAGGTGCCACAAGTACTCCTTTTCTTTCCACCCTGCGTGTTCCTCCTTTACTAACACCAAATAATGGGGGCGGAGGGTGCAGGTCAGGGAGTGTAAAGGCCTCCGATCCGCTACAGCAAAACCCCATAGAGATGGTCGGCCCCTTTTGCTGGGATCGCATCCCCCCCAGTCATGAGGGGCTCACGCGGGCCGGCGAGTCACATCCCTCTTCCCTCCTGGGAGGCTCGTTCCCGGGACGGGGGGAATGACCAGGGCAGAAGAGACTTGGCCATGCGGAGAGCACCAGTGCACAGGCGAGCGAGCGGCCCCCGCCTGGCCGGAGCGGGAAGAGAGAGAGCCCCCGGCGGCCCAGCCAAGGGGAGAAGGCAAGGGGCTGGCAGCACGGCCGGAGCGGGGGACTGTGCCTGCCCCGGCACCCAGAAGCTGCTGTGCCCAGCCGGGGAGAGCCAGAGGCGGTGAGGCAATCTCCGCACTGCGGCTGGGAACAAGCCGGCAGACGGGCCGGCACGACGCTCGCGGCATGGAAGCGGCGCTCAGGCTCTCAATGACCCCGACCCCCGGGCCTGAGTTCAGGCGACCGCCAGCCCGAGTCTTCGCCGGCGCCGCAGCGCCCCCGCTGCTCCACCAGCCCCGGCTGCGGGGCAGAGACCGGCCGGCCGCCCGCCCGCTCCCGTCCCGGCTCGCCCAGCCCAAGCCCGCAAAGCCCCGGCCTGCAGCCCGCTACTCACAGCCCGTCTCCTTCTTGATCTCCTCGATCTCCTCGTCCCGCAGCAGCGAGGATGCTCGTGAGCCCATCTCCGGCCGCCGCCTCTGGCCGCAGGGGAGCGGGACAGTGACAGCCGCGGCGCCGCGCAGAGAATGGGGGGGATAAGCAATGGCGGGCTCGGCCAATCAGCGGCGGCGGCGTGCAGGCCCCGGACGCTGCGGCCAGACACCGGTGCGGCTGGACGCCAAAAAATAGGGAGAGAGAGAAACCCCTGCGCTTCCTCTTATCAACCCCGGCCGCGGGCCCGGCCCCTCCCGCACCACGCTGTAACCCCGCCCCGCAGCTCCTCGCCTCTCACAGAGGAGAGCTCATCAGCGCCTGCGCGGAGCGGCTCCTATCTTCTTTCTCGCTAACGGTCACACTTAGGGCTGTTTAACGTCATCACGAGAGGCCCTAAAAGCGCGGCCCTTGAAAACTACTATTCCCAGCATTCTGCGTTCCGCGTTGCCCTGATTACTCACCGTAAGGTGGCGCTTTGTTCTCTGGGAGTTGTAGTCCCCACCATGGCTCTGATGCCACGCTAGGAGCAGGGAGTTTGTACGTTCTGAGGTGGCCGCCGCCCTGCCCGCGCTATCTAGTAGCGAGTAGCTCCGTACGGGTCCGGAGGACTTGGTAGCGGGGAGGGAACTTGGGAGCTGCCCCTGCGGGATCCGAGCCCCCTGGTGTGATTCCGAGCCCCATGCAGTGACCTTAGTGGTGACCTATCCACAGGGCTGTCTCTGGGTTCCCCCTCCCCTGGGAAGAGCTGCCCTGGGGCCCCCAGTGCGAGCCCTTCCTGACTGCCCTGCCCCTGCGTGCGGGCTGAGGGGCTCCCCACACGCACTGTCACGCCAACTTGGTGAGCTGCGACTTGAGGTCGCTCCCAAGGGCGGCGCTGAGGTCACAAAAAGCCGCCCCAGCGTGGGACGAGTTAGTGCGCTGCACAGTAGGGAGTACTGGCTGGCAGAGAGGAGGATTTGGTCTGGCAGACCAGTAGAGACGTCCATAAAGGTTGGGAACCGCTGCCTAGCTGATAGGTGCAGAGAAACAGTTATACAGGGACCAAACAGTGCACTGACTGTATTTGCTTTTTAGTGAATGGATCTGCTTAATCTTAACTGTTAACAGGTCCCATTTAGGAGAGAAACTCCTGATCTGTTCAGCAAAATTTCTGAGATTGTTCTACTTTTCTACAGTCATCATAATTTCAATCCTGTAGTTTGCAAAGGGTCTTCAGATTTTGGCATTTATGCTCCATTTGACTGGGAAGCCTACAATGCTGGTTTTTAGAGCTAAATGTAATTTCTTCTATTACTATTGCCCCATGTATGCAGTTGGTTGGTGGAAAGAAAAAATGCAGTGCCTGTATGTTATGAATTATTACATGCTGGGGTGCTTTCCTCCTCGGTCTGTAGCTTTATTCTACTGGATGCTGAGTGTCACAGCTGGAGGGCATTAAAATGATTCTGGCTCTGTCTTTTCATTTTTCTTCTTGGATTGTCCTGCAGAGGTCCTAAGAAAAGTAAATCTTTTGACAGAGGAGTTCCCCTTTTCATTTCCTACTCTGCTTTGAGAACCAGACTATTTGGGGAGCTAGTTTGGGGATATACCAACATGGATCCGAGCAGCGATTACCAGTTCCTCAGTGAGATTCTGGGAAAAACAGTGAAAATCACCTTGAAATGTGGCATCTTCCAGGGAATATTGCAGCATGTGGATTCCAGCAGAAGTATCGTTCTGAGCAGAGGTTTAACTCTTGTTCTGTACTTGTCACCTAAATTAATGTAGTTCTTCAAATCCTGGGGGGGGGGGGGGGGGGGGAATGGGGGAATTCACGAAGGTGTATTTACATATTCTAGATTGGATACGGTAGGGGCTCATTGGCATGCTATATCATATGTTGGAAGGGTGTGTGGGTTGGAACGTCATGTCCCACATTGTAAAGAGAACATTGTTTCCCACATGAGGAAGAATAGATTCATGTGATAGATATACATTGTTTGATGTGCCAGGACTGAACAGAGTGTTTGTTCTATACCGTTCTCTGGTCTTTTCTGAGACTATTTAGACTGAGTAGATGGAGGGCATTGCTTGCCCAAATTCTGAATGTAGTGAACAAATCTGAGATTCTGTTTATTTTAAAAGATATCTGGGATTTTAAGTGAAATAGAGGCATAATCTACCTTCAGGATTTATCTTGAAGAAATTAAATCTGCATGTAGTCCTCATTTCAAGAGAGTTAGTAGGAACAGGAGTGGGTTCTGATGTACTTATGCCTTGCTCAGCAATAATTATGTGTAACTGGAATTTGTGCCACTCAAATTACTCAATGGCTGACTTTCACTGATAACTCCAGAATAATTAATCTTCAGCCGTTCAGAAACTAACTAGAACTAGACAGCTCATTCTTTCATGTGGATTGCACCTACTGCTGATTGCACCAGGCACAGACTAACCTTCCATTGATTTCAGAGGGGCATAGTTGTACTCATGCAATGAAAAACAAGCAGCAGAAGAGTGAACACTCTTACTTAATGTAACGTTACAAAGGATGTGGGCCCAGCTGTGCTCACAGCTTTGGGATTGCAAAAGAATAACTGAGCCCAGAATTTGCCCCGTTGTGTCCACCAGACATTTGCATACAACAGCCTCATTGTTTTTTGTATTAGTTTTACTCAATACAGTAATTTTAAATTGTTGATTTAGTGCTGTTGCCAATTGTCATTAGCGAAGACCGTTTTCTGGCCTTATTTGGTGTGTAATCAGTTCTTACCTTTACTTTTATTGCAGAGCTCAGTGTTTCTGTTTATTTATCTACCTGTCTCTTAATTATTTCAGTGAAGAACTTGGAAACAGGCAGAAGCATGCCAGGTGTGAAGATGTTTTTTGGTTATGAAATTGTGAATGGTGAGAACTTTCTTTGTTCTGCAAGGGTGAGGTTCATGGGTACTATCACATGTTTAGCACTTTTGTTTTTCTTTTCTAATGATGGGCCCTATTCAGGACTTCTTACTTAGATAAAAGTCCCATTTTAGTCATTGAGAGTTTTGGCTGAGTAACTCCTAAGTAAGGAGAGGAAGGATGCTCCAGTGGTAAGGGCCCTAGTCTAGGACTTGGGAGATCTGAATTCAAGTCCCTGCTGTGATGTTGGGCAAGTCATTAACCTCTCTGTGCCTCAGTTTCTCCAGCTGTAAAATGGAGATAATACTACTACTTTTCCTCACAGGGATGTTGTGAGGATAGATGCATTAAAGATTGTGATGTGCTCAGATGCTACAGTAATCAGGGAGGGCCATGTAAGTATCTTTAGGCTTTGTGTACACTAGCACTTTTGTGGGCAAAACTTTTGTAGTTGAAAAAAACAAAACTGAAAAAGATTCAGTGAGAAGTTTCTTGTTTAGATTTTCACTTTTCCCTAGAGTGTTTAAGCCAAACACAATAGAATTGTGTTAAAAATGAAACTGATTATAACAAATGAAACTGACTATAATAAAACTTTATAATCCAAGTGTTAAGTAATTAAAAACTGGAAGCATTTTAAAGGGACTCATTAAGACATAATAATTTGAAAAGCACAGAACTCTCTCTTCAATATTTCATTAAACTGTGCATTCTGTAAAACACACACAAAATAGCTGATGTTTTCCTGTCTTTCAAAGATTTAATAGTAGATGTTATAATGAGGTCTCTTATTACTATGATTTAAAGGGATACTGTCAACTTAAAAATCACTCTTCTGTCTGAAAATGTACATAAAATAATAGATAAAACCTAAGATTACTATAGCTGAGAGGTCAGGGGGAAAAATATTTCCTGTTCATCTTTCCCCACTCCCCCTCAGCTTATTTACTTTTTGCATATAACAGCACTTAGCATATCATCAATTTTGGTCTTTTCCCTATATAATGAGTCAGTTTTCCCATTCATTTGTTTTGGGTCTGTCACGTAGCAATATAGGTGAGAAGAACATTTAAAAAAGTAGGAAATTTTGATTATGCAACAATAAAATCGGCAGGGAAGTAGTATCCAAAACTGCAAAAATTATAAAATGGGGATTGTAGTACTTGATCATCAATCTCAAAGGGCGTTGTTAGGATTAGTTAATGTTTATAGAATTCTTGAACATATAAAGTGCTTTATGGGGCTGATCCAAAGCCCATTACGGTCAATGTAAAGATTGCCATTGCTTTAAACCTTGGATCAGATCCTTTAATTTAAACTATTTTAACGCTTTTTTAAAAAAATTGACAATATTTCAAGTTGATGGTCTCCTCTTAACTATTTTTATAAAGTATGCTACATTACATTGGTTAGTATACTGTGCCAAATTATACTGATTAATATGCTCTGAAATACTGAGTTCATTAAAACTAGGCAAAGTAAATGATCAAAGTACATTTTGAGATTTATTAGCCTTGTGTTTATGTCTTGTTCACTTAGTTCATTAATTCATGGAAACACCTTGTGGAAAGGCTGTGTTGGGCCTCTGCTTGTCTTCTTCCCCAGATCCAAAAAGACAAAAAGAGGAGTCAGAGCATTCTGTTCTCAGACACAGAAGAATTTTACTGATGAAACAAACTATGGAGTCAAACTGTCTAAGATAACTTTATTTTGAAGCCACTCCCACAGATAAAGAATTTATGTGCAGTATGCTACTCTGAGGCCTTTTTAAAGCTTCATTTGGGATAGCCATTGTGAATTTTTTAGAAATGTCCCTAGTGAAGACAGGCCTATCTGTCTCTGTGTACTGCTGACACTCTCAGTTTTGCATTGGGGGCAAGGAGATGGAAGGCAGCTCTCAGAGTGATCTATGTACTATACATCCTTGCCTCCTTCTTCAGGTTATCACATTTACAACAAAATTTAATCTGTAAACTGGTGGTGCAATATTGGCCTTAGGCAGGGCCATATAGGTTTCAGTAGAGATGCTGTAGCATCAGCTGATTCAACTTAAATGCCACTGGTGTAAAATATTTCTACTGCATGCTATTGCCTTTGATATCTGATCTATGATTACTTTTTACAATGAATGCCCTGCCATGACTGTGTTCCACACTGGTCAGTACTAGTTCTGGCTCGTCTTCAATTTCTTGGGGATTAAATGTAGTTCTTAGTCAATGAGTTGCTGATGTTAGAGCTGTAACAGAAGTTGTTGGTTTGTATTACAGTGGAATTGCTGGAGGAACTGGAACAAGCTGCAACTCCCATCAGGTATGTTGGAAGGGACGTATCTTTCATGACTGGAAAAAGAATGTACCTATTAGAATAGCCAACAAATGGATGGAAAATCTTATGAGTATAAGGTTAAGTGACACCAAGATTGTGTTGAACTGTTCTAAGAGGGAATGGGTAAGGAGATGGCTGGGGTGTTTCCATTACTGAAAAGACTCTTCTAAGATGTTCTTCCTTTCTCCATCAATGAATAATTTGTTTGGTTTGTTTGATGATGAACTCGTGGTTTCCAGGGAATATTTCTCACAAAAAACCCTTCATCCACGGCCAAACAGCTGTACAGGGGAAGCTACATTTCAAACCTTATCAAATGTAGGTAAATGTGACATCTGGAAGCTGGCACAGGTGTGGATTTGTACGTAAAACTCTTGAATTTCTACTCAGAGTTGCATCTCCAACACAAATTGTGTTAGGTTACTTGGTTTTCAAGTATTTCCCAAGGCCATATTTGAAACTATTTAATTTCCCTCATAAGGGAAATGGGGATTGACTGGCTTTTGCTAACTGATCCCTTAAACTGCAGTTTGCAAGGTGAATACCATTCTGTTTAGCGGCAATCTTTTACGTGTACAAAAAGTTGAACTTAGTCTTTTACCAAAACTTATTCCTGTATTCATCAATCCTTTAAAGAGAAGCTTTTTGATAAATGACCCTTTATGTCTTTAGGGGCTTGTCTCTTGTACTGCTTTAATTATACTGGTGTAAAAACAGATGTTGTTCAAGAGGTTTAACCCCCTAGTGTGGATGCAGTTATAATGGTGTAACCACCCTTATAGCGATATAGCTTATAAACACCAGGGATTGTACTGATGTAAGTATTTGGTATAAAAGCATACTCCTAAACAAGATAGTGAAATCGTGCATAAAACTGTGTAGATCAGTCGTAAGCCAGGTGCTTCAGAATTCCTTGAAAATATGGGTAACATCTGATGAGAAACAGTCAAATGAAAGTGACAAGTTTTTAAAGTGCTTTTATACAAATGCTAGAAGTCTAAAATAATAAGATGTGTGAACTAGAGGGCTTCGTATTAAATGAGGATAGTGATATAATAGGCATCACAGAAACTTGGTGGAATGAGAATAATCAATGGGACATAGTAATACCAGGGTACAAAATATATCAGAAGGACAGAACAGGTTGTGCTGGTGGGGGAGTGGCACTCTATGTGAAAGAAAGCATAGAATCAAATGAAGTAAAAATCTTAAATGAACAAAACTGTACCATAGAACTTCTATGGATAGTAATTCCATGCTCTAATAATAAAAATATAGCAGTAGGGATATATTACCAACAACTTGACCAGGATGGTGATAGTGACTGTGAAATGCTCAGGGAGATTAGAGAGGCTATACAAATAAAAAACTCAATAATAATAATGGGGGATTTCAACTATCCCCATATTGACTGGGTACATGGCACCTCAGGACAGGATGCAGAGATAAAGTTTCTTGACACCTTAAATGACTGCTTCTTGGAGCAGCTAGTCCTGGAACCCACAAGAGGAGAGGCAGTTCTTGATTTAGTCCTAAGTGCAGCACAGGATCTTGTCCAAGAGTTGAATATAGCTGGACTGCTTGGTAATAGTGACCATAATATAATTAAATTTAACATCCCTGCGGCAGGGGAAACACCACAGCAGCCCAAGACTGTAGCATTTAATTTCCGAAAGGGAGACTACACAAAAATAAGAAAGTTAGTTAAACAGAAATTAAAAGGTACAATGCCAAAAGTGAAATCCCTGCAAGCTGCATGGAAACTTTTTAAAGACACCATAATAGAAGCTCAACTTAAATGTATACCCCAAATTAAAAAACATAGTAAGAGAACCAAAAAAGTGCCACCGTGGGTATACAACAAAGTAAAAGAAGCAGAGAGAGACAAAAAGGAATCCTTTAAAAAGTGGAAGTTAAATCCTAGTGGGGGAAAATAGAAGGAACATAAACTCTGGCAAATGAAGTGTAAAAATATAATTAGGAAGGCCAAAAAAGAATTTGAAGTACAGTTAGCCAAACACTCAAAAAGTAATAGCAACAATTTTTTTGAGTACATCAGAAGCAGGAAGCCTGCTAACCAACCAGTGAGACCACTGGACGATCGACATGCTAAAGGAGCACTCAAGGACGATAAGACCATTGTGGAGAAACTAAATGAATTCTTTGCATCAGTCTTCACTGTTGAGGATGTGAGGGAAATTCCCAAACCTGAGCCATTCTTTTTAGGTGACAAATCTGAGGAACTGTCGCAGATTGAGGTGTCATTAGAGGAGGTTTGGAACAAATTTATAAACTAAACAGTAAAAAGTCACCAGGATCAGATAATATTCACCCAAGAGTTCTGAAGGAACCCAAATGTGAAATTGGAGAACTACTAACTGTAGTTTCAGAGTAGCAGCCCTGTTAGTCTGTATCCACAAAAAGAAAAGGAGTACTTGTGGCTCTCTAAGGTGCCACAAGTACTCCTTTTCTTTTCACTGTAGTTTGTAACCTATCATTTAAATCAGCTTCTGTTCCAAATGACTAGAGGATAGCTAATGTGATTCCATTTTTTAAAAAGGGCTCCAGAAGTGATCCCGGCAATTAATTACAGGACAGGCAAACTGGTTGAAACTACAGTAAAGAACAAAATTGTCAGACACATAGATAAACATTATTTGTTGGGGGAAGAGTTTTTTGTAAAGGGAAATCATGCCTCACCAATCTACTAGAATTCTTTGAGGGGATCAACAAGCATGTGGACAAGGGGGATCCAGTGGATACAGTGTACTTAGATTTTCAGAAAGCCTTTGACAAGGTCCGTCATCAAAGGCTCCTAAGCAGAGTAAGCTGTCATGGGATAAGAGGGAAGCTCGGATAGGTAACTCAGTAAAAGATAGGGAAAAAAAGGGTAGGAATAAATGGTCAGTTTTCAGAATGGAAAGCGGTAAATAATGGTGTCCCCCAGGGGTCTGTACTGGGACCAGTCCTATTCAACATATTCATAAATTATCTGGAAAAGGGGGTAAATAGTGAGGTGGCAAAATTTGCAGATGATACAAAACTACTCAAGATAGGTAAGTCCCAAGCAGACTGTAAAGGGCAACAAAAGGCTCTCACAAAATTGGGTGGCTGGCCAACAAAAAGGTAGATGAAACTCGATGTTGATAAATGCAAAGTAATGCACAGTGGAAAACATCATCCCAACTATACATATAAAATGAGGTCGAAATTAGCTGTTACCACTCAAGAAAGAGATCTTGGAGTCATTATGGATAGTTCTCTGAAAACATCCACTCAATGTGCAGTGGCAGTTAAAACAGCGAACAGAATGTTGGGAATCATTAAGAAAGGGATAGATAATAAGACAGAAAATATCATATTGCCTCTATATAAATCCATAGTACACCCACATCTTGAATACTGCATGGAGATGTGGTCGCCCCATCTCAAAAAAGATATATTGGAATTGGAAAAGGTTCAGAAAGGGGCAACAAAAACGATTAGGGGTATGGAATGGCTTCTGTATGAGGCGAGATTAATAAGACTGGGACTTTTCATCTTGAAAAAGAGATGACTAAGGAAGGATATGATTGAGGTCTATAAAATCATGACTGGTGTGGAGAAAGTAAATAAGAAAGTGTTATTTACTCCTTCTCATAACACAAGAACTAGGGGTCACCAAATGAAATGAATAGGCAGCAGGTTTAAAACAAACAAAAGGAAGTATTTCTTCAGACAGTGCACAGTCAGTCTGTGGAACTCTTTGCCAGAGGATGTTGTGAAGGCCAAGACTATAACAGCGTTCAAAATAGGACTAGATAAGTTCATGGAGGATGGATCCATCAATGGCTATTAGCCAGGATGGGCAGGGATGGTGTCCTTAGCCTCTGTTTGCCAGAAACTAGGAATGGGTGACAGGGGATGGATCATTTGATGATTACCTGTTCTGTTCATTCCCTCTGGGGCACCTGGCATTGGCCACTTTTGGAAGACAGAATACTGGGCTAGATGGAACTTTGGTCTGACCCAGTATGGCAGTTCTTACGTTCTTATGTCTGCATCTTGGGACCCCTCCTCCCCTTGTCAGGGCCTTCATCACCAACCTCCTCAGTGGACCTCTTTTCTGCTTGATTTTGCCTTTGGCTTCTTTACATTTGCCCTCTGAAATAAATATCCAATAAACAAAGCAAACTTTTAGTTAAGAGACGGCCCAGAAGCTCTCAGGAAACATGTGAATGTTGACTAGGAAGCTATTACAATATGTGGGGCAGCTCACCACATGGCTGTATGTAAGTGTAGGATCCTGGATGAAAGTCAAACAATGCCTTACAACATATTATCAAGTTTATGTTGTATGTCCCAATGTGTGTTCACTGCAGCACTGTCCGTGATATCTTACACTGTCGTCTTGTGCAGGGACAGTCTAGTTACTGGAGGAACTGGAATGGAGAGGGGAGAACCAGCAGAGCACAGCCCACAGAGTTCTACTTGCATTTCCCCAAAGAGCCGGGTCACCACCCTGAGTAACTTAAAATATACCCTGGCAGGTAACTGTGATATTAGGAATGCAAGTTCCATCTTTCTGCAAGCCAAACAATTAGTATGCGACACTAGCTCCTTTCCCAGGTTCTATATCCTTTTCACACTCTATGTCCAAATCGGATCCAAAATAACTAAATAGGTTTTGTTTTTTAATTCTCACCTTCAGTTATTTTAGGCATATCTGTGTGGGAACGCCTGTATTTTGGAATAAGAGTGCCTTTCTCTTAAGTCAAATTGAAATAAGGCACTCTTGTTCCAAATATGGCAGTCCACACAGACTTGCCCTGAAATAACTAACTGTGTGAATTAAAACCGATTTAGTTATTTCATTTCTATTTTGTGGGTAGACAAGCCCTAATTCATGAAGCGGTTTGAAACCTTAAACAGAAGTGCAAGTTTACATCAGAGTGGTACAAGCTCCTTGGCTTGTCATAAACTGAAAACAAGAAGATGCCATTGGCACTGGAGCTGCTATTAAAATACTCTCCAATTTGTCCTGACTAAGGAGGAGGAAAAGGTTCTCTCCATAATAAATATATGCCTTCAAGAGGCATTTTGAATAAACGTCATTAAATGGGCTCCAGTTATCTCGTAGATCAGTTAACACTAAAGCCTAATGATGCCAATTTAAATGTCAACATTGCTGACTATTTCACTGTTGATTGTTTCAGCATCAACAGGCAGCCATTCTGGGACTGTGACCCTGTAGTCTCTCCCTCCTCACCTTTTGAACTCAAGTGGTTCACAACGTCTTTTCCTCCCACGTTCAACTGCAGGCTCATAAGGAGCAGTATTAAAATATACAATATATATTCTATAAAAATAAGGAAATCTTAGTTGTCACATTATAAAATTTTTCATAACACTTATACTATGGATTTCTCCCAGCTGTAAAATGACTCTTTCACAAAGCACCACAACTACTCTTGTACAGAAGTCAAAGTATTTCATGCAATAAGCAATACATCTTGTGAGTGTGTTAATCTGATGTTTCATTATTTTGTGATGTCAACTAAAAACTTAAGCCTGATTGGCCATTGATGATCAGTGCGAGGCTGGTTATTACACTTGGAGGATACTTGCAGTGCGTTGGTGGTCAAGTAGAACAGTTTCTGCTTTGTGTGCAAGTGGTCCCAGGTTCAAAATCTGGCTAATGTCTTGCAAGGGGTTCAGATACCAGGGTGCTACAAGAACCTTCTGTTCTGTTCTGTATTGGAAGTACAGTTATAACAACTCAGGAAGTGGGAGAATGGAGCAAAGTTTGAACATGACTTGCAAAGGATTTTTTTAAAGTGAGGTTTATGTTCTTTTTCAGTTCTTTAAGATGGACAAAAATACTGAAAGGAGGGGTTTTTTTAATCTGCATTAAAAAAAAAATTAGAAATGTCAGGATTGTGTCAAGTCCAGTCTTTCCTAGCTTTGCTAGAGGACCTTCTGGGGGTGTCAGAGATGTGTGTTGTGAGCTCTCACACCTTAACTGAAAGAAAAGGGAGTGCTCAATCTTTGCAAAGAGAGCCTTGCTCCAGGTGTTTGTTAGGCATTATTGTTAACTAAGTATTAACAAAACCAAAAAAATCAGTTTTAAGACTGGCTAAAAATCCCTTTCTCTCTTGATTGCTTAATTTTCACTCTCTTGTGATGTCATCACTTAGTAGTTCTGCCCTCATTATAACATGTTCCAGCCTGGACAGAAGCTGAATTTTAAATGTTAAAAACCTTTTTACAAAACTTTTCCTGACTCCTCTGTATTTCATAACAGAAACTAAAAAGGGCACCTACCTATTTTGTTTACCCTTGAAGATCACTTTTAAAACTCATTAGTGGTTTCTGTTTCACAGTGAGATCAAAATCCTGGAGGCTGGAGTTGCTGCTGACAGACAATCATTCTATGTTTGCTGGGAATAGTTGCAGCAAACTTTGTTTGGAAGTGCAGTAATGTACTTGGAGTTTTTTGTTTTGGAGGAAAGGGAAGGTGGGACTGTGTACAGCTATTGTAAAGATGGGACTTGAGTGCGGGTATGAATATACACCCACTGTGATTACTGATGCAGGGAAAATCTCTAATGTTGTGTTTTTCATTGCAGAGGAGGAAGAAGAGGAAAATATGGAGTACATAGTCATTGATCAATTCCAGCAGAAATTTGGTCCCGCTGTGAGTAATAACAATGATAATATTCGGGCTATGTCTAGATTACAAAGTTAAATCCACTTAAGTTACGTCAACCATCATCCACCGCTCTAATTCTACTGCTTTTGCAGTCCACACAATGCTCGTTGTGATGGCGGAGCACATCCATATTTGGCACTCTTGCATCGAAAGACAGCAGTGCACCGTGGGTAGATATCCCACTGTGCAACTCGCCACCATCTGCCGCTGGGTGTTCTGGGAAGGGTTTGCAGTGCCGCGTGGGGGCAGGTTCACAGTCCCATGATGCAGTTTTCTCCATTCCATTATTCCATGGGCTTCCAACTATATTTTGTACCACTTTTCAACAGCCACTGTAAACTGCTTGCCTGCCATCTCTGTCCCAAAGCATGGATCTTATACTGCTCTCCAGTATTGTGATGAGCATTATGAACACAGTATTTCATGAGCTGCAAATCTGATGATGACTCCTGCTCTATGTCATGGAAAGAAACAATTCAAGATTGCTTTTTGCATTCACGGAGCAGCTGCACATGGTGGACCGTTGGTTCTGGGCACAGGAAACAAGCACTGAGTGGTGGGATTGCATCATGATGCGTATATGGGATGATGAGCAGTGACTGCAGACATTTTAGATGCACAAAACCACCTACCTGGAACTGTGTGCGGAGCTCACCCCTGCCTTTTGGCACAAGAAGACCAAAATGAGAGCTGCCCTAACAGTGAAGACACAAGTGGTGATCGCGGTGTGGAAGCTGGCAACTCTGCACTGCTACCGTTCAGTCACAAATCAGTTTGGAGTTGGGAAGTCCACTGTGGGGGGTTGTAGTGATGCAAGTGTGCAGAGCCCTTAATTACCTCCTGCTATGAAGGACTATGAGTGGGAAATAGTGGATGGCTTTGCAGCAATGGGATTCCCGAACTGAAGCAGGGTGATAGATGGCATGCACATCCCCATTTTGGCGCCAGACCACCTTGCGACAGAGTACATCCACAGAAAGGGCTACTTTTCTATGGTATTACAATCTCTGGTGGATCACTAGGGTCGTTTCACCGACGTCAAGGTGGAATGGCCAGGGAAGGAGCATCGAGATGGATCATCAGTCTGCTGATTTTGAGTAGCCAGATACTAAGGCTGTTAGAGGGGTTCAACAGGGGGCTATATGAATCAGGGAGGCTTTGAAGGAACATTTTGACAATGAGCCCCAGTAATATGTCTCTCTGTAATGCATTTAGCCAAGAATTGTTTTCTTGTATTGTATTATGAACCTTGTAATGATTGCTGTGTGCGCATTAATTTTACAATGCAAATGCACCAGTTGCCACTGGGTATGAATTTCAGCAGCAACCACCGTTTGTAGGAGACAAATGAAGATTCCATATCTTTCTATAAATACATTGTTATTCAACAGCGATACAAACATTTATTAGTTCTGCAAGGGACATGAAAATGCAGAGTACATTTTCAAATGAGGTTCTCACAGTTGGGTATATGTCCAGCTGTCATTGTGATACATGTCCTTTGGGGCGGAGTGTATGGGGTACTGAGACGGCCCAGGAACATGCAAGGAGTGTGTGTGGGGAGGGCATGGAAGGCAGTTCTGTATGGGCTGCAGGTGGAGGCAAGCATGGATATGTTCTGTCTGCAGTTCAGTCAGGGACCTCAGCATGTCTGTCTGGTCCTGTAGCAGCTGTATCATCTGCTCCTGTCCCTGTTTCCTATCCTGGCTATCCATAAGCATTTTCTCATTGATATCCTCTCTTTATGCCCTCTGCTCACAATCCGAAGTATCTGAGGATTGCTGCACCCCCTGGAACATGTCTTCCTTATTCCTCCTGTTTCATTTCCTTATCTGTCAGAGCCGCTCAGCCGGTGTGCAGGAGGAGACCGTCAAGGGCACATCTGCAGAACCTAAAGAAATAATAGGCAGAGGAACTATTGTGAGTGCATTCACAGCCTTGATTCAAACTAGTTAGAAACACCACTTTCTCACTTCCCCTTTGTAGGCACACAGCACGGTGGAAGCCCCAGCCATGGGGAGTTCGGCCCTTGGGTAGAAGAGGCAAGATGGGACTAAGGGTGGGGGGCTTCAAAGCGGAATCACTAGAAGCGCCTAGGGCCACTATTCTGAATACTGGCACCATTTTCCACAGGCGGGGGTGATAGCAGCTGTTATCTTGCCCCTGAGGGTAACCGAGAATGCAAGGTTGCAGCTCCTGCTTACGTGTGGCTGCAGACCGGGTCCGTGTGCTGCTTGCCTCTGTGTCGCTTTGTTGCCTGCAGAAATAATTGCCTATTGGTGCAGCAAAGTTTCCTATAGCGGGGGGGTGGAAAACAAAGTAGCCCTCCCAAGCAATTTTTGGGAAAGGATTGCAGAGAACCTACAAGTAAGTTTCCTAGAGATCTCTATGGATGATTCCTGGGACATCCTGGTGGGCATCAAGAAATTTTCCTGCAGGACCCCCTCTGCCTAGGTGCACAGGGGAATGAGAAGCATATACTGTGCCTGTGTTGGTTATTTCAGTCCCTCTTCTGCCCTGATTAAAAAAGCAGAGTTCTACTTCTTGTCTCCCTGCAGTATCAAAGAACAAAGAGTATTTTCCAGAGCTCACCTTTCTTGCATCATGCGCGCCACAGCCAGAGTGCTGGGACTGGCTAGACACCTCTGGAGTTAAGAAGAGGTCCTGGCTCACCATGCCACCGGACGTCCTTGTCACCTGTCCCAACTCCACTTCCTCTTCCATCACATCTTCTTCGGGGTTGACTCCACTGACCACTGTCTCCAGCCCCCGTAAAGTATCCATGGGGCTTTTGGCCTTGGAGGTTGGATAGTAGTCGCCGAGGGTGGTGTACAGCTCCTTGAAGAAGCAGCAGACCAACAATTGGCCTCCCTTGCCTTCTGGTATGCCTGCCTCAGCTCCTTGATCTTGGCACGGCACTGCTGCGTGTCCCTATTGTGCCCCTTCTTCTCCATGCCATGAGCTATCTGCCCATAGATATCAAAGTTCCTGTGGCTGAAGTGGATCTGTGACTGCACAGCTTCCTCACGCCACAGACCCAGCAGATCCAACAACTCCAGTGTACTTCAGGCAGGAGCACGTTTTGCTGCAGGAAGCCAGCATGGTCAGCTGGGCAAATGCTATGTGAGCTCTCCATGCTGAGCAAACAGGAAGAGGAATTTCAAAAATTCCTGGGGCTTTAAAGGAGTTGGGGCACATGCCTGTGTACCTGGCTGCAGGGCAGCAGAGTTCAAACTGGTGGGCAGAGCGGTCACAATGGGCTTTGTGGGATACGTCCTGAAGGCCACTTAGGGTGACATAAGCAATTCAGTGTCTACACTGACGCTGTGTCTGTCTGCCTTATGTTGACTTAACTTTGTAGTGTAGACATGGCCTTAGAGTGATGACCTGTGACCCTGTCTTAGTCCAATAGATTTTGTTATGCAAGATCTTGAGCAGTTCTCCATGAGATCTTGTTCTGGAGTACACTTTACAGCTGGTGTTACCTAACTCCTATAGAGATGTGGTAACCACTGTTTGTCTGAGCAAAGTGGCAATGATCTCTTTCATAACCACCAATGACTTCTTACACCAGCATAACAATGATGCGGAAAGGTGTGTGCACATGTATCAAATGCGGTGGGGGGAGTTCTGTGCATGTTGGGGTTTGTTATCTTTGTGAAGTCTATCAAATATGGGGATCTGTGTCTATTTTTTTTGTGTGTGATTTATATCAATTGTACATAGCGGTTGTGCAAGGGGCCATGTGTGTATGGGGGTCTATCAATCATTGGGGGTCAGAATTCAATGGATGTGTTTTGTAGGAATTAAAATTAAATGGTCTGTGTTGTGTGGAGCCTCAGAATTACTTGGTGTTGGGTGACAGAATCAGTTGGTCTGTCTTTTCAGTGGTGTGTGGGGCTTTTGCAAGTTACCACCACTTTCTTTTTTTTTTTCCTTCCCCAATCTGCCCCTGATCTGGAAACTGGCTTTGCTGCTGTAGATTCAACAGGAGGCTTAAGTACCTGGTGGTGAGAGGGTTCTGTCATAGCACCCTTTGAACTAATGGCAGGTTCATGATTAAAAGCCTTATTTGGGGGAAATGATCTTGTCACCTGTGTTTGTATAACATAAACAGTTATTGTTTTTACATGGAAGTAGGACCTGCGAGGGACTGGAGCCCCATTGTGCTAGGCCTTGTACACACACATAGCAAAAAGATGATCCCTGCCCCAGAGAGCTAATCTAAGCATTGTTTGAAAAGGAAGATGTGAGATTTTTTTTCCTTCTAAAAAACGATAATGTTGGCCTTTGCTGTTGTGAATGGCCTATGCTCTGAGACTTGCTTTATTATAAGAATACTATAATGGTCCAGACCCTTTTTCCTTCAGTGTCCCAACTG
The DNA here is from genome assembly GCF_015237465.2 of Chelonia mydas. Classification (NCBI taxonomy): domain Eukaryota; kingdom Metazoa; phylum Chordata; order Testudines; family Cheloniidae; genus Chelonia; species Chelonia mydas. The sequence goes on from NC_051246.2 coordinate 72,620,873, forward strand.
AGCCTCTCTTCAGTTTCTTTCTCTGATTTTTAGTTCTGCAAAAGATATTGACAGAACTTGACAGTGGTTAGGCTGCTGGTGTACTGAGACCACTGCCAGTCATGCTGACCAATACTGTGTCATTGTTTTCTTGTATTCTACCATCTGTTTGTCTGAATCCATTTTGCCTTATACTTAAATTGTAAGCTCTTTGAGGCAGGGACCATCTTTTTTTGTTCTGTTTTTGTACAGCACCTAGCACAGTGGGATCTTGGCCAGTGCGTGGGCTCCTCAGTGCTACAATAATATAAATAATAATATGTACAGCTTTAGAGGATGAACTCCTTTTAATCCATGGGCAGTGGGTATCAAAGGCCGGGGGAGGCTAGCTTCCACAAACAGCCCTGACTGGCCCAGTCACGCTCTACCCCCAGACCCCTTCCTGCTTCCCGGCACTCTGTGGCTCTTCCCCTGTGGCCGGGACCCTGGGCTGGGGCTGGGGCTAGTGTGGGCTGGCCTGTGGCAGCTGGATCCGGTGCTCACGACGCCTGCCCTACACTCTGGAGGGGATGATCTGGGTTCCGGCAGGGGAAGGTGGGCGGTAGGGGCGGGCCGGGGGCTAACCTCCCTGAGCCCGTGGTTCACCCACCACCCATATTTTAATCCATGGAAAGAGGTAAAGTACAGGGAGCAAGCTTATCCATACTATCTCAACAATATGCCTCAAACCTTCTCTAGTGGTGAAAGAGTTGTTCGTTATCCGTGCGCCATACAGTCCTGGAGCTCTCTTCCTAGACTATCACTGAAGGCACTGATTATGGTATATATTGTGCTTTATATGGCTATCTTCCAGTAATTGGACTGAAACCTCCAGTGTATTTCTCACAGGCCACTGAACATCTGTCAGATGCAAATTACTTTTGGTCACTAATGACTTCTGTTGAAAGACTCCCTGTTTTTATGATCAGTCTCCCAAGCCATCCAATTCGTATATTCCTTTCCTTCTTGTTCTCACTAGATGCTGCACATCAAAAAACAGTGTGTTTTTGGTGTGGCAGCAGAGGGTGTTAATCTGTGTCGTCATGGAAGACTCTGCTGGCTTCAGGTAAGGGGCAGTTAAAGAAAGAGAGAATGTTTTTTTTCAAGGTGTTCCACTGTTAAGAAGGCATAATCTGGGGAAAAACTTGGGCTAGGTCTACACTTAAAAAAATATACCTGTATAACCCACATAGTTAACCTGGTGAAAGCCATTTTATAGAAGCGATTATACTGATATAAAGTGTTTCATATCAGTATTACTTATTTTACTTTGCTGAACCAGAATAAGCTATAACAATATAAGCAATTTGATATAACTGCATCTACACTAGGAGAATTTTGCTGCTTTACCTATGCTAGCAGCAAAACTCTTATATGTAGACAAGGCCTTGATGATGATTGATCTTGAAACAGGTCAGAATATGGGAAGATTAGCTTAAAAGCATGAGTCCAGAGATGTTTAGATTCATGATAGTAAGGCCTTATCTAAATTAAAAGTTGCATTGGTTTAACTTTCAAGGTTTAAAAAACAATTTATTTAAATGTGTCCAAAGCCTGTGTGGATGCTCTTAATTCAATTTTAAATCTGGTTTATGTAAAATTAAGTGTCCACACAGGGTTTGAATGAGTTTAATTAAATTGTTTTAAAATAACACCTTTAGTTAAGCCAGGGCAACTTTGAATGTGAGCAAGGCCCAGTCTTGTATCAAAGTCTGGTGGCAGAAGACAGGAGACAGTGTTTTCATTTTAACCCTTGCAGTGAAAGGGGAGTCAATGAAAGGAAAAGTTCAGGGGGGGTTGTTGTTTGCTTTGTCTATATCCAGTGAAGGAAGTGGGGAAATGGAAGGTTGTTTTTAATTCAAGCATTGTGGCTAGGATTTTTGATATGCATGTTCTGAAAATGCCCATTATGTAACTACACACAACAAGCTACTGAGTTTAATCCCTTATGGCAAACTTGTCTGCGAGTATCTGTTTGAAAACAGCAGAGATTTTCTCCAGATTAATATTCATGAAACTGTAAACCTGCTGTCCTCAAGATACTTTTTGTGAACGACATTCTTTAACAAAGCTGGGTAACAGCAGACCTCCCCCTCCTTTTAGATCTCTCTCTGGCCTCCCCACTTGCAAATAAATTGGGATTGGTTTGTTTTAGGTAGCCACGAGGAGTCGGGTTTTTTTATTTGATATTTTCCTTCTGGGGCCTCGAGTTTTCAAAAATGGACTGCAAATGGTGCTGGAAGACAAGAACATTTTGAAAGTAAGTGTTCAGAAGGGTGGCAGGGCGTGTGTGAAATGGTTGAGCCACATCAGTAAGAAATTGCAATTGGATATTGAATCAACAGCCAGGTTCAAGCATCTTTCTTTGGTTCTTCAGGTCATCCATGACTGCCGTTTGATCTCAGACTGCCTCTCACACCAGTATGGAGTCATTCTTTCCAACGTGTTTGATACACAGGTACCCTGCTGACTAGTTTGGTTTGTAACCAGAGAATAATTTCAGCAAGAGAAAAGCTTATTGGCTTGGTGTAAGGGTTTCTCCTGACTAGGATACAAGCATTTTGCTTCGAATGTACTAGCTGTCACATTCTAACTAACACACTCTGAAACTCCAGTACAGGCAAGGCAAGCTGTATATATGTGTGAACAGATGGTCAAAGGCTTCAATTTGACCAGCCAGCTTGTGCTAAAGCATAGCTTGCCTTGTCTAAATTGGAATTTTTGAATGTGTCAGTCAGAATGTGTTAGCTAAAGTTCTGAGTCCTTCCCCGACCTTTTTATCCTAGTCAAGATAAATCTTAACCTACGAAAAAGGTGTTTGTTTGAGCGCTGGTTTAAAAATATGTTAGCAACTAGTGTAGACAGGTCTTAACACCTTTAAAGATATGTTAGTTGATCATGATCAACCTTGGTGGGAGCTTGAGGCTTACTCCCACTTACATGAAGGCCAGATTGGCCCCTGGATAAAGTCAGTGTAAATCTATTTTTACTCTTTCCATCCCTGTTACAAGTGCAGAAACAGAGTGAATGAGTTAGACCACACATGTCTACTGCTGGTACAGCTCCACAAATGCTAGCAACAGTGAGAGTGATAGAGTAGACCAGGCAGTGGTAAAAGCATCTGGTTCCACAGTTGCTAGCTGTGATAGAGCTGCATCTGTACTATGCATGAAGCTTGTCTTGACTACTAAATGCTATTGTGTTGGAACTTGATAGCGAAGAAATGAGTTAACCAGCACATGCCAACTATGACTCCACTCAATGTAGACAGGGACAAATTGTTGTTTGGCTAGTCATTGTGCTAAGCATGACTTGTGAAAAGACATAGTCAGCATAGTGTTACTTGTCTCAACTCTTAAAATCCTAGTCTAGCAGGATAATTTTTCTTAGTGTATGCAAGGCTTCTCTCCTAACCCATCCCGAAACATATTTTATTAAATGACTTTCGGAGCAGATGGATGAACTGTTGTTCAGAGTCACCACCAGCAGCCAAATATCAATCAGAATCACCAAGCCAGTGATAGGCTTTGTCTGTACAAGCAAATTTTTGCAAAACATTTCCTTCAGTACCCACCATCAGATAACCTTCCATGCTAGAGCAGGTTTTCTGGCTCCTGCATGGTTAACTGACACATTGCAGATGGCTCTGCAAATTGTTTTCTACATAGTAAGTGCCTGGTCTAAGTAGGCAAGTTGCATTGGTATAACTCCTCTTATTTTGGTGGGAACTAATATGCTCATATACTTCCTCCCGCCCCCATTGATAGATCTCTTGTCTGATTCATAATCAGTCCAGCTCTGTCTTGGTGGGAGATAAATTGGTTTAGTGGCAGAGCAGATGCATTCCACTTCCAGTATATCTAAACTGATGCAAACAGTCCTTCCACTGCTGTCTCACTGCACCAGTCACTGAAGAATCAACCTGTTTTCCTTTCTGCACTCCATTGCACTGGAGTCAATGTGCACAGAAGTCACCACATCTTAGTGCAGGCAAACCCACATAGATCTCATTTATGAGTCACTTTATAGCAAGCAAATACCAGTTCTTAAAGAGCAACAACTTTTCAGAGGAAAATTCAAAAGATGTATCAGTATGCCTCACTCAGTGGCATGGTCCCGCTGTTACTAACAGCTGTGCAGATATTAGGAACAATGAAATTATTTGTTTAAAAAAAGAATCTCCAGTGTAGACACAGCCCAAGTCTGCCTAGCTTGTCAAAAATATTTTATTTACCTTCTACCTGTGAGACAATTGTTGTAGTAACTGCCCAATCAGGTGCTATTAGTTAGGTGATATAACATTCAATGCAGCCCCTTTGTGCGTAGCTATGTGTGGCTTTTAATGTACTTCCGCGAAAGTATTGATTCTTTAGCTTTACTACTGTGTTATAATACTGAAGCTTATCGTTTTTGTGTATAAATTTGTTTCATCATATTTTTCCTCATTTTTGGGCATGGCTACACTGGAAACTTCAAAGCGCTGTTGCAGGAGCTGAAGTGCGAGTGTGGTCGCACTCGCGCGCCAGGAGAGAGCTCTCCCAGCGCTCCTGGTAATCCACCTCCATGAGGGGATTAGCTCCGAGTGCTCGGAGCCTGTTTACACTAGCGCTTTAAGGCGCTCTGGTTTGCTGCCCTCAGGGTGATTTTTTGCACCTCTGAGCCAGCAAGTTAGAGCGCTATAAAATATAAGTGTAGTCAAGCCCTTTGTGTCAGTAGTTTAATAATTTAAGAAACAACAAGTTTAGTGAGAAAGGAAGGAATCTAACAGGAACTCTCCTTAAACATAACTGTAACATTTTAAAGGGAGTGGGCAGAAAACTCTTAGCTCTGAGATTGTACACAGCCGAAATAAGTTTGCTGCCATCAAATTAATCCTTATCTAGAGGATGTGCAAAGAGTGGCCAAGGATAGACAGGGATGGCGGAGCCTTGTTCATGCCCTAAGCGACATTTAAAGGCATGGAAAGATTCTGATTTGGACATTTTATTTTTAATTTACTCTCCAGTAAAAAACTTCTATATTCTCTGCTTTTAGGGCCAACAGATGCTGGTCATGACATACTGATCCCTTTCATATTCCCTCTGCAGGTTGCTGATGTCCTGCATTTCTCCAGTATAACAGGTGGGTTCCTTCCACATCGGATCAGCTCCCTACAGGAGTGCTTGATGCGACACCTCAAGATGTCCCCCAGAAAGGTGTCCTTCCTGGTGTACAGGCAGCAGGCTGTTCAAGTGAGTGGCTCAGCCAGTTCAATACCAGTCATTGTCTCTAAGGAGACAATCAGGAACTGTACATTGCCCCTTTTAAATGTTTGTCTATCATGATTGTCGGTTGGAAAAGGAGCTTGATGGTAGGAAACTCAGATTAATTGGTGTAGTTTGGGATTGTAACTGAGGGAGTTTGACTCTACTTGGTATTATCCAGGCAATCTCTGTAACCACCTAGGAAGCACATTAGACGACTGGTGCCACCCCATACTCAGGGTCACCAACTAAAGGGGAGGACATGTGACCTCCCCATATGACTCCTCCCTGCCCCACCCCCAGCCAGTTGCCCCTGCGCTCTCCGTGGCCCCTTCCCACCCCACGTTACCTGGGTGGGGGTCTCTGTCCTCCTGTTGCGCCGGCTCCCCCTGCCATGTTTGGTTGCTCTCCCTAGCAGCCAGGCCCTGGAGCCACTCCCAGATTCTGCCCAGTACAGCACAGCAGCTGCCTGGGAGAGTCAGCGGACTGCCTCCCGCCCAGGCTTGGCTTCCGGGACAGCAGTTGAGCGAGTTGGAGCCCCCGCAACATGTTCTGTGCGCAGCAGTAGCTGGCTGCGAGAGAGCTTGTCTGGGGAGGGGGCAGCAGCAGCCTGCTCTCTGCTCAGGCTTGACTTCTGGGGACATGAGACGACTCTGAGCATACCCGGGGGGGGGGGGGGGGGGGGGGAGGAAGGCGCTCTGTGTCACTTGACCACTGTCTCCAGAAGCTGAACCTGGGTGGAGGGCAGCTTGCTGCTGCCACAGCCAGGTGCTTTCCCAGCTGCACCAGGCAGCATCCAAGGCAGCATGGCTAGAAGAGGCTCTGGCCCTGACTCCGCCTCTTCTCTTCCAGCTCTGGCCCTGCCCCTTCTTCTCTCTGCCCGGGCCCGGCTGCTGGAGAGGCACTTGACCCTGCTGGAGGGGCACTTGACCTTTTGTGCCCCTCTCATGAGTCCCCTCAACAGCAGGTTCAAGCTTCACTTGCTATCAGTGCTCATAATTGTATTTTCTAAAAGGTCATTTTGAAATTATGATTTATAGGCAAAAAAACTACAAACCATGAAGAGACATGAAGCTCTTAGATAATTTAGGGTATGTCTAGATTGGAATAGTTAAACTGGCAAAACTTTTGTGCATAAAGAAGGCCTTAGAGGGTGCTACTGCAATGGTATAGCTAGCGGGCGCTTAAACAGCCCTGGGAATATTATGAGCATCTGGAAATACAGTGTGAGCAGGTGAGAAAAGAAAGCACATGAGCAAAAGTTGCTCTGAAAAATTTTGCTAGGTTAATAACTGGGTTTTTTCATTTATATTTGGGACATGCAGGAGACCCCTGATATATGGTTTGTGAGACCTCTTCCACCTTCGCTGCTGAAAGTGTTGGCTCTGGAAACCGTTTACCTTCTACCTCTCCGCTTGTGGCTACTGGATGAGATGATGTCTGACTTAACAACCTTGGTGGATGGATACTTAAATGCATATCGGGAAGGGTCTGCAGATCTGCTGGGGAGCACAGAGGTAGACACATTCTTGCTTGCAGAGAGCCTGTCAGACAGAGCCCAGAATTCCTTGCAGTGGCTCCTGTGATACTTGAAGGAATGTGGAAGCATCCATCTTGAAATATCCATCAATGGCTATTAGCCAGGATGGGGAGGGATGGTGTCCCTAGCCTCTGTTTGCCAGAAGCTCGGAATGGGCGACAGGGGATGGATCACTTGATGATTACCTGTTCTGTTCATTCCGTCTGGGGCACCTGGCATTGGCCACTGTCGGAAGACAGGATACTGGGTTAGATGGACCTTTGGTCTGATCCAGTATGGCCATTCTTATGTTCTTATGAAAGTGGTTCTGGATTGTTATTGCAAGACTCCTGATATCAGGAGGAAAGAACTGTTACACAAACCAGAACCAGCAGGGACGCTCAAAGGGCTGCTGACTTCAGGGAAAGAAGTTGCAATGCTTTTCAAAATGATCTTGCTACTCTCTGTGCGTACATTCTGGTGTATATATTCCTAGGCATCTGCATTCCCTCTCCTGTCACTCCATTCACTAGCACCTCCATAACCCTCTCTGTAACAATTCTCTTAGACGTATTCTCCAATTTGGTTTCCCTTCATAAAACCCCACCCATAGGCTTCAATCTTGTAAACATTTATGTGCATATAGTTAAACATATCCATGAACAGTCCCATTGAATGGGACTACAAACATGAATAATTAAGCACCTGCATAAGTGTTTGCAGCATCAGGGTCTTCATTAGTATTTTATCCCTGGTTTACAGTAATAAAGGTCTGAGTTACCATCAGCACAAATGTCAGTAGAAACCATGTAATTTGGGCCTGGGATCAAAGGTTTAAAAAATGTTAGTCTTGGATATGTGAGTATTTTTTAAAAGTATGCAGAATTTTTTTCTTTCAGCGTATAATTTTAGAAGCCATTGTTTTAAAAAGTATCATTATAATCTTTAATATGATTTATTTTGGCTTTTGACTTGTCCCCTGCATGAGAATCACTTTGGGTCGATGAGTTTTTTTTTTCCTTAAGCCTCATTAGAATCTCTGCATTGGATTCAATATCTGAAGGGTATGTCTGGAATTAGACTCACTGGAGAATTCAGATGATAGTGATTGGAAGGGACCTCTAATCCATCCTCTTGCATCACTGGATCACACTTCACCAGGATTTGGGTCTTGGAATACCTACTCTTGAGTTAATTTAATTAGCTATTACTATTGTAAATAAGAAATGAGGCTGGGATATATCCACAGAGGAAAAATGTTCTAAAATTACTGATAATGTTCTTCTGCCCCACATTTAAATGGGAAACATGAGATAAGGAATAATAATGTAGCTCACTTTTAAGAAGGAGACACGCTCTAAACTTTTTCTGGTCTGGCCCCAATTCAACAAAGCGCAAATTTAAATCCTATGGGACTACTCATATGCTTCATCCAGTAGATGTCACTGTTGCTTCACAGATGAAGGGGAAGAGGCCATAATAATAAATTTTTCTTGTAAAGGTGACCTGCAAAGGAAGAAAAAGGTGTCCATAGTTTTTCAGGAAAAATAGGTCTGAGGGGACCTGAATTTCTAATGTAACATACATGCCAAAAACAGGGGTGGGGGCAAACCCAACTTTTAGACCATTGTTATTTGTAATAAAGAAGCAAAAAAGCATAAATTTATTTTCCCGTCCCCACCAGCTCACCCAAAAAAAAAAAAAAAAAAAGTTTGTGGGTTACTCCGATGGAGTAGCCATACTAACAATGGGTCAAATCTTGGGTTATAATCCATTGACGCTATAGGATTTAGATTGGGAATTAATCTGGCTGTGTTCATTTAAAAAAATCCTTACTTATTTTTTTTTTAATTGCTATTAAAATCTAAATAGTTCTTACATTTGATGATCTATTTTTCTTCACACTATCTGTTTCCTTTTTAAAAAACTTCTCATCTGGGACAGTGAAAATAGTTGGTTTCACTTCTGTTTCTGTTTGGCATAGTCATGCCAAACCCACGAAAAACCCTCAGAAATTGGACTTGTTTTTGGCTTAATTGGCTTGTGAGTTGCTTGTTGGCTAGTTTTTGCCTTGTAGCTTGTTGCTTGTTTGGCTGTTGCTTGTTGTAGCTTGTTGCTTCTTTTTTTTGATCGGCTCCTGGCAAGCAGGGGCAAGGGGGGGAGAGAGTCGGGGTGCACAGCGGGCCCACCACAGTCCCAGACTGCATGCCGGGGGGATCTAGTTACATAGAGTGTTGGGGTTCTTAGGGATTGGCTTGTTTTGGCCTTGTTTTGAAACGGGATTAGCTTGATTTTTGGCTTATTGTGAAAGTCGGGGTGCTTATTTACTGCGTGAAAGTTGGCAACTGTGCTTTCAGCTACACTTGCACTAGCAGAGGTAACCTCAGTGTGTGGGGGAAACAACTAGATGTTCACTAGATTATGGCCTTCTGTTAAACACAAAGTTGCACCAGTTTAAGTAAAATGTGTTTAAAAACTGATTTATTTAAATCAGTGCAAAATCACTGTGCAGACACTCTTGAATTGAATTAAACTTGGTTCCTTAATTAAACTAAACCAATTTAAAAGTATCTGTGATTTCCTTCCCCTTTGAATGTTTGAGTGCTCTCCCCTCCCCAGTGCAAAGCCTCACTTTCCTGCTGTTTTCAGTTTTGCAGCCTGAGTAATAAAGGGAGCACAGCAGACAGCTGTGGTCCTATAAGCTCCCTTTGTGTCTATCTCCTTCTTTGCTGGGTCCAAATATATCATTCTGAGATGCAGGATTTCTATCCTACAAGTGTCTACAGCTGCCTCTGCCTGAGGAAGAAGAAACATTAAGCAAATAATACTATGAAAAAAGGGGAAAAGTTTATCTAGAGGCTCAAGGTGGCAGACTGCTGATTTTGCTGCTGGGACAGTGTGAACCAGCCAGCTAGAGAGGGGGAATTGGCAATTAAAAGCAGAACAAAGGAAGAGGTTGCTGCCTGGAGCTCCTGCAAACAAAGCAGTGAGGCGAAAGCAAGCTGCCATATTGATTGACCACAGGCAAGCGGCTGGCAAGCAGTTTAAACCTGCACTGAGGGTCTATAGCCAGCAGAGGGAGGCCACATACAGGCAAAGGAAGAAGTCTGCAGAAGGAGTACAGATAGTGCACTAAAAGGAGTTTCTCTGTGGAACTAAAGGTGTTCAGGAAGGTGAAGTCCAACAAGAGAACAAAGAAATGGCAACTTTTGTGGGCATTGCTGGTGAATTTGGTGACAATCCAAATCATGAATGGTGTTGTACCTCAAATGTTTTGAGCAATTTGTAATCTACAACACCATTCCAAATGAACGAGTTTCAACCTTCCTGACAGTGATGAGTCTGAAGGCATATAGACTGCTATTATCTCCAACTGTGACCGAAACTGTTACATTCTCAGCATTTTTCTTCTACCCCATCAATGATAGCAGAACATTATTGGTTCCATCAGGGAAGTGGAGAGTTGGTAACATAGTTTGTTGCTGCTCTAAGGAAGTTATTTGCGCATAGTCAGCTTGGGTAAACATTAAGTGATGCCCTGATTGATCAGTTATTCTCTGGATTAAGCAGTGACCCGGTTTGGAAGAAGTTACTGACTGTATCAGTGCTTACATTCAAGAAGGCTGTTGAAGTATCAATTACAATGGAAACTGCAGTGAAGTAGTCTCTGGAATTTAGTGTGAACCAAGATGTTCATCTCATGAATTAGTGAGACAAGACTACAGGAACGGAAACAATTTCCGTGTGGCCATTGTGCACAAACTACGCACGCTGAGAAGGATTGCTGGCCATGCCAGTTTATTTGCAGAAGTGCCAGAAGAAAAGAGACATTGCCATGACCTGTTGCTCAGCTCAGCAACCAACACAGAGTAACCATCCATCCAAGAAGACACCTATGAAGAGCGAACCTAAGAAAGGATGGAATTTGGGAATTCATAATGTGGAAAAAGATTAGCTCTAGTGACAGTGACCGAGACCTAGCATTACATGTGTTATCAGAAGCTGGAGTCAGCGATGGCATCTGGGTCATACCTTTGATCAAAGGAGTTCATACAAGAATGGAGCATGATATTGGAGCTGCCATCTCACTGATTTCTGCATTTACCTATCACCAGACTTTGTCGCTAGTTCCTCTGGAATAAACTTACACAGTTCTGAAGACTTATACTGGAGAAAAGTTTGGTCCCAAAAGGGATACTCCAGGTGAAGTTTCAACTAGGTGGACAATCACTTGTTTTACACTTACAATATGTGATTGAAGGAAAGTATCCACAATTATTTGGTAGATCTTGGCTTGAGACACACTCAATGTGAGTTGGACTGAGATCAAGGCGATCATGAAAGCATCTCAAAATCTTCAGGAAATACTTGACAGGCATTCTAAAGTTTTTGAAAAAGAACTTGTACAGATGAGCAACAAGTCAGTGAAGCTCACTGTTAAGCGTGACAGCCAGCCAAAATATTGCCAGTGCAGAGTTGTGCCTTATGCTCTGAAGCCTCTGGTGGAGGCTAATTTGGACCGTTGAGTGAACATTGGCATCTTGTCACTGGTTTCACACAGTGAGTGGGCTATACCCATTATACCGGTGATCAAGAAGGATGGCTCAGGTCAAATCTGTGGAGATTTCAAAGTGATGCTGAATGCAGTTTTATGTGCAGACCAGTATCCACTACCTCCTATTGAAGATTTGTTTGCTACTCTTAGTGGAAGATGTTATTTCAATAATTTGGATTTGCTCAGTGCATACCTACAAATAGAGATTGATGCAGCATCTCACAATCAACACACATAAAGGTTTATTTTGTTACAACAAGTGGCTTTCTGGTATCACATCAAAACCTGCCCTGTTCCAGAAAGCCATGGATGAGATCCTGAAGGGACTGAATGGCATACAGTGTTATTTGGACAATGTCCTTGTTACAGGAAATGATCAAGAGTGCTTTTTTCAATTTATATTTGGCAACATTTTCTTTTGCATTCAGACCTGTTACAGTCTTTTGTGTAGAGACACAGGAAACCATGAAAGTCACTTCTAGAACAGATTACTGCAATGTGCTCTGTACAACTACTCCTGAGAACTACTTAGAACGTTCATCTGGTACAGAATGACTGCCTGTTTACTTCTCATTGGAAGCATGCTATGCTTGTGTTCCACAGATTGCACTGGCTTCGAGTTTGTTTCCAAGTGACCCAGCCCTAAATGTTTAGGGCCTGGCTTCCCGTCTCCCTGTAGGATACCTCAGCACTTAAGATGCTAGACACACATCCTCCTGGTCAAACAGGACAGGGCTAGTGACAGGACATTTTCAGTTAAAAGCATTTTACACTAGAATTTACTACTACCACCACCATTTTGATCCAGCGGAGCCAAACCATTGACCTTCAGGGCAAGCTAGGAGGCTTATCTATTTCTCTAGGCCTTTATGAGGGGGTGGTTAAGTGGGTGAGAGTGGATTGAAAGGAGAAGAGTTGTGGTCCTAAAGGGCTGGGTAGGTATTAATGTGACATTCTTTAATACGTATGTTTATGTTATGTAGGCACTTAGAGCAATGAATAGGGGATTTAACAATACATACATAAAGTCTCTAAGCCAAGACCACATGTCTGGGTTGCAAATGCTGTAGGGGAATTAAAAAAAAAAAACAACTACTTCCATTGGAATTTAAATAACCAGAACATATCATGAGCATTTTTTAGGTTGTTCTTACAAAAAATCTTGTTTTTATAAGCCTAGATTTTTGGAGTCAATCTGATTTGACCTGTCCCTTTCAAAGGTGACATGTTAAAGGATTTTTTAAAATTATTTTGCATTTTTTTTTGCCACTTTATGATGCATAAGGATGGCCTGAAACTGCTTGCTTCGTATGTAACCAGTATTGGGAATGGTCTTCTCTAATTTAGCTGAAGGACCTCCTTGCTGTCTCTAAGCATGTTAGTGAACTTTTTGCACCTTAATTGAAAGGGTGGAGGTGTGAATCTTTAGCAAAGATATCCTCCGTCCAGAATGCTAAGTTTACTTTTGTGACAATGTAGCCCTCTGTCCACACCCTACACACTATTATAATAAATGTTGAACAAACTATGCCTTGAGAGGTATCACCTAAAAACTCATAATTTGCTGGTCAGTGTTGTCCTGATAAAATGTGTGGCAATATTGTATGTGAAGTTGTAATATTTCTCTGTATAATGTTGTTAACACATGTTCCAAACCACAGCAGAAGTTGGCAAACTGGTCTGTCTCAAACAAAGGAATGTGTGCGCTGCTTAATTTGCATTTAAGTAGTAAACAGAGTCATCAAGCAGGAAGGGTAGACAAAGAAACTCCAAACAGGTGAGGAAAAGCAGCAGGGAACATCCTTCTCTGTAGACTTTTTGTCTCCAGAATCTCAGCTGGAAATGTTTTCCAAGAGGAGGACTGACAATATAAAAAGGAGAGACAGACACCCCAACGCACCCCTCCTCTCTGTCCATCAGTTCATGTTCCAGAGGTGACAAAGAAGCACCTATTGAACTGGAAAAGGGGTCCTGGCCTAAGCAGTTTGGTCAGTAAGACTGCTGAGAGCATGTGGTGAGAAAAACTTTGCTTTGAATTTAACATAGTTTATGTTAAGCACCAGTTGCACTTTATCTTTATTTTTCTTGTAACCGTTTCTGACTTTTATGCCTCATTACTTGCACATACTTAAAATCTCTCTTTGTAGTTAATAAACTTTTGCTTGTTCTAATCTAGCGTGTTTAAGTTGAAGTGTCTGGGAAACTCTATTTGGGCTAACAAGGTGGTGTGTGCATATTATTTCTATTAAAGAAATGTGGAGTTTATATGAATTTGTACTGCTTAGGAGAGGGCTGGGTAATTCAAGACATACATTTCTGGGAGGAAATCTGGGACTGGGAGTGTGTAGGGGTCACCTTGCAGTATGACCAAGGCTGATAAGAACAAAGGTGTGGTTGGCTGGCTGCAGCACACACAGATGTAGCTGGGAGTGACTTGCACACTGGAAGCTGTTTGTGAGCAGTCCAGGGAAGAGGCAACAGCAGTAAAGCATTGTAAAGGGCACCCTAGGTTGGAGGACAGGGGTGACATAGCTGCTCATTAGTCTGGATTGTCCCTAGGTATGTCACAACATTGGAATAGGTGTTAAAAAAAAACCCAACAGATTTTAAACTGTCTAAAAATCCCTTTCCTTCCTAGTTGTTTGGTTTTTGGAGGGGAGAGGTTTTTTTGTGGGGGAGGTTGAGGGGTTTTTTCTTTCTTTCAGTCTTTCTTACTCTTATGGTATGGTCATTTCCCTAGTTCTCCAGTTCACAATAGGGAATTCTACCAATGCTTAAATGACATGGCAGTAAAAACCCCAGAAGCCACTGGAGCCTTGTGTAAAAGAGAGACCCCACCACCAGAGCAGCTGAACTGGTGGTGCTATCAGTGGGAATTTTTTTTACTACAATTCCCTAGTGCAGAAAGCCTTTCAGGGTGGATCAGCCTAAATTTCTAATGTAAAAATGAGCAGAAGGATTTTTTTTAAACCTTTCAGTTCTTTATACATCATAAAGAAGCAAAAGGTACAAGCCCAAATATTTTTTCTGTGGTAGGCTGCCTTTAAGAAGGAAGTTGAAAGTTTTTTGTGTTATTCCTCTCTTCCAGAGAAACTATACTTTAAATTTGGGAGGCATTATAGTAAACAATTTTAATGACAGGCGATTATTCTGTTGGGCTGTGACTTGTACAGAGGTCTCTCATGCTCTGCCTGTATTTTTTTTTCTCCTTGTCTTTTTAATCAGACCTCTTGTATGGAGCTGCCAGAGGAGCTGCATCAGCTGGCAGATTTCCAAAAGTTGCGAAGAGAGACAGCATTAAAAAAGTACAAGGTAAATGAGGAGGGTCTCCTGATCAGACCACCTCTGGAATCCAAAGGAAAGAAGGCAGTGGAGGTGGAAGAAAAACAAGGAGAGGATAGTGGTTGGCTTTCTTCTAATGGAGCAGCCTTACAAAAGACATCCTTCCATCCCCAAGATCCACTTCATCAAAATTATGATGAGCAAAAGCAAGTGGTAGATCACTGGGAAAATAAAAAGTCTATAATTGGCTGTAAAAATCCACCCTTGGAAATGGAGGCAGGAGCAAGAGACTTGATCAGCTGGAACTCTGTATCAGAGAACACGCAAGCAACGGGGAAGGGATTCTCTCCAATGCAGAAACCTCACACACAGGCTGCTCGATCTTTAAAAGAAGAGGTAAGTCTATTGTTCATGGGAAACAAGGATGAAGACTTACTTTGTGCAAAGCAAAGCGCCATTGTGTCTGCCTATACCCCTCCAAAAACTAGCAGTTCTTTTCAAGATTCATTCCAGGTTCCACGGCAGCCCTCGCTTTCTGTACTGCCTCCTTGCCCAGTCCTAGAGACTGTTGGTTTGTGGCAGAACCCATCTTCGAAGATGACCCAGACCCACATTTCCCATTTCCCAGTAAGGCCAGAAAGGGAAAGGAGTTCCGCTGTTCGCTTTGCCTTCCCTTCAGGTCTCAGCACCCGGATGCCAGCACCAAGCCCTGCAGGAAAATAGCAGAGTTATTTTTATTACTCTTTCAAAAAAAGAAAATATAATTGTCTCTACTGTCCTGTCTGTACAAGTGTCTTCGAGAATTTTTAGGTATTGGAGAAAAGTATTTCATTTCTATGTTCCCCACTGGTTGAAATAGTTCTACAGAACTCTCACCCAGTTCTAGCAAAGTTTTTGTAGTGCAGACGAGGCCCTACTGTAGATATAGCTTGCTGGTATAGTTTATATCAGTTCCCTGAACAAAATAAGCTATAATAGTAAAAGCACTCTTGCGCAGGTATAACTGCATTTTACATAGGACTTTTGCTGGTATAAAAAAATCACATCCCTAAATGACATTACTATATCTGCAAAAGTTTCTAGTGTAGACCTGGCCTCAGTGTGACAACACTGATGTAGATTTAGCTCCATCATCTTCACAAACTGCTAAAGTAACTGAGCTGTGTAGCATGGGATTGTTCAAGATTGTCCATGATTTGGTAAATACATATATTTAAGTATTGCATGGTCAGCACTTTTGATATTTTGGAAGAGAAAATCACCTCATTCTGTTGGGAGTGGGGGGAGAAATGAGAAGGTTGTGTTGTGAAGTTTTGTGACTGGTTGTCTCCAGTAAGATTTCACTGAGCACTAACAGTGTACATAACAGGAAGGAGGTGTGGTTCTCTGTCCCAAAAAGATTGCACTCTTTGGTCCCCTCATTCTTAGATTGCAGAGTTACATTAATGAAATGTGAGTCTGTTTCACTATCATATGGAATCCAGGGTTGGTGCTTTTGAATGTATAAAAATACTTGTTTGAGTTGTGTTGACTGGGACACAAACTGTTGAGTCATTGATTTCCAGTTGTCAGCCTGTGATGTATATGTGCATTTTTGAAGTATTATTGCCAGGGAAAACAAACTCCATATATTTTTACAAACAATACTAAACTAGCAGTTCCCAAATAGGACTTTCTTTTGGTACTGGCTTACTTTTTTTCATTGTTGTGTGGAAGGTGTTTCAGAGGTGGATTATGCTCCCTATATCAGTGCATTTTGGGGCTAAAGAGAGACAAGCTTCCACAAGTTCTCTGAAACATTTACAGTGCTCTGTATTTAAGAAAAAAAATCAAGGGTCTGCTGTCATGGTTTAAATAGAAAAATAAAACCAGTTTGAAACAAGCTTCTTAATTTTTTTAGTTTTTTAAACTTAAACTCAAGGCTCTGAAAACCAGACACTACAGAGTTAAGGTGAACACCCACCTAACCTTAACTCTGCCCTCTGGAGCTGGCAGTAACAGCTGGGAATAATCTGCGTGTGCTCAAGCTGTGTTCATTATATTATAAAGTTGCTGTATTGAATAATGGAGGGATGAGTTGGAGAAGTTTGGCTGAGCTGTGAGATGAGGCAACCTTGGGGGGGGGGGGGATCCTTCCTCTCTGAGGGGGTTTCCTGAGTGCTCTGCCTGACCCTTGCCCCATGTGTGTGATAAATGCATAATTCCCCTGCGGATTGCAGTTTAATATCTCTAGAATGGTGGCAGTTATTCAAGCACATACTAGCTTGCATAACAGTAGCAGTGAAGCTTCAGCAGCAAAGGCTCTCCAGCCCTGTCTGAGACCCTGGATACGTACTTGAGCATCTAGCTTGTGCTGCCTTCACTGCTATTGGTATTTGAGCTAACTAAATCAAAGCTAACTTGGGTATGTCAACTCATTTTTCAGTCACACCTGTTTGCAGTTGTCATAAACATACAGCTAAGGGTAGCCTAGAATTCCTCCTTACCTGTAAGGGGTTAAAAAGCTCAAATAGCCTGGTTGGCACCTGACCAACAGGACCAATGGGGAAAGAAGATACTTTCAAATCTTGGGAGAGGGGAAGGTTTTGTTTGTGCTCTTTGTTTTGTGTGGGGGTTCTCTCTTGGGACTGAGAGGGGTCAGACAGAAATCCATCTTCTCCAACCCATCCCAATCCAAGTCTCCAATGTTGCAACCAATATAGGTAAACTAGGCAAGGCGGATTAGTTTATCTTTTGTTTTTCTTGTGAATTTTCCCTGTGCTAAGAGGGAGGTTTATTCCTGTTTTCTGTAACTTTAAGATTTTGCCCAGAGGGGGATCCTCTGTGTTTTGAATCTGAATACCCTGTAAAGTATTTTCCATTCTGATTTTACAGAGGCGATTTTTACCTTTCTTTTTTTTAAATAAAATCCTTCTTTTAAGAACCTGACTGATTTTTCCATTGTTCCAAGACCCAGGAGTTTGTGTCTTTGATCATTTTGTAACCAATTGGTTAGGATATTATTCTCAAGCCTTCCCAGGAAAGGGGGTGTAAGGGCTTGGGGGGATTGCTGGGGGAAGAGGAACTCCAAGTGGTCTTTTTCCCTGGTTCTTTGTAAAATCACTTGGTGGTGGCAGCGTTACTTAAATCCAAGGTGCAAGGGAGAATTTGTGCCTGGGGAGTTTTTAACGTAAGCTGGTAGAAATAAGCTTAGGGGGTCTTTCATGCGGGTTCTCACGTCTGTACCCTAGAGTTCAGAGTGGGGAGAGAACCCTGACAGCAGTGTAGACATATCCACAGCAGGGCAGGTCTTCCCCAGTTACACGCTCTCTGGGGGGTGAGGATCCCCTGAATACCAACGCACACAGAAGGCAGGAAGAGGGGTTAGAGCTCCACACATTGCAGCTGATATGAGTCCCTCTCCAATCTCCTCCTAACTCCTGGAGGTGCAACATCCTCCAGCTCCAGGCTCATATGGGGAAATAGGGAGAGGGGCTCAGACTTCCTCCAGAGGGGGCAGGCCCCCTCAAGATCTTGGCTCACCTATGAAGGGCAGGGAGCAAGGCTGGACCCACCAAAGGGGCATTGATGAATCAGTGCTGGAACTATGGTATAATAATCCCTCAGGTGGAAAAGTAGACACATGCCCAGCAATCATTCTCCCATATCTGCACAGGGCATGTGTAATTTATTATCTTTCAGAAAATAGAGGCTCTTCTAAATTAGCAGGGCAAATTTCCCAAAGAGAAAAATAACCCTTGACCTTGGCAGATAGTACCAACATGCCTATGGATCATTTTTAGATTTCTGCTAACCTTAGGGTTCATGTTTACATTGCATGCGTGTAGCTCCGGTTCCATAGACAGCATGCCCCTTGAGCCACACATGTAATGTGAAAATGGAAGGCTGGAAACCCTCTTGGCTAGTCTTTCTGCATGTGTGCTTTTCAATTGCTTTGCTGTGTGAGTGTTTGGCATGTACTATTCTAGAGAGGTAAACTGTTTCTTTAATAAATATTTCAACATTGCTTCTCAAAGGGGCAGCAGGTGACATGCACTAGCTCAGATAAATGTTGCATAACTGAGATCTGTCGGGGGAGGATCAGAGCTGTGATTTGAGGCCCAGGGTTGTGTGTGTGGGTGTATTGGGGGGAATTGATAAACTACTGATATTGTGAAATGCTATTCTTTTCCAGGGCCTGTATTTCAGGAACCCCTTGCTCAAATGACCCAAAATTTAGACCACTAACTCTACTCCACATCCTCATGAGGCACAGCAAATTTCAAGACAATCTTTAAACAGAAAGAGCATCTGAACCTTTATTATAAGAAAGCCAATGCTGCACAATAATAAATTTAAAAAAAACATACTTCAGGGATCTTTCTATTAGCACACTCTTGATTGGATAGAAGTTTGAGGAAAAGTGGGAGGCACGATATTCAAGCAGGCCTTCCCTTGTTGTGGTGGGGGAACTTTGCATAGCCATATACTCCTAACTGGAGTTAGGTCGGGAGAGGAACAGAAGCCAATGAACTATGATGTCCAGGGGACTCCCAGAGCCATCCTCCCCTTGTTGCAGTGTGTGGACTCTATATGCATGCACACCTCATTGGATTGAACTCGGGGCAGGCTGGCACTTAGCACTGCATCTGCAAGGTTCTTTATCAGCATTCACTAACCTCCACAACAACCACGAGAATGGTAAATATTATCCCTATTTTAATAACAGGGAAGGTAAAGTGAAGAGAGGCGAAGAGGCTTACCCAAAACCAGATAGGAACTCTGCAGGAGATATACCATTCTTGAGACACAGCTCTTGAGGCATTTACAAGTGCCTCAGTGGTTTATAATATCACTTGCCTGCAGCCCTCACTACCCACGATTTTAAAGAAGATAAAAAGCAAAATATCTTTGTTGAAGGAAAAGGAGTACTTGTGGCACCTTAGAAACTAACCAATTTATTTGAGCATAAGCTTTCGTGAGCTACAGCTCACTTCATCGGATGCTCACGAAAGCTTATGCTCAAATAAATTGGTTAGTCTCTAAGGTGCCACAAGTACTCCTTTTCTTTTTGCGAATACAGACTAACACGGCTGCTACTCTGAAACCTTTGTTGAAGGTTAGCTCAAACCCTTGGCTTGGGTCTTTCTAAGTAGTAGGGCCATATATTAAAGGTAGAAGCACCTTGTTAGAGAAAATCATAGGTGCACTCTATAGCATAGTCACAAATAAAATTGTTTCTTAAGTTACATTCAATTCATGTTTTAGAGCTGCTTAATACTTAGTATAAGATACTTTGTTTAAAATAAATACATCAAAAACCTGTAAGGAGTTCAGTATCATGGCAACAAGCCTGGTATAAAAACGTAGAATGTGGTTTTTGATCCCTCTGTGGACTTACTTGAGATCATGGCAACCATGAATTAATTAGCAAATCCTAAAGTAATGTGACTACTGCAGCTATTGATCACTCTTGTGTACAGAATATTTTGAATGTGGTCTGTACATATTTTAGCATAGCCTGCATTCTTCCTGCTAAAAATCCTGGAATTAATTGTTTACTAGTCACTTCAGGACATCCTTTGGCTCTGATGATGACAATTCCTGAAGCAACCAATCGTTCCTGAAGCAGTTGAGTGGCCCAGTTGTGAGACCAGATCCTTCATTTTGGCATACAGTAAGGAAGGACTGAAGGTGGTGTAGAATGGATGGGAAAGAGTACAAGGAATATGTATTGTAGATATGATTAGTTGCAAGTAGGCCCACTACAGGATAGTAGTACAGCTGGTCTGCTTTCTTCTGAAAAGGCACTAAAATGTGTGCTTGCTCTAGTGCAGAGACCATCCTGGCTTCCGAGTAGCAGTAATAAAGGAGCTCAGCTGCAGTGTCTTGTCCAGGGATTCTAGAAATCCATTTGCCACAGAAAAATGCAGAATTTACATTTTTACAGAGTATCTTTAGTTTTTGCATTTTGTAAAAAAATAAAAACATTAGCAATTAACTGAATTTTACCGAAAGTACTGGTGTCACTCACTCAGTGCACACAAACTTCCCCTTTTGTGGTTGATTTTTGAATGCACTTTAAATTTACATAGCTAAACGTACTCCAATAAACTGCTTCTGGTGTACAGAGGTTACTCAATGGTGTGTAGGAGTTCATGTTTTAATGCATCTCAAATTTCACTTCAACCTCCAGACATAATTAAAGTTATGGAAAGATGCCGAACACTGAAAATCACCCCTAAACATTGTGTCACTGAGGTTGGCAAGGACAAATTTCACATTGATGGTAATATGCTTTTCTCTACTGTATGCAGCAAGGCTATAGATTATGTTTGAAGGCAGTCACTTGTAGAACACATGGAAAGCGCTAAACATAAACTGAATTAAAAGAAATGAAAACAAAAGACCTAAAATAGCGCAGCCATTGACAACGTTAAAGAAACAATGCACTGTGACTGGATCATTCTATTAATTGTATTTTATTATGATTGATGGCACTGGTAGGTTTTGAACTAGCTTAACAATTCGAAATATATCAATAAAACATTGTGTTCAACCGATACCTATATATATTGTGGCTAGAAAAACTAAAGTTCAGCATTTAATTTTAATTGTAGAAAAATGCAGATTTTAATGTATTTTTATCCGAGAATTTTGGAGGTTTTATCACAGAAAACTGGGATCCCTGCCAATGTTCCCTCTAATTTTTGACAGGACGTGTGTGCAAAAAATTTCTTCTGTGCAAATTTTTGTGTGCATGGTGTTTTGTCGTGTGCACGGGGTTTCGGATCTGTGTGCGCATGGACACGTGCACAGCTTAGAGGGAACAGTGATGCCTGCTTATGTCCCACTACTGCTACCCCAACTTGTCACCTGGCTCTTCCTACTATCCATCTTGCCTCACACCAAGCTCCTAGCTATATATCTCAAAATGTATCACAATATATTTGTAGGAGACTTGATTACTCAAGGGATTAGTAACAAGATGTAAAATCTTGAACTTCTGGTCTAGCGTTCATGTCCAGTTCTGATAGTTGTGAATTAAACTACTTGATGGGTTTTGATAGTTTACACGTGAGTGAGTGATTGGTCTCAGTCCAGGTCTCCATAGCCAAATGTCTACATTGCAAATACCCCCATTAGCACATGTACTGGTTGCTTCAGAAGCAGAGGCCAAGGACTGAATGGGCCTGAAGACTGAGCTGCTTCTCAACTTGGTGGTGATCCCTCTGGATTGACACTGGTGATAAAACATGGAGAAGTCATTCTTCACGGCACAGATTGTCTCTTTACTGTATTTATATATTACCCAGCACAATGGGGCACCAGATCAGGCTTTTGAGTGCTTTCAAAATACATTTTCTACTACTACCAATTCTCCACAGCTGTGAGGCCAGCAAGTTGCCCTGGCACTTTGGTGTGCATCTTGCAGCTCTCAGTGCTGCCCATTATGGTCTTATTCAGCAGGGAAATCCTGTGCCCGGGTAAGGGGTGCGTATCTCTTGCATGCAGAAGGACCCCCCCCTCTGTGCCTCCACCACATCCAGGAAGAGATGAGCATGGAGCAAGGTGCAGTTGCACAGCGGGGGGGGGGAAATCAGCAGTCACTTAACCCCGCTCATCGTTGCTGCCCGCCCGATGGGAGGGTGCTCCAGCTGGACTACTGCAACTGCCCCTTGACCACTTGCTTGCGCCTTGTCACAGTGGGGGGGTGCTGGCAAGTGGCTGCTGCCTGTGCCTTGGGGCACCCTGGGGAGACGTAGGAGTCTCACAGAGGCCTTGCTGCTGGGGCCTGCAGCGACCTGCCAGCGGAGAGGCCCCACTAGCTCCCTCACCCGCTCCACGCGCAGCCACCAAGCCTGGCCAGCCACAAACACACGCCCCTTCCGACTATCAGACCCCGCCCCTCCTGATGCTAACCATCGCGAGGGTTTCCTCCTCCCTCACGCGAGATTTGCTGTCTCACCCCGACCGGCTTGGCCGAATCCCTTCGGCAATTTTCGTCATTGCCAGGCTCTACCAATCGGCCCTAGGAGCGCATCGATGAGCGCGGCCCCGCGCGACAAATGTGTGGGGGGCGGCCCCGGGGTGTGGACGCGGGGGCTGTGCAGCAGAAGCGGCCTTACGCGCGGGGCGGCAGTTGCGAGGTGGGGTTCGGGGTAACGGGTGGGCGTGCGGGGCTCGATTGTTTAGGCCTGGCCATGGCGCCTCTCCTCCCCCCCGCCATGGCTCCCCGTGTCCCTGCTCCTCTCCTCTCAGTGAGCGAAAGTGGCCGCCGCCGCCGTCCCAGCGCCCGCAGCCGCCGCCTCCTCCTCCTCAGCAGCAGCGCGGCCGCCATCTTGGCGAGGCAGGAGCTGAGAGGGCCCCGCGGCAGGAGACAGGCTGAGCCAGCCCAGGCAGCGCAGGGCGAGAGGCCGGGTGGAGAGAGCGGGGGAGCCAGCCCAGGAGACACCCCCAGCCCCCCGCCGCTCCCGCGCCGCAGCCGGGCCCGCCACCCAGGTGAGCTACAGCGGCGGCCGGGCAAGGGCACGCTCGCCCGGGGCGGAGAGCGCCTAGAGGCGGCTGCAGGGCCCGGCCAGGCCGCAGCTTCTCCCCCACCTCCCCCCCCCAAGCAGTGGCCGCAGCAGCCGGGTCTCTTCTTAAAGGGGCAGGTCTCTTCCCTCCCTCCCCGGGGACACACCCCGATATCAGCGCGGGGGGAGGGGCCCCCGGGCACGGTTGACTCTGGAGACCGCTTCGGCCCCCCCGGACCCTGGAGGAGCTGCCCCTCGAGCGGGGGGAGGGGCGTGTGCGTTGGGCTGGGCTGTGGAGCTCGCCGGGGCGATGTGTCCCGGCTTGTACCAGGAAGGCCCACGTGCCCGGGCGCTGCACGACGCGGCAGCCGGGTGCGAGGTGTAGTCACGCTTGTCATGCACACGCGTAACCGTGTCACACGGGGGGGTGACAGCCGGCTCTGTGGGTCGGGCTGGTACCTGGAGCACACGTGCAATAATCTTGCACATAGATTACTTGCTGCTGCCCAGCGGAGGGAGTCAGGGTGCGTGGCACACCTGTATCTCGAATGCATCTCCAGTATTGTCCCATGGAAGTGATAATCAGTGCCATGCCTCCTAATGGCACTTGTAGCACCCAGATGCAATAATGTTGCTCAAAAACAAGGACTGGGGGCTATTTCATATCTGTACCTATAAGCTCAAGCAATCATATTGCACAATGGTGCTTGCCGTTGCATGGCTAAAAGAGCTGGGACATGTGTCCTATGTATACTTGTAACATGCATTACCAGCAAAGTGGCACACTGATGTTTGCTGTTGCACAAGCTAATGCTTCCATATATACAGTTGTGTTTGCAGATAGAAAACAGTATAGTTAAAGACGGGATAAATACTTATATCCTGAGTTTAGTCACTCATAACTTTTCCTGAAATCTTGCTGTTAGAACAGTAGATGCAGAGAGGGGATTAAGTTTGTGTGTTTGGTTAATGATCTCCAGTAAACAAGTATCTATGATTTGATGATTATAATTATGGTTGCTGGTGAAAACTTCTCTACTGCTCTTCTTGACTATAGAATGTAAATCCATCCCAAACACACAGCTCCATACAGACAGAGCCACAACTGTCAGACTAAATATAATCCACCAAACACCAACTGTGCAATGTCCAATTCGTTCACCCGCACACTGTAGCTACTTTTGTCATGGGCAGCAAGGGGGAGCTGTAACTGTCCTTTTGACATCACTG
Source organism: Chelonia mydas (assembly GCF_015237465.2). Taxonomy (NCBI): domain Eukaryota; kingdom Metazoa; phylum Chordata; order Testudines; family Cheloniidae; genus Chelonia; species Chelonia mydas. The sequence continues at coordinate 72,645,215 of NC_051246.2, forward strand.
ATGATGTGAATCATATTTGTACATTTTGCATGTCATCAAGTAATCTTTCATTTATCATTCAGATGTCAAATTTCAATACTCTTTTATTTTAGATCTTAGATACTTGTTCTTGTATCTTGGAGGAGTATGGGGTGTTTGGCAAGATGTGCATAATGAAATGTATATATGCATTTTATTTTACTGTGCAGCTGAATCAAGTTTCACCAAATTTAGTCAAATCATCAGATCTGAGTATTCCAGTTTCAGTATCTTAAGAGTTAAAGGATTCTGAGATGTTTGTAAAATCAGCTTAACATTGGCTCCCACAATGTCCTGTACTGGGCAGTGGTGGTTATGAATTTTCTGTATAATGTAAATATGTGACACAGTTCTTAAAATCCTAATTCTGCAATGAGCTTCATGTAGATGGGTCCCTGCACTTATGCATTGGGTGGGCACAGAGATTGGTTTATGAGGTACTCCGTGCATATTTAGAGTCTTTGTTGATTAAAAGGTAACACATTAAGTTAAAATAAAATAAAGTTAAATATTTTGCTTATGCAGGTAAGTGCACAAGTCAGAAAATGTTGAATTAAGACTCATTGATCAAACTTAATTCTGCTTCCTTGCAAGAGTACATTACCATACAATCTCTATGTGATCGTATAATATTTCTCAATAATACACCAATCTTTATCTTACTAATATGATCATATATAGTAAATTTTCATCTCAGTTATGCCATTTTCCCTTTGCATGCACATGGATATGTGAATAATGCTGTACTATTTTATACTAAAACTGTTTTTTATGGATATTCTTTTAAAATTTTAACGTTTATATTTCCTTAATTTGAACAAAACTATATTAATACTGTTTAAACATTACTGTCATGTGGTTGTACATCCACCAACATTAAATACATTTTTTTCTTTAGTTTATGCAGTAACGAATTCTTCATGTGCTAATGTAGTGGTTCACAAATGAATTTTATTGTGGACAAACATACCGACAGCAAATTCATTGTGGCTGCATTTTTGGCAGTTTAAACTGTCATTAATATAATATTTTGTTATGTGATTATTTGGAAGTGTCTTGTAAATAAAATAATCAAGTGTGAAGAATAATATGTACTATGAATACCACAAATGTTACATGGGTTTTTATTAACTATATACATTTTAAAAAAATTGTAACAATTCTCACGCTTCTTTTTGTAGTAACGTAGTTGTAAATGTCAGTGAACTTTTGTTTATTTCAAAAGGCTCTTGAAAGGGAATTGTTCAATGTTTCTCTCTCTTCCAGTAGTGATGGCCACACATAAAGTTCCTGGTGGCTGCGTGCTGTCATGTACTGCACTTTAGAATCACTGTTCTAGTGTATTCTTCATAAATAAGACTGCGGTTTAGTTACAGAGACCTCCGTGACTTCAGCCAGCCCTGGCTGGGAGCTGCAGGGTCCCCTGCCAGCAGGTGCACCTCCTGCAGCTCCAGGCCACCGCAGGCGGCAGGGGGGACACCCGCTGCTCCTGACCGCCACGGGCGGTGGGGTGATCCCCGTCGCTCTCCGGGCGGCACGAGACCCCCGCAGCTCTCCGCCTCTGTGGGTGACAGGAGGGACCTCACCGCTCTCGGGCAGGAGGGACCCCCAGAGCTCCCGGCCTCCGTGGTGGCAGGGGGAACCCCCGGAGTCTGGAGCTGCCAGTGGAGGGGGACCCTGGAGTTCACAGTCCACCCGCAGCTGCCCAGGCTCCTTATTTTATCCTGGATATTTTTAGTAAAAGTCAGGGACAGGTCACAGGCTTCCGTGAATTTTTCATTATTGCCTGTGACCTGTCCGTGACTTTTACTAAAAATACCCATGACAAAATCTTAGCCTTATTCATAAACAATATCTTCAAACTAAAAACGTTCTCGGATCAATATGTAATGAAAAAAACAAGAAATGGACTGCAATGTGAGCTTGTTCTCAAGATTTATAGAAAGGTTTTCTTTAACTCGCTTTTTGCCAGTGTGTTCCCTGTGTCTCATTTATGTTTGCAAGGCATTATTTTAACATTGTCTAGTAACTGGGGGAACACGTTCTTACTCACTTGGTTATACTGTATAAATTCTATACCAAGCATACAGCCTGGCAAGCCTGTGTGCTGGAAATCTCTTTAGGGACTGGCAGAAGAAAGATCTTCTCTCCTCTAATGTTCCACAGCCAATATTCCAACCTGGGGTTGAAAAAACCTCCAGGTTGGAATTGTACCCCAGCTATGCAGAGGGAAAGGCTGGTGTACCAGGATAACAACAGATGTCCTGAATTACTCTCAACATGCAACTTAATTCTCACTGTGTGGCAAGTGCACGTGAAGCCCCTGTAGACAGGTGCTTCAGGGGGCACAGAATGTATGTGACTCTTTGTGCAGGGGCTCCAGAAATCCAGTCCCCTGCCCTCTAGAGCTGGATTTGCCCCTTATTGAACAAGTATATAGTCAATTGCATTGCTTGATTTCTCCAAGTCACTTTTCTAGTCTGCGGTTTACATAGTTAAAGGTGGTATCTGTGTTGCTGGAAGTACTGTCAGACTTTTCTGTTTATTGGCTATATGCATATGTATTAAGGTTTTCTCTTCTCCACTTGTGTGTATGTTTCCAGTAAAACTGTCATACATGTTTGTAATTCCTTTTTATAATCTGTAGGACCCCAACCCTGACTGGGATATTTGGGTGCAATAATAATGAACCCATTATTCAAAATAGCTAACAGAATGTAATTGATCTTCATCCCACTTAATTTCCTTCTTGGAAAAAAATGCAAAAAAAGTAATGTAGCAAAAGGAAATGTACTATAAAAAGATAATAGTGTAAATTCAGCCATTAGGGCCATCAATCAGAGAAGGCAAAGAAATGATCTATCTCTCTCTCTCTCTTTTTTTTTTTTTATCCTAAATTGAAAAGGGTCGCAAATGCTTCCCCCCCTCCCCCCCCCCGGTATATGTACGCAGGTAGTCAAAGTAATTTGTATTTATTCAGGCTTAACATTAATGGGGACTGAAATTTATAGGTTCGTAAAATTAAATTTTCTTTGCCTGCCTGCAATCTTTTGTTAATAAATGTACTTGCTTGTTACCCTGAAGTTATACTGAGAAATATTTCCCCAGAAAAAAGAATAAATGGGGACTGCACTTGGTTTACTAAGGCCTAGTGTATGCTACGAAGTACTCCTGGGTGGAATTCTGCACCAAAAAATTAAAAATTCTGCGCACGGTATTTTAAAATTCTGCAAATTTTGTCAAAATAACACATATAATCACACCACTTTCAGTTATTTTGATAATTTGTTTCAAAATACTTGTCAGCAAGTATGTCTGTAACAATACAGAAAATTCCTTACTAGATAAATCAGTACAGAACTTTGAATAGTTCATTTAAACTACACTACAGAAACATTTCTTGCACCCCTCCGAAGCAGTGCAAAGGCATGGAGTGTCAGGGATAATGGAGGAGCTGAGGGAGAGGAAAGGAGCTTGGGAGCGAACCTGGTGGGAGTTGGGTGTGGGTGAGAAAAGTATCAAACAGTCTTTTTTGTGGGGAGCGTGGGGGTTGTTGGTGAACCCTGGCTGACGCCTAGCCTCTCCCATTCAGTCAGACACATCTTCCCCCGTCCCTGTGTGGCCCTGCAGTCCCTTTTCCATTTAGCCTCTGGCTTAATGCTGTCACTCCACTGGCTCCTGAGCCCCTGCCCCAGTCTGTTCCTCCCACTAGCCCTTCTGAACCCCATTCTGTGACCCTCCAGCAGCCCTGTGTGCCCTACTCTGTCTTCCCCCACCATATCCAGTGCCTGCTAACCTGGCTCTTTGGGCAGGGTGCTGTTATGAATGCAGCCAGCTGCTGGCTGTTATTGCCAGTCAGCCGTGCTGGCTGTTCTGGTGCCACAGTGGCCTCTGGTGGGCGAAAGAAAGAATGTATTTTCTGCGCATAAAAAAATTCTGCTCATGTGGTACAGGAATTCCCCCAAGTGTAAATGAGGGTTTACCTGCGTGGCTATATTGGCAAACCCTCCTACTGTAGACATAACTTATACCAGCAAAAGCCCTCTAGTTACCCAAGCAAATTAAGCTGTGCTGGTTAAAGCAGTCTGGTATAACTGCATCTGCACTAGGGCTTTTGTTGGTTAAAAACAGTAAAAAAAAAAAAAAAAAAATATTGCATTCTTAATCGGCATAATTTATACTGGCAAAAGTTTCTGGTGTGGACGTGGCCTTCAGCCTCTTTGTGTATGTTTGTTTTTAAATTGGATGCTTACCTTGGGAACATTGTTGCTGTTGATGCTATTTCTTGCACCATTCTGGTGTTATGTTTTATATGTCACAATGGAGAATTTTCCTGGAAAAAGAAAAATGAAATGTATCTCTTAGAGAATGGAGAGAAATACAATTTGTCTGGGATTCTTTGGCTGTGGAGAAACTCTTGTAATGGCTCTTAGTTAGAATGCAAAACATGAAGGGTTGGATGAGGGCAAAAATAGTGACAGAAGTGTGAAGGAACTGTAGAGGCCTGATAGATTGTCGTCTTGTTATTCTGGGTTCCATTCTTAGGCCTTATCTATGAATGTTTTAGTACCATACCTATTTCAATTAGGGTATGACTCTTGCATTTTTAAAAAAAAAAGTTATACTGGGAAAAGTCCAATGTGGACACAGTTATACTGATATAAAGGTATATTATACTCAAGGGTGAAAGTAAGTCTAGGGACTTACCACTATGGGGCTGGGCTGGGGCCGGCTCTGGTCCCCGGAAGGGGCAGGCCTCAGGAGGAAGGGGCGGGGCTGGGGGAGGTCAGAGCCAGCGCCAGTGCCAGCCCCAGCCCACCCTGTACCAGCAAGTGCCTCCTTCCCCCTCCCTGGGGGAAGAACAGCCCTGGGCCCTTTAAATCGTCCCCGGAGCCCCGCCGCCGCTTCCCCAGGGCTCCGGTAGCAGGGCTCTGGCTGCCACTACTGCCGCGGGCCCTTTAAATTGTCCCCGGAGCCTGCCGGAGCCCTGCAGAAGCAGCAGTGGGGCTCTGGGAACGATTTAAAGGGCCCAGGGCTCAGCCGCCACTACTGCCCTGGGCCCTTTAAATTGCCGCCCCAGCCCTGCTGCCGCTACCCCAGGGCTCCGGCAGTGGGGTTCTGGCAGCAATTTAAAGGGCCGGGGGCTCCAGCTGCTGCTGGGAGCCGCAGGCCCTTTAAATTGCACCTGGGGAAGCCGATCCACTCTGGTACAGCACACCGGCACGCTGTACCGGGGTGTACCGGCTTACTTTTACCTCTGATTATACTGAACATAAGAATGGTCATAATGAGTCAGACCAGAGGTCCATCTAGCCCAGTATCCTGTCTTCCGACAGTGACCAATGCCAGGTGCCCCAGAGGGAATGAACAGAACAGGTAATCATTGCGTGATACGTCCCCTGTCACTGATTCCCAGCTTCTGGCAAACAGAGGCTAGGGACAACATTCCTGCCCATCCTGGCTAATAGCCATTGATGGACCTATCCTCCATGAACGTAGTTAGTTTTTGTTTTTTTTAACTCTGTTATAGTCTTGGCCTTCACAACATCCTCTGGCACAGAGTTCCACATGTTGACTGTGTGTTGTGTGAAGAAATACTTCCTTTTACTTGTTTTAAACCTGCTGCCTATTAATTTCATTTGTTGACCCCTAGTTCGTGTGTTATGAGAAGGAGTAAATAACACTTCCTACTACTGGTATAGTTTATTCCCCTTCTTGTCTGGGAATAACTTTGTCCACACTGTGGAGGATTGTACCATTTTCACTGTACAGTATAGTTTAAGTAATACAACTTACTACTGTAGACAGGGACTTAGTACTGCTGTCTGCCTCTCTCTTTTCCTTCCCCCAGGCCAGCAGAGCTATGCAAACATGTCAGAGATATGGCCTTTTCTGTCTTGGAGGAGTTCCTTTTTTGTCATTAGCAGGGTAAAGTGATTCAAACCATAATTTTAATCACTTTAAAAAAATTGATTTGAAACAAATTGAAGCTTTGTAATGCTAACATGAAAATGTATGGTATTACGACTTTAGATTTAAATTGATAGTGAACTAAATCAGTAATGCTGTTTGGGGTTTGTTTTTTAAATAGCACAACTGGTAGGGTATCCTATTTGAGTTTGATGAAACTATTAGGCAAAAAAGAAAATATTGAAAGTGAAGGCCCTGATCCTGCAAATGCTTAAGCAGTGTGTACTTTTATTTGCATGAATAGTACCGTTGACTTCAGTGGACTACTCGTGCTCATAACTAACATGTACATAAGTGTTTGCAGCATAAGGGATTCAGTTGTATTTTTATTCAACTTTTCTTTTAGTGGCATGAAGCCTTCGTAGTGGTTCAGTGTTAACAGAGGTTCAATATATTAGCAAAGTTATTGTGAACTTTTTTTAAACACAGGCCAAAATTATCAAAATTGGACTGCTAAGGTAAGACTCTATATTTAGGCATGTAAGGATGGATATTTCAAAGTACTTAAGTGACCTAAGAGCAAAGGTCCCATTGACTTCAAACTGCCAATGCTGATGGAACATTTCAACTTTCTTGACTTGTGAAAGTATATCAGAACATGATGTAGGTTGCAAATATACCACAAGCTATTTGCTTTCAGCTTTGTGTTTGCATTTGTGTTCTCACAGTAAAGGATGTTAGTGAGGCCCTGGACTTGTCATTTTCAGCACAGATGAATATTTTAAGTGTAAAACTTCTCAGTAGAAAATCCTGCAAAATCTGAAATTCTACTAAGAATTTGAAAACTAATTAAAAAAATAAAAACAAGTACAAAATATCCACTTTAGCAGTCAGAGACTATAAAATGGGAAGAAAATAAAGAACTAGCAACATAATAAAAATGTTTGAAATAAAAATATATTTTGTTGTTTTTTTAAAAAATCGTGATTTTTAATTCACCCTGCTCAATAATGATCTCTCCAGCTGATTAAAGGATAGTGTTGATGGTTTCCAAAGGAAGCCTAGTCAACCTTTCACCAGCAGGTTGGTGGGTTATCACACCATTTGGCCTCAGTATTAAATGTAAAGGAGGAGAAAACAGCAATCCTGTGGGCTTCAGCTAGGATGTAGAGGTTCTGAGGCATGGGAAAAAATGTAAGGCAAGAATCTCGAAGAAAGATCCACTGTTGCAACCAGACATACATAAAAATGCTCTCTATTTTTGAAGTGAAACGTACACAACTTAAAAATTATATGTCATATATAGGGCTTCTGGTTTAAATGGACTTTTATTGTAAAAGCATGTTGAAATCAAAGTCAGCAATAGCCAGCAAATATTTGTTTAAACTGGAAAACCCAGTGTTTTAAAGCTGATCTTTCTCTGTGCTTCTAGAAGGCAATATGTTTGCTGCTGTTTAGTGGAAATAAATGCCAAAACCTTGGAAGCCCTTAATATAAAACATAACTAGTGGCTTTCCGAATATGTCCTTGGAGAGTTCTCCTCTAGTGCTGTTTGTTGACTGACTGACTAGACATTGTAATAGGCAGACTGAAAAAAAAGCAAACAAAAAACCCCACACCTAAATTATAGTTCAACTAAATAGTGATCTAAAAGCAACATCTGTGGGCAAGATACTTAAAAAAAAAAAAAATTAGCTTAAACCTTAAGTATTTCTCAGCGTATCTTGATGAAGGTGAATTGAGGTTACTCCTACCCAACTTGAAGGTGGTTAGAACTCTACACCCATTGGCATAACTTCACGTTTGCCTTTAGTAACGTAGAGAGTCACGTAAGAATGGCCCTACTGGGTCAGACCAAAGGTCCATCTAGCTTAGTATCCTGTCTTCCGACAGTGGCCAGTGCCAGGTGCCCCAGAGGGAATGAACAGAACAGGTAATCAACAAATGATCCATCCCCTGTCGCTCATTCCCAGCTTCTGGCAAACAGAGGCTAGGGACACCATTCCTGCCCATCCTGGCTAATAGCCATTGATGGACCTATCCTCCATGAATTTATCTAGTTCTTTTTTGAACCCTGTCATGGTCTTGGCCTTCACAACATCCTCTGGCAAGGAGTTCCACAGGTTGACTGTGCGTTGTGTGAAGAAATACTTCCTTTTATTTGTTTTAAACGTGCTGCCTTTGAATTTCATTTGGTAACCCCTAGTTCTTGTGTTATGAGAAGTAGTAAAGAACACTTCCTTATCTACTTTCTCTACACCAGTCATGATTTTCTAGACCTCAATCATATCTCCCCTTAGCCGTCTCTTTTCCAAGCTGAAAAGTCCCAGTCTTATTAATCTCTCCTCATACAGAAGCCGTTGCATACCCCTAATAATTTTTGTTGCCTTTTTCTGAACCATTTCCAATTCCAGTATATCTTTTTTGAGATGGGACGACCACATCTGCACACGGTATTCAAGATGTGGGCGTACCATAGATTTATATAGAGGCAACATGATATTTTCTGTCCTATTATCTGTCCCTTTCTTAATTATTCCCAGCATTCTGTTAGCTTTTTTTTTTTTTTATTGCCACTGCACATGGAGTGGATGGTTTGAGAGAACTATCTGCAGTGACTCCAAGATTTTTCTTGAGTGGTAACAGCTAATTTAGACCCCGTCATTTTATATATATAGTTGGGATTATGCTTTCCAATGTGCATTACTTTGCATTTATCAACATTAATATGACACAGCCAAGTAGTTACTCTGTGAGCTCTTGATTGAATCTTTTTATTATCCTTATTTCAAATGCCAACCTTCAGCACTCCAACCAAAAAAACCACAAAAATAACTTCCTGAACAACTGTGGAATAGTTTTTTTTAGAACTAAGACAGACAACCTGCTAAATTTGATATTAAAACTTACTAAAGTGTTGGAGCAAATCAGAAAGAAAATCAAGATGGTGGAGCCATTTACTGGGCAAAACCTAGCCATCAGGGCACCAAGATAAATCACCCAAACTTTCCCACAGTAATCATAGAATCATAGAATTGGAAGGGACCACGAGAGGTTATCTAGTCTAGTCCCCTGCACTCAAGGCAGGACTAAGAATTATCTAGACCATCCCTGACAGGTGTTGGTAAGTAATGGATGGTAAGTTTACAGAAATCAAAATGTCTCTCCAGTCCTCTTTAGACCAACTAGCTGATGGAATAAATGGATTTCAGAATCGTCTAACAGCAGGGAACACATTGTATTGCCATCTGAAACAGCCCAAAAATAATAGATGGCTGTCTGTGGCTCCTTGAATAGTGTCGCCTAGTTACTGATGTGGATGAGACTGAAGACATTTTAAAAAAAGGAAAAGGAAAAGTACTCATATCTTGAATCTCCTGGAAGGAGGGGAGAACCCTGATCAAACAAGCATTATTTCTCAATGGTTCAAAAAAATTACCAGATTGATAAAAAGGACTAAGTCTAAAAATAAGAGCCTGTCGGGTGCCAAGTGTGCAAGAAATGACTGTTACCCCCAATTTGCAACTGTCTACCTACATAATTTTAAAGACATTCTACTTTCTCAAATGCAAAAAACTGTAATTTGCTTAAGAGATTTCTCCCTATTTGTAGTGACAGAGAACAGCATTCAATCCAGCAAGAAAACTATTCAGAGATTATGGTTTTAGATGTGTATTACTTTGTATCCAGCAACCCTAAAGATCTTTAAAGGAACACAAATTTGCAAATTTCAGAGCTTCCACAGTGGTTTTTAAACAGGCTTAAGAAATATGTAACTCAAAGTGTTAAGGCACCTTTTTGTGAAAATTAATGCAGATGTATACTTTAAATGGCAATATTATTTGGGTGAAAGACATTTCAGTATTTTTACTTATTTCTGTGTTATGTTTATCTTTGATATGTTAATAGGAAACATTATAATACTTCTAATTGAGAGATGTCTTTAATTTCCATGTAGCCTACAGACTGTACTAATTAAGGGGGCCTATATCTGTGACGCTTCTTGGGATACCCAGAGCTGTGAGTCAGCTTACCACCACCTGCCTCCAGAGCGAGGGAGTCTTGTCTGTACCCAGTAAGTGTTAGTTCCCTAACACAATCACCCTGTTAGTCACTCAAGCACTCTCCTCTGGGGTGCATCAGACCTGTCTTTGCCTTGCAGGTTGATGACAAATGCCCCCGACTCCCTTCAAAGTGTCCTTCTGTGGTATCTGGTCCCGATCAGTGGATCCCCACAGAAATCCCAGATCCTCTATTTCCAATGGAACGGTGTATTGCAGTTCACCAGTTTTACCTTAGATCACCACTCCTATAATATGCACAGTGCTTGATTTCAGTTATAAAGCAAAAGGAGAGAATTTAAAATTCTTAAGAATAAAGAAAGGTTGTAGATTCAAATAAAAACCAGTATGAGAGATGGGATCAAATGGTAACATAAAACAACATCACAGCACACATTCTAAAGCCTAAACCTAACTAACAAGTTATCTTCCTGTGTAAAGAAGCTTATCTCACCCAAAATTCTCTCCAGCATTTTCCACCAGTTTGGTCGAGACCCTTTCTCATAAAATCAAGCCTGCTGAGAGCTTGTCTTCTCAGACTGATAGAGTACGGCGGGCGTTCCTCTGTACACCAGATATAGTTTCAAAAGTTAATTGTATTACTCCTAAACAGGATAACACCTGCTGTTTACTTCTGCCTGTTAATTTCCTCTCTCTGAAGATTTCACCATCCTTCATTGGCATTCAGTTCAGATTTGTGAGTGGAGGTCCATTGTGAACCATATAATACTTAATTTATGTGTAAGCAGACATATAGAGAAACATTTCTTGTTTGAAAGAGAACCTGCTTTTTACATTTGCTTGTGCCCAGCCCTAGACACAGATCTTAAGAACATAAGTTTCAGTATTTATATATATAAATCCTTATACAACATCCATACATGCATTTTTGTAATGATTTTGATGACTCGAGTGATGCAATCTTTCATTAGAGACCTCACGTGATACTCTTTACATTCTAGTTCACCAAATACCAAACCCAGGGGATTCCTGTTAACCTTATGCCAGTTGGCATCAAGAAGTCCTTGGGTAATACTATCAACTACCATTCAGATACTTCTCTTACAGGTTGTTCAAGGCAGCTTTCTTGGTATCCTTTTCTTACAATTCTACTGCTGATCTTTACGTCTGACTAAAACTGTGATATAGGGATGAATGAAGTTTACTGCTTTCACTTGCGGGCATATTTTACCCTATTAATATGTAATAACCAAATAAAAAAGTGTAAATGACATTCAGATTTTGCCATCGTTAACATTAAACACAATAAGCAAATTTTGTAGCACTTGCAAATCTCAACCCTTTCCCCTCTCTCTTTACACCCAACTATATTTCTAAGAGGCAGAGATTTTTAGGACATTATTTTATCACTGTCAATGAGTTGAGAACCACTATGAGTATATTGTGTAAGTTTAAAAAAAAGTTCCATGATTGGCCCTTTGTTCTGTCCACAGTATGACTGTAAAATGGTTTAATGAATTTGTCCTCAGCAGAGTTTTAGTGTGTTTAAGAACGTGTGTTAAATTCAGAAGTTTTATTTAGTTATTCAGAGGCAAGATATTGATTACCCAGTATAACTGAATTGAGAGGGATATTCTAGCAACCAACATTATATGTAAAGCTTATTTAGATAAGAATGCCTTGCATAAAGAGATTAAATATAATGCAACCTTCCACTTGTTTTCATACAAATCCTGTAAGTGGAATATAAATGTCATTTACCACCTAATAAAATGTAAGAAAGTTCTCTTCTGTCTCAAGTGTGGAAGTGGGTATTACCCTAACTCAAGAAATGCATCTAAATACTTCAGAACACAGTTAATTGGGGAAAAAAAATGTTTGGGTGGGACAAGTATTTGATGTATCCAACAATACACCCATCAAAAGGAAGTTACTATGTTAATAAAACTTACCCTTTGTGGTTATTACAGTTTTTTGAAGACCAGAGAGGAATTTTCTCTCTTGCTTTCTGGCATACTGCCTGGGAATCTTAATATTTGGTGTATGTATGCCCCTCTAAATATATCTGTTTTCTGTCAGATTTATTTACTAATTGTTCCCACCACACAAATAAATTATTTATGGGAGGAGACTTTAGTGCTGTGTTTAAAATTTGGGTTAGATGAAATTCCCCCAATTTACAGATTAGCAAAAAATCTAAAATCTTCAATTCTGTCCTTATGGGAAATAATGTAGTTGATGTCTGGTGGCTGTTAAACCCAAAAAGTAAAGAATCTACTTTCCAAAGTTCATGATTCCTCATCTGGAATAAGTTTGATTTTCATAAAGGCTGAAAAAGCCTCAAAATATTTAGTTTCTGAGGCTCTGATCCTGCTAAAAGTATGCATGAGTTTAAAGTTATCTATATTTGGGAAAAAGTTGGATGATGTATTCATATCCTGGTGATGATATACTTCCCACTGCAACGGTAACTAAGGGGGATATTAAACAATAACTGTTCAAGTTAGACATTTTAAAATCATCTGGTCTGGGAAACTTGCATCCAGGAGTTTTAAAAGAGCTGGCTGAGAAGCTCTCTGGACTGTTAATTAATTTAATAAGTATATGAACACTGGAGAAGTTCCAGAGGAGTGGGAAAAAAAAAAACCCTAATGTACCAATACTTAGAAAGAGTAACAGGATGATCTGGATAATTATAGGTCTGTCACCCTGACATTGATCTTTGGCAAAGTAATGGCATTGCTGATACAGGGCTAGATTTAATAAAGAAATAAAGGAGGTTAATTAATGCCAGTCAGTATGGGTTTATGGAAAATAGACCTTGTCAAACTAACTTGATATCTTCAAGAGACAAGGTGGGTGATATTTTTTATTGGACCAATTTCTGTTGGTGGGAGAGACAAGATATAGAATCATAGAATATCAGGGTTGGAAGGGACCTCAGGAGGTCACCTAGTCCAACCCCCTGCTCAAAGAAGGACCAGTCCCCAACTAAATCATCCCAGCCAGGGCTTTGTCAAGTCTGACCTTAAAAACCTCTAAGGAAAGAGATTCTACCACCTCCCTCAGTAACCCATTCCAGTGCTTCACCACCCTTCTAGTGAAAGTTTTTCCTAACATCCAACCTAAACCTCCCATAATGCCACTTGAGACCATTACTCCTTGTTCTGTAATCTGGTACCACTGAGAACAGTCTAGATCCATCCTCTTTGGAACCCCCCTTCAGGTAGTTGAAAGCAACTATCAAATCCCCCCTCATTCTTCTCTTCTGCAGACTAAACAATTCCAGTTCCCTCAGCCTCTCCTCGTAAGTCATGTGCTCCAGCTCCCTAATCATTTTTGTTGCCCTCCGCTGGACTCTTTCCAATTTTTCCACATCCTTCTTGTAGTGTGGGGCCCAAAACTGGACACAGTACTCCAGATGAGGCCTCATCAATATCGAATAGAGGGGAATGATCACTTCCCTCGATCTGCTAGCAATGCCCCTACTTATACAGCCCAAAATGCCGTTGGCTTTCTTGGCAACAAGGGCACGCTGTTGACTCATACGCAGCTTCTCGTCCACTGTAACCCCTAGGTCCTTTTCTGCAGAACTGCTGCCTAGCCATTCGGTCCCATAGTGGTGCATGGGATTCTTCCGTCCTAAGTGCAGGACTCTGCACTTGTCCTTGTTGAACCTCATCAGATTTCTTTTGGCCCAATCCTCTAATTTGTCTAGGTCCCTCTGTATCCTATCCTTACCCTCCAGTACTACCCATTGAGCCCGACAATCTAGTTAGCTTTCTATCCACCTTATAGTCCATTCATCCAGCCCATACTTCTTTAACTTGCTGGCAAGAATACTGTGGGAGACCATATCAAAAGCTTTGCTAAAGTCAAGGAATAACACATCCACTACTTTCCCCTCATCCACAGAGCCAGTTATCTCGTCATAGAAGGCAATTAGGTTAGTCAGGCATGACTTGCCCTTATAAGATAATGAAATTACAATTTAGGTTGTAAAGGTAATTGTGAAAAGAAAAGGAGTACTTGTGGCACCTTAGCGACTAACCAGTTTATTTGAGCATAAGCTTTCGTGAGCTACTGCTCACTTCATCGGATGCATACTGTGGAAAGTGTAGAAGATCTTTTTATACTCACAAAGCATGAACAAATACCTCCCCCCACCACTCTCCTGCTGGTAATAGCTTATCTAAAGTGATCACTCTCCTTACAATGTGTATGATAATCAAGTTGGGCCATTTCCAGCACAAATCCAGGTTTTCTCACACACACACCCCCACACACACACACAAACCCACTCTCCTGCTGGTAATAGCTTATCTAAAGTGACCACTCTCCTTACAATGTGTATTATAATCAAGGTGGGCCATTTCCAGCACAAATCCAGGGTTTAATAAGAACGTCTGGCGGGGGGGGGGGGGGTAGGAAAAAACAAGGGGAAATAGGTTACCTTGCATAATGACTTAGCCACTCCCAGTCTCTATTCAAGCCTAAGTTAATTGTATCCAATTTGCAAATGAATTCCAATTCAACAGTTTTTCGCTGGAGTCTGGATTTGAAGTTTTTTTGTTGTAATATCGCAACTTTCATGTCTGTAATCGCGTGACCAGAGAGATTGAAATGTTCTCCGACTGGTTTATGAATATTATAATTCTTGACATCTGATTTATGTCCATTTATTCTTTTACGTAGAGACTGTCCAGTTTGACCAATGTACATGGCAGAAGGGCATTGCTGGCACATGATGGCATATATCACATTGGTGGATGTGCACGTGAACGAGCCTCAATAGTGTGGCTGATATGATTAGGCCCTGTGATGGTGTCTCCTGAATAGATATGTGGGCACAGTTGGCAACGGGCTTTGTTGCAAGGATAGGTTCCTGGATTAGTGGTTCTGTTGTGTGGTATGTGGTTGCTGGTGAGTATTTGCTTCAGGTTGGGGGGCTGTCTGTAGGCAAGGACTGGCCTGTCTCCCAAGATTTGTGAGAGTGTTGGGTCATCCTTCAGGATAGGTTGTAGATCCTTAATAATGCGTTGGAGGGGTTTTAGTTGGGAGCTGAAGGTGACGGCTAGTGGCGTTCTGTTATTTTCTTTGTTAGGCCTGTCCTGAAGTAGGTGACTTCTGGGAACTCTTCTGGCTCTATCAGTTTGTTTCTTCACTTCTGCAGGTGGGTATTGTAGTTGTAAGAATGCTTGATAGAGATCTTATAGGTGTTTGTCTCTGTCTGAGGGGTTGGAGCAAATGCAGTTGTATTGCAGAGCTTGGCTGTAGACGATGGATCGTGTGGTGTAGTCAGGGTGAAAGCTGGAGGCATGTAAGTAGGAATAACGGTCAGTAGGTTTCCGTTATAGGGTGGTGTTTATGTGACCATCGTTTATTAGCACTGTAGTGTCCAGGAGGTGGATCTCTTGTGTGGACTGGACCAGGCTGAGGTTGATGGTGGGATGGAAATTGTTGAAATCATGGTGGAATTCCTCAAGGGCTTCTTTTCCATGGGTCCAGATGATGAAGATGTCATCAGTATAACGCAAGTAGAGTAGGGGCGTTAGGGGACGAGAGCTGAGGAAGCGTTGTTCTAAGTCAGCCATAAAAATGTTGGCATACTGTGGGGCCATGCGGGTACCCATAGCAGTGCCGCTGATTTGAAGGTATACATTGTCCCCAAATGTAAAATAGTTATGGATAAGGACAAAGTCACAAAGTTCAGCCACCAGGTTAGCCGTGACATTATCGGGGATAGCGTTCTTGACGGCTTGTAGTCCATCTTTGTGTGGAATGTTGGTGTAGAGGGCTTCTACATCCATAGTGGCCAGGATGGTGTTATCAGGAAGATCACCGATGGATTGTAGTTTCCTCAGGAAGTCAGTGGTGTCTCGAAGGTAGCTGGGAGTGCTGGTAGCGTAGGGCCTGATGAGGGAGTCTACATAGCCAGACAATCCTGCTGTCAGGGTGCCAATGCCTGAGATGATGGGATGCCCAGGATTTCCAGGTTTATGGATCTTGGGTAGTAGATAGAATATCCCAGGTCGGGGTTGCAGGGGTGTGTCTGTGCGCATTTGATCTTGTGCTTTTTCAGGGAGTTTCTTGAGCAAATGCTGTAGTTTCTTCTGATAACTCTCAGTGGAATCAGAGGGTAATGGCTTGTAGAAAGTGGTGCTGGAGAGCTGCCGAGCAGCCTCTTGTTCATATTCCGACCTATTCATGATGACAACAGCACCTCCTTTGTCAGCCTTTTTGATTATGATGCAGCTATTACCAGCAGGAGAGTGGGTTTGTGTGTGTGTGTGGGGGGGGTGTGTGAGAAAACCTGGATTTGTGCTGGAAATGGCCCAACTTGATTATCATACACATTGTAAGGAGAGTGATCACTTTGGATAAGCTATTACTAGCAGGAGAGTGGGGTGGGGGGAGGTATTTTTTCATGCTTTGTGAGTATAAAAAGATCTTCTACACTTTCCACAGTATGCATCCGATGAAGTGAGCTGTAGCTCACGAAAGCTTATGCTCAAATAAATTGGTTAGTCTCTAAGGTGCCACAAGTACTCCTTTTCTTTTTGCGAAAAAAGACTAACACGGCTGTTACTCTGAAAGGTAATTGTGTTGATGGAATATATTTAGACTTCTGTAAGTCATTTAACTTGGTACCACACAACATTTTGATTACAAAACTAGAACTATACAAAATCAGTATGGTACACACTAGATGGATTAAAACTTGTCTATTTTTCAAAATGTAATTGTAAATAGGGAATAATGGAGTGGGTGTCTTTCTAGCCAGGTCCAACAGAAATCAGTTCTTGTCCCTCCGCTATTTAAGACTTTTATCAGCGATCTGGAATAAAACATAAAATCATTACTGCTTAAATTTGACGATGACAAAAAATTGGGGGAGTGGTAAATAATGAAGAGGACAGGTCACTGATACAGAATAATCTAGATCGTCTGATAAGCTGGAGTCAAGCAAACATGTTTCTATACAGCCAAATGTAAGGTCATATTCTTAATTTCTATATATGTAGGCCCAGGGTGGATTTGATTTAAATCAATTTGATTTAAATCACTAGTCAGGAAGTCTTGAATTAATCACGGTTTTCTACATAAAAGTGCATTCTTGTTGGTTGTTATAACCTTAATACATATTCTTCACAACTCAGATAGATGTAGGTTTCATTTTTAGAAGGTACACACTATACATTTTTAAACAGTGATTTATTTTGAAAACTTTTCAGATGAATTTTACAGCTATATCAGAAAATGAATGATTGTTTGGTCATTTCATTTACCAAAGGTAATTGAAGCAGATATTTATGAAGTCATTGGGAGGTGAACTATCTCCAATTCAAAGGGTTAATCATTAATATTTGGAGGATTTTCTTACCAGGCTGTATTAGGAGGAGAACATCACCAGACAGACATTTAAATTGTTTTATTTAACTAAAACAACAATGTTAAGTATTCTGGATTTTTTTTCTTCAATGGCAAACATATAATATTTTAACAAAACCAAGGAAATGTCCCTTGCTTCTCACATTTATCTCCAGACTTCTTCTCCTTGTCCAGATCTATTCCTCCCCAACAATCTTCTATTCATTGAACTTTTTGAAACTTTGAACTTTTAGAGAGAGGTAAGGGATTGATTCTGTGTACACAAATTTGCAGAGGGACAGTAGAGTTGAGGTCTGTTATTTCTCACCTCTATATATTTATTTACTTAAAAACATTTTTGCTGTTAATAAGCACGTTATCTCGGGAGACCCAAATCGGAGAACTGCAAAACTAAGCATCTCTGATGGTATCTTCTAGACTGAGCACTGAGTCCCATTGGGTAGACAGAAAGATTAACCTAAATAACCTATACAGAAGCCCCTGGAACCCCATAAGACTGGGTCCCTAATCCATTAACTATTGGAACTAATTTACAGAGCTTTTCTTAAACATTACATGAATATATTGTCTCATACTATAGAATTAGAATTTATAATCCCTATTCCATGAGATATCTTTGAGCTATAATGTATCTTAATTAAAACTATCTTTAGATAGGTTTTTCCTCAAAAAGCATTTTATCAAAAAAATCCGATTTAAATTAAAAAAAAAATTGATTTTTATCCACCTTGTGTAGGCCATACTTGAGGGATGGGGCTCTGTCTTGGGAAGGAATGACTCTGAAAAAGACTTAGGGGGTCATGGTGGATAATCCGCTGAACATGAGCTCCCGATGTGAATGTGATCCTTGGATGCAAAAACGGTTAATATCAGAGAGTAAGGAGATTATATTACCTCTGTGTTTGGCACTGGTGGAACTGCTACTGAGTTACTGTGTCCAGTTCTGGTATCTCCAATTCAAGAAGGATGTTGATAAATTGGACAGGGTTCAGAGAAGAGCCACAAGATTGATTAAAGGATTAGAAAACATGCCTTTATAGTGAGAGATTTAAGGAGCTC
Source organism: Chelonia mydas (assembly GCF_015237465.2). Taxonomy (NCBI): domain Eukaryota; kingdom Metazoa; phylum Chordata; order Testudines; family Cheloniidae; genus Chelonia; species Chelonia mydas. Next base: position 72,663,616 of record NC_051246.2, read on the forward strand.
AGTCTATTTAGTTTATCAGAGATGGTTAAGGGATGATTTGATCAGTTTATAAATATTTACCTGGAGAACAGAAATGTGATAATAGAGGGATCTTCAGTTTAGCAGACAAAGATGTAACAGTGTCTGGAAGTTGAAGCTAAACAAATTCAGATTAGAAATCAGATGCAATTTTTAAATAGTTGTGGTAATTAACCATTGGAACCATATACCAAGGGTTTTGGTGGATTCTCCATCTCTGGAAATTTTTAAATCAAGACTGCATATTTTTCTAAAAGATATGCTCTAGTTCAACCACATCCATTGAATTTGAAGTAGAATTCAGTTCAGGGAAGTCTTATGGCCTGTGTTATGCAGGACGTCAGACTATGTAATCTCAGAAATCCTTTCTGGCCTTAAAATCTACAAATCTGTACTAAGTCCTTGCAAGTTCAATGCCAAAAATGAGTACAGTACTCATTTCAGATGATGTGCCTGAAGACCCAGACCCTTGACTAAATGCACAAGCGAAAAATAAAACACATTTGTTCACTTCAGTCATTGAAAAAATGTAGCAATATCTTGACGTAAATGACAATGGAAGAAATCTCCTTTCAAGTTTTGTGGCATTCAAGGATACCTTTTGAGAAATTGTTATTACACATATGACACAAACCATAAGAATTATTTAGAAGGCAATTGATCTTGGCAAAGAAACTATAAAACTCTCCAACAGCTGATTTATGGTGCTTCCCAAGAAACAAAATCTCAAGCTGAACAAATTTATTTGCAACTGAACATCATTATCACATAGGTAGGGCCCTACCAAATTCTTGGTCCATTTTGATCAATTTCATGGCCAGACAGTTTTAAAGTTGGTCAGTTTCACGTTTTCAGCTATTTACATTTGAAATTTCACAGTGTTGTAACTGGAGGTCTCAACCCAAAAGGTACCTGGAAGTGGATCTGATCTGCCCCCTTCCTGCCTCCCGCCGCAGAGCTGCCATGCAAGGGAAGAACAAGTCCTGTCCCTCCCCAGCCCAGCAGGGACTCCTAGCTAGGAGCTGGGGCACTCCCAGCAGCAGGGGAATATTGGATCCACCTCCACAAGTCTCCTCCAGCTGCAGGAACCTCTGGGGCTGGAGCTTCCTGCAGCAGTGGAAAGCACTCCAAGGTAGGGCTGATCTGCCTGGGAGAGCTGCCCTGCGGGGAAGGACCAGTCCTGTCCCTGCCAGCCCAGCAGCAAGAGGCAAATCAGATTTAACAGGAAAGGGCTTATTTCACAGTTGGTGACACGTTTTTTCACTACCATGAAATTGGTAGGGCCCTACACATAGGGCATAAGTAGCTCTCATATGCACAGTAACTTCTTTGAATTTGGAAATAAAACCAATTGTGTGTTCAAAAATAATCTTCCTACTACTGTCCTGACCATTATGCCTGTATTTGTAACAGAAGAAAACAAAAGAACAATTGATAAGGTTGTAGTAGAGACATTCTCAAAGTCTGCTCAACATTTATTTACCTTGAATAACTTCAGCAACATAAATATTTCAGGCTTTTTTTGGAGAACCTAAAATCCTGAAGATAAATGAAGAACAGTTTGAAGCAAAAAGTCTATTTGGATTAGTGTTAAAGAACCCAGGAGCTTTCACTAATGTTACAAAATGGGCTGGGTAAGAAAGGAATTTGGATGATTTTTAAAAAATATATACGCAAAAAAATACGTAGGCAATAGTTGATACTAAATATAGCAAAAGGAGCAATAGTCTAATTTTAGACTGTAAGCTGTTTTGGGCAAGAATTTGTTGTATGTTTGTAAACGAAATATCAAGCACACCTTGTGGCACTATAAAACTAATAGTTTTTTACAAAAAGATATGCATGAGGAAAAAATACATTCTAGTTTCAATTGTGAACTTAAGGGGGTCCACTCAAAAAGTTCTTCTCCCATGTTGGTTTTTGTGACTCCTTTCTCTTCCAGAACACCTTATATAAGATTCAACTGAAAAAAGGTTTCTCTAACTTTTTTTAATCTCTGGGTTACAGGTATGCAGTTCATATGATATATGTGGCTGCCCATTTCATTCAAAGTTCAGCTTGTTTCCTTTAATAAGGTGAATGTTTCAGTACATGATTCTTTCTTTCATCGGTTGGATTCTTTGTACTTCCTGTGTTCCTAACTCAATATTATTTGATATAAGGCATTGTTATACTAGGTCAGGCTCAGTCTCTCTGAAAATAGGCCATAAATGCCTATAGGAAAATACAGAGAACTTATTTGGCCAAGTTAACATTGCTGTTGAAATCCTAGTTTGTGCATTTCCTGATACTTTTTAACTGTGCAGCCTTAGTATTGCATTAACACAGATTTTGCAGCTTATATACGTATACAAGGTTGTGTAATTTAATATGCCCAGAATTTTGTAGTCCTATTCTTGGTGACCATATATTGAAATAAGGTGCTTGCCGGCTAGCCAACTAGAGGAACAGGAGTTTTATGAGCTGGGGATAAAAGTGATCAATGATATAGCAACACTAGAATAGCATAACTGCTGGCTTGTTTTGAAACTTATTTCAGGCAATTGGTTGACCAGTGTGCTTGAAATAATCTCTTATTAAAAAGTTATTGCCATATTTAAAGTGCTATAGAAACATTAATGAATCCCCATAACAATTTTGTGAGGTAGCTATATATTACTTTTCCCATTTTACGATGCAGACTGAGGAAGAGTGGTGAAGTGACTTGTCCAAGACCACACATGGTGGTGAAGTCCACAACAAAATTAACGTGGAGAATGGGCTCTCCTGACGCCACACCCCGTATTAGTATCTCCAGAACCCAATACTTAATAAAAGTCAACCTTCTGTGTTTCTAATATCTAGGTGCCAGTAGTTCGACCTGTTTGTAACAAGAATGAAGGTGCACTACAGAAAAGAGCAACAACTTTATTGTTCTTTTATTTCTTATTGCTTAGAGTTTTTTGTTCCCAGACAGTTTTGTCAATTTGATTTGTTTGGAATGTTTTTGGGAAACCTGTTTCACATCCCCAGTCACTCCAACTTTGCATTGTTCTCTGGTTAATCTTTTGGTTACTTCAGAAATCTCTAGATTGTAAGCTCTTTTGATCAGGACCCCTGTTTTTCTCTGTCTTCTATGAAGTGCTTAGCTTCTTTTGGGGTTCTATAAAATAATATGCAGTACATTCTGCCAGTGCACTTAATTCCTTCTCTTCAGTCCCTGCTAAGTGAGGTAATAGTAATGGGTGCATTTTGTTCTCACCCAGCTGTGTGTTTGGAAGCATCTGTGCATGAGGAGAGATTTGTTCTATGGCCTCGGAGCTGGGTGCCAGGGAGGATGGCAGCTCCACAGAGCTGGCGAAGCCCCTCTATCTGCAATGTCTGGAGAGAGCTCTGCGATTGGATCAGTTTCTACGACAGACATCCACCATCTTCAACAGGAGTATATCCAGGTACCAAAAACCTATCCTGTTTTAGGTTGGGAACACCCAGAAAAGAGACATTGTATAGTATTGTTTCCAGGCAACCCCCATTGTAAGGGGTTAGTAACCACTTGTACAGTATAAATCCTGCTTTTTCAAGGATTTTTGTTCTCTGGTCTTTTTACCTCACATAGATTGGTTACTTGGCTCATTGTTAGCCCAGATATAATGGTCAAGAATTCTTTTTGTCAGCTTTTACTAAAAAGTAGGCTTAGTTTATTAAATCTTAAATTAGTTTTGAAGAGAATTGGCCCTTAATCATTTGTAACATCTCAGTGCTGTTGTCAGACACAGAATTGTGTGGTAGGAAACAAATAGAACTATTAAGAAACAAAAATCTTCTCTTAAAAAAAACAAACAAGCAAGCAAACCAACATACCAGTATCATCTTTGTAAAACATGTTGAGATCTTCCAATGAGAAGTGCTGTGTAAGCGTCAAGTATTATTACTTGTACAAGCCAAACATGACTTTAGTAAAGTGTCCGTTAGCATCCTTGGTAAAATGTTTCATTCCGACAAATTTCATTTTCTATATGAATTTTGGATATGGAAATTGATGTGAGATAAGAGGTTTTGGGGGGTCAAAAAATTGGTTACCCACAGGAAAATATAAAAAGGAGTAGACTTCTTTTAACCACCATTTACTGCTTTTATGATTTCTTCTGTTGTTATTACTGAAGAGCAGTAGCAATGCCATAGCTAAAGTTGAGCAGAGCTTTCTGTTCAAGATCTCATTTTTCAGAGTGCTCTAAAATGCATATGAATATTTATAGACAGATTTGCCTTGAAAACTTCCATGAAATATCAGGGCAGGGGTAGAGTTAATGGTGCGAATCTGGGGTTATTTGCTCCAGTGGGTCAAGTTACAGACTCCCCTTCAAAATGACCCACTTTTAAAAAAAAATTCTGTTCTGAGTCTTCCCTCCTCGTCCCTCCCCTCCCTGAGCTGGGGGAAAAATACAGGAAGGATCCCCATGAAACTGATAACAGTGGATTTCTCATTATTTCAGCTAGTGACTGCCACAGAGAATTATCTATACTACAGTATTTCAAAAGTTTAGACTTTTTCTGGTTCTGTAAAGGGGTTTACAACTATTGGTAGTCAAATCTGGGATGGAGGATGGAACCAAAACACATCAATTTCAAGTTGATTTTTCAAAGGGTTGTGTAATTTACAGGCACATCCAGATTGGTTTAAAATTTAGTGTGCCAGTAGAGGACCTGGATTACAGTTTGTGGTGTAAATTTGGAGTCACTGGGTCAAGAGTTTCCTAAGATACAGCCCTTAACGAGGCTTGCTTTTACTTTTCAGTGTGTTCTAAATGTGTGTCTAGGCAGATTGCCTTGAAAATAGTTATGCCACAGGGTAGTAGATATGGCAGATTTGAGTCATACCTGGCCAAGGAGTTCCTAAGATAAAGTCCTTCCCCCCAGTTACCTGCTTTTAATTTTCAGAGTGTTCTAGAATCGCACACATCAGCGAAACTGGTGGGTAATTGAGAATGGTCATGCTACAAGTACACAGCATTGAGAAACATGGGGAACTGAGAATGGACATGTTCTATACATGACACAGCTACATAGTTCTGAGATGTGGGCAAGGAGCTGAGACAAAGGAACCTGTGCCCAGGCTTATCTCAAGGCTCAGGTTCTTACTCAATTCATGCTCCCCAAGGAAATGCTCAGTGAGTGAGAAGCTGAATGACCGACCTGCTCAGTTGGTGGCTTAGGCTGAGTGGCTCTGATCTGAACCCTAACTTTGGCTTTGAAGCGATAACACTAAGACCTAGGACTATAACAGTACCTTACTCCTGCATACCCAACCCTGTCACTTTGTACACTGCACAGCTCCAAGTCAGCACTCCCATTTATGCAGTCCAGTGGAGCCTTGCTGTGCTCTGTAAAGCCCTCTCAATCCAGGGAATACTTGTGGCTGGTTGGCAAAGGCTAAGGGAGAGGTCAGGTACTATGGTCTTCCTGATGATTTAGGACAGGGGTTAAAGTGGGCAGAGTCACAGGACAATATGTGCACTGTCTTGGTTTATCAGTTAATTGCATATGTGGTTGAGAACAATACAGTACTTGAGGACCATACATTTCCAGCAAAGAGATGAACACATTTGTCTATATAATACATACAGCAGGTAAAGGGTAGTGACTTGTAATGCCCTTTAATACAGATTCCATAAAGGATATCAGACTCCACTATATCAGATTGCTTAAATGGTCTTTGAAATAGAGGGCCATCCATAAGACCTACATCAATTACCTGACTCTCTTCTATCACCTCCTCTTCCAAAATTTTCCATGTAATGTTGCTCTAGACTCATTTTCCTATTTCCCAAGAGCCTTCTCCCTGGAATAATAAGGCAAAATTATTACTACATTTGCTTTGCATTTATATTTTTAAATCACTACACCATTTTATTAAAAGTTTTATGATACTATCAAATTACAGAGCAGTTGACAAATTCACGTAAGAAGTTAACATTAAGCGGTGCTTCAAATTGTATAATTGTTGCAGACAGCTTGAGACCTTTCCAATCCCTAGTTCCTAATCTCCAGTACAGGTGCCACACAGGAAAATTGCATTTTCTATAATGTCTTTTATGAGTGTCCTTGCCCCTAGTTATGAGTGTTTTCCTCTCCTGCTGTGATCATATTTTTGTGTGTCCTATTGCAGTGATGAAAGCGAGGATGGATTGGATGACAATCCTTTGCTGCCACAGTCTGGGGATTCCTTGATGCAAATTAAGGAAGAGCCCCCAAATTCATTGCTTGGGGAATCCTCTGGAACAGGAAATTCTGGGATGTTAAATGCACATTCCCTCAATGGAATACTGCAGCCAGGTGAGTGTGCATCAGATTGAATTCCTGCTTGCTATGGGGTAAGGTGGCTTCTTTGTTTATATTTATAGGTTTTTTTCTTTAAATTCACTTACTTCATAATCAAATAAAATGTCCTCTTTAAACAGAGCCAAAGTCAGAAAAAGGGAGTTTGTATAACTTTTCCAAACTGAAGAAAAGCAGAAAGTGGCTGAAGGTAAGAGTACTGGAGGTGAAGGGGAGCTGTGATCAATAACTATTGTGGTGTAATCTCTAGGGGTATTCTACCTTGACTGGGGAAACAAAAGTGATTGTGTGGTGGTACTCCTTAGCGTTCTTATGAAACACTGAATGCTTAAAAAAAAACGAACTTGAACCTGCTAGTAAACACTGATCAAAATATGGCACATCCATTTATTAACTTGTGTATTATTAATATATTTATTATGGCAGTGCCTAAGGGCCAACCAAGAATGGGGGACTATTGTTCTAGGCACTGTACAAACATAGAGTAGGAGACATTCCGAGCCCTCAAGAGTTTATGGTCTAAATAGACAAGACAGATATGGTGGGGGAAAGGGAGTGAATAAGCAGAGTGAACAAAGTGATGGCAGCCAATGTCATGTTAGTTCCACTTTTTCTTTTTTTTATTTATTTTTTTGATGGGTTTACTTAAGAGAGAAAAGCTAAATGGAAAGAAAAAGGAAATGGAGCGGTGAAGGGGGCGGGGAAAAGAGAATAAGAGGGACAGGTGTGGAGTGAAGCCAAGGTGAATAGACTGCTCCAACCCTCTTCCTTGCCCCTCCTTCACAAACAGCCAGTCAAATGTAGTGCACTAAACGTTTCCTCTGACTATAAGCCTCTCAGTGGTTCACTTCATTTTACCCCTTCCTTGTAAAGACAAAATAATGTGTTATTGAAAGTCTAGTTCCTGGTGTTCCTTATTCATTAGGATTGCTTGGTGATGTACTAAAATTGGCAATTGCAGCCACATGACAACTCCCTCTGCTCCATCAAGGCAAATCTTCACGTGGCATTGAGCCATATAACAGTTATACACAACCCCCCTCCTGGTCACTAGCACAGGATTTGTGGCTGTTGGAAATAGAGCAAGGCCAGGGCTCCCATATGTCTCAGCAACTCCTGGCTACCAGAATAACCCCTAGGGCCATTGGCAGCTGTCACAAACTAGAGCAGTGTAAAGGGTGCTGTAAGTCATATCAGGGACCAGACTGGTATGCTCTCAGCTTCAGGATTGGGGGAATGTCAAGATATTTTAAAGCCACTTTTGTAACCCTTGCTCTTCAGCTGTACCTAGGGCTCACTGGATACAGCCTAAAATTAGGAATATTGTACTGCAGAGCAGTTTTAGGAAGAAAATGCAGTACCCTCTTACTGGGGACAGAACATAGTATTGTGAAGTTGTTTAACTGTGCGGGGGTGTGAGAATGTTTTGTGGAGCTGTGAAAAGAGGAAAAGTGATGTCATGAAAAATTTTAGTTTGCTATTTCCTCCTGGGGGAATTCTGCACCACTGTGCAATGCAGAATTTTGCAGAAACTTGACGTGTGTGCAAAATTTCCTTTCCCCCATAGAAATGGGCTGCCGTGCTGCTAGTTGCCACTAGGGGGGTCACTGGACTCGGTAGAGCCCAGCTTGCACATAGAAGACCCTGCTGGGGGGAGGGAGAGGGAGCTAGGGGGTTCCTGGCATGCCCTGAGGGAAGGAGAGGGCAGTGTGCAGGAAATTCCTTGCAAGTCTGGGACCAAGCATCAGGCTGTTTCTCTCTCTGGATCCATGGGCTCGGGGGGATGGGTAATCTGGGAAGGGGGGTGGGGGGTGGTTGGGTTCTGGGGAGGAGGGGGTTCGGGTGTATTGGCTAGGGGTGGCTCTGCAGGTGGGTTCGAAGGGCAGGAGGGGTTGTGGCTGTCTGTTCCCCCCCCCCCCCCTCCCTGGCTAGGCTCTAGTGGGGCGTGGGGGCAGAGAAACAGGAACTGAATTGTCATAGTGGTTTCTTTAACTCTCTACTCCTGGAGGAATTTTTGTGCGTGTCTGTATTGTTACAGACATATTTGTTTACAGATATTTTGAAATAAATTACCAAAATAAATGAAACTGGTGTGATTACATAGTGTTATTTTAATAAATAAAATTTGCAGAATTTTTAATTTTTTGGCACAGAATGCCCCCAGGAGTAGCTCTTGCACTTTCTTGGTCTCTTCTCATTTGTTCACTGCACCCTCTTCATTAGTTCAATGTAAAATCTGACTACTTTTCAGAAAGCTTTGTTAGTTTCTGTATTATTAAGGGGAAGGACAGCTTTTATTTAGATTTTAAAAAAACCCAAAACAAACGCTACCAAAACAAACCTGTACGTTCTACACTCAGTTCTGTCCTTGGGGAGAGAGTGAGTGAGAGAATGACCACACATGACAGATGTTAGTCACATTGCTTAATGCGCTACTGGAAGGCTCTCTGATGCTATGGTAATGTATGGTATGAGAGCCTGTATAGCACAGAATGCAGTTATGGTCTCCTTGGATCAGAGTCTTAGTCTCCTCTATATGCTAAAATAGTGACTGAACTGATGATACTCAGTGAATTATAGTATTTTTGGTTTGTTTAAATGAGAGGTGTGTGTTCAAAAACATGAAATATACCTACTACGATGTCCAAATTACAATGTGCTGTGGTCAAATAAATGAAACAGACATTTGAGGCCCAATTCATTGCTCCAGGTCTGAATGGGAAAGAAGAGTGGCAGGGATTGATGGCTTTATGCTCCTTTCTTCTGGAGCTGATCCCCAGTGAAGGTAAAGTAGTTTTAGGACATAACATAACTTGTACCTCACTGTTTATGGCCTCAAAGGCTCTTCTGGCTTTGTATAAAGAGAGAGAATGTTTCCCTTAGAGTATTGTGCTTGGCCTTTCAGGAATGCTCTCCTGAAAACTTATCATAGTGGCTCAGGCCGCAGGTTCATCAAATTTGATATCTTGCTTTTGGTAGTTGCCAGTATCTTCAGAGAGAAGCAGAAATCCCAATAAGGTAATAATGTAGTGCAATATGTAGTGAGGTGGTGTGTGTGTGTGTGTGTGTGTGTGTGTGTGTGTGTGTAAGATTCCTGTCTCTCTTTCATCATTGCTCCTCTTTTGTCCAGAATCATGAAGTTAAATTCCATATAGAATTTTTAGCTTTGTTACAGTAATAAATTTACTGTATCCTTTTGTGAATCCAGCTATGGTATTTCTGATCTGTTGCAGCACTAAGATGTGCAGGATAACCTGAATACTTGAAGGAAAAAATGTTTGCCATTTACTACCCCTTCAGTTTAATCAAGTGTCCCTTTAAAATCAAATAATACAAGAAAAGGAATTAGAATCAGTGGTATAACTAAAGGGAATGGTGTAGAAATTGCTGCTTTGGCTGCATATGAGGCATTCCATTTCTTAGGACAGACTAAGAAAACTATTTGTGTTTTGCATGGAAACGCTTCTTGGTGATTTCAAATAGGAAGCACTGTATGAATGGTAATTACTGCAGTTGGGCCAGTTCTGCAGTACTTAATTGGGCAAACAACTGCAGGAATTCTGCGTAAGTAAAAAATTCACTGTGAGGTGTGCTGTTGTAAAACTAGAGATGCTTTCATTCTTGCCAGAGCGTCCTCCTGAGTGATGACTCCAGTGACACGGATTCACCAAGTGATGAGGATGGAGAGGAGGAGGAGGAGTTTTCTCTTAGCAGGGAGGAGCTTCATAATATGCTGCGATTGCACAAGTATAAGAAACTGCATCAAAGTAAATACAGCAAGGACAAAGAGGTAAAATCCCCAGAATGTGACACATTTCTCATGAATTTTTGACTCCCCTCCCCCCCCCCCCTTTTTTTTTTAAATATGGTACAATATTTTAATTGATCTTAAACTTGCTTACAGAACTGAGTGTAGTCTCTGGCAGACTAGGAAAACATCCTATTGTGCAGCACCCCAGGACAACCTAAAACTTGGTCCAAACAAATGTAATTTAGTTTACAGGCCAATGGGCAAGTTGCTGACCTTACATTCTAGAATCCCCTATTCTGAGAATCCCTCAACATTACACAAACACCAATGCACCTGTGGTATCTCTCCTTACCCCAAACCCATGTACCTCCTCGCCAGAGCTAACTGCTGTCCTGAGACCAGAATTAACTCAGCAAGTGTGAGAAGTGTGGTGTTACGGGATACATTTCGGTATAGCTAGCTGCAGCCGTTAAGGTTGAAATGGTATATTTAAACCACATGCAGCAATTCATGGCCCACACAGAGCCTCTTTGCAGTAAGAGAATAGTCATGAGCACTCTGCTTTTTCAGCAGAGGTTTCTGTCCTCCCCCTCCCCCTCCTTTTTCTTTCTCCTGGTTTTGTTGGCTTTTCATTTTTCTCAGTCTTTTTCCTTTCTTCACTTTCCTTTTCACATTCCAGACACTGTTCTCCTCACACACTTACAAATCCCTATAACTTTCCCTCACTAACTGTCCCTCTTTCTATCCCCCTTTTGGGAGAAGAGGGGATCCTGCTGCTGTCACTGCACTTTTAGATCTCCCTAACTGTTATGGACCCTTCTGATTCCAGCATTCCATCCCTTCTTACATTAAATGGATGTTGCCCAAACTGTTTTGCTTCTATTTGAATTGCAGTAGAAAGTGTGTGGAGGTGAATACTCCCTGTATTCCCCATTACATACTGACAAACCATAGTGCTGGGCCAGCGTCTGGAATGAAAATTGGTGGTCTCACTTCAATTTACTTGTCAATTCCACCACCTGGGTGGAGAAATAGATGATTTTCCCACCCTTCTCATTGCTTCTGTCCAGTTTTCTCTGTCCCTATTCATCCAGTGCAATCTTGTCAGAGAGTGGCCTCCTCCCTGCACCCCCTTGTGGCCTCAGGGGAGCCTGGCAAGCAGTCCCTTGGGTCAGTTTTCCCCCCTACAAGGAGCTTCTTAAATGTACTCCATACAGACTTTCATAAGTCTAATGAGAGCAGCCCTCCAGTGACAGCAGCTGATCTTAGAGTCTGATTTTATTTGCATGAAGTTCTTCTACAGTGGCCTTTAGCTGGGAACAGTCTCTCTTCCCTGAGCATCCGTCCTTCAGCTTCCTGCTGCCTTTTATAGGGAAATCAGATGATCCCTGTTTAGTAACTAGGGTTGGCTGGCCTCAGGCCTCTAACCTTTAAGAGGCAAGCCACTTTTTTACAAATCACATATTGCATTTTGGGAAGAGGCCCCAATTTAACTCTACATGCATTCATATTCTTGAAAGTGCAGTATAGAACACAACTGTTAGGCCTTTTTAAAAAAATGAAGGCTGATTACGCTAGTTGTTATTTTCAGACTGCAGTTCAAGGTACCATTCAGCTGAAACACCCACAATATTCGGTAGCTTGTCCCCAAGGAGGAAGAGAGAACATGCATACAAAAGAGTTTTGTTATTTTATTTTTGTGCCACAAATTTATTTTTATGCCGGAAGTCTCACTACTTCTCCAAAAGCTTGCCAGTTAACTGGAGCAGAAGATTAATCTGACAGTGTGTTCAGAAGTAAAAAGTCAACTGAACTAGAGAGCAGGACAGAGATTTCCCTGTATCTGAAATTTGTGTACACCACTTAGTTATTATGGTGACTGGTACTTCAGAAGTGCTGATTTTAGAGACTATTTAGAAAAGCTGGATGAGCACAAGTTCATGGGACCGGATGCACTGCATCTGAGGGTGCTAAAGGAGTTGGCGGGTGTGATTGCAGAGCTATTGGCCATTATCTTTGAAAACTCATGGCGATCGGGGGAGGTCCCGGAAGACTGGAAAAAGGCTAATGTAATGCCCATCTTTAAAAAAGGGAAGGAGGAGGATCCGGGAAACTGCAGGCCCGTCAGCCTCACCTCAGTCCTTGGAAAAATCATGGAGCAGGTCCTCAAGGAATCAATTTTGAAGCACTCAGAGGAGAGGAAAGTGTTCAGGAACAGTCAGCATGGATTCACCAAGGGCAAGTCATGTCTGACTAACCTAATTGCCTTCTATGATGAGATAACTGGCTCTATGGATGAGGGGAAAGCAGTGGATGTATTATTCCTTGACTTTAGCAAAGCTTTTGATACACAAAAGGAAAAGGAGTATTTGTGCCACCTTAGAGACTAACAAATTTATTTGAGCATAAGTTTTCATGAGCTACAGCTCACTTCATCGGATGCACGGTCTCCCACAGTATTCTTGCCAGCAAGTTAAAGTACTATGGGCTGGATGAATGGACTATAAGGTGGATAGAAAGCTGGCTAGATCATTGGGCTCAATGGGTAGTGATCAATGGCTCCATGTCTAGTTGGCAGCCGGTGTCAAGCGGTGTGCCCCAAGGGTCGGTCCTGAGGCCGGTTTTGTTCAATATCTTCATTAATGATCTGGAGGATGGCGTGGACTGCACCTTCAGCAAGTTTGAAGATGACACTAAACTGGGAGGAGTGGTAGATACGGTGGAGGGTAGGGATAGGATACAGAGGGACCTAGACAAATTGGAGGATTGGGCCAACAGAAATCTGATGAGGTTCAACAAAGACAAGTGCAGAGTCCTGCACTTAGACGGAAAAATCCCATGCACTGCTACAGACTAGGGACCGAATGGCTAGGCAGCAGTTCTCCAGAAAAGGACCTAGGGGTTACAGTGGATGAGAAGCTGGATCTGAGTCAACAGTGTGCCCTTGTTGCCAAGAAGGCTAATGGCATTTTGGGCTGTATAAGTAGGGGCATTGCCAGCAGATCAAGGGAAGTGATCATTCCCCTCTATTCGATATTGATGAGGCCTCATCTGGAGTACTGTGTCCAGATTTGGGCCCCACACTACAAGAAGGATGTGGAAAAATTGGAAAGAGTCCAGCGGAGGGCAACAAAAATGATTAGGGGGCTGGAGCACATGACTTACGAGGAGAGGCTGAGGGAACTGGGATTGTTTAGTCTGCAGAAGAGAAGAATGAGGGGGGATTTGATAGCTGCTTTCAACTACCTGAAGGGGGGTTCCAAAGAGGATGGATCTAGACTGTTCTCAGTGATACCAGATTACAGAACAAGGAGTAATGGTCTCAAGTGGCAGTACGGGAGGTTTAGGTTGGATTTTAGGAAAAACTTTTTCACTAGGAGGGTGGTGAAGCACTGGAATGGGTTACCTAGCGAGGTGGTGGAATCTCCTTCCTTAGAGGTTTTCAAGGTCAGGCTTGACAAAGCCCTGGCTGGGATGATTTAGTTGGGGATTGGTCCTTCTTTGAGCAGGGGGTTGGACTAGAAGACCTCCTGAGGTCCCTTCCAATCCTGATATTCTATGATTTTTGACAACTGAAAATGTTCTGTCAACTATATATATTTTTTTTGTTTGACAACCTGAATATTAGTTAGTTGTACAATCAAACCTCGCAATAATTCGCCCCGCGATAACGCAAATTCGGATGTAACACGATCATAAGTGGGCTCCCCTTTAAGGCCATAATACTGTTCGTGTTTTGCCAGAATACTTTTTTTTATGACATTTATAAATAAACCGCGTTCTTCCGGTCTTACAGGATAAAGTGACTCGTGGCCATTGCAGGCCCATTGCACTTAGTTCTCGGGTTGTACATGTGTATGGTGTTTGCCTATTAACTTGTTATTAATTTCCTATATTTTAAAAAATATTTTACTGTTATGTATACGCCAGTTTGCAAATGCAAGTCGTTTTGTGCCCAAGAGAAATTGTATGCCCTGGATCAACTAAAGAAGGGCAAACAACAAACTCAGCTTGCTAGAGATCTAGGAATTAGCAAGTCCACTCTGTGAGGGTAGAAAAAAGAAGAAAAGCTCCGTAGCCTACCCTGCATTCTTGAAGAGGAAACTGGTTTATAGCGTAAAAAGGTCAAGTTTGCTAATGATGAACGCCTAGATTCAGCCTTGTACCAATAGTTTGTCCAGGCTTGCTCAGAAGGAGTTCCCATTTCTGGGCTGCTATCTCTGCACGTTGCATTGAACAATGCTGGATATAGGTCTTGGTCCAACTTTTCCATCATCTACGCACGATGAGGGTCACGACAACGAGCCTGAATTTACAAGATTCATTGAAGACGATGTACGTTTAGCCGAAGAAGCACTCGGAGAATATGAGCACAGTCATCATGATATCCTCAGCTGGTTTTCAGCAGATGACATCTGCCCCAAATATGGACACATGTCAGATGATGTACTTGTTGCAAATGTCAGCGGAAAGAATGAAGCTGCACCACCAGAGCCCGAAACCAGTGGCGCTAATGATGATGATGATGGTACCTCAACTCCCCCACCAAAAGTGTCCAAGGCAGTAAAGCACCTAGAAGCCAGTTTGAAGTGGCTGGAAACTCAAGATGTGGACAGCATCAAATTCCTCCAACTCAAAAGCATTCTTGACTTTGCTAGAAGCCAACAGTCCGCGGCAAATAAGCAGACCACACTAGATAGCTTTTTTTAGAAGTGATGAAATTTCAAATTATGGAGTCATGCAACCAGATTGACTTTGCACTCTGCGCAATGATTAGTGTAGTCAATTTCACATGTTTCTTTCATGTACATGTAATTAAATTACTACTTTTGTGTTTCAAACATGCTGGGATAACCGTTGGTTTTTTTTTACAAGACTTAAACTGAGCGGCTTGAAATGGTAAATTTTCGTAACCCTGCTGTAAAGCGATCCCGCATTTATCGCGATATAATATTTTGGACCCCAATTATGACGTGATAGCGGTGTTTCACTGTACTTGGAGTAAATTGCTTTTAACACTCTTTTCCTAGCCTGATTTATGGACACTCTACTTGTGTTGTTGTCTGGAGAGTCATGGAAATGATGTAATTTCTGGATTAGATTATTAAAAACCAGATGCTGTACCCTCTTCATGCTTAAAGGGATGCTATCCACTTCAATTAAAAAAAAATTATTAAAAATAATTTCAGGTACTACATCTGCCCTGTGGTTTTCAGGCAGCATTTATGGCACTGCAGTTGTGTTTCCATATTTTTTTAAAATGTTTTCCTCAAATTGCTGTGTGAAACACCCACACAAACACCTAAGGACATTGATTGACTAGGTAGGAATGACTTCACACAAAATGCTATCTAATGCACAAAGTATGCAAACTGGAAAAATAGAGCTTTTGTTTTTTCCCCACCTCTCATCTGTCAATTATAGTAATTGTATGATGATAACAAGTAAACACCTGTCTTCAAGCGGGCTGGAATCTGTCTCAGAGGAGGGAGGAATTGGCCCCCACCCATTCTTGTAGAGGATTCTGTGTATGTGGTCCCTTCATGCCTCCTCAGCATAGGACTCTATGTGTTAGGCTCCTACTGTTGCTACCCTAACAGAGCTATGATGGAGTGGCACCATTGAAATCTCCATCACACACAATTAGTCCTCTACTGGGTTGGTGCCCAGAGGACTGGGGAGCACCCATTTGTAGGAATACCTGCCCTGGCTGCCACCCAAACGTATGAGTGCAGCCTTCCCATTCCCTCCTCTTTTTTTTCTCTAGAGAGATTGAGGATGGGTTGGCCTCAGGTCCTTCCTTTACCCAAGAGAGAAGCAGTAGTGTCTGGTTACTCAGACTCAGTACTAGGAGCAATTGCAATAACTCTCACTAATTCTGGCCAGCTAGGAGCTGCAAAGACAGGGCCTCCCCTTTCCCTGGCTGCTGAGAGATGCTGTGGTGGCTGTGATTCCCTTCCTACCCAGAAGGCACCAGAGGAAGCAGGAGCATCCTGCCCCTTCATTGGTGTCTGGGGGTACACCTCAGAGGCCCACTCTTTTCTCCCTCATACTCAGGACAATCAGGAAGACCCCCTCTTCCCTTGATGGTAGTGGTGACTCATACCCTTCTCAAGATACAGCAGTGGCAGTAGTTGTCCCCTTCTCCCCCCCGCCCCCAAGCGAGCAGGTTCCTAGTCTGCTCTGGTGATGGGCATGGGGCTGTACATGGCTTTCTCCCTCTTTGGGAGTCTGTGTATAGTCTTGACAGACAACACTGCATTGGCTACACTGGCCATATTTTCACTCTTTACTTTGCAAACCTGAAGATTAGAAACATTACTTTTTAAAAAAAACAAAAACAGCGATTCTGACTTCATCATGTGACTGCAGGAGGTGGGGCCCTAGACATGTTCTTATAGTGTCTATGCTTTAATTTAGTGCAGCTTTTTGAGCACCCTATTAGCAACTTGATGGGAGCCTGATGGCTATGCCTGCTTTGCATAAAGTAGAGCAGATTTCAGCTATAAAATGGTAATGTGGCCTATAGTAACAATATAGGTCCTAACATGCAGTGTTCTAATTTGAGCCAAGCAGATGGGTATTTGAATTTAGTTGGAGCATTGTATGCTGAGATCTGTAGGCTGTACAGACACTTCTTACATATTACTGTATTAGTGAGTAGGCTGCAATTCACTTTGTAGAGCTTTGGGAACCAAATCTGTCCAGTGGCTTTACTTTGGGCACCTTATCTTAATCCAGTTCAGTTTTAAATATGGAGGAGTACACATTTTTCAAACTTTTCTTTATGGACAATATTTGAATTTGTTTACTCATCTATATCTGCTAGCAGTTATGTTGCTTAACTGTTTACTTCTGCTTCAGTTGCAGCAATATCAGTACTACAGTGCAGGGCTACTCTCCACACATGATCCCTACTATGAGCAACAGCGCCATCTCCTAGGGCCCAAGAAAAAGAAGTTCAAAGATGAAAAAAAATTAAAAGGTGAGGTAACCACCCTGTGTTACTACCTGGAGTTTGTGTGATTAGACTTGTCATATTGTATTTCCACTTACTAATAAACATTAATCTTCAATACCACTGATGGTAGGTAGGTAGGCAATATCACATTTTATAGAAAGAGCCTAAAACATAGGCCGTGGCTTATCTACTCCCCCCAGAGAGAGTTGATAGGAAAACTGGGATTAGAAATTTGGAGTTCCTGCTTCCTAGTCTTGGTCTCTAGCTCTAGAGTGACAGAGACAGGCGTAGTCTAGTTGTCAATCACCCTACAACCTATTTCATTACTCAATGTTTTGGAATCAACAGATATCATTGCATACTGTGGTTCTGGTACTCGGTTTTCTGGCAAATATAGCAAATGCTTGAAAAGCACAAGAAGTTGCCACATACCTGGATAATTCTCCTTATAAGTATGATCCTTCCAAACAAGGAATTATGGGGACTGAGACCACAGTCTGGAAAGTGGAGGGATGTGTTAGGAAACTGCTGTCTGGGGTGAATTAAAATAGATCTACTTCTGACAACTCTCAGCTAGAGTTTCTCAGATGCATGTTTTTCAGGAAACACAGTTTCCTTTCTTGACTGAGCTGACAGCAGCTAGAAATCTGGGCGGAAACAGGAAGAGGAGGTTATGAATTATCAATGCAAAGTGGATTCTGCCTATTGCAAGTACTGAAAGTCTGATCTATGTTCAAGAAGGTTATTTTGGCCTTCCTTCCTTCCTTCCCTATCCTCCTGCACATCCTTCTAGCTACATATGTTTTTCTCTCAGAAACTTACAGTGTACTTGGCTTTGCAGAATCTCTGCAGCTTACTTGTTAATTATCCGATCCTAGTGTCTGTTAGTTTCCTCTAAACACATGGTATCTGTACTAAATATAACTAGACATCTCTTTCAAATGACCAACAGCTTGGTTTGAGACTTATACTGAATGCTGATCTTGCTTTTTTTTTTTTTTTAAATGTCTGTGACTAGAGCTTCACTCAAGGGCAGAAAAACATACCAGCTTCCAAGTATTTTAACTGTACAGGCATGTTTCCCTGGGGAGAGGAGTATCGAGTTCTCATCATCTTGCAATATCAGATTTTTCCTGTCTAATGGCTAAGTAATGAAAAGATAGCTAGTGTTATGTATCGGTGGGCCCAGAATGGGATGAACATAAAACTACTCCTGGACCAGTTCCGTTTTTGCTGGTCCCGTTTGTTGTTAGATATAAAGTGGCTAGGAAAGCAGGGCAAGGGAGGACATAGGAGTTGATGTGGAGGATCACAAATGACAGGAAAAGAAACTGATCTTGTGCCAATTGTTCCCATGCAGCCAAGTTGAAAAAGGTGAAAAAAAAGAGGAGACGGGATGAAGAACTCTCCTCAGAAGAGTCACCAAGACGCCACCATCACCAGACCAAAGTTTTTGCTAAGTTTTCTCATGATGCACCACCACCAGGGTCCAAGAAGAAGCACTTGACCATCGAACAACTGAATGCCCGCCGACGGAAAGTGTGGCTTAGCATTGTCAAAAAGGAGCTACCAAAGGTGAGCTTGGCCAATGGCATTGAATGGGGGATGCCAAGGCAGAGAAGGTTTGAGGAATCAGGAAGTCAGAATGCAGTCTGAGAGCTTTCTGTGGATCACCAGATATCACAATAATATTCCATACTCCATCTTTTGCTGTGTTGGTGAGTGAGGTGCTCTTCCAACTTCTGATTTTTTTTAAAGTTTTCATTAAATTTTAAGTAGGTATATAATCACTGCAAAGAGGAGGGGGTGCATTCCACAGAAACCAAGAAAAGGCTGGAGAAGAGGAGAATGGAGACAAAGGCAAAAGTGTAGGAGAGGAGGGAGCGATCGATGGGTTGTTCAGAAAATAAAGAACGTGTGAAGCAAGGCTTCTCTCTGAACTGGCTTAGCTGCTGCTCAACAGTTAAAGGAAAAATGAGTCATCATACAAAGAGCACTCAGTCACACTACCTTTACAGTGAAGAAAAATTATTTAAAGTAGTATTCAATAGAACACTGGTTAAAGGGTCTTTTAGAGAACCTTGTACAACTTGTATTGAAGTTTGCTTGCTTAACAAAACTAACCGGCCAGGGCCAAATGGAGACTTTTATAGTTAAAAAATTTTTTCAGGGAGTCTTGTTTTATACTTATACTTTTTTAGTATTTTGTAATAACACACTAATTGATCTAAACTTTGTAGCAACTGCAACTCAGGTGAGATTGGGGAGATAAAGAGGGACAATTTTAGCCATAATGTGCAGAGAGAACTGTGCCTGCTTCTTCAAGTATGTGTCTGAGTGGATCTCACTGTGCAAGATTGGAGTCTTTTGAATAGCAATGTCCGCTGGGGCCGTTCATGAGCCCTGTGCCTCCTTGTGTTCCATATGAAGGATGGGGTGGCTATGACCTTCCCTCAGTTCCCTTGCCGATAGCAGCAAGACAGAATCTGGTGAGCTCCAAGTAAGTCTTCAAAAAACTGTTCAGAACTCTTCTGATCCACCTGACTTATGAGTGCTCTGCACAATATTTACTCACTGTACTGAGTACAGATGGTGAGACCCAGTCTGTATAAGCCCTTCCCCCCCT
Source organism: Chelonia mydas (assembly GCF_015237465.2). Classification (NCBI taxonomy): domain Eukaryota; kingdom Metazoa; phylum Chordata; order Testudines; family Cheloniidae; genus Chelonia; species Chelonia mydas. The sequence goes on from NC_051246.2 coordinate 72,683,287, forward strand.
TTACAGGGCCTGTCAACATGGCAAGTTTGAAATCTGGGGGCTCAAGCCTGTCCTTCCTCTGATAGACTAATTCTGTTGCAAGACAGGCACAATGGGTGCCTCTTTTTTGGGAGAATCCCATACACCGAGCATATGCTTGGTGTACCTGTTGATTTGTGCATTCTTACAAAAAATATGGGATGTGTGGTTGAAATTCCATCACTTGGATCCTTCAGATCGTGAGGAGATGGGCAGAGTCTTGGTATCAGACAAGCCAGCTTCGTCCAGTACCCCATCTAGGACACATGTGACACCATCGCTGAGAAGGAGGCACTGAGAGAAGACCTGGAACTGGTCTAGGCACTGAAGGAGTCTCCACTGGCACTACAGACACCTCTGGTACTGAAGTCCAGCACTGAAACAGACTGCTCCAAACATGAGGGCAAAGACCCTAGCTTGGAAGTCAGTGACTTTACGCAAAGACAGACCACTAAAACCTCAGGAGAGGGAACCACCAAACCCTGTTTGTCATTGAGAAGGCACCACTCCAGTTCTAGCAGTGCACCTTTCAGTGTCGAAACCTATAGCTGAACCAGGGTTGTGTGAAGTACATTGAAAGAACTAGGACCGTCCAAGGCATCCTCCAGTACCAGTGCAGAGCCTGGTATCTTGGCGCTATATACCTTGGTGTCACCCCTAAAGGATACTTATTCCACCTCTCCATCACCGGGGCATATGTTCTCATCTCAGGTGAGCCAGAGGACCTTTTCCTCTGAGATCCTTGTGACATTATTGAATAACTAGCTGGTTCTCCCTACCGGGCTCAGCTGCTGTCTTGTCAGGAGTGGCATTGGACTACTCAATACCAGATAAGACAGCCATACCCATATGTAGTATAGTATTCCACTGTGGCCGTATTGGGCTTATTGAGGTCCACTTTCATATGCCTCTTAAAGCAGGTTTCCAACTCATTTCAGGAAAAGGAAAAGATTATTCTCCCGAGTAGTATCCCTGGCCAGACCACTGGTGACACCTGGGAAGAACTAGGAAGAACTAGATGTGGGGGCAGAGCAACACCAGTGTCCTGTCTCACCACCTAAGGACCTCTCAATTTCATCATGCAATGAAGCAGTGTCTTTGGCATGGATACTGGCACCCAGATGACTTCAGTTCATTCCAGAGCTGCTTAGGAGAATCACAGAGACTCTGGGAAATATAGGCACCTTCATACCAGAGAAATCTCCTAAATTGTTTGATATTTTGACACCTTCTGGTCCAGCCAGAATCACATTCCCCATAAATGAAGGACTGCATGACCCTTCTAAAGCCCTGTGGCAAAAATCGGCCATGATAACAGCTATTGTAAAGTGAATAGAGAAGCAGTACCAGGTCCCTCAAAAAGGGTTTGTGTAATTTACACCCATCCTACCCCTAGCTGCTTAATAGTCTTGATGATAAAGGAAAAATCAAAATTGAACAAGAGTGCTCCCAAAGGCAAGGATCAAAAAGGCTTAATCTATTGGAGAGGAAATCTTACTCCTCTGCCTCCCTGCAACTGCAAGTGGCAAATTGCCAGGCCCTCCTGGCCAAATAAGAATCTTTTTGATGTGGAATAGAGTAATGCCCTTCCTGTCTAAGATCCTGTCTGACAACAGGGAAGAGCTCAGAGTAATAATCAAAGAGGCCAATTGGTGGCCAAGATTATTCTCCAAATTGCAGTGGACGCTCTGACACCATGGTAGATCTATGGCCACAGTGGTGACAATGCACAGAACATTGTCTTCAGGGGGCAGGGATCCCTAGGGAAGTACAACCCAAGACTGAGAACCTGCCTTTTGAAGGCATGGAATTATTTAACGAGTGAATGGACAGTGCTCTACACTCATTAAGACTTTAAAGCCATCTTGCTCTCCCTAGGGATTTACACCCTAACGTCAGACTGCAAACTGTAGTGCCCTTAACCCCAGTTGAGGCAAAAGGTCTTAACCATTCCAAACAGCCTGAGTATCTTGCCAGAAAAAGCCTAGTCCTGCAGAGATCGTCAGCCTTCCTTTTCCTTGGCAAGGCACCCCTCTCGTACCATACGTCAACAAATTTGACAAGACTTTTGAGAGCCCATCAGATCCAGTCCCGTGATCATGACCTTCAGAAGCCGTCTAACTTCATTCCAACATCTAACTTCATTCATATCGTAACATCGGACAGACAGATACTAGAGATCATCACCCCTGGCTACCCCCATCCAGTTCCATTCTTTGCTCCTTTCCCATCCCTCTTTAGGGACCCTTGTTACAAGTGGAAGAGGTTTTGTTACTTCATCTAGGAGCCGTAGAGGAGGTGCCCACCAGTTTTCTGGGGGAAAGGCTTCTTTTTCTGGTATTTTCTTATCCTGAAGAAGAAAGGAGGCAGGGTCTATCCTAGACCTAGAAGACTCAGATACATATGCCATCTCGGGCTCAGGATGGTAACTTTTTGCCTCCGTCATTCCATCTCTTGAAGTTCAGGACTGGTTTGTGGCTCTCAGCTTGCATATGTCTGAATAACTATCCATCTGGCCCACAGGAAGTACCTAATCACAGTAGAATCCAACCATTACCAGTACAGGGTGCTGTCCTTTGGCTCTCCAGCACTGAGAATTTTCACAAAATGCCTGGCAGGGGTGGCAGCACGTTTAAGAAGAAAGGGTATCCATGTCTTCTCATACCCGGATGACTGGCTGATCAGAGGCAAGTCACAGCAGGAGCAACAGCCTAGAGTACGACCTTTCCCTGTTTTCCCAGCTAGGATACCTTGTGAACTGCAAGAAATCTTTTCTTACACCATCACAGATGATAGAATTCATAGGAGTTTTGATCAACTCTTGATCGGCAAGAGCTTATCTCCCAGAAGACAGGTTTTGGTCTCTCCAGTCAATGACGAACAACCTAAAATCAAATCCAACAATGACGGTGCATGCATATCTGGAGCTGCTAGGCCACATATTGGCATGTGATGCTACTAGATGTAACTGTCTGTCCTTGCAAATGTGGAAGAGTTCAGTGTACTTGCTATCCAATATCGTATGAACAAGAGTCACTGTCCTGCCTCAAGTTGAGCAAGAACGCGCTTGGTGGCTGGACCCAAAGAATGTATCAAAAGGAGTACCATTCTTTGCCCTCTTCCCAACAATGACACTTCTCACACATGCCTCAAAGACAGGTTGGGGTGCCCAACTAAATCATCTGCAGAGGCAGAGGACCTGGTCCCAGGATGCCTGAAACTATACATGAAATAGTAAGCAAGGAGTCTATCGTGAAAAGAGGGTTAGTGGGACAGCTGAATTGTACTGTTTTTTAGGTTTGTTTTACATGATTCCTTTAACTGTTGCAATACATGAGTGTGCCTCCAGTTGCCAGGATGAAAGCCATTCTAATACTTCTGAGGAAGGCAAAAATCCCCATAATGTTTGATTATATAATTGAAGACTGTATTGTAATGCAGTTATATAGTGCTTTAAGTTTGTGTGTGTATGGTGTTTAAAAAATGGTTAATTACCTTATAAAACATTATCAAACCATAATCCCTTAATTAATGGGTGTATGAAATTTTGTCTTGTTTTAGGCATACAAGCAAAAAGCTTCAGCACGCAATCTTTTCCTAACCAACAGCAAAAAGGTAAGGGTGGTTAAGCTTTATGTTTTCATATTAAATCTTGTGCAAAAAAAATTTGCATGTTCCTGTTGTCTCTTACGTCATTGGCATATCTTTAAGTCATTGCTAATATAGCAATTATGGTAGCACATAATTTGTTGTTTTCATTACAGATCCTCTTCCTCTCTCTCCAGTTTTTAACTTATCCATTTATAAGTAGGAATATGACTATTTGCTGTTGGTGATTTCAGTCCAGCTCTTTGGGCTTGATCCAAGGGTCATTGAAGTAAATTGAAAGCCTCCCATTGACTTTGGTGGGCTCTTGATCAGGACCCTGGTGAGCAGATGTTCACATCACCAACAATTAGAGGTAGTCTCTCCAGATTGGAATTGGATCACTTTTGCAGGGTCGTATTGGGAATACTGTACTTGCACAGCCACTGTCAATTCTACATCCATCCTTTAGATAGAGATCTTCACTCTCCAGATCTGTCTGTGTGGTATGTTTCATAAGCAATAGATGCACTTTAAAAAAATAAAACATGGATTTTTGGAGATTTGGATCTGTTTTATTTTTGGTGGTAAGAGCTACTTTGAGAATTTTTAATTTGCTGTTCTTTGAGACAATAAACTGACTCCATTATAGATCACTTTATTGACTTTTTTTTTTAACTAAGGTCTGATCCTGCACATAGTTATTCACATGCTTAACTTTACTACTGTGAGTAATCCCATTGAAATTGATGGGGCTACTCGTGGTAGTAAAGTTAAGCATGTGCATAAATGTGTGTAGGATCAGAGCCTAACAATTGAGCAGATTTCTGTATAGGTGATTCCAAAACAAATTTATTAATAAATATTCTTAAATCTTTTGGCTCAGCAGATGAGAAGTGCCCCTGTTTGTAGTACGGAAAGTTATTTTTAAAGAGCATTTGATGTTGGCTTTCTCAGCATGTGCAGTAAAATTTTTCTCTGAGATTGTGAGGTGCACATCTAAGGAAGTGCATAGCTAACTTAATTAGCTAGTGAGAAGTTTAGTGAAATATATTGCTGTGAATCAGTAGGAACAACTAGAGATGGGGTAAGGACTCCCACTGACTTTATAAAGTGTGGATAGATTGAGGGAGGGGTTTCTGGGTACATTTATAAGATATTCGGGAGAGGTGGCATCTCCTGTGCATTTTAGGAGCTTTACAACAGGCAGGTTTTTTCCAGCATGCTTACTAAAGTTCATGGGACAGGGTGTTCTGGTGGTATGTGGATGAGTAGTTGGAGATTACAATATTTACAGCAGCTGTTGTCTACCATTTGCCAGCCTGCAGAGCTGCAAAGCTCTGGAGAGTGAAGCTGTGCACTGTTTTCTTCAAAACACACAGCCATACCCACATACCAATTAATAGAAATTAAGGCTTCAGGACTGAGCTCTCAAAAGTCAGGAAATGCCAAAGGTAAGGTAAGGTTGCACATACATCCTTAACTCTGCCCCTTGTGCATATGTGTGTGTGTGTGTGTATATATATATATATATAAATAAATATGCATGCGCACTAAAATACAGCATTTAATTACCTGTTTGTGCGCACAATTCTCAAATAATGCAGAACAACAACATATACTTTTTCTGTAACCTTAGATATATAGTATTAAGAAGCTACATGTGTGTCATTTTGTGATACTAGATAGACAGTCCATGAAAGAATTTATATGAAAAATACACAGTAAGCATTATTTACAGAACACACTACAGACTTAGTGTACTACATAGAGTAATTTTGTAAAATATCTGCTACGTGTAGGCCCACCTACATGTGTAGCTAAATTGGCTTTATACTTGATTGCCTTATCCCTTGACTTGAACCAAAGGAAGACTTCGCTGCTAGTTGAAAAGAAAATGTATCCTACATGTTATTAAAATACATACATTAGGAAAAAAAGAACTTAACACACTGTCTAAGCTAGCAGAGATTTACTGGACCATGATGACAAGGAAGTTAGCATAATAGAATGAAAAAATACAATATGGTACACCTTTATTTAAAGTTGTAGGAATAATTGTATGATAATATACTGTATAAATTATAAATAGTATGTGATCATGTAATTAAAGACTATCATAATGCATATCTAAAGCAGGTGTAGGCATGGACAGCAGAGGAGTTAAAAAGCCAATGGCCACTTTACACTAACACACTATTGCTACCATTGGTGCAGACTCACTCTTGGTAACAGTGAGAGACGTAAAGTGTGGTGCGGGCAAGGTCTATGTAACTTGCCCACAGTTATGCAAGAAGTGTGTGGCAGAGCTATTGTTCAAAATCAGATCTCCTGAGTCCCATTCCAGTGCCTTAGCCAGAAAACACCATCCCCTTTGAGTGCTTAACCATTCAACCTTGACGTTTTTAATGTGGGGCTTTGTAAGGAATGTTTTGTTTGATAATATATCTGTGGAGCCTTTTGGAAGCTCTTTTCTTCTCTTGTACCCCACTCCCACCCCAAAATAAATAAATAAATAAAAGCTTTATAAATAAGCACAGCATCAGAGGTTTTTGGAGGGTCAGCCTTGGTTGTAGGAATTTGCAGCCTTGCAACACCTAAATGTTGCCTTTTGGTGACTGTGATTTTAAATCTTTTTTTCTCTGTCCCTGAACCCTCCCTCTTCACCCCAGCTGGCCCATCAGTGCATGAGGGAAGTGCGTCGAGCTGCTATCCAGGCCCAGAAGAACTGCAAGGAGACTCTACCACGGGCACGTCGCCTCACCAAGGAAATGCTTCTCTACTGGAAGAAGTACGAGAAGGTGGAAAAAGAACACCGCAAACGAGCTGAGAAGGAGGCTTTGGAGCAGCGCAAACTGGATGAGGAGATGAGAGAGGTAGGGCCAAAACACAGACTGCTGAAAATTAATCTGGCAAGAGCTAGAGCATGGAGCTGAAGAGACAGGAACAAGCACAATAGTCAGGGTCTTTAAACCTTGACAATCAAATTCATCAACTGTTCTTCCTTTCAATGATCTTCCAGAGATTTTCTTCCACTGTATCTTAAAAGGATTTACCAGAATGCTCTGACAAATTAGCTATAGCCAGAACCTTCAAATTGCAAGAATTACAGTTACAGATCATAATGTTAGATAAAGAGGGTGTGACTAGTGAGATGTAATGTGTCTGACTTGCACATAGTGCTCAGTGCTCTCTATTTCTAGAGGATGATCTTTTAGTGATTGTAACTCTGGTTCTTCCCCAAGTTCAGAAATCAGGCTATTTTTCAATTCACTGGTGTGTTAGGCTTATTTTATCTTAAGTTATATATAGAACATAATAAAACATATGGAATTTATCTTCAGAACAGATAAGAGTAATCGAGGACCCAATTCATAATTGTTCTGCGGTCCTTTGTCTTTGTGATGCCAGTGCAAAGGGTTCACAAAGCAATCAGATGATCTGCTCAGGGAGTACCCCAGGAGCAGTTCAGGGATGAATTCAGGCAAAATTAGCTATTTTACAGGAGTTTTGTGAGGATTTATGTTCTCCTCATCCTTACTTGCAGGTGAAGGAGCCTGGGACATAAAAATAAATCAGTCTGCCGAAAATTACAAAGGAAGTCAGTGATAGAGCTGGAATTAGAACTCTGGAGTTCCTGATTCCCAGTCATGTGTTCAGATCAAATCATGCATTTATTTATAGTGTATTCTGCATCCATCCCATCTCCCAAGCATTTTGTGAAGCCTTTCTGCTGTTTTTCATTAATACGCTAGCTTTACCACAGCAGTTGTGTAGCCAGATCTAAAAAATGGAATTTATACAACAGAATCGTGTTGAACACTGAGCATTCCGCCTCATTCCTAACTTCTCTCCCTGGTGCTGTTTTACCTGAAGATGCATTTTGTTTGTTAGCTCCATCATTATTCTCTCTTGTGAGTGAGTGAATGGTAAAACAGTTACCACAGAGTTAATTACTGTGACTTAAACATGTATGAAAACTTTTAGTTGGACATGCAGTTTTTCAGCCACCTGGACACTCCTACCTAATTTTTACATTGCAAAGAAAATTGCTAAGCTGCTTTTCCCCAGGTCTTGGTGTTCCTGGTCATAGCTTACTGTGCTAAGAGAAACTAAGCACATAACCACTGTACATTTCAGTATAGGTATTTGTATGATGAGTGTTAGTGTGCAACCAGTATTCCAGCACTCTGATACCATGGTGATGAATGCAATATAAAAATTTAGATTGTTTATATGTAACAGGGTTAAAAAAGGTTGAAACTTATAACTTGCTTGCATGTCTTTGTCTTTTTCTCTTCATTAAACGTTAAACCTCATTTCACTTCCCCCTGCCCTTTTTTTATTTTTTTTAAATAAATTCTCTTGTCTCAGGCTAAGAGACAGCAGCGAAAACTTAATTTCCTGATCACCCAGACCGAGTTATATGCCCATTTCATGAGTCGCAAACGAGATATTGGACATGATGGAATACAGGAAGAAATCCTGCGCAAACTGGAAGACAGCTCTACCCAAAGGCAGATTGATATTGGTGGAGGGGTGGTGGTCAACATTACCCAGGAGGATTATGGTAAGGCTAGAAACAAAATTCCAGCAGGCCATAGGAACCATTGGAGATGATGGTTACTGTATGCAGAGAGTGATACAGACCTAGGGGCTTCGGTGCTTGGAATATTATGTGAAGAAGCCCTTCTGTAAATCATTGGAATTTATCCATGTCTTAATTTGAGGTGGTACTGTAATATGGTTAACTGATGTGTTTTAATGTGGTGATATTTTTTTCAGATAGTAACTACTACAAGGCCCAGGCTCTGAAGAACGCAGAAGATGCTTACCAGATCCACCAGGCTCGGGTGTGTATTGCCTAGGTGCTTGAGGTGGAAGGGGAAGTGGAGTAAATTGAAGAGGCACTAGAACCGGAATTTTCTATAGTGATCTTTCAAGTCACCTATTTTAATTATGGATGCTAAGCTTCTTTTAATTTGATTGTTGCCCTGTTCATTTGTGAATATCTGGGAAACTGGAGGGCAGAGAATTGGATGAAAATAAAGCGTATAATCAAGCTACAGGGACAGCCGTGTTATCCATTGCTTTGAAGGGGACCATATGTGTTAGCATGTGAAGGATGAGAGACCTTATCCCAATGAATGTCTTGTATTAGTTTGCATCCTGTATCTTACCCAAATTTTCCCCTTGTTTAGACCAGGTCATTTGATGAAGATGCAAAGGAGAGTCGGGCAGCTGCTCTACGGGCTGCTAACAAGTCTGGCACTGGCTTCGGAGAGAGCTACAGCCTAGCAAACCCATCTATCCGGGCTGGAGAGGACATTCCACAGCCTACCATTTTCAATGGTAAACTGAAGGGGTACCAGCTGAAAGGCATGAATTGGCTGGCCAACCTGTATGAGCAGGTATGCTAGTGCTTCTTGCAGCCATTTACACTTCCAGGGACAAATTCAATCCTGGTGTAATTCCATGGTAGCCAGTGCAGTTATACTAGGAATACATTTGGCCCCTGGTCTCTATTCCAGATCAAAAGATCTTTTATGAGGTGTAGAAACTCCTCAGTCTCGTCCCTCATATATATATACACTGCCTGTCTTTCTGCAGAAGGGAAGAGAATATTGTGTAGCTCCACCAAACAAGTATCCCTGACTTTTTAAAGAACTAATAAGATAAAATTGCACATGGTATTGGCCTCTAGATTTTTCATTTGCATATTTATGCACCGTCACCAAAACTAGACAGAAAAATGGAAAGTTTATGTACATTGTCGTTCTTTAATGCCTAGCTCAGTCTGTAAACTGGAGACAGCCTTGCATTTGAACGCAAACATGCTTTAAATTAGATTGCAAATTGCAGGCGTGCTGAGGGAAAAAATCAGGTTGGGAAATGGCTGAAGCGGTGGAAGGGAGAGATTACCAGTTCATAGAATCACTGGGGGAAGAAGATGTGGGAGGTTTCCTATGGATTATAAACAGGGCTGCCTGACTTCACTTTGGTCCCTTTGATGGCATGTGTTCTGATAGCTCTACATGTGTTATGGAAAAGTGAGGTCGAGGTATTTCCATGTGGGTTTTTTGCAGGGTATCAATGGAATTCTTGCAGATGAAATGGGTCTGGGTAAAACAGTCCAGAGTATCGCTCTGCTAGCACACCTGGCTGAGGTAAGTGGATTCTTTGTGACCTGTGTACCTGGTGGAAGACACATACTTAACGTGATTGAACTGGGTTCTAGTTGATTAATTGAATGCCTTAAGATGGATGCCTGATGGACTATTTCCTTTCAGTGTGCATATCCTTCTAAAGATGCAACTTTAAAAAGAGAATATGCATACGGAATATGCATACTTGGTATCCAGAGATCAACTCCCTTTGATTTAAGCTGAAGTCTTTTATAAAAAGAAAGGATAAAGACCCAGGGAGAGAACATGATGCAGTTTTATCTGTCCATTGATTTGTAAGACATGAACACATCAGTAGGAGGGCAACTTGAGTTCTGCTTTTTGAAGTCATTAAGCAAGAATTCCTACTTTCCACTGCTCTTTGCAGTAAGGAGCATAGTAAATCTGTCTTCTGTGCTTCTCTCTTTTGTGTGGAAGGGAAACTAGCTTCTCAGAGAGGCTGTTCTCCCCATTGTGTTGTGAGTCATGATTCTGGAAGCCCACACTGGACTTTACTCTCCCTTACTCCCTTGTGTAGGCCAGCTCATGATTGGACCTTGTGTCAGTAGACCTAGAATTCCTTGTTCACCAACATGAATGTGCTGCTATGTGAGGAAGCTCAGGTTTCCATGCCACCTTAGATCTTTTGCTTGCCAAAGTGGCAGATGCATTGAGCCCTGGGTAAGTGGCAGTAGCAATGAGCAAATAGTAATTTTCAGAAAGTGAGAGAGCGGTCACAGTTTGAATTTAGTGGTCACACATCCAATGGCTGTTTGCAGAGCAACATTGTGGATTTGAAAGGAGGCCACACTAAATGTTTAATCTGCTGAATCTAGCTGTGCATCACCCTGCTGTGTTGGTAGGAAGCTTTATTATGATCTGTATACTTCCCTCTCTTGTGAAGCCCTTGTCCTTAATTCGTCATAATGCTGCCTGAAACTGTTCCTGTTTCCCTCCAGTTGATTTGTTTTTTTCCTATACCAGAGAGAGAACATCTGGGGACCTTTTTTAATTATTTCACCTGCCTCTACACTCAACAACTGGCATCAGGAGTTTGCCAGATTCGTTCCTAGATTTAAGGTAACAAACATATATTCAGGAGACTATTCCTTTTGGCTCAGAAAACTAACTTCCTCACTCCCTTCACTCTTTGTCACATCTGGATGATCTGATCAGCTCGACGTTTGAGTGGATGTGAGGGACATGATTCTGTGATCTTGTCCCTGACCTGCTCTTCTGGAACATTCTGTTGTTCAGAACTTGAGTTCCTATCACTTGAATTCCATTACAGACACTCCCCAGGTTACGCAAAGACCCGAGTTACACAAATCCGCACTTACGGAAAAAGTTCCGTAAACTAGAAATAGGAGTTAGTTGGGGTGGTTGGTTTTTTTTTCCCCCCCGTAATGGTCAGGTATACGTTTCTGACTTACAAAAAATTTGAGTTACACAAGGCATTCTGGAATGGAACGATTGCGTAAGTTGGGGAGCCTCTGTATTTTCATTTTGGGGCAGATGTTTCTAAAAAAGCACCTTATCAGCAAAGCATTTAGATTCTGCAGTGACATAGCCATGGAGATGACACAGTTATGATTGTGCCACAATGCCAGGCAAGAGAGTGATTTCTGAATCTTCTGCATTGTCTGTAGGATTAGTGGTTTGTTGTGGGTTGTTCAAAATCCATGTCTGAGTGACAGATGGTTTAATTGTGAACTGAAACAGCTCTAAAAATTTAGAGGGAGGAAAAACTTCAGCATCGTTAAGCGAAAATAAAAAAAATTATTCAAAAAACAAGGAGAGTAATGAAGCACAAATAGTTGCATATATTAAGATAAAATAAACACGTTCTTTAAACATATTGGAGGATGAAAAATATGAGAAATAAGGAACTGCCGCAAAATAAACTATTAACAGTACATCCATGGAGAATATCTGAGTCTTGCAAAAGATAAATTGGAGGAAAATGAGATTACTGATGAAGCCAAATGAGCGATCAGCATTATCCAAAAGAGCCATCATAGTGTGAATGATGGGAAATATTTAGTGTGTATAGAGAGAGAGAGAGCTGCAAAGAGATTCAGTAGACTCATTAAAGAGCCACAGTCAGAGTATCACTGAGTGCTAAGGAAGTATGTGAATAAAACAGATAGACATAGCTATGAGTTACAGCTACAGGCAATAGAAGATTATAGATCAAATATCTGAGTCATCATCAAATATTTTTAAGTAACCAGTATTCTCCAGTAGCAAGAGGCTGATTAGAAAACAATAAATGTAAGTGCAGTTCTTTATAAAAAAAAATATAGGATAAAGAATAAAATGCAAGATGTTTAGGTGTAAAGTGGTGCACTTGAGAACAAATACTTCCAAATTTAATAGTCTGAATGCCTAGTGTTAATTAATATTGTAAAGGAGGGATCTGGGAGTATTATTTGAACTAATATTTAAATTGTTGGCCCAGTGTGCAGCAGTGCTAAAAATTGTTGGCTTATATTGATTAGCTTTTTATGCAAATCACTGATTAGGCCGCATTTGCAGTATCATGTCCAGTGTGGGTCATCCTATTTGAAGAAAGACACTGCTAAAATGGAGAGTATACCACATAAGGCAGCTAAGGTGATAAAAGAAATTGAGATTCGTGTATGTGAAAAGTGTAATAAGATTATTTGGTTTTAGTCATCTCCTCGTCAATTTTTCTGAAGTAGTTAAATTAGCCAAGGGTGGTGATTGTTGAGGTGATTGGACACTTGGGTTCAAATGAAGAGGGAAAATACTAGAAGAATTAAGAATTTACAAAGAGAGTGGACAGTTGGAAAGGACATCCAGCTGAGGCTAGAGATAAGTAATTTTGATGTATTTCACTCATGTCTGAATGTGAATGTGGCATATAGGTAAAGAGGTATGGATCAGTTTTATATGTGGGAAAAACCGGCTTCTTTTTCTGGCATTGTAGAAGTAATTTTAAATTGACTATTTTTGTCTTTAGATTGGCTGGTTTTTTTTTTTTTTTTTTTTTTTTTTTTTTCAGATGCCATTTTCCTCATCCCTGTAACAAAACAATTTTTTAAAAAGTTAAAGTTTTTAAAATGTTCATAATTTTTAGAAGTTGTAAAATATACACAATAAAAATCATAAAACTTTTCCGGCCACAAAGAGTTCATGATCTGCTTCTGATCATACATAACTATGTAGTTAATATGCCTACATTGAAACATAGGTGCTGAATTCCTTCAGGGCTATGGTATAATTCCTAAAATAAAATGCAGATCTAGTTCTGTATAATCTGACATCTGCGATCTTTTTTCAAAATGGCAGAAAGAACATTCAGCATTTAACTTAGTTAAATGCCAACCACAGGGACTTCTGTGAGAGCTGTAGAAACTAGGGATCATCACACGGGGGCCAGGAAGCTGTTTAGGCAGAGTTGTGTATGTGGTTTTGTTTGTTTTCTTCTGTGCCTCAGAAACCAGTATCCTTTTATGCTCAATACCAATTCTGTGCAGTTCCCATATCGGACAACAGATGGCAGTAACTAGTTACTCTGAATTGCTGTGGAGCTAACTGCTGAGCTCAGATCTCCCTACATGGGAAATGGCTCAGCAGGATCCTGAGTTCTAAAAGAATTAATAGAATTCTGAGGCTGTTGTGCTTGCTATTTTATTTCTTCCCTGAGGCAGTCCGGTAGGGATTACTTTACTTTTAGCCCATAGTAAAATATTGAGGCATAGCTTTGAAGCACAACAATAATTGTGCCAGTGAAGAGGGGAATTAAATACTAAGGGAACCGCTGATCATTCAGGGATGTCCAAGAGTAAGTTGCTAAATTGGCTAACAGCCATGGGCAAACTTCTTTCTACAGTGAACTAAAAGAATATCAGTATTATTTTCTTGAAAGGTCTGATTGGAAAAGGCCACAGCTGCTTTGGGGCTATTAAGGGATTCTCTTAGCAGTTTCTCCTTGAGGAACTAAGCTGCTTGAGGCTTTTGTCTGGAAGATTCTGTTCCTTCAATATATTTAAATGCTTTCATATTTCCTCTGGGTTAAGAAAGACCTTCTTTGGTGATTTCCCTTTGGTTGTTTTGGTGGGGGGGTGTGCCACTCTCTGAGGTTTATTTTGCTTTACTATGGAGAACATGACATTTACAGTTTTAGTTCAGGTATATCAATATTTGAAAATAACTTTTGTACTTTTGACTTGTTCTAGGTGCTACCATATTGGGGAAATCCCCATGACAGAAAAGTGATCAGGAAGTTCTGGAGTCAGGTAACATCAGTGTCCCTGTCCTTTTACCCTCACTTCTGCTTTTACAGAGTAAAACAGAAACTGCTGATATGTTCTACAAAGCAAAAGAATGAGTAAACATAGAGTTCTATCTTCTTCATCCCCGTCTGCTTCACCTTTTTTTTATTTATATAAATAAAGTGAAAGGACTGCCCTGTTCTGGGTAACGATGTAGGGTGTAACAATGTAGGGCACACTAGAATTCAGTCAAAGCTACTGCATTCTGCAAATAAAGCAGAGGACTTCAGTGTCTCGCATTGCTGATGGTGCTTTAATAACCCAACTCATTTTTAAAAAAAATATACCAAATTAGGGAAAGGAAAGTATAATGGTGATAGAAGATTATTGAATGGAAGTATGAGACCCCAGTACAGATGAACAAACTCTTCATTCCAATGTGTTTACATGATCCAGATGTGTCTTTCATTTTGTGGTTATAGAAGACGTTGTACACTCAGGATGCACCTTTCCATGTGGTGATCACTAGTTATCAGCTGGTGGTCCAGGATGTGAAGTATTTCCAGCGAGTGAAGTGGCAGTATATGGTGCTGGATGAGGCACAGGCACTCAAGAGTAGCTCCAGGTAATACTTGTAGCAGAAACAAAATCCTCTCTTGCCCAGGAATCTTTTGAGTTGGTAGAGAAGAGAGAGTTGGGAAACCAGGAATACATGAGTTGATAAGAGTTAAAATTTGAAAGAAAGGTTAAATTGCCTCAGGAACTGGCAGAAAAGTAAAGAATCCTTATGACATTGCATTCTATTATGTACATGTTTTTAAGGCACCCAGCAGGGAACCTCAGTTTCTCCCTTCCCCCTGTCAAGGTCCCATTACAACAGTCATTTTGGCTGAAGAAGGATTAACAAGTTCTGATGTCGCCTAGGAGGAGTGCAAGGCTCTCTTCTTTCCCTTCCCAAAAGGAATAAAGATCAAGTTAGTGCTGAACACTGCTATGTGCAAAAATTAAACAAGTAGGCTGCTACCCCAGTCGATGTAACTGCATACCTTTGGGGAACTTAGTATTCACATCCTTGAACTTACTGTATGTGACGTTTTTGATGGAAGGAAGTTACCATTTATAAGTAAAAGCTACCTTTCAAAGTACCTGACTGTACTGAGCGAGGTGTTTATATGGCTCCATCTCCATGGATTTGAATGCCTTGGTATTTGGTCATATGTACCAAACATGCAAAGTGTAATTACAAAGTAACCGTAGGATAGAAGTGGGGGTGGGGAGGGGGTTGTGGCAAAAAAATGGTGTGAAATATTTGTAACAGTCCTCCACCTCAGCCACCAGCAAAGACATTCTTAGATACTGAGTGGTCTGTGTTCATTAACAGCCATATAATGCTAACATATCCGTTAAATACAGCATTATTTATTTGTATTGTAGTAGCACCTAAGGGTCCCAATCAGGAATCAGGGCCCCATAAAACCTGCAGATTGCAGTATAGCCCAGCAACCCTATCCAGGCTTCCTTATTATAAGGTTGATGCCCATGGTGGTTCCTGTCTGTTCTCAGCTCCTGTCTGTTGTTTGTTTATTTAGTAAGGTGCTGTCTGTCTGTCTTTTCTTCTTTAATTGCTTTTTCCTAACTTTTTCTCCAAAAATTGCTACTCATATACTTCGGTGTTCCTTTTCTAAATGTGTGACAGCCCCAGAGCCAGGATTATGCACATTCATGAGCTAGCCTCTTCAGGAATTTCCCATTCTAAGAGGGCTATAACATACAATTCAACTCCCCTTACATAATGGCCTGTAAATTTAACTTTGTAACTGTGCAAAAAGTGTATGTCACCATTTACTTGGGGTACCTATTTGCTATCTTGAGGGGATGAATACTCTAGTGACTGGCCTTTACTGATAGCCAAACACTGACGTGTTACAAAGTAAATAAAAATACACCTGTTGTGTGTAAGATAAACAGTGCTAATCTCTTTATGACCTCCCATAAGAACCAAATCTCCCAATGGGGCAGAGGGAGAGTATTTATACTCTTGTCAATGTTACCCAGTGCCTTCTTAAAGAAAATCATGCCAGGAATGGGTCTGAAAAACGGTTGGTCCTAAAATGTAAATTTAATTGCTCTCCTTTCTTACTGTTTTTACTGTGGTTCATTTTTTAAAACATTTTTGTTGTTCAGTGTCCGCTGGAAAATCCTACTACAATTCCAATGCCGAAATCGACTTTTGTTGACTGGGACCCCCATCCAGAACACCATGGCTGAGGTAAGCAGGAGGCCAGCAAGAGCTGATTTTTGTTCAAAAGAGTAATTTATCCAAAGACATAAAGAATAGTGAGAGAATTGCAGTACTCCTATGTGCTTATGTGTATACTTGGGGTTTTTTCTCCATACCATGCTGTGAGCAATAACTGAGATCAGATTCAAAAGGGATAATGTGGCCATATCCTACTCATTAGGGAAGAAGTACGATTGAAGGTTGCTGATACTCAGTCATCCCTAAATCATGGGATGAGGAAAATATTACTTCTGTGCCATTTTCTTCAGCATGGTGAAGTTATTGCTCTTTACTTGGAACCACGCCCTGACATTGGTTTGAAAAGTTGCACGTATCTGGCTTCTGTCCATTGTGAAAGGAAGATGAGACCACCACTAATTTAGTCTGCTGAGCTTGGCAGAACACACTGTCATTTGGTGTGACTTGGCCCATAATGCTCTGCAATAGGTTGAGATTCATGATCATCCTGTCTAGAATTGGGATGGCTTTCACTGATTCACTGCCTCTTTGCTGCTCCTTTATAGCTGTGGGCTCTGCTGCACTTTATCATGCCAACGCTGTTTGATTCCCATGAGGAGTTCAACGAATGGTTTTCTAAGGACATAGAGAGCCATGCAGAGAACAAATCTGCCATCGATGAGAGTGAGTACTAATCACAGTAGGCTTCAGTTTCCAGTTTGCCTGCTCTAGCTGCCTATGGGTTCACCTCAACTCTAACGGTTGCATACGTGGAATCTGCCGTTCCAATACAGAGAGGCGAGTGAAGTGGCTCTGATTGATTGTCATTTGGGCTGGGAATTCTGCAGTACAGATGTTGTTGTCAGAGACAGAGACATCTTGCTTCTTATATAGAAAGAAAAGCTACTCACAGGGTGAATCAGATTTGCCTCATATTTGCTGCCTCCATTTCCTCCCCTATTCTAAATGAACAAGGAATGATATTTAAAATATTGTACATTTATACAGCTTTTATCATGAAGGACTCCTACGTGTTTTGTAGGCCTTGTATGGTATGGAGATTGTACCACTGAATAGCAGCCACCTTTTTAGTGGAAAGACAACTATTCTATTTCAGGTTTCAGAGTAACAGCCGTGTTAGTCTGTATTCGCAAAAAGAAAAGGAGTACTTGTGGCACCTTAGAGACTAACCAATTTATTTGAGCATAAGCTTTCGTGAGCTACTGCTCACTTCATCGGATGCATACTGTGGAAACTGCAGAAGACATTATATACACAGAGACCATGAAACAATACCTCCTCCCACCCCACTCTCCTGCTGGTAATAGCTACGCTACACAAGAGGTTTTAGGTGAAGTGAAGCCTAAAATACCACAAACTGGGGGGAATTTAGGTAGGCAGAATATAACTGCATGCTTTTGAATTGGGCCAGAATATCAGAGTTAAACCCTTACTTTTATGAAAAGTGCCATGAGTTTTTAATTATCAATGGAGGGTCTGAACTTCAGTTTTACTTCTCATCCAAAAGACTGCACATCTGCAATGGCACAGTGCCCTTTAGCACTGTGTTGGTTCAAGTCTGACTCTGGGAGAAATTTGCCAACTGTTAGTGATGACTAGCTTTATATCCTAATAGTATTGAACGAGCTGCATGATCGAGTATGGTCTTTACCTTTTAACAGAAATTAGATGATAATTGTATGTCCACAGAGTTCTGCTCATCGGATTGTAATACATACTATGCTATAGAAATGCATTGCCTGAGGGAGAGATTTAGGGATTCATGGAGTTATCAGCCTGTCTCAATGTGCTTATAAAAGAACCAATTTCAGTGCAGACAGATCAATCCTGTGACATGCCTGAAGGGAACTGGGTGAGCAAGAAGGGTTTGAGAAGTAACTGGACATGATATAGTTTCTGGCCATTGGGGCAGTAATCATGTTTTCTCCTTGGCATTTCAGACCAGCTCTCCCGCTTGCACATGATCCTGAAGCCTTTCATGTTGAGAAGAATCAAGAAGGATGTGGAAAATGAGCTGTCAGACAAGGTGCGAAATAAAATAATTTGGAAAGCAAGCTCTGCATCTGGCTTACTTTCAGTGCTTCCCTTCTCAGGTTTTTAGTTCATATAAATTCATATGTGGATCTGTTTATCTACAGCTGACTGAAAGATCAGAAAAAATCACCCATTCACATCCCTTTCACTTTTGCTAGCACATTCCTATTAGATCACACCTGTATTTAACTGGAGAACTTACAAGAGCCCCTTAATGACCTCCTCGTCTACAAGTAAAACCATTAATCCAAAGATTGTAAACAAACGATCCTTAAACCCGAGTAAGCTAATGGAAAAGTCAGTACATGAACTGAAGGGGACTAATACAGCATTGAAATATCTAGAAGAAACAAGAGCCCCACAGAGCACTAAAGGCAAGATCCTCTCAACGATATGAGAATTACCTAGTGTCTTTAAAAAGAATAAAATAAATACATGTTGAGTATTCCTTGTTTTTAATGCTCTGTAATTTCCCTTCCTCATTGCCTGTCTCCCCACCACCTCTTTATCTTCCTTTAAAAATGCTCCGAAGTAAAACTGCAGTGATTTGATATACCTTAGAGCAGAAGTTCTCAAAATTGTCCATAGTGTTGACCATATATACATACAGAGATTGTCTTATGGATGCCATCCCACCATTCCAAATTATATAATATCACTGTAGTAATTATAGCAATTGACTATGAAGAAAATGGGGTTCACTCACTGTTGAGATGCTTCATTGTGGCCACGTCTGGGGATTAGCTCCATTCATATCTGATGCCCTCCTTCCAAAAGTTGTTCACACCGTGTCCCCCCCTCACTCTCCAGGACTTGCGGTGCTCCTCCTTTGTGGGTTGGTCCTCCAGCCAGGTCACTGTATAGCCCTCCCCTTCTGGGGTATCAGAGTGCTGCTGGCTCAGCTGTCCGCATGCCATTCCAGACAATTTTCTGGTCCAAGGTCCCATGCCCTTTCTCCATGCCTGCTCGCTACTCCAGGTTCCAGCCTGAGCACCCTGTGTCCAGTAACTACTGTTTGCTTGCTCACAGGATCTGTTGCTATTTCTCTGGACTCCTTCCTACTTCTCTTTTCTGTCTTCTGCCATTGCAGTTTACCAGCCCAAACTACCTCCCCCAGGGCATAACTGTAAACTACTTCCATCAATCCAAACTCTGTAGCCCCAGACAAACCTTCTTTCACCCAAGGAGTGACTGCAGACTACTTCCCCTACAGCCCCCTTCTGTTCTCTGCTTCATCCCTTTATGCAGCCTCAGCCTGCTCCTTCCCAGCAGAATGTCATCAGTTAGCCTTTGTCAGTCTCTTGCTTTCTTCCAGGTGCAGCCTATAAGGTTCATTGTCCTATTTTAACCTGATCTGCCTTGTGTGGGGTGAATACCCCATAACAGGGAATTATTAGATACAGTCTCTAGTTTCTTTTAATGCAGTTTAGTAGCTGAAAATAAGTCAGCGCTGTATATGAACAGCTAGTCCATTTAAAAAAACAAACCAACTGTCGATATGGTGCACTCTTAAACAGAAACTAGTGTCCACACATAGCCTTGCACCAAAATAACGAAAGGTGTTAGTTACAATTGATTTAGTTATTTTGGTGCAAGTTTGTGTATAGACCAACTTTTAGGTCTTGTCTACACCTGAAATGCTGCATCTGCACCGCTGTAGCGTTTCAAATATAGGCACTACCTATCCCGATTGGAGGGGTTCTCCCATTGGTATAGGTAATCCACCTCCCTGAGAGACGATAGCTAGGTCAACAGAAGAATTTTTCCATCAACCTAGCGCTGTCTACGTCGGGTGTTAGGTAGGCTTAACTACGTTTTTTAGGAGTGTGGATTTTTCACACCCATGAGCGATGTAGCTGGTTCACCCTTACATGGTGTAGGCCAAGTCTTGGTTTACTAAGGGACTAATCCTGGTCCCAGTTCACATCCAGAGTAACTAGGCTGTGTGTTAAGGAGTTCGGCACAGAAGGGAATCATCTCCCCCATCCCATGGAGTAGCAGTGGAGCCACTACAGAGCTACAGTATTCTCCAGCATTCATACGCCCTCCTTTTACTAAGTAGAATTGGCAGGTGGAGCCGTGTAGGGCCTGGATCCATGGGTCCCATTCCTTCTCCTCTGAGATGTTCCTCACTTCCTCAGAATGTTCTCCATGGTCAGAGCCAGGGGAGCGACAGGGGCTTGCTGGAGACGTTGATGAAGCAGACAAGGGCTTACGGGATGATTCTTTGCTCTGACAGTGCCTTTTCCATATTGAACACCACCCCATATATGGTAATATGGGATGGCCAGGATGATCATGATGACTGGCACCTGATTTGTGACCCCTGGGTTGAGAACAGCTGCTTGGTGACATGACTTTACCATAGTACAGATCCTGGGCTACATTTTCAAAGGTGCCTAAAGATGCAGGTAGGCACATAGCAGGATATTCAAAGGCACCTAAAATCAGTGGGAGTTATGTGCCTAGGCACCATTAAAAATCCACGAGGTGCCTATTTGCATCTTTAGGTGCCTTAAATACCTTTGTGCTTTTTCTATGGTATGATCGTACAAGGGTTATATGTACTGAATCTTGATCTGGTATTTCTCTGTTTAGGGACAGAATAGGACTATAATGCCATTACTGTTTTGCAGATTGAGATTCTCATGTACTGCCAGCAGACCACCAGGCAGAAACTGCTGTACCAAGCTCTAAAGAACAAAATCTCTATTGATGACCTGCTGCAGTCCTCCATGGGCACTACCCAGCAAGCACAGAACACCACTAGTAGCCTCATGAATCTAGTCATGCAGTTCAGGAAGGTAAGGTCAGCAAAAAAGGTATAATCATCAGCCATCTTGGAAACACCATAGCAAAAAAATACTTCCTAACCCAGGCTGGTCGATTGCATGCAGCCCTCAGTTATGCCCCAACGCAGTGTAACTTGAGACCAGCAGTTCTAATATATACAATAAAGCAGAGTCCCTGCCATACAGTGCATGTGTCTGCTGATTGGGTCCCCCTTCATCACCGAGGAAATCATTCACTTGGGGAAGAAGAGGCAATAGCGGTAACGTGGTCGGGAAATAAGATTATCTGGTATCTAAACTAAGATGGACGCTCTATCAAATAGTTGTTGTTGTGTGCTCACCGGTTCCATGGTTTGAGTGAGCAATTTTTCTAAACGTTGGCTGGAAAATGCTGCATATGATTAGATTTCTATTTTTTTTTTCCCCACCCAAGCAGCTGACATCCTCCTTTTCTTACCCAGGTGTGTAATCACCCAGAGCTGTTTGAACGACAAGAAACTTGGTCTCCATTTCACATCTCCCTAAAGCCATACCAGATTTCAAAGTTCATCTACCGTCATGGACAGATCAGGGTCTTTAACCACTCGCGGGACAGGCAAGCCAATTCAACCTTCCCTTCAGCTTGTTCAGTATCTTTGATTTCGTCTCTTAAAATGTTGGCTCTCCCTCTTTTGTGCTGTTGTGATTCTGCAAGGGTTTTATGGGGCTCGTCAGTCAGTCTCCCAAAATTTTGATTTTAGACAAAACGGAGCTGGTAAAGCTTTTAGCCAGAGACTGAAATAGTCAGTAGCCTACACAACATTTCAATTTTGCTGATAGGGCTGGTTTGAGTTGTATATCGTTTTCTCTCACTATCTTGCTGGGGGGATACATCCATGAATGGATATGTAGCATTGTTTAAGTAGGTATTTGTATTCTAAATCATGTGTTAGCATGTTCCTTTGTGTTATGGCACATCTCTGCATTTTGTGCACTGTTATTTTGAGGCGGTGCTGTAAGCTCTACCTTTGTTTTTCTCTTGTCCTCCAGTTACCTTCAAAACTCCCCTTGTTGTCCTACCCTCCTTGCTGAGGAGGGCTAACTGCAGCTCCCTCTGGAGCCATTTAATGCCTTTAGAGAGATGTATGAGTGAGCTGTCACTAAAGACTAGTGTGAGACGGTTCTTCCCTAACATGGGTCCACAGCACTCTGTCCCTACTGGCTTGTAGCTCACCTGCTTCTTGTGGCACCTGCTACTAGATGACAAGTGAAACTGTTGAAGTACTTTACAGTGTTTTTATAATGTTATTCAGACTTAACTGTAGCTTTGTAAATGACTTGGGAGTTATGGTGGATAATCAGCCAAACATGAGCTCCCAGTGTGATGCTGTGACCAATAGGGTTGACGCAATCCGTGGATGCATAAACAAGGAAATCTCAAGTAGGAATAGAAAAGTTATATTACCTCTGCATTTGGTACTGGTGTTGCCTCTGTTGGAATAGTGTGTCCAGTTCTGGTGCCCACACATCAAGAAGAATGTTGATACATTGAAGAGAGTTCAAAGAAGAGCTATGAGAATGATCAAAAGAGTGGAAAACATGCCTTATAGTGATAGTCAGTTTAACAAAGAGAAGGCTAAGGGGTGACTTAATCACAGTTCATAAGTACCTATGTGGGGAACAAATACTTGATGAGAAGCTCTTCAGTCTAACAAAGGTATAACCAGAACTGATGGCTCGAAGCTGAAGCTAGACAGATTCATAGATATAAGGTGTACGTTTTTAACAATGAAGATAATTAATCTTTGGAACAATTTAACAAGGGTTGTGGTGGATTCTCCATCACAGGCAATTTTAAAATCAAGATTGGATGTTTTTCTAAAATATGTGCTTTAGTTCAAACAGAAAATATTTCAAGGAAGTTATATCAGGACATATTAGGACATCAGACTAGATGATCAGTTATCCCTTCTGGTCTTGTAATGTTTATGAATCTATAAATTCTGATTAACCCCATTCCCTGAGGTTTTTAAATAGAGCTAGCCAAGTAGTGGCTTCCCTGTTTTCTTTCATTTTATTTAGCTGTTACACATCCAATATTCAGTGTTCTCTCATAGCAGAGCCATAGTCATCAAATAATCCTTTAACTGAACAAGCAGATCAGTGCTGGTCTATACTACAAACTTATGTCTGTATAACTGCGTCACTCAGGGGTGTGGAAAATCCAAACCCCTGAGCAACGTAGTTATTTTGATCTAACCCCCAGTGTACACAGCACTATGTCATTGGGAGAAGTTCTCCTGTCGACGTAACTACAGTTTCTTGGGGAGGTGGGGTACTTACGCCAACGGGAGACCCGTCAGCACGTAGGTAGTGTCTTCACTAAGCACTACAGCCATGGTAGACAAGCCCTCAGGAAAAGTAAGACAAAGCAATTTATACTCTCTCCTTTTTCTGCTGATGATGTGTAATGGAATTAAGCTTCAGTAGAATACTGGAGGAACCTGATTTCCCTTGAGTGGCTTTTCATATGTAAGGAAGCTATCAGTGTTGATTAAGTGTAACATGATAAGTTGTGAGCATCTTCCAGTGCCTTGACAGCTAGTAATAGCTTACACCAGATGGAAAAGAGCTGTTCGAGTGCAGTCTGCTGGTTGCTGTGTTTATGGCAACGCCTGCTTAATCTTTATCTCATTCAATCATGAGAAATGTGCAGAGCAGTGTATCACATAAACCATTATTTTATAGTAAAGAATAGGATCAGCACTCTTTCCCAATATGAAAAGCAATCCAGAAATGATGTTCTGACTCATGGTTAAATTAAGTAAAATACATTGTGGCTGCTGCTTTTCATTAATTAATTATCATGCAATACTGGAAAACCAGAGGATCAGGTTTCTTAACATGAAGAACCAAATTCTGTAAACTCCTCGACAGCAAGAGGCGAGTGAAACTGTGATACTGTAACTGAAAGTCATTCTGTAGTTTGGGGTCAGAGCTTAGTACTTCTGACTTCTTGATTGAATGTGAACTAAATTACCACTTTCTTATTTTTTATTTTGTTCTGTTCATTTTCAGGTGGTTACGGGTTTTACTTTCGCCATTCGCTCCGGACCACATCCAGCAGTCTCTTTTCCATAGGAAGGGTAGGTTTACTTCCCTGGGGAAGCAGTTAAGGTGGCTAGCACACTGCAGTATGATGATGCAAGCTGTCTTGTTTGGAGGGAGAATTGGTGTAGATTAACTTCTCCCTGGGACTATAGATTCTGTGCCTCTCTGGTCACAATTAATTAGAACCTTTCAACCTTAACACTTGACATGAAGTCAACAAGCTTATTTCACAAAAAGAAAAGGAGTACTTGTGGCACCTTAGAGACTAACAAATTTATTTGAGCATAAGCTTTGATGAAGTGAGCTGTAGCTCACGAAAGCTTATGCTCAAATAAATTAGTCTCTAAGGTGCCACAAGTACTCCTTTTCTTTTTGCGGATACAGACTAACACGGCTGCTACTCTGAAGCTTATTTCAGTTGATTAATAAAAGGCAAGATAGAAGGATAATCTAAAAGAGCTCTATTTAGCCTCAACGTTCTTCTGCTCATATCTCTTGCCCTTTTAGTCCAGTTTAAAAGAATTAATACAGCTTTTGTATACTAGTTTGAGGTTTGTGAATGTTTCATAGATTCAATCTAGTGAAACCTGAAGAGCATTTTAGTACAATTTCTATAGTACACCAAGCTACATGTTCCTCTTTCCTATGGATGAGTAGGAGAATGGACAATGTGTATGGGCAATGTGTATGGACCTGAATTAAACTGAGAGACTGCTGGATCCAAATTAGTGACCAGTTGAACAGAAAACTAAACAAGCTTTGTACATTTGATGTAGTATTCCATTTAAAATTGCTATTACTAACTGTGCTAGTAAGAGAGAACCTGGTAATTAACTTGCCGAAAGAGAGGGTAGATTTTGAAAGAGGAGCAGGAGCACACTTAAGGCTCTATTCCTGCATCAAAATCTGTTAGTATGGACCCCTTAATCTGTGTGGCGTTCCATTGAAGTCAGAAGGACTTTGCGCAGCCACAGGGATGTGGGCTTCATGGGTGATCGATCGGGTGCTGTCTGTACAGCTCTTTTGCATATCCCATTGGCTACTCTGTAACTGTTAATTAGTTTTGGCTTGATAAATCTTCAGGGAGATAGATTTTTGCATTAACTGAATAGAAAAATGTAATGATGGTGGAGAGTTAAATATGGTAAGAATATGAAACTAAATGAGTGTACCCCTTCTTACATCTTTAATATTCCTCCTCTTGTCTGGCCCAGAAGCAGTGACTTGAATTCAGGGAATAGCAATCAAGGTGAAACCTTTAGCATCCTCTAAAGCAGAGGTTCTCAAACTGGGTGATGGGCCCCCCAGGGTTGGGGGTGCGGAATGTATTCTGGGGGCATGACAAGTTTTGGGGGGGGGGGAATTATTGCACACATTGTACCCATAGCAATGAATAACTAGCAAAGTTGATTCCTACAGACATATAAGGGCCTCAGATGGTGCTGTGCATTTTGACTGATTTGTTAAGCTTGCATAGCGTTATACAAAGTTGTCGCCATCTGTCCGTTAATCTGTTTGCTATGACAAGATGTGCAAATTTAATTGTAAGTATGGACCACAATCACAGTTTTGCTTTTGCTTTTATTACAATGGATCGTTGGCTC
Source organism: Chelonia mydas (assembly GCF_015237465.2). Lineage (NCBI taxonomy): Eukaryota > Metazoa > Chordata > Testudines > Cheloniidae > Chelonia > Chelonia mydas. Next base: position 72,709,075 of record NC_051246.2, read on the forward strand.
ATTCGTGCAACAAGAAAAATAAACACTTCAAGTGAAAAACAAGCCAAAACTGACTCAAGTGAAACACCACCGTCACATATATCCACATATGTACTTGTGTGGTGGGAGGGGGGGGATGTAAACTACTACAAACACAAAGAAGGGGAGCCCGATCAAATAAGTTTGAGAACCACTGCTCTACAGAGATAGGTTACAGTGAGAGTTCCTGTATCATTTCACATTCTTTTTGTAATAAGGCATTTGGATGTCTAGAACCTTGGGATCAGAATTCACCCGGACTGGTCATGTATGCTGATTGTCTCCTGTATGTGGACCTGCAACAGGTGTCAGCCTTAACTTGACATTTTTGTGATCTTAGGTGCCAAGGAAGAAAGTTGTTTTTCTTTCCTCCGATTTATTGATGTGTCTCCAGCAGAAATGGCAAACCTCATGAATCAGGGACATTTAGCCAGGTGAGGAAAGTAATTCTATTCATTTAATTTTATAAAGAAACTTAGAGGAAAAGTATGTGCAGTTTAATAAGTATTTCTATAATAAACTTGCATATTCTTGGGCTATGATGAGCTATCATTTATTATTAATTTGTATTACAGTAGTGTCTAGAGGCATCAACCGAGATAAGAGGCCTGTTGTGTTAAGCATTTTGTGAACACACAGTGAGAAAGACAGTCTGTACCCCAAAGAGTTTACGTTCTAAATAGACAAGACAGGCAAAGGGTGTGAAGGAAAAGATTTGCCCATGGTGTCACAGCAGGGCAGTGGCAGAGTCAAGGCAAGAATAAAATCCAGACTTCCATAGACCACACTACTTCTCTGTTTTTATTAATTTTTTTCTTCTCTCTTTGTATATTTTAAAATTCATAGAGAATTACCCTGGGCCATAATATTGGCTATACTTCAACTGAAGTTACTGTTGCCTTCCTTCCAAGTGTGCCAGTCACAGCATGGAATGATTCTCCAAGGCACACTTGCAGGTTGATAGACTTTTAACCATGAAGGACTCCGTGCTGGATTTGCACTGTGAACTCCACTGTAGTAGACAGTGGGGCTACAGCGGTTTTCTGGCACTGACAGCAGGGCAGTGCAACCCACCAAGGCACCCAGTCAGGGCTGCGAGGAGGATGAGGAGCCCCTAGCCTGGGGTTGGGGGGTACCCTGCAGCTGAGGGATGGCTCCCACATTCCGGGCTGGTGATTGACTGAGCGGGCCTGGGAGAGTGGAGCTGCGGAGGGCTCCCTGGGTGGCTGCTGGGCTGGTGACACCTGATCCCTTCAGACACAAGAGATGCTGAGGAAGCTGTGGTCCTGGCAAGGCAGAGCAGAGACCCCATGACCAGGGCCCCAAGAAGGAGGACAAGCCCCTTGCCATTGGGGCTTGAGCCTGCTGGTGAATGATTCCTGCCCAGTGACAGAGCGATTCGGCGCCAGGGTGGCCTCCTTCACATTTGGAGGCTTCTTCTCCTCCTTGCAGTCCTGGCTGGAGGTCTTTTCTCTGCCTGCTAATACTGCAGCCTTACGTACACCTGTTTCAGCTCTCCAGCAATGCAGGGAGCCCTCTGCAGCCCCACTGTCATGGAAGTGAAAGAGCAGGGCTGCAGAGGGCTTCCTGTGCTGCCACAGGGCCAGTGACATTCGATCTCTGCAGGTGCATGGTGCCAAGGGGCTGCACTCGTTCCTGCTGTTACTTTTGGATATTTTGGGGTCGATTTCAGTGTGTCAGCTGAAATGGATTTCTACAGACATCTATCAATTTAAATCAAACCCTGCCAAGCCTGCTTAAATTAACACCCTCCTCCATAGTATTATATAAAATGAAAATTCTGAATCTTAAAATTTTGAAGTGAGCATTTTTTGCAAAATGGATTAGTACCATGCTGTTAACTGAAAGAAAATTCAACATAAAAATGAGGGCAGTGTAATCTAGATATCTTGCTTAAGTAATATGTAAGTGTTCTCGATTTCATGGTTGAGATTATTGGACCAGTCACTTCTGTTCTGTGGTTCAGTAACGTGATAAGACTTTTTCTTCTGAAGTGACAACGTTCACGTAGATCTTTGTGTAGCTCTGTACATTCTTCTTACCATGAGTATCTATATGTGCAGGTGCTTGTGGAGAAGTCAGAGAAAGGTATTAGTAAAAATGAGAAATAGTTAAATTGGAAATTGGATTGGGGGAAAAAAAACCCTGTTTCCCCAAAGCCAGATACTGTAAAAATGAAATGTTAAAGGAATAAGACATGCCAACCACAGTCCTGGTGTATCTATTTAAGTCCCCTCCACAGAGCAGTGAATAAGTGCATTTACTGTTGTTTATTTCAGATGGTTAGCTCTTTTCCTGTCTCTGAAAGCCTCCTACAGGCTCCATCACTTGCGCTCCTGGACAGATCCAGAAGGGGAGCACCCACAGAGGACTCAATGTCTGGGGAATAAAGATTTCTTGCTGGGAGTCAATTTTCCATTCTCTCTTCCCAACCTGCACAGCTGCACTTTTCTGCAGGTAAGGAAAATTTTCAAAGACATGCAGATCCTCCATTCAGTAAATACTAGCAGGCTGTAGTGAAGGGGAAACAGGGAGAACCCTTCCATCCTTCTAAAACACATGGAAGGATTGGCATGGAAATAAGCTTCCTTTTATGATGGGTGCAGTGTGACAGTTAATTATATACTACTCCCTAAGAAAAGTTAAGATCATTAAAGTGGACTTTAGTCTTTCAACGTATTTTTATATACCATACGTAGTGTATTAATAATAATTAAATAAATATATCTGCATCAGAGTGCAGATTAGCTGACTTTTAGTGCCCAGTGCGAGGCTCATCCCTTCAACCAAGTTTCAGCTTGATCTTTGATCTTGGGTAAAGTCTTTGGAAAGTTTTCCCCTTAGGGATGGCTGAATGGGGGGAAGGGTTAAGAGAGGTTCCTGCAGCCAGTGCAGGCCTCACAGTTGATGTTTCCTTTTTAAATTATGTAATGTACCCAGGCAATCGGAGCATAATAAATAAATACCCACATTTTAGTAACCCTTTTGTATGCTATACTCAGCCATTGACCAGAGGGTATCTTTTTTGCACTCAACAACAAAAATGGCGGTTGAAGAAAATCAGAGTGTTTGTGCTTGGGGCAGGGTGTCAGAGGGAGACTTGAGGGAAAAGAAACAGCACAACCTTGCCCAGTGGGGAGTGCATTGCTGTTCCTCGGCTCATGTCTGTTACATATAATATGATGCTGTTGCCAAGCTGTAGACTGAAAATGGAAAACTCTGATGCTATTGTGAGATGCAGGTCACTCGCAGAGAAAAGTGGCCATGCTGCTGATTCGGGGGATTAGGGAGCCCTCATATTGCTCTTAAGCTGTATCTCCTACATGTAATGAAGTACTAGTTCTAGTACTGGTACAGCAGTCCAGGCTGCACCTGAAATGTCTAACACATAGCGACCACAAGATATATTTATTCTTTTTTCTCATGTGCTTTGTGGTTAGGATTGTTGTGATATCGCTGGCCTGATTCTGGGGCTGTGTGCTACAGTGTGGTGCAGTATTGGGCAATATAGACTCATCAACAATAGTACAAGCAGTCTATGCAGCAGTTCAGATCAGTAATTTGAGCCCATGTACCTGGCGCTTGCTTTTGGTTAAATTTCAGATTTTCTGGCCATTTAAATCTGCATTGTGCCAAAAACTAGGCTTAACTAGCTACTTGGGGATTATTCAGCACAGGTGAATCCCCATGTGATAAAAGGTCAACATACTGGCCCCTATGCCCCTACCCCTTCCCAAGCCTGACACAAGGGTCGTGGCCGGGAAGCTATTACAGCTGCCTGATCCATAGCTGCTGAAACAGCCCTTTGAGACCATAAGCATCTGGCATAAGGTAGAGCAGGTTTAGGGCTGTTCAGTCTTGCACATGGACTAGTACCTGCTCTCCAATCCCATGATTAGGGAAATAGAGAGGTGGTTTAATACCACCTGTGCCACCCGCATCTCCTTCAAGTCTTGTGAGTACAGTTTGGCAAGTGTGAATCTAGCCCTAAATATTTTGTATCTGGACTTTCACTTATTCACTTCCATGTGAATAATTTGGGGGAGTTGGAGTGGCTCATGTGTGAATTTATGGAATGGAATGTGCCTTATTCTGGAATATTGGATGATAATCCCCAAATCTCTTTTGGGTTATGGGAGTAGGTAGGACGGATTTTTTGTGTGAGTGAGGGCAGGAAGAACACAGACAGGATGTGCTGGAGCCATGTGCTGTGTGGGAGGGAGTGCTACTTTAATACAGAGTTACTGCTCTTTTTGTGAGTAAGATGCCAAGTGCCTAGGAGCTACCATCTCCAGTGCTTGTGTGACTTTTAAGCTCTCCCTGCTGTTTTTTCAAACTTTAACTATTGCAAGCATCTGTGGACTCAGTGACTGGAATAATGTGTAAAGGGAGCTGGGGTGGATACCAGAATGTTATAAGTGCAGTGTTGCCAATTCTTGCCACGTTATCACAAGTCTCACAGTATTAGTTGTTTTTTTCTTAAAGCCACAGCTTTATTTGAAAATATGTAAATTTTTAGCTCCCTTTGCTGTGGAGAAAATCTTGAAAAATCCAAGTGGCTCAGGGGAGATTTTCAAAGGCACAAAGGGGAGTTAGATTTCAGAGTAGCAGCCATGTTAGTTTGTATTCACAAAAAGAAAAGGAGTCCTAGTGGCACTTAGAGACTAACCAATTTATTTGAGCAAGGGGAGTTAGTTGCTCAGTTTTCACTGGAAGTCTGTGAGAGTTGAGCATGTGACTCCCCTTTGTGCCTTTGAAAATCTTGCCCTCAAAAACCATGAGACAAATAAAAAGAACACCAAATTTCGTGTGTGTGTGTGTGTGAGAGAGAGACTATGTATATATATCAGTCATGATTTTTAAGCCAACTAATTTTTTTGAGTCTTAGGGCTGGCTTTAGATCAAGTGCTGCTTTTCTGCACAGGACAGGTCAGTAATGCACTCCTTGCAGTCAGTGGAAGATGTCAGTAGGGGAAATTGATGGTTCTTGCTGAAGACATTGGGCAGTCTGATATATCTTTGCCTTACTGAGTGAGTTGGACTCTCTTCTTTGTTCTGCTGGATGTGCTCTCATTCACAACTGGTATGCATTCTGTGCACCACAATCAATCTGCAATTTGGGAGCACTAACTAGTCAAAAGTACTATCTTTATTTACCTGGACAAGCTTCTTCATAGCATGATTGACAGTATTGACATAGGATCACAGTGGTTGGAGAGTGAAAATGTCTGTCTGTCGGATGATGAACTCAATTCTCTTTACTTGGCACGATACACTTAACTACTTTTCTGGTTTGTTCTTCCTCTTGAGCTTTTTTTCCCACTTCTTCCTGTGAATATTTTCTCTTTGATTAATTAGGGTGACATTTCAATCCTATAATGAAGTCAGTGTTAATAGGTTTTATAGTGCAGGCATATTGGGTGTTTTATTTTTGTAATTACTCAGGACAGCTCAGCTGCAGTCTCATTGTGAGGTTCCAGTTTTATCCAACTTTTCAACTAGGCCAGATTCTCAAAACCCAGAACCATATAGTGAATCAGATCACAGTTCATGTTTCTAAGCCAGAGTTTTTCCTGGCTTTCTGTCCTTAGCTTGAACCACTACATAGCTTGGGATCCTTAAAGTTGTTTTTTGCATTATCTGTGCATTTCCAGATAAAAGCTGCTGAATGTGTTTTACTTTATATTAAATATAAACTGAGTTCCTGTTGGACTTAATGCAAAAATCGAGTTTCCAAAATTTTGTAGCCGTCAGCCCTTCTTCCCTCACCCTCTCAAGCTTGGAAATGCTGTCACAGGACCAAGTTTTGCTTTTTGGCATTCCATACAATAACTTTTTCTCATAACTAGTCAAATGAGAAGCCAGTCATGCTCAAGAGCAAAATGTGCTGAATGTTGATTGTTACTTGTGCTTTCAAGTCCAAGTGCTATAGAAGCCAGAGAAAATGAAAGGCTTATGAGTTCATTTAGAATCTCACAAATGTCCTTAAAGCAATACAACTTGAGTAGCTAGTTGCCGGAAGTGGATTCTGCACATGAGCTCAGGAGACATGGGATAAAATCTATTCAAAAAGTAAGCAGAGCAACTGACCCACAACCCACAGCTCCCGAGACTCATGCAGTTAAATTGCCACATAGAAGATGGCGCACAAACCCTGGAAGCTGTAGTGTTGGGTAAGGTGAGAGAGCGGACAGAGCCTACAGAATGTAAAGTATTTCAAAGGGGACTGAAGAGTGAAGAAAGTTAGGAAACAACCAGAAGAAATTAGTTTGTAGTTTTAAGGTGCAAAGCCCATTATGGCTTGGGCCCTGGCTGTCCAAGAGATTGCTTTTTCCCCCCCGCACTCTCATATGCTGCTGCTGCAGTCTTTGGGATGAACAGAGATCTCAACCTAACAGTGTCTGAATCTTAAATGTCTGGGGGTTGGTAGTTAGCTATCCTCAGTGGTATGTCTTTCAACTCTGGAATTTGTTTCTTCGGCTGATCAGATGGAACCCAGATCTGTTAGTGTACAATATTAGTGTATTAGTGCACAATACAAAGTCAGTTTCTTTTCCCACCTTTTGCTGGAATGAATGTCTCTTCTTTATGATTAAAAATGATATCAACTTTTGGAAATATACAGTGTACCTTGAGTTTTGATAATTGATCCTCTGTTAAAATGAAGAATCAAATTCACAAAAGACAGATCATTCATTGAGTAGCACCTAGCTTATCTGCAGGGAGGGAGACCTTTTGTGAAGCAGTGGGGTCTTGTTTGGGCACGTCTAATTTCTCTGAATGTGAATTTTGGAGAGGGAAAGGAGACAATGTCTGTGTGGACGGAAACAGGTAGCCAGAATTTAGTTGAAGGAGAAGTTGAAATTGAAGATGCGTAACAGGTAGGAAACCAATCTTGGGCTTGGCGTGTCATATTTTGTAGCATTATCAGAAAAGCCAAGAAAAATAAGCCCCTCTAATTTTCAGTCAAACAAAAACAGCTGGGCAACCATGTGCATACGCCAATTAACTCTGGCTGTGCTGGAGTTTAGACCATGATTCATGTCTGGTTTGATGAAATATCTGCTCTTCTCCTATGAGATTCCTGTGTGGGGTTTTGGCTGAAGTACATTTTCTGGAACCCTGCGCAGCCTGCTATGGACTGCATGTGTAGTACTAGTCTCATAAACCATGAGGTGGCATTGCACTATCGAGAAGGAGAGGAGGGAAACTCTCCCTGGTTCTCACTGTGTGCTTTATAAAAACCTAGAGGCTTTGAAAGCCTATCACAGTAAAGGGTGACAAGACAGTACACACCTGGGCAAGTAAAGGTTTTTGTAGATGAGCTGAAATACCAGTTACTTTTACAAAGATATAACTGACACAGATATAATTGATATAGATAATGTAGTGGACTAATATGTCTATAAACATTTTTCTATGTACCAGAGAAATCAGATATTATTGGGAGTAGGGCCTCCTCTGTAATCATCTGTACACTTGAATTTTTAGGCTTCAGCGATACTATTTTCTCTTGGCTTGATTGTGGCCAGCCCAAAGTCAGTGGCCCATACAAGTGAGTAGCCTCCAGTTGTTGATAAACTGATTATTCGAAAACTGCCTTGCAGAGGATAGCAGTTCATAGTATGAATTGAGTTGTGTATACTTAAAAAGTTTAGTATTCATATTTGCATAAGTGGAAAAGCTATGAACAAAACCTGGATCTAAAATGGTGGGTGTCTGTCCTGAAGTATGGGTTGAGTTTGGATTGGGCTACATACATATTTAAAAATAAATAAAAGTGGATGTCTCAGCTAAATGAAAAGTGCAGAAAACAAGTGCATTTTGGTGTTGAATTCAAGGTGTATTCTCTTGATAGTGTGCTCATGTAGCTGTTACTTGTTACTCCCATTAGTATTACTATGTTGAGAATAATACAGTCCCTTTTGTACTAGAACCTGGCAAGACATAAATATCATCCAGTTCTCCAAATCACCTCTGTTTTCATGGCAAAGATGCAGTCACATGTCACTATTGGTCCAGGTGTTGTGAGTGTTGCAGCCAGCAGCTCCTCCAGGCAAAGCTGAGCCAGCCCGGGTGGGAAGTCCAGTAGTGTGTACAACAGAGGGTGCTTGTGTTACCTTTGGTAGATCTAGAGGAAGCTTGACTCTAGGGCTGAAAGGCTCTTGAGAGCTTTGTTCATTCCTCTCAGCTAGAGTATGTTGCAACTTGGGGCCTGGCTGCAATTAGTTTAAAATATGGTAATAATAATTAAAGTGGGTTTTTAGGACACACGCATTACTGTATATCTGCACTCCCTATGTGGTGTCAGAGTCCCTATCTGTGCAGTTTACAGACATCTAAATTTCATTTCTGTCAGCCATGCAAAATCAAAATAGCTGGTAAAGAATAAGCTGTTACTCAGTTGTGCCTTATTTCAGTTATGTGTGTACTGGAAAAATACCAAGTCACTTTCTTATTGCAAACCCGCTTGAGACATTTTCATGCTCCTTGGGTCTGCATCCAGGCTTAAACCAGATAAGAGCACATAGGAAACCACACAGAAAAAAAGAAAACAGTATAAACATGGAAAGTCTTTTCTCTCGTGCTTCAGGTCAACACTTCCAATTAAAAGTGTGAAATATAAACATAATCTGTCAAAGTACAAAGATAATCCAGAATCTCTTAAATATCCCTCTTGGGATTAAGGAAACAGTTTAATGCTGTCTTGAGTGACCTTGCTAATGTTAGCACTGAAATTATAATTACTTTTAATGTGTGTGTGGTTGGGCAGGTTCTCTCACATCTCCTTTTCAGAACAATATATATTATAAATATAATGTATGCTAATATGATATAGTGGGAGACAGCATCTTGTTTCCTTTCGTTTCCTCATTTGTGTTTGAGAAAGCTGGGAACGCAGTAAAGTTTAGTGAGACTGCAGGAAGCCTGTGTCCCATATCTGTTTTGCAGTCCATTTCCAGCAGAAAGAAGGCTTTTATAGCACTGCTTGGTGACTGCACCCTTGTGCCAGGTACTTTAATTCTTATTTTGTGACATTCCTCTCCCCCCCCCCCCCCCGCCCCTTTTGTTCTTGGCTTAGTTGCACAAGGGTATGTGATCCATCCTAGAGTTGTATCTATGCCATGTCCTGTAACCTTACTCAGTTCCTTCCCATGTATGTGAATCTGATGGGAAGCTAGTTTTCCACTGTGTCTGATATATCTACTGCCTGCTCCAATCATAAATATTTAATGGCAGCACGTCATGGAATTCAAACAGGGACACTTCTCTTGTGACTGTCTCATAATTTGTGTACAGATAACATGGAGAAGTAGACTCTGTATTAAAAGTCTCTTAATGTTCTTTGTACACATGCGTACAAAATATAATTTGGTTTTCCTTATTTGAGATACCGTCTTAGAAGTCTTTCCTTTGTTTTTTCCTGTTTCTAATTGGGCTGAAGCCAACATGGCTTGCTTTTTTATATCAGTGCCCAAAGGAGACTCAAACAGTGAAGATGTGCTGTGGAAAGTGTGTATCAGAGGAATTAATATTTTTTTAGCTAATTGTTGCAATACAGTATCCTACGCTCCAGGCTTTGCATGGAGAGAAATTCCAGTTTCCCACCACCTCATCCCCAACTCTCTCTCTCTAGGAAATAAAAAACAAAAACGTGCAACAGCCAGAGCTGCAGCCAGTATTCCAGTGCTTGCTGTCAAAGAACTTGCTGAGAAATTCCTGACCCTGTTCAAATTACGTAAAAGAAGAATCAATCCAGTCTAGACTCAATCAGATTGAGGGGCAGGAATTGAGTCAGGATGTGTGAATTTGCTTGGTGCCAGCTTAAGGCCTGGAGCTAGACTGATAGCAGCTGCAACACTGCTTTCATAGATGGGGCTGATTGAGTGTACTTGGAGATCTGCGGTGACAGAAGGGCTACTAGCATAGATTGACCATGAAGACAGTTACCCTCATTGTTTTTGAGAGTTTTAAGTTATTGAGCCATGAGAATATTTTTTTGTCTTGCAGTTAAGGTAAATTTTCAACTACAGTATTTAGTTCTTGTGTTTGCTTGGACTGTAAAGTGGCAGAATCCAGCTGATACCTCGTGGAAGTTCTGCAGTACCATGTAGAAACATTTCTTTGGTGTCAGATTTTTTCCCTTCAGTTTTCATTACAGAGCATAGATCTATGGATCAGAAATAAATTTCTCCCTATATTAACTGTCACACAATTGATTTAGAGGCATTATGGGATGTGTATGTTTTGAGTTGTCCTTCTCTGAAGCATCAGGTAATAATTGCTACTTACAGAGCTTAATGAACTAGGAGTCTGACTCCCTACAACAAATCCTTTGATTCTATGAAAATAAAAGATATATGTTCCTTAGTTCGTCTGCTCCTGCTGCTAGTGTCCCCCCAAAATTATCTCCCATTTTTGACATCATAATTATCCCACAGCAACTAATTGTGATCAGATTACAAGTTCAGATACAGAGTAAGCATCAGGAGCGTATTCGTCTCTAGATCACATAAGTCATATTTTGATACAGATATGTATGGTAATAAAGACAAAGGGAAAGAGGGACAGAAACTAATATAAGCAAGCAAAATTGTTCTGAAGTAGATGGTTTTTCATTGTTTTCCTTGAGGACCAGAGCATATTGAGTGGCTTTCCTTTCTTTAAACTGCAGTGCCGTCCCAGACCCCACAATTTTGGCTCCATCTACTTTCATGATGCCAGAAGTATCCTTTGTAAAATGAGGGATCTGCCGCTATGTGGGCACCACAATTCTGGCAGTGGGATATGCATCCTAAGTGCCAGCACCCTCAGGCCACCAATGATAAATTCAAGAGCAATTTTGCATGGAAAGAGGAAAAAAGGATTAGAAAAGGGTTGTAAATAGTGGAAATATAACAATCTGTTCACCTCTGATGTCCTTGTAGAGCTCTCTCCTGCTAAGGTTCTTTCTATCCACATAGGGTGTGCCTTAGAGGAGTGTGAGGGAGGGTCATCCTTACTGGAATATGTATTTGCTTTCCTGCCATTAAAAGCTAAGGTGAAAAAGTGCTGAGGAGGCAAAACAGTGTGTCCAATTCCAAAATATCTGTCAAGAGGGGGAGAAGTGGCAGCTGGGCAGAGTCTCCTTTTCTAATTGAAAATGGCAGTTGCAAATGGAGGCACTGAGAATTCTGTGCACTAACATTACAGAAGCTATGTAAAGATCCCTGTTCCCAAGGAAGTTCTTTGGTGGTTGTTCATTATCATTCTTTCTGACACAGGGATAAACAGCTAAAAAGGATTCCCTTCTTGATTGAATTAACTCTTTAATTTAATTTAATTTTTAGAACCTTGTGTTCAGTAGCCACTGTAAAACAGTTACTGGCTATTCAGACCATGTCATACATCGAAGGAGATCAGCTACCTCATCGGTCCGGTGCTGCCAGGTCACTGAACTGCCATCCTTCCTGTGCATAGCCAGCCCACGGGTAAGTCCTGCAAAGATGATATTACAGTGAGGGAATCTATTCCTTCTTGTAACTATTTATGAAGCTGCTATGATGTTTTGTACGGTACCATTGTCTTTAAAAATATTCTTTTGTGCACTTAAAAAAAGTGTTGCTGTGTCCTGTCCCCACAAAATTTTCAAATCTCTACCTGTACAGATGTTATGTGGCAAGAAATATCTCTAATATTGGCCCAAATTTTGAGATAAATGGTATTAATTTCATTTGGTCAAATCCTAGAGAATTTATTAATAGGATTGACTCCAATGTAATTCTATAGGAATATAATAGACTTTTATAGACATTACCCCCAAAACAGCTATAGCAAATGGTACCCTTTCTAGTGTGGGGGGGTTTTTAAACCATTTTATGGAATGCTGTAGTAGGGATAGAATTCTCTATTAAATTCCGTTGGTTGGTTGGTTTTAAAAAGAACTATAATAAGCATATCTTTTGGTATTAAATTCTATAGAACTTTTTTTGTAACTTTTTTACCCAGGAGGAGGAAGGGCAAGGTTGTAGTAGCAAAAGCAACCAAAGGAAGATGCAAGATTAATTGGCCTATCAGACTCCAAACTTTCATAACCATTTTGTTTTTCTGTTACAGTGCTGCTGCTATGCCCCTTAGTCAGGGTGTAACTTGTACCACCTATTATCACCTTTGAATTTGGTCCATTATGTAGTGCTGTGAAGATTGGATATGTATTTTTATAAAATGAAAGATGCATGTCCCCTTTCTGAAATTCAGCCCAAATACTCTAGCAGTATATCTGGCCAGTAATATGCTGTTTTTCTGCAATATGGGTAGTCTCTTCCAGTAATATGTCTCTTGATTTCAACTCCTCTCTTAATTCCAAAAGCTGTAAAACTAACATTCAGGCTTAGAGTAGTGAGTTATTTAAAGAGGATTGGAGCTGTTTGTTGTCTTCAGTGAGCTTTTTTTTTTTTGGGGGGGGGGGTGGCAGGGGGAGAGTGGGAAGGGAGATTTGTTGGAGGGTGGGATGGGTTTTTGTCTAAGTGTTGGTCAACACTAGGAACCTACATCTGTATAGCTACATCTTTCAGGAGTGTGAAAAATCCACACCCCCTTAGAGACGTAGCTATACCAACCTAACCCCCAGCATAGGCAGTGCTAGGCTAATGGAAGAATTGTAGCTACAGCCGCTCTGGCAATAGAGCGGCTACAGAGGAGACCTTACAGCGGTGCTGCTCTAGCGGTACAGCTGTGCTGCTGTAAGGTCTGTAGTGTAGACATAGGGCTTGACTACACTGGCAATTTATAATGAAAAAACACGCCCCTGAGCACAGCAAGTTTCAGCACTGTAAAGCGCCAGTGTAAACAGTGCACGAGCACTGGGAGCCATGCCTCTCATTGTGGTGGGTTTTTTTGTGGTGGGTGGAGTTCTCCCAGCGCTGCACCGCAACCATTGCCAGTGTAGACTAGCCCATAGTCCCAGAGTGCAAGCTGAACCACTGAATTGCTATGTCACCTTAATTTTCCAGACCAGAACTCTTATTCTACTCTGCTAGTGAAAAGCAGCCTCTCCAAGCACTGCTCACACATCCATTACTATGTAAAGACACACCCAACAAAGTTACTCCCAGCCACTCGTGAACAGATGTAGGGCCACACCCACAAATCCCTCAGTCCCTGACACCCCAGAAATGTGCATCTTACACTGTTCAAGGCCCCCTTGGACAGTGTAAGCTCATTATAAGTCCATCATTCTATCACAGAGTAATGACTATGTAACAGCCTTTGTTAACCTGAATAGAGATTCTCCAGACACTTCAACCAAAAGCACACAGGCTTAGATAAACAATGAAACAAGTTTATTAACTAGAGAAAGATAGATTTTAAGTGATAAAGGCATACAAGTCAGAATTGGTTATGAAAGAAATAAAAAATAAAAACGCAAGCTATTTCCTAAACTCTTCCAAAGCTAATAGTTCTAAAAGCAAAACAGATTGTTTCACCATAAGCTGCAATACATTTCATAGGCTGTCTCCTTCCAGCCTGGGGCCACCCCTCCCACAGTTCAATGGTGCTTCTCTCTGTCTTCCAAATGATCTTGGTTCCATGTGTCGAGGTGTGGGAGTAGAGTCATGGGGAAGCCATTATGTCTTATTTTATACTCTCCTCTCTTTGAGGATTCTTCTCCCGAGGGCCCCTCACCCCCTGCTGGGTACAGTCTGTGGGGTACGTGAGATTCGAAGGGGTACGTGAGATTCAATCTTCCAGGTGAATTGTAAATTTCTTGTTCACCCACCTTCTGCATATGTAAGGGATGACATGCAAATCTTTTGTTTACAGTCCCACCTAATGGTGAATGGTTGCTTCAGTAGCTAATAGTTTTCTAACACCTGTGGTCAGTCCTTTGTTAACACTGGGGAGCTAGTCTGTGGGCATTCCCCAGAATTACAAAATGTTTCAGTAACAAACATATAGCAAAATCTTATAGCTCAATATTCAATGTTGGTGCACACATTTTAACAGGACAACAATGCTCAGCAGATTATGGGTTTTCAAATGATACCTCACAAGGCACATTTTGTACAAAATACATCATAACTATATAAAAGTGGTGAACATGGAGTACAGGATGTCATATGAGGTACAGACTATCCCAATAATACTGCATGAAATCCATTTTTACTCTGTAAATTATTCTTTTTATTGTGGCACTCTAGAGATTCAGTTATCTGTTTATTAATTCCCAACCATGCATGCATACCGTTTTCATAAGGAGTTTTTGACACATTGTTTTTTAATAAAAGGTGAGCCACTGAATCCTGCTTCTCCCAGTTGCCAGGGTAAAGGTGCAGTTTTTGAGAAACAGCATAAAGTGAAAAAAGCATGTGGTGTGCACTAACTACACCATGCTAGACTACATAACACAGATACGATGATGACGGATAAGAATGAGGTCGCTTTGCCAGGGCGTGATCTAGCAAGCTGCTGAGCACGTTGTGCAGTTACAGTGCAGTCAAAGAGAGTTGTGGGTGCTCAGCACCAAGCAGGAGCACTTAGCCAAACAGCAGGATTGGCACCTTAGACTTTTTGTCTTTTTTGAACTATGTAATCCATCATCCTCGGCTTCACCTCCCCCGCCCCTCCCAAAAAAGGGGCGGAGGGGCAAGCTGAACATGGAGAATAAGAAACAGGCTGAATGAGAAGAAACTCCAAATCTACAGGAAATGACTTGTGTGGCATACTTTTACCTTATATTCCCTTTATTTTATGATCCAATAAAATGTGAAAAGCTTTCACTCTCTTGCTAGCAATAACTGTGTTTATGGGTATGAAACCCCTTCATAGGTTATCATATGTAACTCCAGAAGTCCAGTCAACCACCTGCTCTCAAAAAAAAGAACCCTACCCTAAAGGAACTGGAAGGTTAGCTGCAGAGGAGCCACGGGTGAGGACATCTGCTTCCAATTAGCCTACACTCCCAAGCCTGATGTCTACTGTTTACTTTGACTCAATAGCAGGCCAATAAATCCCCGTCGCTGATGGAGAAGCAATAATAGCAATAATCATAGAGAAACAGACTGGGAGCAGAAGACTCTTATCACCAAGCCACCCAAATGTTCCATTCCTAATCTGTGTTTGTGTTATTGCTGGATTTATCAGTGGGCTTGACTAAAGCTGGATGTGTGTGTAATTATACATTGGCATCTGGGGAAAGGAAGATGGCAAATAGCTGTCTACACTCATGGCCTGTTTGCTTCTCCTTGGCACCTCCTGGAATGAGCTCATCTGCTCTGATTGTGAGGCCAAGAATCTGACTAGGCCTTGCAAAATGTGGGATATCGTTCCTGGTCCTAACATCACATTGTTCAAGAACGGACAGACAGCTGAAAATAGATGTGAATAAAACACTGATATCCCTATAATTACTTATGTCAACTCTGCAGCATAGGGGCTCTTCACTGACCTCCATAAATAAGTTGTGTCATCTATGAAGGTATGTGTGTATTTTCTGTACTGCAGGTCCATGTGAGTGGAGCATGGTTAAGAGCTCAGCTCAGGAATTGATATGCTGATCCAGTATTGGGCAGGTGGGGGAAAATAGTGTCTGCAGTTTATTTTGTCATAACACTTGTAAATGGGGAAATTGTCTGGCCTTGGTTTGGCTTGGCTACTACATAGAAAGGATTAAGTGGAGACAGGGCTTTGTTTTCCTGGGAAGTGAAAATTTAAGAGTTTCACACTTGTTATAAACTGTTGGCAAGAATGTACAAGTCTTTAAACAGCAGAATGAGCCCAAATGCTTCCAGAAAGAATGTCCCGCTGTTGCTGCTGAGCTATGATGAGGTGTGGGAAGTTAATGGAGCAAGAGACAGGGATGGGATTGTTTGTAGATGATGGTTAAGGTTGTGACAGAGTATAATTTGTATGCATTTGCAAGCCGTTATACTGAATCAGAGAGAGGTCTAAAACACAAAGGTGATTTGAAGGATACATGTGTGTCTCACGTTCTTACTTTTAGTGGGCTCATGAAATCAGCCCAGAGCATTATGTATTGTTCACTTCAGTTTAAGAGTTTGATAAACCCCTGTATGGATTCCAAATATCACAATGATAGGTGATTTAAAAATCCTACAACATATTCAACATATTTAATTTTGCATGAAAATAGAGAAAGTATTCCTTAAACTAGCACTGATTTTATACTGTATAACTGTTGAGTTAAAGATGATATATGGAGATTACCTCAAAATAGAGTGTCTTCTTACTGATCTAATCCATGATTGCTGCACTAATACAATTTGATAGCATGCATTAATAAACATGAGAATTTGGAGTTAGGGACTATCTGCCTTTCATTACATGTAGCACCACAAGAACAGACCTGACAATGAGGGAGAGGTATGTGCGCACATATATGAAACTTTTCCATTAGTATTATTTGTCTTTCTTTTCTTTCCCTTCCTTTTACAGGTTCCTCAGCACTTTGTATGATATCTTTTTTTCTTGAAGAACATATAGATGTTTATGGATAATGTCTTATAAGTATTTGGTGCTGTCATGACTAACTCAGATTGCCCCAATTATGGCCTAAGATATTAATAACCTTTACATGTGCACACTTCCTACAGGTGAAGGTTCTTTCCTGTTAATATAGAGAGTGCTTTCGGACACCTCAGGCATGCAGAGTTCCCTTGGCATTCTCTCCTAATAGCTCTTCCCTTAGGATCAGATGTGACCCAAGTGCAGCCCTCAGAGTCACTCTCATTTTTTCCATACAGATGTGTAGCCTGAGGAAATTAGGGTTCCTGGAACAAAACTTCCCATCTTGAGTTCAGCAGCCATAATGAATTGCATGCTAGGACCTACTACGCAGGTCACACTTCTTTATTAAATATGAAAGTGGCTACAGATTGTTCTATTTTGAGTAAAGTGCTGGCCTTCAAGCACCTTCCAAGTGGTAAAAGCTAAAAAGTTTGGGCATTACTGCTGTACGGAATATTCTTCTCTGTTCCAACTCAGGTTTGTTCAATGTAGAAATATGAACTACAGCTTGAGGGTAAACAATGCCCTTAACAAAGAGGAAAGATAGGCCCCTGGGTACGTTTTTGCCACTATTACTGTGGGGTCAGTGTTCAGGCAGAGGAGTCTGAAATTCATTCATCATGAGAAACCTTGCTGCCTTGCACTAAATACAGTCTCTTGCTTTGACTGCAGATGGCAGTGTACTGTAGCAAATCCTCTTTGAATCAGTGCTAAGTGCTCAACCCTGCCTTTTGGTTCTGATTAATTTTATTTTTTCATAACGATGGTATTCTGAGTCCTCAGTGTATTAACTGTTCTAGTATCCGTTACTGATTTCAGATTGGTCTAAAGTGCAATCCTGACATCCTGTTCCACCTTCCCAAATTCCTATTCCTTTGCTCTTGGAAGAGCTGCAGCTGCAGTGTATGTCTGTTTGCACTATGGAAACAAGTAGGCTCAAAGCCATTTTTAGTCCGTGAATAAGTCAGACCTTGTGCATGTTGAAATACACAAATTGCTGCACTACTTGTTTTTCTGTTTGAATTTGTACCATAATTGTGTGGCAGAATCTAAGCATTCATTTTAAAAAAAAAAAAACCTCTAGTCCTTATGGTTGCAAAGAAAACCTTCCATTTGGGAAACAAGGTTTATCAATATAAGGAAAAGAGGTTGAAGATAGGTAAAGGTTAGCCACAGCCTTTCCCCTTGTGTAGATGCAGGCTCTAATTCCTTTTACCTTGATTTAATTGGTCTGGATGTACCCTAACTGCTGGAAATTGTGGAGAGAATTCCTAGTTTTCATACATGTGCATAAATAACATCAGTTTTCTACATCCTGCTTCTGGTGTATAACACTGTGTTCTCTGAAGTGATGACATACTTGTTTCCTGGATTAGAGAAGAAAACTACAAACACACCATTATCAATAAATAACTTTTCTCTCATCTTAGGGAATTAATTTAATAATATGCATTGAAATTTGAAATTTAGCTTTCATTGTTTTGAAGCTGTTGAGGTAAATGAATTCAAAGCATCTTTCCAGGTCTCTCGAAAGCATATCAAAACTTCCTCTATCACCTTTGGAATATAAAGAGCTTTTGCAGAGTCTTTCCCCCAGAATGCTTGTCCCAAAGCAGACTTACACTCAGAAAGGAGAAGAGGAAGTTGGCAGTGTAACCCTTCTTGTAAAATACTGCATGTTAAATGGTGGTTTGGTGCTTTAATTTTAGGCTTGTAAAAGAAAGTGATGTATTTGCTCAATCTGCTTTGGATTTTATGCTCTAACTGTTATTGAGAGGTCTATAGAGCATCCCACTAGAGCAGCTGTATGTGTGTGATGTGTCAGACTTTTCCCACAATTCCTTCTGTTTTCATCACTTTGGGGAAATGGAGAGAGAAAAGGAAACTATCAGAGGGGAGTAGAACCCTATTTTTCAACAGTCCTAGGTAAAAATGGACGAGAACATCTGGGATTACATGGCACAGCACTTCCTGTCTTTCCCATTGCTTCTTGCATCCATCTTAACTCCTTCATTAGGGAGCTGTTAAAATGTATTTGTTCTGAGTAGTTATCTGCTGCACAGGATGGCACCTCAGAGTTGCCTGCTAGCCTGGTGAGGAGAGATAAGAGAATACTATAGATTGATACAAAAGGCAGCTTTGTCTACTGGAGCAGACACTTTATCAAGGGACTTTCAGCCATCTGAACACTCAGCTGTTTGGCTAACCAGTCCCTTCTACTCTCCATCCAGATAGCAGCAAAGATTAAAATGATGGAGATGGTCCAAGATAGCTAGTTATGATATAAAGCCTGGGTTCCTGTGTTGGCAAAAGACTATTCTATGTAGCTGGAGAGAGTATACTGAAAGCAGACAGTGAGGAAAGGGATGCACAGAATGACTAGCTAAAAAACATAAGATGAAACCCCCTACTCATCTTAGATACTGAAATCTTGTATTAATATTTGTATGGCCCATCATTGCCAAGTGCTGCCTCTGAAAGACTACCAAACTGTGTCTTCTTTCCCCCTTTTTACATTTTTCTTTCCTGATTTCCACGTCTTCAGTATTTCAACTATACATAGGTCCCTGCTGAAATGCAGTAGCCTTCTAGGGTAGGGGAGAAGTTGAGGGAGTTGTGCAAAGCTGGACTCCGACAAGTAGGAACTACTAGACAGTGAAGAATTCCAACCAAACATAGATGAAATGAGCTATACAGTGACAGTGCACATTATTTTATCTTAGTTTTGCCCTCCATCTTGCAACTATTGGCACTAAATGCAAGTCAAAGTACAGATTAGCAGAAGGACAATAGTTCATGCCTGAGCATTGACTGGGCACTTTTTTTCCAGCTCTCATTATTTTAAATCAGTTTAAGATGGTATTACCATTTGTATATTAACATAATGACTTTGCTTTTAAATCTTGTCCCTCTGGAAACTAATTTAACTGAAGACTTTTTTTGTGAGTAGAGGGAAAATGTGAGTGTATGTATTCATTAGTTTACTTGTGTTTACTCATAGGTAATAGCAGTGCCTCTGGATTTCTACTGCAATGATAAAAGTGCAGAGTATGAACATAGGGCATTTAAGGAAGGAGGAAGTCTTGAAGCAAAGCAGTGTATATTGAATGGGGCACCCGAACTAGCAGCTGATTGCCTGAAACGATGTTCCCAGTTCTTCCCAGAGTATCCGGGAGGGTTGTTGGGGGTCAGGCCTCAGAATGGCTGGTCTTTCATCAGAATACCAGGTGAGTTTCTAATTCCTTTCTAAATTTCTATAGTGGAATAGATTAATGGGACTAGGAAAATAAAGTCATCTGTTCTTTTTCCTTTGAGTGAAAAAGTATCCCTTCAACTTCTTAAAGTGCTCTGATTTCTACCCATACGTTTTCTGAAGCAAAGCAGCCAGTGGGGGGAGAGCTAGTTTAACACAACCTCTTCTGGTGCTTAACTCAACAGGGCCGGCCTTTGGGCTAAGGTGGCTGCCCAGGGCAGCCTGCCAAAGAGGGCACCGTGCACTGGCCTGGCCCGGAGCTCCACTTGCATGCTGCAGCCAAGCGGTTGCGGCATTGGTTCCTCTCCACCCAGCCCAGCCCCTCTTGGCCACCGGGCCCAGGGCTGTCCCCTCCTCCCTGTCCCTTCCGCCCCGTCCCCCCCTTGCTCCTGTCAGCCCACCGGCAGTCAGTTGAGAGCTCCTTCCAGTGACGGGGGTGGAGAGGAGCCCTCAGCCGCTGCGGCTCTGCTTCGGCCTCACCTCCTCCCCACAGAGGCCCATACCACTTGGTGGAGTGAGCGGGGGTAGGGAGAGGCTCGGCGGCAGGCCCAGGGTTTCTGGCTGCTGCGTGCCTTGGACTCTTGGGCTCCCAAGTGGTGTAGCTCCCGCCTCCTCCCTGGGCTCCCGGGTCCCTGCCAGGCCTGGGGCAGCACTGGTGGGAGGGTGCTGCACATGCAGCTCGCCCCAGCCCCACCATTATTCGAAATCAGAGGCCAGGGAGTGTGGGGGTCCCGGACCATGCTGGGCAGTAGGCGGCACCAGCAACCAGTGGACGGACACCCCAACCAGTGGGTGCTCCTTGCTCCAGGTAAGTCCCCTTGGCCCGGGCCCCGTGGAGCAACTAGAGTCCCTTTGCCCCATTCCCCCACCAGCATCCCTGGGGGAGACCCAGTGCCCCCGCCCCTCTCCAGCACCCGTGGGGGAGACTGAACCTCCCCCAGGTCCTCCTGCCCCATCCCCCCCACCAGTGCCCCTGGTCTAGGCAGGGATGTGGGTTGGGTCCAGTTCTGTCTGGGGAGGGATGTGGGTCAGGTCCAGTTCAGGGAGTTCGGTCCAGTTCGGGCTGGGTAAGGGTGTGGGTTTGGTCCGATTTGGAGAGTTGGCCTAGTCTTTTGGGGGCACAGCTGGTCCTGATCCTAGCCTCGGTGCCTCTCTGTCTGTGGGGGAGGACTAGCAAGATTAGTATGCATAATGACACTGTAAATAAAATGTATTAAAGTTTTTCATATTTTTTATTTTTAAAATGTTGTTTTAAACAGTTTTTAAATTTCCCCCAATTTCATACCAAAATTTAATTCCAGCCCTAGTCGTTCATATGAGAAACGTGAAGATGAGATAGTGGGATGGTTCCGTTTTAGTGGGAGCAGCATATGGCTGGTGTTTTGGCCAGTTTTGGCTTTTGTTAGCTGTTTTTACTCACACACACTCTTACACACAGTCTCCCTCACGCAGTCCCCCTTCGCACACACACCAGGGCTCCCTGCATTCAGGTCACTTTCCCCACCTGGGCTGTGAGGCATCAGGAGCTGCTGCTCTCATGCCCTCTCCTTTCGCAGCCCATGTGGGGAAAGTGACCTGGCTGCAGGGAGCCCATATGTTGCTCCTCGCTTCCCCCCGCTCCCCACAGCCTTCTAGGGGTGTGCGGGGCAAAGGAGCAGCAGTCCAGGGGGGAGCGAGCAACAATGCCAGCTGCTTCGTGCATCCAGGTCACTTTCCATGGGTGCAGGAGGGGGATGCAGGGCTTAGGAGCAAAGGAGGTGCCGGGATTAGGGGCGCAGGAGGGACAGCAGGTCTTTGGGGCGAAGGGAGGGAGGGGAGCCTGGGCAGCCCATGGGGGCCAGGGGCAATGAGGGGGCACCACGCCCACGGGGGCCAGGGGAACCAAAATGCAAGTTCGCCCAGGGTGCCATTTTCCCTTAGGCCAGCCCTGTAACTCAACCAGCATTTTAGGCTATAAAGAGATGTTTTTGATTGCTAGACCACAATACTAGGGCTTTGTGTTTTGCCCCTCCCCTTGTCCCTTGTCCTCCTGCTAGGCACATATTCAAAAATACTTCTTCCACCACTGCTCCAGAACAGAAGACTCTTTAGAGATTGGTGGATAGACACTCATTTCACAAGTGCCTCCTGTGAGCAAGTCCACTGAGACACTGTGGTATTGGTCTAGGAGGTCTGTTTGACAGTCCTCTGAACTAGAGGATAAACATTATACTTGCAGCAGTCTGCAAAGAAAAGGCAGGATTTGGGGTACCAAATATAGGGTAAAATGGCCTGAGAAGCAAAGGCGAGCGGGGGGATGATTCACTGGATTTGGACTGGAAAAATCTGTGTTTGCTTAAATTCTGGGGCCAGGGGAGGAAAGATGTCACTGCAATAATAAAGCAATCTCAGCCTTCATTTTGATCCTCTTGATTAGCCCATAATTCTGAGCATAGGTAACTAGCTCCCAGTTTGATTACCGGTACCACAGTGACATTCAGTAGCTGGGAATACTGTCACTTTGCAGAATGATGGTCCTGAACAGTGGCCTGCATGAAGCGCTAGAGATTCATGGGGGGAGGGATAGCTCAGTGGTTTGAGCGTTGGCCTGCTAAACCCAGGGTTGTGAGTTCAATCCTTGAGGGGGCCATTTAGGGATCTGGGGCAAAAATTGGAGATTGGTCCTGCTTTGAGCAGGGGGTTGTACTAGATGACCTCCTGAGGTCCCTTCCAACCCTGATATTCTATGATTCTATGATTTGAGAGATAGTCAAGAGGAAAAATAGCTCACGCTGACAGATTGCTAGTTTGTACCCAAGACCCTTTTGGGTCAAGGATCTTTGGAGGGGGACATGAACAGGGTAAAAGGAAAATGGTTTTTGCTTGCTGCTTTCTGGTTTACTAAGATTTCTCATAGGGGAATTGAAGACAGGTTATCAGAGGGATATGTGTGTGTGGATGTGGATGTATGTGTGCACGCGCACACACTATTAAGTGGGGCTAACATACCTGCTGAGATAGTTTCAGATTAATCTGATTTATACAGTGTGGTGAACTCTTATATGTTTGATCTCCAGCAATTATACAAAATCAAAAGGTTAATTACTGCTGTGACGGGTTGGATCACAGAAATCCCCTTGGGAATTGCCAACTGATGTGCTGAGACTACCTCTGAGCCCGCTTTCCCTGCCAGCTTGGGACTTCAGTGCCCTGCCTGGTTTGAGCCAGAGACGCTTGCCTGCTACAAACTCAGACCCAGGTCTGAACCACGTCCCCCAAATGCTGCAGGCTTAACTGAAAACAGCTTAAGAAGTGTTCCTGTCTCCAACACTCAGGTACCCAGCTCCCAGTGGGGTCCAAACCCCAAATAAATCCATTTTACCCTGTATAAAGCTTGTACAGGATAAACTCACAATTTGTTCGCCCTCTGTAACTCTGATAGAGAGATATGCACAGCTATCCCCCCCTCCCCCGGTATTACATATTCTGGGTTAATTAATAAGTAAAAAGTGATTTTATTAAATACAAAAAATTGAATTTAAGTGGTTCCAAGTAATAACAGACAGAACAAAGTGAATTACCAAGCAAAATAAAATAAAACACACAAATCTAAGCCTAATACAGTAAAAAAGTGATTACAGATTAAATCTCACCCTCAGAGATGTTCTAGTAAGTTTCTATCACAGACTGGACGCCTTCCTAGTCTGGGCACAATCCTTTCCCCTGTACAGCCCTTGTTCGAGCTCAGGTGCTAGCTAGGGTATTTCTCATGATTGCAGCCCCCTTTGTTCTGTTCCACCTCCTTATATAGCTTTGGCACAAGGCGGGAATCTTTTGTCTCTTTGGGTCCTCACCCCTCCTTCTAAATGGAAAAGCACCTGGTTTAAGATGGATTTCAGTACCAGGTGACATGTCCTGTGAGACCCCAAGCCTTCATTCCTCCCAGCCTGACTCACGGGAAGGCCTGCAAGCAAATAGAGTCATCCACAGTCAATTGTCCTGGTTGATGGGAGCCATCAAGATTCCAAACCACCATTAATGGCCCACACTTTACATAATTACAATAGGCCCTCAGAGTTATATTTCATATTTCTAGTTTCACATACAAGAATGATACATACATACAAATAGGATGAACACACTCAGTAGATTATAAGCTTTGTAATGATACCTTACAAGAGACCTTCTGCATGAAGCATATTCCAGTTATATTATATTCACACTCATTAGCATATTTTCATAAAATCATATAGAGTGCAACATCATAATTGCAGCTAAAAGAAAATGGGAGGGATAAAAGTGTTGGGGTAAAGTAGGTGGGGGGCATGAAAGGAGAGGTGCATGAGTGTAAGAAACTTTTGTGGCTGAGGTGGACCCCAAAAGATGAGGATGTGTTCTGAAAAAATCTTGATATCTCATTCTGCCACTTGAAAAAGTTTATAAAAGAAAAAGTTTGGAATTAAATATTGTTTGAATAACAATACACAGGAATCTTGTGGGTGTGCATTCGTAAGTAACTATATGGTGAATGATGCAGGTGCAAGGTTAAGCATATGGGTGTCAGGGAGAGAGAGAAGCAAAGGTAAGCAGGTGGGTGCTGGAGGAAGTGTATACCGAAACTGGGTTAAGCAAGCGGATGTTGGTTAAGTGAGAAATAGAGTAGGTTTAAGTTTGAGCGCTGAGAAGGGACATAGATGCAGGGACAGGGGAGCGGTGTGTATGGATGGATGCAGGTGTGATCCAAGTCATTATGGAAAGTGAATAATGAAGCACCGAAGAAGCAATTTGATGCAAGGATAAAGCCCAGTGAATGTAAAATGGAACTATGGGTGCAAAGCTCTAAAATAAGTAGGTACTGAAGCAGCTTGTATTTCTTAACCCTGTCCCCATCTCTCTCTGAGACTGAATTCCCACTACCCCTGGCAGCAGACGTAGTTGCGATCACTGTGGGAATCTCTTGAGGCTTTTCCTGTTCTTTGAAAGAAAAATGGTCCTGGATTAAATGGCAGGAAGCGTCTGAGTCCTTTTAGCATCGATAAAAAGCACTGGCTGTTTACTGTGAGAGCCAGCTAGCTTCTTATTGACCCCATTGTGCTCTGCAGACTGCCCGGGGGGAGGGTCACTAGAATCCAGACTCGTTATCTCTCTTTCTTCTATATTTTTATATATCCAGAGGGGCATTTTCTAATTCCCCAGGGGTTCATGTGTCCGGCCACAGTCATCAGCCAGAACTCTCACTGAGGTTATTCTGAGTCATAATCATTAGTGACTATCTGTTTTCCACAGGCAGTAGTATCTATAGCACCCCCTCTCAGCCAGCTTCAGTCCATCCCCTGCCTGGCTGGTTGGTAGTTTTTTTTTTTCTGTTGACTGAAGAGGCACCATTAGGTCCGCAGCCCCTTTCCTGCTGTTGTTGATTACAGGACTGACTGCTTTTCCTCCTCCACTTTATATAGTAATAAAGAATTTGTTGTTGGGAACAGTGCAATCTGTAAGTCATAGGACTGGTTGACTTCTTTTTAATGAAAAATAAAATGCCAGTGATGACATTTTGAGCTGGAAAAAATAACTTTAGTTGAAATTTTATGATGAAATTTAAAAATAAAAATTTTTACCATTTCAAATTTGAAAAAAAAAAATTATTTTTTTTCAAAATTTTGGAGAAATTCCACTCTTTTAAAAAAAACTTTTTTCCACAGGGGATAAGGGGGAATGGAGAGGGAAAGTAAAAACAGTGGGAGAAAGTGGGTAGGGAGAGAAAATCTTTTAAACTCTTTTCTAGTAAACTACACAATGTTGCTTTCTATTGGGGATAACATATAGGTGGAGAGGGTATGTGCCTGATCATGGCTTTGCAGAAGCAGTCTGTGATGCTTCTTGAACAGTAGGTGGCGATCTTTAAACATACAGAAATTATTGAGTTTTAAATAATATTGTCAAGATAGGAGGACACCGCAAGACTCAAAATTAAAACAAACCAATTTTCTCTTCCAGATATAAAAATATTCCCTTTGATACGTTTTTCTTGCTTTCCGGTTGGTTGCATTCCTCGTGGGATCTCTGCCTAAATTCTCAGTAGTTTAGTTTGTTCTGTATGCCAAGAGATTAGGCAAAGATCGGGATCAACAGATTATTTTTGTGACAGTGTGACCTCCTTCTCACCTGACTAAGAGTCAACTGATGATAAGTTGTCCTTCACTCCCAATATGCATCCAGTTGTTTGTAATTGTTTAAAATATAGTGAACCATTAAAGGGGAGATGGTTGGAACCAGTGATGAGGCATCTAATGTTTCCGGTTACCAAAACTTAATCCCCTATTCACACTTGTTAAGAGATTGCAGAAGAAAAGCAGTAGTATTTTGCCTTTTGAACCATGCCAAAAGTTCTTCCTAAGCACTACAACGGACTCCTTCAGTTGGGTTGCTTGTCTCAGCATAATTTCTTTTGGCAAACTGACTAGCCAGATTTTACATTTGAACAACCACTGCTTGTTATTTCACTTCTTCCTCTCATACTCATCCCACTGATAGTTAACAACCACATCAGCTTTTTATCATTTCTAAAGTCTTAATGTTTCATAACTAATGAAGCTAAATAATTTAATTCATCCTGCAGTGGAAAGCTAGCAACCAGAAGAAGAGCAAAATTAAATGGGTCTTCATTTAAAAGTAAATTTATACCTTTTTTAAAGATCCCAAATATATCAACTTAAACCAAATGGCTCTTAAAGCATTTCATCTGTCACTTAGCTGCCAAAGCCTGAGTTCAGGGTTCTGTTTTTCTTAAGAGAGTTGATGAAATTACTAACACTGTTAAGGTGGCTGTGCTCTGTTTTAGAGGTTACTAATGCCATCATTTGCAGCTGGAAAACATCTGAGTGCCTAAATTCAGGTCTTGAACTGTCTGTCTTCTTCTTGTGCTGGTCCCAATGTGTATTCCACTGTGGGTGCACGTGTGCTTCATGCGCGTGGAGTCAGAGAATTCTTACAAGCAGTGTCGGTTGGTCTATACATGTGCCCTTGTTCTCCTCATGCTTCTAAGGGTATAAAGGGCAGAGCAGCTCAACTACCTCTCCAGTTCCTTCTTACCACTGTGTGGTTGAGTCAGAATCTCCCAATGTCCAGAACGGTTTCTTCATCGTTATTCTTCGATCTGTAAATATTTCATAGTTTGCTTTTACTGTGTTTTGTGCTTAGTTCTTAATACAGTAAAAGCTGTTTTATCCAGCATGTTGTGGGAATAGAGGTGCTCATAAGTGCCGGTTAACTAAGAGGGAGGGGGTGCAGGGCTGGGGATTGGGGTGTGGGAGGGATTGTGAGGTGCAGGCTCTGGGAAGGAGTTTGGTTGTGGGAGGGGGCTTGGGGCAGGGGGTTGGGGCATGGGAGGAGGTACAGGCAGGTGCCAGATCTGGGGGGCACTCAACTCTGGCGGCTCCCCGCAAGTGGCGACCTGTCCCAGCTACTCCTAGGCGGAGGTGTGGCAGGCAGCTCTGTGCGCTGCCTTTGCCCGCAGGCACCACCCCCGCAGCTCCCATTGGCCGTGGTTCCCAACCAATGGGAGCTGTGGAGCTAGCACTCGGAAAGGGCAGGGGCAGTGCGCAGAGCCGCCTACCATGCCTCCGCCTAGGAACAGCCAGGACAGGTTGTGGCTTGCAGGGAGCCGCCAAGGTGAGCACCTTCTGGATCCGGCACCCCCTCCCGCGCCCCAACTCCGTGCCCTGAGCCCCCTCCCGCACCCAAACTCCCTCCCAGAGCCCGCGCTCCGCATCCCCTCCTGCGCTGCAATCCCTTGCCAGCCCCGCGCCAATCAGACTATAAACCGGAATTTCAATGAAGATCAGAAATGCCGGTTTATAGATCTTTCTGGTTGGTGAAGTGCCAGATAAAACAGCTTTTACTGTAATTTTAATAAGTTAGATTCCCTGCCTGGGGGAGCACCCACCTCCACCTGCCCTGGGGAGGACAGAGACTTATATTACACCAGAAGATGTTTTTCTCTTCCCGAGCCTCAATTTTCCCCATCATTGGGACCTTCTCTCACTAGGGATATCTCTAAATGGATTTCTGGCTGTATCCTACTCAGCTACCAGCTGTCCTACCCTATATGGAGTAAAGGCTCATTCTACAAGAACACAAGTAACATCAGTGCACTGCTGCAGGGAGTATCTCTACTTTACATTTGCAAAGGAACTACATGGAGTTCCATCCATACAATCACAAGACATGATGCTCTAATACAGGACTCCTCTGCTGACACATCCTTTGGGACAGCAGTCATTCAGATGACTCTGTCACCTGCATCCTTGCACCTTCCTCCTACTTGAGTACTGCTTCTCAGCTGTACTCACCCACAGTAGAATATGCCTAGGGACCAGCACTCAAAAAAGAAGTTACTTACCTTATAATAACTGATCCAGAGAATAGAAGGGTATGCTACTGGTGCAGGAAGTGCAATCAGATATTATAGGGATAACAGAAACATGGTGGAATAGTAGTTGTGATTGGACTACAGGTATTGAAGGGTATGTGCTGTTTAGGAAAGACCGAAATAAAGGTAAAGGTGGTGGAGTAGCATTGTATATCTATGATGAGGTAGAATGTAAAGAAATAAGAAGCGATGGAATGGATAAGACAGAGTCTGTCTGGGCAAAAATTACACTGGGGAAGAAAAGTATTAGAGCCTCCCCTGGGATAGTGCTTAGGGTGTGCTATAGACCGCCGGGATCTAATTTGGATATGGATAGAGCCCTTTTAAATGTTTTTAATGAAGTAAATACTAATGGAAACTGCGTGATCTTGGGAGACGTTAACTTCCCAGATATAGACTGTAGGACAAGTGCTAGCAATAATAATAGGGCTTAGATTTTCCTAGATGCGATAGCTGATGGATTCCTTCATCAAGTAGTTGCTGAACTGACTAGAGGGGATGCCGTTTTAGATTTGGTTTTGGTGAGTAGTGAGGACCTCATAGAAGAAATGGTTGTAGGGGATAATCTTGGTTCAAGTGATCATGAGCTAATTCAGTTCAAACTGAATGGAAGGATTAACAAAAATAAATCTGCAACTAGGGTTTTTGATTTCAAAAGGTCTGACTTTCAAAAATTAAGGAAATTAGTTAGGGAAGTGGATTGGACTGAAGAACTTATGGATCTAAAGGCAGAGGAGGCCTGGGATTACTTTAAATCGAAGCTGCAGAAGCTATTGGAAGCCTGCATCCCAAGAAAGGGGAAAAAATTCATAGGCAGGAGTTGTAGACCAAGCTGGATGAGCAAGCATCTCAGAGAGGCAATTAAGAAAAAGCAGAAAGCATACAGGGAGTGGAAGATGGGAGGGATCAGCAAGGAAAGCTACCTTATTGAGGTCAGAGCATGTAGGGATAAAGTGAGACAGGCTAAAAATCAAGTAGAGTTGGACCTTGCAAAGGGAATTAAAACCAATAGTAAAAGGTTCTATAGCCATATAAATAAGAAGAAAACAAAGAAAGAAAGAAGTGGGACCGCTAAACGCTGAGGATGGAGAGGAGGTCAAGAATAATCTAGGCATGGCCCAATATCTAAATAAATACTTTGCCTCAGTCTTTAATAAGGCTAAAGAGGATCTTAGGGATAATGGTAGCATGACAAATGGGAATGAGGATATGGAGGTAGATATTACTATATCTGAGGTAGAAGCGAAACTCGAACAGCTTAATGGGACTAAATTGGGGGGACCAGATAATCTTCCTCCAATAATATTAAAGGAATTGGCACATGAAATTGCAAGCCCATTAGCAAGAATTTTTAATGAATCTGTAAACTCAGGGGTTGTACCGTATGATTGGAGAATTGCTAACATAGTTCCTATTTTTAAGAAGGGAAAAAATGTGATCCAGGTAACTACAGGCCTGTTAGTTTGACATCTGTAGTATGCAAGGTCTTGGAAAAAATTTTGAAGGAGAAAGTAGTTAAGGACATTGAAGTCAAAGGTAAATGGGACAAAATACAACATGGTTTTACAAAAGGTAGATCATGCCAAACCAATCTGATCTCCTCCTTTGAGAAAGTAACTGATTTTTTAGACAAAGGAAACGCAGTGGATCTAATTTACCTAGATTTCAGTAAGGCGTTTGATACGGTGCCACATGGAGAATTATTAGTTAAATTGGAAAAGATGGGGATCAATATGAAAATTGAAAGGTGGATAAGGAATTGGTTAACAGGGAGACTACAGAGGGTCCTACTGAAAGGTGAACTGTCAGGCTGGAGGGAGGTTACCGGTGGCGTTCCTCAGGGATCAGTTTTGGGACCAATCTTATTTAATCTTTTTATTACTGACCTCAGCACAAAAAGTGGGAATGTGCTAATAAAGTTTACGGATGATACAAAGCTGGGAGGTATTGCCAATTTAGAGAAGGACCAGGATATCATACAGGAGGATCTGGATGATCTTGTAAACTGGAGTAATAGTAATAGGATGAAATTTAATAGTGAGAAGTGTAAGGTTATGCATTTAGGGATTAATAACAAGAATTTTAGTTATAAGCTGGGGACGCATCAATTAGAAGTAACGGAGGAGGAGAAGGGCCTTGGAGTATTGGTTGATCATAGGATGACTATGAGCCGCCAATGTGATATGGCCGTGAAAAAAGCTAATGCGGTCTTGGGATGCATCAGGCAAGATATTTCCAGAAGAGATAAGGAGGTTTTAGTTCCATTATACAAGGCACTGGTAAGACCTCAACTGGAATACTGTGTGTAGTTCTGGTCTCCCATGTTTAAGAAGGATGAATTCAAACTGGAACAGGTACAGAGAAGGGCAACTAGGATGATCCGAGGAATGGAAAACTTGTCTTATGAAAGGAGACTCAAGGAGCTTGGCTTGTTTAGCCTAACTAAAAGAAGGTTGAGGGGAGATATGATTGCTCTCTATAAATATATCAGTGGGATAAATACCGGAGAGGGAGAGGAATTATTTAAGCTCAGTACCAGTGTGGACACAAGAACAAATGGATATAAACTGGTCATTGGGAAGTTTAGACTTGAAATTAGATGAAGGTTTCTAACCATCAGAGGAATGAAGTTTTGGAATAGCCTTCCAAAGGAAGCAGTGGGGACAAAAGACCTATCTGGCTTTAAGATTAAACTCGATAAGTTTATGGAGGAGATGGTATGATGGGATAACATGATTTTGGTAATTAATTGATCTTTAAATATTCATGGTAAATAGGCCTCATGGCCTGTGATGGGATGTTAGATGGGGTGGGATCTGAGTTACTACAGAAAACTCTTTCCTGGGTATCTGGCTGGTGAATCTTGCCCATATGCTCAGGGTTTAGCTGATCGCCATATTTGGGGTTGGGAAGGAATTTTCCTCCAGGGCAGATTGGAAGAGGCCCTGGAGGTTTTTCGCCTTCATCTGTAGCATGGGTCATGGGTCAGACGACTAAATCACCTCTTAGATTTCTCCTGGATAAACAAATAAATTAAGCTTCTAGCATCTCTCACCATAAGGCAGGTTTTCCAGCTCACTCTGTATAATTGACCTGTCCTTATTACTTACCACTAATAATTTTGTGCTAACTGTAGACTTTGTCATAAATGATTTTATATTTTCTTCCATATCATATTATTGATAAGCATATTGAATAGCATTGGACCAAGAACAGATCTTTACAGGACTCTACTAGAAACATTCTCCTTGGATGAGTCCTCATTTATTATTATTTATTTATTTTATTATTTAGATCTATCAGTTAACCAGTTTCTAATCAATCAATTTAATATGTGCTACCGTGATTATTTTTTTTATATTGCTATTTTTAATCAGAATGTTAGGCTGTACGAAGTTAAATGCCTTACAGAAGTCTGTTATGTTAGCCCATCACTTCTGGTCTAATCTATACATTGACAAGTCTGCAAAAAAAAAAAAAAAAAAAAAAAGCAGGTGGGTGAGAGGGTACCTGCTAGTTAATAGGAAAATATATGCTCAAAATCTCAGGACTCTGCTACAACATGAATTATCTGCAGTTATCACATTCCATCCTGATTATAAGCCTAGGATTCAGACATCAAAAGGATAAAGTCATCTGTGATCTTTCTAGCTGAGAATTTTTGAGGAAATTTCTCCACCACCACCATTTCCCTCCTCCTGTCTCCTTTTCAGTGGTAGTACATTGCTTATGCACAGAATCTGCAAACAGAAACTCCTTCCTGCCCAAACTGCTGCTGCGGTGCTGAAGGAGAGAGGATATGAAAAATTATATTTAAAGTGTCTTAAAGATTGTCAGCTGGAAACCGCTCTTAAAAACAAAAAGAAAACTAGAAATGAGGGGGGAATCCAGGCAGTGTGTGAAGGATGTTTTGTTTCACAATGAACCAAACTTGTTTCTGTGTACTGGTAATACTGTTGGTCTTGTGCATGCATCAGTAATATGAATAATATAACCAAACCTCGGAGGGTGGCAATAGCAGATGTCCAAAAGACAGAACTTTGTTGTCTGTGTGGTATAACATGAAGAGATTCCTTATTATACTAGTGTGGACATAGTCCCCGGTGATACTAAGAGAGAGGCCTTGACAGTGGGATGTGGCTATCTAAACAGGACCATGTCTTATTTGTGTGGACGTGATTCCCAGGTTGGGGAGATCTATATGCCAGTTCCAGCCCAAACCAGCAAAAGTTACTATAAACAATGAGGTTAGACATGCTGGCCAGAAGGGAGCTTGCAGCTCCCCCAGTCCCAGTCACTTTAGGAAATGATACTGCAGTGAAACACTACGAAGTTTCAGAAATAAATCCTTTATGTTAGCTTGTTTCATGCAGCTGTTTCAGCTTTTTACTCACTTTTTTCTCACCCTCTCCTTCTCAGACAAAGAGAGCCTGATCACAGACAGTGGGAAGCTTTATGCTCTTGACCTTCTGTTGACACGGCTGAAATCTCAAGGACACAGAGTTCTTATTTACTCTCAGATGACACGGATGATTGACTTGCTGGAGGTAGGTGGTGGATTCTGAAGACACTGATTTGAAATCTAGCTCTTTTGATACATTTAATTGTAATTTGGATTAGGCAAATATGGCATACAATTATTATAGGGCCACCCAGGAAACACATTCTCATACAGAGGTTTAATGGACATTAATGATGAGTGTAGATGAAGTATGAAAGGGGGAAGATAATGGCCAAGGATGAAGTTGGAACTCGTTGAAATATCTTCAGTCCTTGCCTCAGAAGTGAAATTTCCATTGGATTAGTTTCTTGGGTAGGTGAGAAGAATCTGTCTTAGAGGAGGTATGGGTGAGAACCATGATC
This sequence comes from Chelonia mydas, assembly GCF_015237465.2. Classification (NCBI taxonomy): domain Eukaryota; kingdom Metazoa; phylum Chordata; order Testudines; family Cheloniidae; genus Chelonia; species Chelonia mydas. The sequence continues at coordinate 72,742,143 of NC_051246.2, forward strand.
ATAAACCAGGTGGCCTATTGGTAGAGCTCTTAACTGCTGTGTGAGAAATGAGATCACTTCTCAATACCCTGTCTCTGTGGCTGCAGGGTATATGAGTCCTGCCAAAACAGCACATGCATCCCCTAGAAGAAGGGATGCATCGTGTCCATCAGTGCCAACCCCTCCCTTTCAATTAAGGATCAGCATTAATAGCTTTTGTGATTTTGCAGTACTCTCCCAGTAGAAAGATAGTGGCCGCAATGCATGCTACGTATGAAATGGCTTTGAGGTTTCAAAAGACCACTGGAGTGTGTGTGGCTGAGGGTGAAGTTTTCAGACTGAGTAGTGTGGCTGGCAAATATGAAAAACGTATGAGGCAATGAAATTTCAGTACTGCTGGAACATCAGGGTCCTGTGATCATTGAGGTGGCCTTCCATAAGTGCAGGTGGTGGTTATTAAATAACATTTTATATGCTACAGTATCTCTGCCATCTATTCAAAACAGCCAGGAAAGTATTTTCAGTACTTAAAAATGTGCAAAGGCTGAATCAACATTGTGTATAGGTCACAAATTCTGGAGTCTATGAGGAGTACAGCTGACAGGAGGCTCGGTAGCCATCTGCATGCTGAGTTGTATTTCTACTGCTATGAGATGATCACACATTTCCAAATGACAGAGGGATATAAGGCTGCCTTTCTGGATCTTGGCCAATTCCCCAGCCTGCTTCTCCTCTTGCAATACTGGACGTAGTTCAGTCTTGTCCCCAGGCATTAAAGGCCGTTCACACCCCAGATTGTACCTCAGAAGTCAAAGAAAGTGGCAATTAAGTGCTCTCATCTTGTCTGTTAGCATGCTAGCTTTTAAATCTTGTTGTGGAGCACCAGTGAGCAAATTTTCCCCCGTGATCTCTCCTCTCCCTCAGGGAACCAACATTTTCCAGGGCTCTGTTCCCCAAACAGGTCCACCTGTCAAGTTCTCTTTGTTTGTCCTCTTCCTCTATCATGTCAGAGAAACTTGTGCTGAACAAACCAAAGCCCAACAAGTGCTCCATTTGCAAGAAAATTCTCTCAGAAACTATGTCAATGCTGCTCTGAGCCCTTTGATCCTTGCTTTACCAAAGGAAGGGACTGGACTGCACATTGGGGTGTTTTCCTCTCCCGGTGGTAGCCAAGACTTCTCCACAAATATTTTTGTAAAATGTGGATCTATCTTCCTTGATGCCAGGGAACAGCAAACCCAACACCCCTCGCTATAAAAGGTGTTCTCAAATGCAAGTCCCATAATTTCCCAGGTCTTTTCAATCCACCTGAAAAAGGAAAAGCTCCAGGGATATACCTTCTACCTGAAGTGAATAATTGGTTCACTTGTGCAGTAGTCTGGCCTGCTGTCTGACTCTCCTTCTCAATAAGAGGCTCTTAGCAGTTCTGGCATCTACACCTGCATTACTTCTCCCTTTGCATGCTGGAGCACTGAGGAACATAGTCTTTGTTTGGAGAATAGAGGACATTACTTGTCGCGTTAATCCAGAAGGGCGTGGAGGAAGTGTGTATGTGAAAGCTTGGTGTTGGGTTGATGGAGTGTTATGAATCCACCATGCAAAAGCATTTCGGATGTGGGGTGAATCAAAATGCACAAGTTCAATTAGATGCACCAAGGCTGGTAGATGCATCAAATTTTTTGTTCTGTGAGTGCATATGTGGTAACAGGAACATGCACATTTATTCTCTTTACCCATCTTTGCCTGCCAGCTCTCTTCTAATTAGTGGACATGATAATGAAATAGGCAAAGTTTAGTTTTCTGAAGACTTAGAGGTTTAATACTCATATGCGTCACTATTTTGTCCTCTACCAATAACTGTGCAGATAGGTAGAGCAGTGGGATGGTGTGTGAATGTGGAATTCCATAGACTATCATGTGCTGTCCCAGGATGGGTGTGGCTTCGTTGACAATCACTCATCAGAGAAGATGATTATTTTTTCAGTGTTCCAGCCCACGCTTTAGGGAGCGGATATTTATGGTTCAGAAAAACTATTGAAAAAACGAATAATGATGTAAAGATACATAAAACATTGGGCTTCTCAGCCTTGATTATGTCTCTGTAAATGTAAATTACAGTTAAATAGAGGGTTCTGCACTTCACATCAGTGTAGAAAAAGTCAAGTGCCCTTATTTAGACCAGTTTTGTAACAGTGGTGTCTTCGCTGCTAGCGAAAGAAAAAGCTTAATGAACTTACAGAAATACACTTCGGTTAAAGCAGGGGCTGAGAATCAGTTGTGGATACTATTCCTAGTTCTACAACTGATTTGCTCTGTGACCATAGGCAAGTAACTTGTCTAAGCTTGTCTGTAAGTTTAGATGACAGGGTGGTAAAAAATGTTTGACTTCTTTACACTACAGCTTCTACAGTACAGCTCTACCACTAGTGGAAAATTGTGTCCGGTTTCTCCTAAGGGTGTAGATGTACCCTTAGTGCTTTAAGTTCCCTGTCTACAAAGATGGGGAAAACACTTACCTACTGTGGTTAGATGTTTGGCTGCGTGTGTGTGTTCTCCCTGTGTGCTGCCCAGCTCTGCGCAGACAGCTGGCACATCAGACCTTGAGCAAACTGCCCAATGACCACAAGAGCCCTTAAAGAACGAAGGTACCAGGCCAGGTTTATTGTTGACAAAGCATGGTAATAGCACCTGGCAGACTCTATGAGGATACTAAGAGATGTATACCCATGACAATGGACTAGCTCAGTGAATGGCGGGACTTTCCATTCCCCCCCTGGACTGGACAAAGATACACCCTCTGACATACATCTTTATTCCCTGATACAAACAAGTTAGTATTACTTCCCCCTGACATGGTGGCTAGTTATCACCTCGTACATGTTGGTTTGATCAAAACATCTTTATTACATACTGTTATCCTGACCTTATCTTTTAGAAGGAGTCAGTGTGTTCCTGTTATCCTTGGGGAATGTTTTTTGTACCATCCTTAATATCAGGATGTTCTGGTACTGCTTAATACTGGGATGTGTTTGCATGAGTATTCTGTGCTTAGCACTTCTGAGGAATGTGTATTTTTGCAATATTAGCCCTGTTGCCAGATTCTGTGAGCATGTCCTGCCTCATACCAGGCTTCTGATACAAGAGCTTATGTCTTCCCATTACACCTACCACTTAGAGGGGTTGGAAGACTTATTTAATGTTTACACAGCACTTTGGAAATGTTAAATATTCTATATCTGCTGCTGCTTACTTATTGTTGTTTATTAAATGTTCGAAAAATGCTTGGATATTCTTGGATGAAAGGCACTACAGAAGTACAACGTAGCGTTAATAATAGTAGCAGTTTATTGCTGCTTCTCTGGTTCACTGAATATTGCAAAATATTTTGACAAAGGTAAAATATAAGATAAAATTAAAGAATATATCCATCAAGAATGTTTTAGGATGAGAAACCATAATTAAAGTGCAAATAGAGTATTCAACATACTTTAAAAGAAAAGAAAAAAGTGTGTATAGGGGGGATAAATAATGCAGATCTGATGATTCCTCGTAGCTCATATTTTTAATGTTCTGTTTATTTCAAAGGCATAAAGCTAATTACGGGTAATATCCACAATAAACAGTGGCTAAAGGGCTTAAATGTTAATTTGACATGTAACCAGAGCAGATATAGCAATTATAGAAACTAATGAAATCTTAAAGAAAAAATAACCTACCCCCAACCAAAGTTTTTGCCCCAAAAGAGAAATGCCAGAGACTCCATGAAGTCCGCTAAGGGACTTCACTATTACTATTGATTTTACAGGGAAAGACTCAAATACTGCAGTGATAGATGGCAGTATAAAACCCAAGATAAATAAATAGCAATTATGTGAAGTGGTGCCACTAATTTAAAATGAATAACTCTTTGTGTAGACAATCCCTAAGTCCAGTACCTAAGCACAGTGGAGCACTACTTTAGCAGGCTAGTAGAACACCCTGTTGTATCTAGTTAGTGCAGGTTTTATCGTAAACTGAGTTCCCTGACTTATGTGGGTTCATTTTAGAAAATAAATGTTCTTTCGGTGCCATTTTTGCTCTCCGTATATTGACAGATTCTGCATATAGACATAATGGCTTTGTCTACACTACGAGCTGGGGTGTGATTCCTAGCTCGTTTACACATAGTCATGCTAGCTTGATGAGAACTAGTGGGAGTATAAATAGTGAAGCTGTGATTGCACTGGCAGTGGCAGCCATGTTAAGTACATACCCACACGATTCAGGCAGGCTTGTACTCAGCATGGCTAAGCCGTGCTGCTACTGTCTGTGCTACTTGCAGTTAGCACTTGTATGTGTACTCGAGCTGGGATTCACCCCTCACATAATGTAGACATAGCCAGTGTAGTAATTTTAAACCATGTTATCATGTTCATGACATACTAATGTGGGTCACTGCTGTATATGTACAGCTTTCATACTGTTAGAGGAATCCACCAGCAGTTCTACAGTCTGTGGACTGTGACTCACAGATAGGCTGAGAGTCCAATCAACAACTACAGTCTTCTGGGTATGAGCAACATTTCTTCCTAAGGATACAACTAAAGTCTTGTTCAGAAGGGCCTAGTTTTAGCAGGAGGGAGATTTTGCTAGCTACCTATTTTCCTCTGTTGTTTCTAGGGCTGTCAATTAATCACAGTTAACTCACGCGATTAACTCAAAAAAAATTAATAGCAATTAATTGCAGTTTTAATTGCACTGTTAAACAATAGAATACCAATTGAAATTTATTAAATATTTTGGATGTTTTTCTACATTTTCATATATATTGTATTCTGTGTTGTAATTGAAATCAAAGTGTATATTATTTTTATTACAAAGTAAAATGATAAACAAAAGAAATAGTATTTTTCAGTTCACCTCATACAGGTACTGTAGTGCATTCTCTTTGCTGTGAAAGTGCAATTTACAAATGTAGATTTTTTTAAAAAAATTTTTTGTTACATAACTGCACTCAAAAACAAAACAAAGTAAAACTTCAGAGCGTACAAGTCCACTCAGTTCTACTTCTTGGTCAGCCAGTCACTAAGACAAACAAGTTTGTTTGCATTTACAGGAGATAATGCTGCCCTCTCCTTATTTACAATGTCACCAGAAAGTGAGAACAGGCATTTGCATGACACTTTTGTAGCCAGCATTGCAAGCTATTTACGTGCCAGATGTGCTAATCATTCGTATGCCCCTTCGTGCTTCAGCCACCATTCCAGAGGACATGCTTCCATGCTGATGATGCTTGTTAAAAAAAAAAAATGGGTTAATTAAATTTGTGACTGAACTCCTTGGGGGAGAATTGTATGTCCCCTGCTCTGTTTTACCCACATTCTGCCATATATTTCATGTTATAGAAGTTTCGGATGATGACCCAGCACATGTTCATTTTAAGGATATTTTCACTGCAGATTTCACAAAACACAAAGAAGGTGCCAATGTGAGATTTCTAAAGATAGCTACAGCACTCGACCCAAGGTTTAAGAATCTGAAGTGCCTTCCAAAATCTGAGAGGGATGAGGTGTGGAGCATGTTTTCAGAAGTCTTAAAAGAGCAACACTCAGATGCAGAAACTACAGAACCCGAATAACCAAGAAACAAAATCAATCTTCTGTGGTGGTATCTGACTCAGATAATGAAAATGAGCATGCATTGGTCCGCACTGCTTTGGATGATTATCGAGCAGAATCCGTCATGAGCATGGATGCATGTCCCCTGGAATGGTGGTTGAAGCATAAAGGGACATATGAATCTTTAGCATATCTGTCATGTAAATATCTTGCGATGCCGGCTACAGCAGTGCCATCAGAACACCTGTTCTCACTATCAAGTAACATTGTAAACAAGAGGTGGGCAGCATTATCTCCTGCAAATGTAAACAAACTTGTTTGTCTGAGCGATTGGCTGAACAAGAAGTAGGACTAAGTGGACTTGCAGGCTCTAAAATTTTACATTGTTTTATTTTTGGATTCAGGGTTTTTTTGTACATAATTCTATATTTGTAAGTTCAATTTTCATGATAAAGAGATTGCATTACATTATTTGTATTAGGTGAATTGAAAAATACTATTTCTTTTGTTTTGTTTTTTTTACAGTGCAAATACTTGTAATAAAAATAAATACAAAGTGAGCACTGCACACTTCGTATTCTGTGTTGTAATTGAAATCAATATATTTGAAAATTTAGAAAACATCCAAAAATATTTAAATAAATGGTACTCTATTATTATTTAACAGTGCGATTTAATCATGCGATTAATCGCAATTAATATTTTTAATCGCTTGACAGCCCTAGTTAGTTCTTAATCCATTGATAAACGTTGACTCCCACAACTGCCTATAGAGAAGATAAAGAGGTACGACTTGAGAGCCCAGGCACTGGGTGTGTTCTGATAGATTTAGTGAGGAGCGTGCAACATATGCTCAGCCAAGAAGCTGTAGGGCATTTCTGACAGCCTGCTTAAATTGGCTTTTAGCTCCTCTTCTTTCTCCCCCACTTTCCTGTCCTGTGCTGTGGGCATTGATTTTTGTGCTGTGGTGTTTGATAATATCTGCTGAAAGGGAGGGGTGGAATGTTTAGGAATGTGGAAGGGCATTTTTGTTTCTGACAATACCAAATAGGGATTGCAAAGCCAAGTTGTTCACATTAAATAAGGAAGGGGTGTGAAGCACAGTTACCTAATAATAGAGACAGGTATGTATAGATTCTCCTTGCAGGAGTCTCTATGAGAAAAAGAAGCTTAAATCTACCTATAGCCTTTGCATCAGGGAAGAAGCATTATTAGAGTGAGTCTGCAAATTTTCCTCAGCACTTTACAGTTTGCTTTTCCCTGGGACCCAGTCACATCACCAACTTTCCAAAGAGCTGGGGGTCGAGCACTCCCCGCTCTTTGGAAAGTCGGCGCCTATGACTGCTCTGTCCCAAGCCCTGCCCCCACTCCACCCCTTCCCCCAAGGCCCCACCCCCGCCCCACCTCTTCCCGCCCCCACTTAGGGTGACCGGATAGCAAGTGTGAAAAATCAGGACACAGGGTGGGGGTTAATAGGCACCTATATAAGAAAAAGCCCCGAATGTCGGGACTGTCTCTATAAAATCAGGACATCTGGTCACTCTACCGCTGTTCCATCCCCACCCCGTCTCTTCCTGCCAAGTTCCGCCCCCTCTCCCAAGCATGCCATGTCCTCGCTTCCCCCTCCCAGCCTCCTGCACGCCATGAAACAGCTGTTCGTGGTTGGCAGGAGGCACAGGGAGGGAGAGGAGGTGCTGATCTGCGGGACCGCTGGGGGGTGGGAGGCACTGGGGAAGTGGGGAAGGACTGACGGGGGGCTGTCGATTTCCCCCCCTCCCCGTGGGAGCTCCAGCCCCAGAGCACCCACAGAGTCAGTGCCTATGGAACCAGTAATGGCTGTAGTGGGGAAAGGAGGAAACAAGAGAGCACAGAACAGGAAAGGATTGTCTTTCTACCTTTTATAGGCAGGGAGAATATAGTGGGGACTATCAGTATCTGCCCTTATGTACAATTAAAACTAAAAGCTATAGTCAGTTAAATTACTTGCTTTAGAAATCCAAAACTTAGTAGCCAGTGAATATACAGCATTATAACTTCTGGGTATGGAAAACAGCACCCTGTGCAGCTCAATTCCAGTTCTCAAACTGTGGGTCAGGACCCCAAGGTGGGTTGTAACCCCATTTTAATGGGGTCGCCAGGACTGGCGTTAGACTTGCTGGGGCCCAGGGCGGAAGCCAAAGCCCTATGGCTTCAGCCCTGGGTAGCGGGGCTCAGGTTATAGGCCCCCTGCCTGGGGCTGAAGCCCTTGGCTTTGACTTTCGTCCTGGCCCATCAGCCTGGGGCAGTGGGGCTCAGGCAGGCTCAGGCTTCAGTCCGCCCTCCTGAAGTCATGTAGTAATTTTCGTTGTCAGAAAGGGGTCACGGTGTAAATGAAGCTTGAGAACCCCTGAGTTATAAGGAATAAAATGTCTCAGAATATAACCCAGGATCCCACTGTACTGTAACCTAGGTGACAGGTTTCAGAGTAACAGCCGTGTTAGTCTGTATTTGCAAAAAGAAAAGGAGTACTTGTGGCACCTTACAGACTAACCAATTTATTTGAGCGTAAGCTTTCATGAGCTACAGCTCACTTCATCGGATGCATCCGATGAAGTGAGCTGCAGCTCATGAAAGCTTACGCTCAAATAAATTGGTTAGTCTCTAGGGTGCCACAAGTACTCCTCTTCTTTTTGTAACCTAGGTGGAAATCCATAGGTGTAAGTGGGATTTGTAAGCAGAAAACATGAGACATTTTTCAGTATTCCTCTCACTCCTCAGCTATCTGCCATCAGAAAAGCCTACTATGGGCAGCGGGGTGGTGTGTGTGTGATTCGTTGCTGCGTTAGATCTAGCTTGTTCTGCATTTTTGGCATTTTTATGTTTTGTTTAAATCAGTTTGCTTGAGGAGTATCTAAAAGTTTCTCTAGTATCCTGATGTCCCTGTAGGTCCCAGTGGATAGAGGGGAGGAGGAGATGGAAGTGGCTTGACTTCTTTGTTGCTTCAGTGAACAGACTTTCTGCACCCAGAATTGTTTTAAATATTTTCCTGGATTAATACCCTTGCGATCAAGCTGACCTTGTTGGCTAAACAAGATTAGCAGGAGGATTTTCAGGTGGGTTTAATATAGGTATCCCCATAGGATTAGTCACCAGCTTCTGTTTTACTATAAAAAACAAAATATACCAGTCTGTACTTGGTTAAAGAGGTTGAGTCACCGTTTGGTAAGTATCGCAGTGTAGTCCTTGGACCCTTTGGTATAGTTGCTGTATTGCCTTGTCTTATTTCAGCTGGGGTACTCTGCTCAGTATTGTTGTGACTTTCTGAATCATTATATGGGTCTTGGTGTGGAATGCTGATTTTCTTCATCACTATTGTGCTTTTTTAGATCTCCATTTTAGGGGAGCTTGAATACTTGGTTGTCATTAGGCCTCTCCCTCAGTCACAATAGAGGAGCTGGTGTACTAGTTTACAACTACCATTTAGTTTTGTATAGTTTCTTTGCGTTAGAATTATCTCCTAAGTGCTTTGCAGTCTGTTGCTATGTTCAGATATTTAACCAAAATACAAAATTCAGGGGAGCACCAAGGACACCAAATGAGGTATGGGTGAAGTGAGAATAAAAAGATTTTAGAAAAAAGTGGTTTGTTAAATTTGTGTATTTGAAATGATGAGATTATTGAATAAAATGTAATTAATAGAAAACACTATCTAACTGGGGAACTATCAAAACACTAATGAAAAAAACCCCTAAGAATAATGCATACATTTGAAAATTTACAGGAAAAGCAGAAAGGATAAGCTCTGGACTTAGCTAATGCCCAGGATACTTCAAAAAGATAATGCCCAGGGCTTCAAAAATTGCATCTCCTGCCCATTTTTCGTCAGTGATGACTACCAGCACTGCCTCTACTGTCTCAGAGAAGCTCATATTAAGTACACTATTTGCCACTCTTTTCCCATCCAAACTCAGCAGTTGTGAGAACTCCAGCTTTGGAAACACCTTATAGAGCGTGCAGTGAGGTCCAAGTCAGACCCAATCTTGGGAGACGCTAACCTGTACATCAGCCAGAATCATCAAGGAGTGCACCTCCCCAGTACTATGTCAGACTCCAGAGTGGAGAAGAGTAGAGGGAAAAACTCTTCATCTGGGCCCTCTCACAAACAGATCCGCACCTTCTAAGAGGAGAAAACACTCCCATACCCTATCCAAGTCGGGTGAGCCTTCACACCCAAGCCACAAGGATTTAGGCCCCCTAAGTCTCATGGGCAGGATCAGAAGGCACATAGGAGCAAGGGTCCTTTAACACCAGCCTCCGCATCAACTTCAACACTAACTGCAGTACAAACTAAAATGAAACACTGGGACCTGAAGTACTGGGTGCCGTTGAAAACCACCAGGTCGAAGACTCATTCACAGACAGTACCATCACGGCATCATAAGGAACAACTGTCTATACCTACTCCAGCAAAATGGAGTAACAAAACACAACTGCCAAAGGGGCTAGTGACTTATACCCACTTGGAAGGATATCTTCATCCTCCTGGACCCACAGTTTCCCTTGTTATCAAGACATACTCGTGAGAGAGATTCTAACACCAGTGGCAATTGAGGACTCTGGAAGAAGTTTATCTCCTGTCTTCTCCACTAGCTGCTGTGTCCCCTCAACAGGACCAACAGCACAATAGAGCCAGATCTGACTTTCTCATTCTTGGGAGATCAGATGTACCGGTGGAACCAGCTTCATCTCTACTTAGAAAGATCAGCCCAGACAGGCTCGAGAGTCTCCTATAACCAGCCTCAGACACAACAAACAGGGACCTCCTCCTTGGGACCGGTGGTACCCAATGCCTTAGGGACTATTGCAACCTATTTTTGAGCCCTCATACTGGCCTTATTAGGGTCACGGTACCTGGAATCTGTGCTGCCCAACAGGGAGTCTTACCACCCCTCTCCTTCAAAGGGTCTACCAAAGTCTCCCCCTATGGAATAGAAGGAAGACTATCCGGTACCAACAGGAATATTATCCTCATTACCTGATGAGGCTGTTGCCCCAGCCTCATTTGCAAACCAGACAATTGGACAATTTCAAGAGTTGTTACAGAGAGTGTTGGAAGAGCTCCCATATCTTCTTAGAGGAGATCCAGGACTCTCAACACATGCTCCTGGATCTCTCTCAGCCTATGGGTTCCTGTTGGGTTGCATTCCTGCATATTAAAACTGGCAAGGTCAGTATGGCACATGCTGACTACCTTTGACCCTATACCCAAGAGTACAGAAAAGCGGTACTTTTGTCCCAGCGGGGAGTTCTTGTTTACCCACCCTGCCCTTTACTCCTGGGTGATCCAGGCAGCCATAGAAAGATCCAAACAACAACATAGAAGGGCCACTCTTGCATATAAGGAAGAAGGGTGTATACATCTACCAGCCTTCAGTTTAGCATCTCAAACTATAAGGCCCTTCTTGCCAAATATGATTTCTCGAATTACTCTTAAGTTCCTGGACTTTAGGAACAAGTTATCTTAGGAAGACAGGACTCAATTTCAAGCCGTTACTGACAAGGGCAAACTAGTAGGCAAACCTCATTACAAGCTGTGGTTGGTGCAGCCAATGTGGCAGATACGGCATCAACTCTAGGGCGGCTGCCACTGTGATGTGATGGGAATCCTGGTTGCACTCTTCAGGATTTCCCAGGGAAGTCCAAAACACTGTTTAAGACTTACCCTTTAATCTTTTCAATGAGAAGACAGATGAATCTTTGCACTCGTTGAAAGACTCTAGGGAAACCCTCAGCTCCCTGAATATATATGCGCTGGCCCCGAAGAGAAAATGCCATAAACAGCTCTACAAACAGAGATCCTTACTGCAATCTTCCTTTCACCAGTGCTTTTATGAGCCACCTTGCAAATGTCAGAAACTGGAATGGTCAAGAGACCTTGCACCTTCTGCTTCAACCACAACTACTGAACCTCACCTGCGAACCAAGAGAGATTTTTGATGAGGCACTTGAGAGCTGCAAACCAGTACTGATGTTATCTCCACCCGATTCAGAGATCCACTTTGGGGTACACCTTGCAGAATTTTCCCACATTCTGTTTCCAGTTTGCTGATCCATTTACCTCCCTAATCCTGTCTCCCAAGAAATGAGGCCTCACCCGTGTCCAATTACTTATGTCAAGCCAGGCCTACACCATTAGCTTATTTTCCACCCTCAGTGAGTTCCTGAAGATATTGGTAATCAAACTAGTGAGACTGGTATCCCAGGGGACACAACTATATCCCTTTTGTGGACAGCATTTTAAAAAGGTCATCATCCAGAACAGCTTGGTGCAAAGCAACAGATCAGTCTTTGGAGATGATCTAAGTGCACAAATTTACAGTAAATCTGAGGAGCTCACACCGTCCATTTAATAAAATCTCCCATCTGGGAGAGGCAATACATACTGCTGTGGTCAAAGTGTCTGCATAATGAGATAGATTACCCAAAATCTAGACCTTTGTAAAAAGAATCACAGCAATCCACTGTTAATGATACCACTTTGCCTTCAAATTCTGAGTCTGGATGTCTCTTGCATAGATATCGTGCCATGGACAAGGCTCCAAGAGACCTACAGAAATTCCTGCTAGGGATCTGAAACTCCTTATCTGACGTGATGCAGAGGCAATGTTGTCTCCTCTTGATGCATACTTCAAGCATAGACCAGGTCATACTGAAAGGCACTCCCTGTTTTGGCTACTGGACCCTCAAATATTGATGTCTAATGCAAGTCTCAAGATGGAGAGAGCAATTACATTGTATAGCTCAGGGAGTATGGGATCCAAGTTAAAAAAAGAATCTGTTTATGTTAAGGGTAGGGAAGCTGGTGCTTCTAAGGGTCAAGTGCCAGCTTCAAGGGAGTATACTTCCTAGCACAGTCAGACAGCGCTACAACTACGGCATATCTACACAAGTGAGAGTGGTGGTGGGACAAGTGTTTGAATGTGATTTTTTTTTTTCATTATTAATTAATTCATCTAAATGTTTCTGTAGCTTTAGAAGTGCTTTTCTAGTGAGAAAGTGAGGGGGCATGCTTAAACCCAGTTTCCTAGCAACAAAGCTAAACTGCCTCTGAGATCTACACAGATCAAGACACGGCATATTACTCTGATGGGTCCAGAAGTTAACACTAGAAAAGTTTAGATACCAAATTTTCCAGTCAGAGTTAAGAAGGTGAGTGTTCACCTTGCTTTTCATAAAGCTGCGAGACAGTCATTTAGCAAAAAGTGAGGTTTTTCCAGGCATTGATTAGAGAGAGAGATGGATAAAGGGCAGAGGTGTCTTCACCAGGGCTAAACAAGAGAAATCTGAATGTCATAAGGAAAAAACAAACCAACAAATGAAAACCCTAATACTGCACTGAGAGATGAGACAGTACAGGGGGAATGGAATGAAAGTGATGAATAGGGGGCCAGTGAACACAGCTTGATGGGTTGGATAAAGTGCTCGTTTTGGTAGAGGAGTTGCACCATGAATGGCAACCAAGACACATGTAGAGCTAGGGTGAGAGCCAAAGATACAAGCAAAATGTTCAAGATCTTTGAAGAAGTTGCTACAATCAGGATGATGAGGGAAAAGAGTGACACTGTGAACAGTAGGAGGCCATGGATAAATGGAAGGCTGTTGCTATATGCTAGTTAGTTTCAAAAGCTGTTTAGCAGATTGTGTATGTGGGGGAGGAGTAAATACTGAGAAAGCTGGGTGAACACTACTTTCTCAGATACGTATCTAGGAGGAAGATAATAGGCAGTAACTGGAAAGTGGATTAATATCTAACCGTTAGATGTTGGTGGCTACCTGAAGTCAATCTTTGTTTTTCAAGGCACCACTCAACTGGTTCAGAACCAGAAGGTTTTATGCATAATGGTTGGGGATATCTTGTTGGTCTAATGAGAGCAGGGTCATTTAAAGACATACTGTCAGCTCAAAATTTCGTCCAAAAATTAGATTTAGTAATAACAAGCTTTTACCAAACCATAAGACCAGACCTTGTTCATGATCCTTTTCTCTTTAAAAAATGAATGCATTGGAAACTTTTTTTCTGAATAAACAGATACTCTTAGGCAGTGTCCGTTACCAAACCAATACGATCCTGAAAATGAAATGGTAATGAACAAAAGTTAAGCTAACTTCATTGGTCATTGCCCAACTTGAGTGAAATGCAGAAAATAAACAAATGGTAGAAATGGCAAAAAGTAAATTGGATTTTTAAATGTCAGTTTTAATCATTTTAAGATTTTTTTTTTTAAGTTGATAGCGTCCCTGTACCAGGCGCATTCTGAATTTTTTTTTTTAAATCTTTTCATTAGTATAACTTCCGTCGTTGGTGTCTTCTGTTTGAGGAGTCAGGATTAAATGACTTCATGACACTGACTCAATATTTTTTTTCCGTGCTTTGCAGGAGTACATGGTTTACAGGAAACATACCTACATGAGATTGGATGGTTCTTCAAAGATCTCCGAGAGAAGGGACATGGTAGCTGACTTTCAGAACAGGTAATCTACTTATAAAAGCAATGGATTATGCATTTGAGAAATGTTAAGTAAACTAAGTCACTGTCTCAAAAGGCTTACATCCTAAATAGAAAATGTATATATGGAGGGAAAGGGATGAGATGTAATGGAAATCAGTCTGATTGACCAGTGAAGTTTAGCTAACATCATGGAAGTTCCATGCTTTTTATTTTTGTCTCTATTTTTGTTTGTTTGTTTTTAATTTCAAATTAACCCTGATTAACTGAAAGTCTCACTGAACATGTGACACCTTCAGATACATGGCATTTAGTTAACCAGGATTTCTAGTCCTGTGGTGCTTGGAGCTCCACAGGGCTGAAGCTAAGATGCTGTGAAATAGAGTAGCACAAAGCAACTCTCCAGTACAAGAAAATCTGTCCTTACTTGTCTTGAATATGGCCTTGTCTATAGAGAATCCCAGTGGGAATGAAATGGTGGTATGTGGAGTACTATATGTTCTGTGGAGTGACATTCTGAGAGTTAAATTGAAATCACAGATGTGATTTTGAGCTTTCAAAATAGGCCTCATTCTCTTAAGTGCAGTATGTTTCACAGAAGGGCAAAAGAAATAAACTATATATTCTTTTAGGCAGTAGGGCTCTACTTACCAATTTTGAGGTTAAACTATAGGAACTGAATTATGTAGGACCAGTCCATTGTAATGAAGCAAAGTTTCTAAACCAGCCCTCTTAGGTTACACTAGCACAAAAAGAAGGGATATGGAGTCTACCTCACCTTATTACAGGGTTACATATTGTTGCACAACTTCATCTCCATCAATGCAAGTTATACCGACTATCTGTATTTATGTTTACTAACTCAAGTTCCTTCATGTAGTCATGGGATGTAACTTGCTAAGATGTTGCTGTGACAGATAGTCCACAGTCTGAGATGATGTGATGTTTATTGGTAAAACAACCCTTGTGAATGAATTGTTAGCCATTGAGAACAAGATCACTATCCTTTCACAGCAATAGGATTTATAAAATACTGTTGTTTTGCATCTTCCAAGGGATAAAAATACAGGTTCTAGAGTACAGGATGGTCTTTGTGCTGGCCTTGTCAGAGTGGAATTGCACTTTTGAAGGTGGAGCATGTGAACTCTTGGGTTTTGAAAATAAAACCAAGCAATGCCTTTGAGGCAGAAGGACTTAGAGGGATTGTGTGCTATGTAGTGTCTATTAGGTAAGCCTCCCTGAGCAGGAATATTTGAAAAGGGCGAACGTGTGCAAAACTTAAAGAAAAGTGAGATGAAAATACACTACCTAATATTTAATTGATTCCAGCAGTCAAAACAGGTTTCCAACTGGTTATGATCTCCTCTCTAGAATTTTAACACTTCTTCCTATGACAAGTTCAGCAAATTATTTTTATTAATGAATAGAACATCTATAAAGAAAAATAATCATTTCAGCTAGAAATCCCTTTGATATAAAGGTCAGCCAGTCTAAACAAGAATTCCTATAAAAAGCAATTTAAATTCCCCTTGTGCAGTATTTATTTGTGAGGAATAAGTCCGGGAAAAAGTCTGACTGAGACTAAAGGCTGTTCTGCAGGATGTCCTGGCAGGACACTGTTAACACACAACTATAGAACTATGATACATTCATAAGTTCTATAGTAAAATCCCCCCTCTCTCCCTTCCCTGTGACTTTTCCAGAAAAGGATATTTGGACCTTTCAAAACTGCAGATTTCATGCATCATCCTATTATTGATATCACATAGTCATTCAGCTTCAAAATATTTTACAATAATTCACTACTGTAGCCCCACAACATTCTTGCGAAATGGATAATGTTATCTGCATTTTACAGATAAGGCAAATGAAGAAAACAGACTGTAGTTTGTAGCTCAAGGTCAGTGTCACAGCTAGGGCCAGAATTCAGGAGTTCTTAGATCCTAGATTTATGCTCAGGTGACCAGATATTGCCTTTTTCTATCATGCTGCTATAACAGTATGAGCTGAAACAGTTGGAAAATCATATTTTATTTTATTTTTTTAATAAAAGGAACAATTTGTTGGGACCTTGAAGAAAACATTCCATTTAGGAACAATTTTTTATCTATGTAATATTTTCTGAGTTCCTCTTCCTTTATTCTTTACCAGTAGACATTTATAGTGAGCACTGAACTGTATTTTAACTCCCTTTTTTTCTGCCTGTCTCCACTCACCCCTTTTTCTCAGACCATCCAATGGGAGTTAGGTGCATAAATACCTATAAAAACCTCCTGGGGGGGCTTTTGTAGCTCGTTATATAGTGTAATGTTTGTAATGATGGCATTATAAACTAAGCAGATTTTTTTTTCTCTTCCTGTCTGCAGGAATGATATCTTTGTGTTCCTGTTAAGCACAAGAGCTGGAGGATTGGGTATTAACCTCACAGCTGCAGATACGGTAGGTGGATAGTTTAGTGTAGTAACACCAGATCTCAAGACTTATGTCTGTAGGTTAGTTAGCTTGCTGGTATTTTGGTTAATTTCAGTTGTAACTGTTCTCTTGCTTTATCCTGCCTTCACATATCCCAAACATCCTTTTCTCTCAAGCTTCCCTACATTTCTCTTTCTCCATTCTGTAGCAAAACTGATAGTCTTGCCTGTCTGTGTGAAACTCTGAGCTGTCTCAGCCATGGTTAGTTTTTAATACCACCATTCTTATCACAAAACTGCATTATCTTATTGATTCCATTCATATCTGGGAAACATTACTGCAGTTTGTTGCGTGTATGAGAAATAAAGGAACAGTTTGTAGACAATTGCCGACCTACAGCATTGGCTTTGTGAGATCTTGGAGACAACCCTACCCCTAAGAGTTTTTAATGTCTGCTTTATGGGTGAACCTGGAATGTAACTGAATGACACTGGGAGCTTACAAATAGCAGATAATACATTTTCACAATGGATTGTACTTTACCGCTGGACAGTTTAAACTTAAGCTTCAGTAGTAAAGGAATATGGTAACATATCTCAGCAAAATAATTACAGCTCTGTCCATTTTGAAAGCATTTGTGAAGTCAGAGAATGGGCAGAGCAGCCAATAAGCCAGGCTGTAGTACTTGTTGAATCTGTCAGTAGATTAGTACAACTCTGGCAATACAATTTCAGAATAATGGGTCAACTTTCCATTTCATGTCTACACCATATCAGGTGGCTGTGTGTGAACTGCTGCTGGATCACTTTAATTCTCCTTTTAGGACTTTAAAATTGGCGGTTGTTGAGTTTCAGTGGCCTTTTTTCTGAGATGATAAAAATTAGTTCAATAGGCATACACTGCTAAAAGAGAAGTAGAATAGAAGAGACATAATGTTGGCATTCAAGAGGGCATAGACTGAGTATCTTCTAAAAGGTGCTATACAACTTACATGATAAATCAAAGAAAATGGAATTATTACTGGGGCTTTTTCCCTCCAAGTATATGTACAGAAGGACATTTCAGGTGTCAAATAGCCACTATAACTGAGAATCTTGCCAAAATCCAGCACCCAGGTGAGGTTAATAGGATTTAAAAAAGAATGTACAATAAGTAAACAAAGAAATAAGCACAGTGGTCACTTTAATTAACATAGTGAGCACACTTTGATCCTTCCAAGCAACAGTTGGGACTTGCCTGGCTGTACAGCATTTTTTCAATGAAATATATTAAAAACTTGTTTTGGTGTTTTATCTTTTGTTTATTCTTTCAGTCTGATAAACTTAAGTTTTATAATGTCTGTTAGGTATCTGTTTGAGACTAACTTTAGTAAATAATGCACGGAATTGAAATTATTAAAGGCATTACATTTTAAATGGATGAAAGGAACTATATTTTTATATTATAATTAACCAATGGAATTTGCTGCTACAGGATCTTAAGTTTCCAAAAAAAAAGTGACACTAAAAAAAAAAAAAAAAAAAAAAAGAATAAGAACACAATTATAAATTACTGAGGATAAGAACTACAAAGATTTCCTACCCTGATGCTTCAGAAGTTTAGATCACCACCAGCCAAGGTCAGAAAAACATTTCTTCTTCCACCTACCCATGGTATAATATTGCCCAATTATGTAGGTGAATGGCAGGGGAGAGGTATCTTCTGTTGAAGCATCTGTCATTAACTACTGAGACAGGATATTGGACCATATGAATCATTGATCTATTCCAATGCTTGTAATCTTTTTAGTTTGTGTATGCTTAGATTTGACAGCAAGTAAGACTGTGGCTCTTGGTCTCAGAAAGGCAGCAGGCTTCTGAACCTAAAATCTCCATGGCCCTCTCCCTTTTTCAACCAGTCTGTCCCCATTTCCGGCCTCTTAAAGAAATGAGAACAAAGCAAGCACCCACCTGGTTACCTGTACAAACAAAGATGGATAGATGTCATAGACTTTCACGTTGTTTGGTATAACCAGTATATTTCTTAATTTGGGGTATTTTGAACTGGAATTTTGAGATTTATAGGTAGATACGGATAAGGTTTTTTGTCATGATAAAATTAAGCAAAAATTCTTGGAACAGTCACGGTAAAAATGTACTACAAAATCAGAGTATGGTGGGGGAGGAGGTCGAAGCCCGAGAGGGCTGGGGCGCTGACAGCCCACGCCCCACCGCCACCAGGAGCTGACAGCCTGAGCCCCACTGCTGCCTGGGGCTGAAGTTGACCGTCTGAGCTGAAGAAGTCGTGGAGGTCTGTTAGTCATAGAGTCCGTGACCTCTATGACCAAATTGTATCTTTGCTGATAGAATACTCTCTTGCTACGGTTATAGTGTTCTTCTGAAAGGGCTTGCACTGTGAAATTAAGAATGATTAACCTAGATTTTCTGCAACTTTATTCTGTTACACTACGGATTTATTTGGGAGATTGCAAAGTTGCCACATCCTTTGCATATTTCAAGGGCCAAAGAAGAGGTTGTATATCAACAGAAGCTGAAATAGCTTCACATGACTTGAAAACGAGGACTTCTTGCCTGGTTTTTTTTAGTCCATTTAATCTGCTTTTGTTTTGGGTTTATTGAAGATACTGTCTTCTGAATTTGAATTAGGGCAACTATATTTTGATATACAAAATACTTTCTCTGAATAGTCATCTTTACTCCTCCTCTAAATGTACAGATCCATTTACCCTTTACATGTTGGTCAAATCTTTTCTGCTGCTTGGATGATGGTAGCTACTGCTAGTGTTCTGGGCAAACCTTGATAGGCAACTTTGTGCCAGATGTTTCTGCTCCCACCTAAGAGACAGATAGTTCCGGAGCACCTGCTCTCTCCACTATTTTAAATCAAGAGGTGTTTTCTCTATCTAGGGAACTCTGCAACTAGCCAGTGCAAGAGGATGGCACAAGCAGAAAGTGCACAGTGCAGGGGACCCCTTCTCCTAGAGCCCAAAAAGTGTCTTGTACTCTTAGGTACCCCATATTTATAGGGCTCTGCATAACCTTAAATATGTTGTATCCCTGTAACATCTTTGGTCTCTAGATAGGGGCCAAACTCTTCAACAACAGAAAGCCATACGATCCTCATCAGACCCCAAACCTGATAATCAGGAAGAAAGCATTGCTCCCAGATTCAGCATGGCTCTCAAGTGAGCATCAGAAGACCAACAGTAGTACATGCACTTTTCAAAGAAAAACAAGAAGGCTGGCAAGCAAGACAAACCTTCCTCCTACAAGGGAAAATTATTATGGGGCTCCTCTCTTGTAGTAGATATATGGGGAAGCAAACCTTCCACTTCTGTACCTGCAGTTATTTGCTTGGTCAGCATTTCTGGTCTTCCTGTTCCTGTGAAAGAACTCTTCCAATCCCCTTGCGCCCCCCGGTGCAGTTGGATGGTTATACTAATGGGTCAGAGGGCGGGCACTACCCCTACAAGATAAGGGTCCCATGTGAGGCCCCATCAACCAACAATTATATTAGAAAAAGCCAAGAGTAACTTTAAAATGACCAAAAAGAAAGCAATTAAAGTCACTGCTCTTCCCTATCAGAGTTCACCAGTACTTTTCTTTTGAATGAGATGCCTGAAAATCTAATAAGACCGGGATAGCAAAGAAAACACTCAGGAAACTACTTCATGAAGTCAGAATCCTCCTTGGATACCTTGCCCCATGAGATTGGGAGTTTTCCAATTAGGAGAAACCAGAAGCTGACTCCCAGGTCAGGTCATTTGCCCACAAATACTTCAATACCATGGAGAAATAGGTGATCCTAGCACTCAGCCTGCATCAGATTCCTGATTACAGCAAGGGAGAACTGAAACACTCCATGCAGAAAAGGATTCCAGTGTAAATTCAGAAAACAGCCAGGTCTCTTCTTGTATGTGTCAGCATTAATGAGGTAATTGGATAAGAACAAGACCAGTCCATGAAACGTAGACACATCAGCAGACCATTTATGAAGCAATAAGGATTCTAAAAGAAGAATCAATTTCATATGGAAGTGCCTTAAACTGAAATAGCTGTTGTAGCAGTAGGGTTGAAAAACCAACCGAGACTTTTTTATCTGAAGAAAAATAGGAGAGCTTCTGCAGTCTTGCATAAGCTACGTTAGTTCTGGGTTTCCTTAATGTTTGGAGTGCTTCACTTTTCAATCTTAATGTTTTTTTAATTTCTGTTTTGTATGGTATATGTATGTAAAGTATTTTGGGATAAAAATGGAATATAAATTTAAGATGGCAGTCGATGTTTGTGATATGAGCACCAAAAGAGTTTTTTTTCTGATTTGAGAGAAGAAATTGTTCTTGTACAAAGAAAAGGAGTACTTGTGGCACCTTAGAGACTAACCAATTTATTTGAGCATAAGCTTTCGTGAGCTACAGCTCACTTCATCAGATGCATACTGTGGAAAATACAGATGATGTTTTTATACACACAAACCATGAAAAAATGGGTGATTATCACTACAAAAGGTTTTCTCTCCCCCCACCCCACTCTGCTGCTGGTAATAGCTTATGTAAAGTGATCACTCTCCTTACAATGTTTATGATAATCAAGGTGGGCCATTTCCAGCACAAATCCATTCTCCCCCCCCCCCACAACACATCCCCTGCAACAAACCCACTCTCTTATTGGTAATAGCTTATCTAAAGTGATCACTCTCCTTACTTGTACAGAAACCCTTTACATGAACAGCTCACTTAGAATGAATTTTTTGCAAGCAAATCACACAGCCTCTAAAAATGGGTTTTATAATGTAGATGGTCCCAGACAACTCTTATTTTTTGCATTGTAATAAACTTTAGAAATCTGTTCATCCAAGCAAAATATATCAAGGTAGATACTTCCTCAGTTGTTCCATAGGATTCCAAACACTAATGGTAATCACCAATTTGGAAGCACCTGAAGGGCAGTGCAAAAGATTTTACAATCCTGTACCATGGAAGGCTTTGAGGGACTTTAGTCTGCAGTTAGCAAGTATAGCAGAATAAAGTTCCCAGTGGCAGGTTATTTTCTTTTCTCAATACATACATTTAAATACATACATTTAAATGCAAATTCTAGTCATTTTAAGCCTGTATGTGCTTCTCTGATGTTCCTATGCAGGTAATTTTCTACGACAGTGACTGGAATCCAACAGTGGACCAGCAGGCCATGGACCGGGCACACAGACTGGGTCAGACGAAACAGGTCACTGTTTACCGGTTGATTTGTAAAGGCACCATTGAGGAGCGCATCTTGCAGAGGGCAAAAGAGAAGAGTGAGGTAGGAATGAAGAAGCCATCTGGAACAAGAGTGGGGTAGAGTAGATAGCAGAGAGTTCAGCTGTGGAATTGCTCTGAGAAGTAGAATAGTCTCTTCAGACATACAGATACCCACATGGGTATCTCTATGCTACAGGGGAAAAAAATAGTATCCATATTGTAACAGGGTAGCCGCACTGTGTAATGTGGACAGAGCCCAGGTGGTATCGTGTCATGTGGTTAAAAAAAAACCCCACTGTTCTTGCTGAAAATGCCTGAGCCCAGTTTAAACTAAAGCTTACGCTGTTGTTAATCTAGGAATTCCAGTTTTTCTGGCGTAGACAAAACCATCATGGCACATCCACCACTAAATTCTGCAAAACTAAACCAATCTGCCTACAATTTCAAATATGTGATCTTATCTTATTAAATATATGTAGAATTTTTTCAGAAAGTTTTGGCAAAAACCAGACAGGGTGTATTTAAGATATGAAGGTTCCCAAAAGTGCTCAGCATCTTGCAGAATCAAGTAGTAAATGCTTTAAAACCTTAAGCCTCACAACACCTTTATATACTTACAAAAATTGGGCGCACAATTAACCATTATTAGCGGTAGCAGCATTGAAAGTTGTGTTGCCGACAGGGCTCAGGAATTGTAACATCTTTCCTCTGGATTAGACTTTGACTACATTAGAGCCTTCAATCAACTGTGCTTTGGCTGGTTGTATTGCAGCAATTAATGCATTGCTAATTGAGTGCATCCACATTGCCCACCCTGAATCAGTGTATGTTTTCCCCTGTGCATGCAGATTAGGGCTGCCTAACACCGAGTGTGTCGGGAGGTGGCTGTCCTCTTTGACAGTTGACAAATACTTCTGATCTTTTTATACTATAGCTTCCACAGTTATTACCACCCGTGATGACTTGTGCATCTGATTTTTGTCAGTGTAGATCCACCCAGAGAGGTTAAGGGACTTGGTCATGTCCACACATTGAATTGTTGTCAAATCTAGGGTTTAGAACCCAGGCCTCCTAAAACCATAAACCACACAGCCTCCCACATAAGTCACTTGAAAAATAGGGATAGTAATACTTACCTACCTCACAGGGAGGCTGAGGATTATTAATTAATATTTGTTCAGTACAGGGTTAAATTTTGCTGCTGAGTTTATCAGGATAGAATAATCACAACCTTTTTTCCTGACTTTCACCCTTTTAACTAGCACCTTTTCCTGGTTAGTATTTAGTAAAGAGAAAAGAAAATAGCTCATGGTTTCTCTGTTTATATTTTCTTTACTTTTAGATCCAGCGGATGGTGATTTCAGGTGGCAATTTCAAACCAGACACCTTGAAACCCAAAGAAGTGGTCAGCCTTCTGCTGGATGATGAGGAACTTGAGAAGAAATGTATGTGCAGTGCACGTTGTTTTCCTTCTCCTTCTGTCCTGTGCTTCACTGGTTTAGAAATCTTTCCTCTCATCCCCTACAAACACATGCACTGTAGATAACTCTTTCTTTTTCCTGGCTCATTTTGTATCACTAGTTGTTTTTAGTTCCAGCTCATTTCATATCACTATTGAGTAAAATGTGAGTGAGATATGTGATGGTGCGGTATAAAGTTTTTACTGTCGCTTTTTTAGGATCACCACATTATTCATGAATGACCAAGCTTTGGCAGAATTATGAAGGTTATTCCAAATAAATGCTAATAAGAACTTTATATTTCAGCACACGTTTGGATGTACAATATAGATGCACATTTTAATACCGCTTGAGAGAAGAGTTTCCCAATAAGGCTTTTACTTTTCTGATTTCAGGGAGTTTGAATCTAGCATTACTCTTTAGGGACTTTCAGTGTGTTACTGTGATATTGCTGGGTTTTATCCAAGGCTTTTTCGAGAACCGGAGTCTTTTGTGAGATAAAGAATATTTATACAGGGATAGGAAATAGCTTTGAGAAACTGATTCTTACATTATGCTTTTGCTACCTTTGTTTCCTGACAGTGCGTCAGCGTCAGGAGGAGAAACGGCAGCAGGAGGAGACAAATCGTGTGAAAGAGCGTAAACGAAAGAGGGAGAAGTATGCTGAAAAGGTACTTGGATGCAAGGATTGTGGTGGAGAAGAGCCTGAAAGGCTTTAAGCAGGGGTTCTCACTCTATTATATAGTATGGACCAAGTTTTAATACAAAGATGATCTCATGGACATCTTCTTCTCCCATTCCCTATTATGTAACAGCCCTGTGGCAACTACAGCAATTGCTTACATATAAAAGTAATATTAGGAAAATATGTAATGTATCTTTTACTTTATCTTTATCTGCCTTTTAATGCAACTTGCAGCTTGGAAATAATGAAATGCTATGCGTTTATACAGCTCTCTGAATCACCAGTGATCCACAGAGCAATTTGGAACCCCCTAGTTTAAAGAACTAAATGGCATAATACTTTTCTGTTTTCATAGTTCATAAATCAGAGGCTTATTGGTGCCGTCATCTTATCAGATTTTGTTCTGGGAGTGTACAAATGGAACGTAAATTCAATACCCGATACCAGTAAAATCTCACTATCTGAATGGCTTAATGAGAGGGGAAACAGAAATTTGTAAAATCAGAATTTCATTTGCTGGCTCTTCGGATTTGCATAGTCTGAATTTAAGATACTGGAAATTGGATAATCAGTGTTTATAAGAAAGCATTTCATGCTCACTTTTTAACAAAAAATTGAAATCGAAATCCTCTAACTCAGTGATTCTCAAACTTTTGTACTGGTGGCCCCTTTCACATAGCAAGCCTCTGGGTGCGACCCCCCCCCTTATGAATTAAAAACTCTTTTTTATATATTTAACACCATTATAAATGCTAGAGGCAAAGCGGGGTTTGGGTTGGAGGCTGCCCCCGGTGATCCCCACATAATAACTTCACGATCCCCTGAGGGGTCCCAACCCTCAATTTGAGAACCCCTGCTCTAACTCTTCAGTAGTGGAAATGCTGATAAGTCATTCAAGCCATTTTAGAAAACCTTACTAAATCTAATGTAGGAGCTCCTGATGCATCTGGTGCCATGTCCTCCAAAAAAAAAAAATCCCAAAACGCCTTATTGGTAAATGTCATGCATGGCCTTTATCTTGTTATATTGCAGTGGATGGTGAGCTTCCCAGTTTACTTGCCCCATTTCTTCTTCCTTAATGTGTTTTCAGTCCCTGTATTATTGGTTTGTTTTGCTTATCTGCAGAAGAAAAAGGAAGATGAGTTGGATGGCAAGAGAAGGAAAGAAGGCATGAACCTGGTGATCCCATTTGTTCCCTCTGCTGATAACTCCAACCTTTCTGCTGATGGGGATGACTCGTTCATTAGCGTAGACTCTGCCATGCCCAGCCCCTTCAGTGAGGTAAGACAGTCTTCGAACCATCTCCCATGCCACCTTAGTCTCGTGGTCTTTAGGACTCTTGCTTTCTGCCCTCTAGCTAGAGTGGAACCTGTGTACTATTAGGGAACCAGAGATGTCTAAACCTAATATTGACCCATAGAGTTCAAACCAGTCTATCTAAAGTAGAAGCTAAAATAATCTTCCCCTTCTGCTGCTCTGATGATGTCACCTCAAACTTAATCATTGTGTCTCTTTCACTGACTTCCTGTCTCTTTCTATGACAAGCCCTTCCTCTTTACCTTCAGACTCTGCATAGCTCCACTCCTGCTTGCATTCCAGCTTGTTTCCGTCTACTTTCCCCTTGAGGGTGATCAGATGTCCCGATTTTGAGGGCTTTTTCTTATATAGGCACCAATTACCCCCACCCCCGTCCCGATTTTTTACAGTTGCTATCTGGTCACCCTACTCTCCCTCCTCTTCTTTATGTTCTCTTCATATTTGTGATTTTGTGTCTTTTTTCTTATCACTACTTCCCATGCCTGGAACAGTCTCTTTTTTTGTGAACCAAGCAACTTCCCTCTCTTCCTTCAAATACCTCCTCAAAGCTCAGTTTCTTTGTGTAATCATGCAGCACTAGTCTCTCCTAGAGCTCTTTCTTCTCCCTCATGTGCTTCTGATCCTTAATTGTTGTGTTCTGTAATTTAAACACATACCTCACAGGACAGATCTTGTCTTCCTTCATGTTTTTAAAGAGCCATGTTCTTCTATAGTACTAAATAAATATTATTGCTTTTATACAAGGTTGAGTTAATTAAGATCCTTCACTCATTACTAAAAGATTTTGATTAGCAGTAGTGGTTGAGCAGAGAACAGGATTCTCAACCTTTCTCCTTCTGAAGTGGGTGCTCTCCTGAGGGTAATCTGCATGGGAATCAACAAGTGAATGAAGAGGAAATAAAGGTTCTCTTTGGATCTCTGCCAAATCCCTGAATCTCCCATTTTTAAAGTTAGCATATATTTTAGTTCAGAGTTGAACATTAAACATGGGCTGGAGAGAGACTTTAATTTTGCACTGTGTGTAAGTAGAGGACATGGTGTGGTGAGACAGGATATATATTGTGTTTCCAGTCTTGCATTGAGAGAGCGCCCAGGCTAGCTGTCATTTAATTGCCTGGGAGTAAAATGCTCTTTAATCTAGTTGCACCTTTTCTGAAGTTCTTAGTATGCTTTTCCCCTTGCTGTAAATAAGCTGATGTAAATAAGTTTTGTCTCTGTGCTGTCTAGATCTCCATCAGCAGTGAGTTGCATATGGGGTCTATCCCTCCTGATGAAAGTAGCAGTGATATGCTGGTGATTGTGGATGATCCAGCCTCTTCAGCACCACAGTCGAGGGCCACAAACTCTCCTGCTTCCATCACTGGCTCAGTCTCAGATACCATGAATGGTCAGTACTCTTCACTTACCATAATACTTACAAGGAGTAGTCAAGCCTGGACTTTGTATATCTACATAGTATAGCCATTTTACCCCCACTTTACACCTGCCTTGTAGGATTTAGTGAGGGGTGAAAAGGTCTAAGAAAGAGTTTCTTCTCATTATGAATTTTTTTCAACTTTGGCAGATAGTTTCATCTACTGCTGTATTCAATCATCCATCACGCTTTACCATTCCCATGATATTTAATACAAGTATTGTTTGCTCCTGTGATGCAAAGGTCCATTCCCCTTTTTGCAATGTGTACATATCCGCAAAGCTCATTGCTATTACTAGACAGCTGGGTAAAGAAGTAGAATCCTCCATAGGACCATTCAGTTATATGTCTAAGCTTTTTCCAGAGCTCACTGTGGAGCCCAGGGACAGGTTCTGTATTGCCTACCTTTCTGTTGCATGATTGAGCCCGCTGTAATTGCATGACATTAGCTAGACATAATTCTAGATTCCAAAATAATTATAGCCCTAGTTTTTGATGGGTTAATTTACAGATAGCAAATGGAAGAGCCAGAGTATCTCCAAATAAGAGTGTTTTTATCCTGTGATGTTAAAGGAGAGTTCTCCCCTGGATTTAGGAGTGGGGCTCACAGTCATGACAGCTAATTTGAGTTAGTGAGGTGTGACTAATTAGAGAAAATTGAGGAACAAAACTTGCGTATTTGTTTTTTCTTGGGGGTTGATGGTTTAGTTACTAGCAGGCTGATGTAGATATCAGGTATGTGTGAAGTTGAATTTAGCTCATGAGTCACCTTGTGTATTATAACAACTAATATTTTCATCTCCTCCTTTGTTGTTTAAGGAATTTCAATCCAAGATACACCTGTCACAGGGAGAGGTAATTCAGGTAGAAGCCGGGGTCGCCCTAAAGGTTCAGGCAGTGGATCCAAAGGCACAGGGAAAGGCCGGAGCCGGAAGTCAACAGCAGGAAGTGCTGCTGCAATGGCAGGCGCCAAAGCAGGGGCAGCGGCGGCCTCTGCAGCAGCATATGCAGCATACGGGTACAGTGTGTCTAAAGGTAAGGGAGTCTGTTACATAGAGCAAATTAAACCATATTTTGATGTAAGACTGTTCAGATATCCTGCCAGGGAACAGGAGTTGTATTACAGTATCTCTAGAGTCTTGTGTTCCTTTTCATTGCGATTCAGTCATGTAACTGTACTGAATGGCATGTAATATGATGTCATAACATTGTGATAGTACAGGAAGTTCCACCACCCCAGTGCAGGGGAAGTAAGAGATTGGGAGCACTGCCTCTAAAACCCGTCTAGGTTTTTGCTCTTATGTGTTATAGGCGGAAATCTTGCTTGTTCTTGGATTACATAGCACTTCATGCATTTCCTTCCTCACACATTCTTTCTCTCTCAGGGCTTGTCTACACTACCCGCCGGATCGGCGGGCAGCGATCGATCCAGCGGTGGTCAATTGATCGTGTCTAGTATAGATGCAATAAATCCAACTGCTGAGCGCTCTCCCATCGACTCCGGTACTCCACCAGAACAAGAAGCGCAAGCGGGGTAGACGGGAGAGCGTTAGCTGTTGACTTACCGCAGTGAAGACACCGCGGTAAGTAGATCTAAGTACGTCGACTTCAGCTACGCTAGTCACGTAGCTGAAGTTGCGTATCTTAGATCAACTCTGCACAGTAGCGTAGACAAGCCGCAGTGAAATGGGATTTTGTTCAGTCAGATTGGACAGCGCTGCTTACCACTAAAACATGGCTGTTACTGTTCTTTGTGGTTGTCACGGGGTCACCCTGTAGCTATAGCTGTAGAGCCAGACCTTCAGCTGTTTGAATTGACATAACTCCATTGAAATCAGTTGGTGCTACAGTGATTCACACCTGCTGAGGACCTGGCGAAGTGGTGTATACCAGATGGGCTATGGCTCCCTCTTAAACCTCTCTCCCTTATGTGATCAACAGGCTCAGAGAATTCATAAGCATCATGGGGTCAGTGAAAGCTAGTTGGATTAAAGAGCATGAATTAAGGGTCCATTAATATATTCCTATAACGTAAACGCAAGTCATAGAAGTTAAATGTTGTGTGTTGCTGACAAGCCACAGTGTGTGAATGGTGTGTTCACGTGGAATCTTTTTTTTTTTACCCTGTTGCTAGGTATGTCTGCAAGCAGCCCTCTCCAGACATCAATAATTCGGCCTTCTGGACTTGCAGACTTTGGACCTTCAAGCGCCTCTTCTCCTTTGAGTTCCCCCTTGAGCAAAGGCAACAGTGTTTGTGGGACCCCAAAAAGCTTAAATGTGACGAGCACTATGATACCAGAAACCCCAGTTCGGAAACAAAGCAAAGGAGCCCACACCTCAGGTGGGCGGTAGTAAATTTGAGCCCTGGAGCTTACCTTAACCGTATTGGCTTTCAAAGTAGCCCACCCTGCCAGCAGAAGGCATGCAGAGAAATGCCTGTTGCCATCCCACACGTATGTGAAAAGAAAATCACAGCACAATGGGGATGGGTGGTTTACGTGAGCACTTTGATTACATGTATCCAAAAAAATTACTTTTGCAGATTCTGTGAGGAGTATGGATAAGGAGTGGGGTTAACTGAGAACGTTTCAGATTAGTTTTTCAATTAAGATTTACTGACACATCCTACAAGCGTGCTGTTAGAGAGATCCTGCAGCGATTTGTGTTTGTGGACACACCAGTGTACTGTCCTTCCTCTTCTTTCAGCTTCAGATGGAGTTCAGCTCCATTCTTATTCTAAGAAATCACTATCTGAACTCGGAGGGTATTCTGTGAAGTCAGAGAAACCCTCTGCACTGAGGACCTGACAGTGCATTTGAGGGTGTGCCCATCCAGGGGTGCTGCGTGGTTGAATAGTCTGGCTTCTCTAGTGTGAATCGGTAGTGAATCTAGGGATTCTATGAAGGATTATCTGAAGACCTTGATTTCAAGGCTACGGGAAAGAAATCTCACACAGTTTCCAGAGTCTGGACTCTTGTCAGTGCTATGCTTTTGAATCTGTTGTAAACATCTGGCAGTAGCTGGAACCACAGTTGGCCAGAGTATGCCTATTTAATGTTGCTGTGTCTGCTTCACAGAGAAAAAGAAGCTGCAAGTAACTGGTTTACATTTCAAAGCCCAGGTCTGTTAGCATTGAGCATTCGCTATGATCTCTCTCATTCTGAGCTATGCTGAGCTCTTAAAGGTGTAGGAACCATCAGGCTTTGCTTGTGTATGTTTCAAGAAGAGGGAATGCTGATGTGTAGGGGGGAGAAGTTCACTGCTATTCCTCTCATTGTGCAATAGCAGAACTTGTTGACATTGCCTTTGGGTACCGCAGCTTGCCATGCCACAAAGGGAGCAATGGGGAGCTTTACTGAAACAAGGAGTGTGCCAGTCAACTCCCTGGGAAAAATGAAGTCCCCCATTCCAAGCCACCTACACAGTATGTTCTTCCAACATGTTTCCCATTTGTCAGTGATGGTCTTACACAGCAGCTTGGCTGAGTGCATTACAATGTGCAGGCACTGGTAGCCAAGCCCCATAAGACTTCTAGAAGCCATTAAAGAGAACAGGAGTGCTGTCAGTGTCACTCTGTGTCCTCATTCTCTCAGATTTCTCTTTCCCCATCCTAAATGCACAAACCTCTCTATAGCCCCTCACTTGGCTGTAAGTGTTGTCTGCATTGCACTGAGACAAAGGTTGGGTGGGGGAGGAGCAGTTCTCCTGGCAGGCTCATTGAAATCAAAAGGTTATACTACTGGGGCACTTTCATCCCGGGGGGGGGGGAACAAGTTATGAGTTACAGGTCTCTGCTGTGACAGCAGATGATGATTTTTTTTTCATCACCAAACCCCTTGCCTGGCATCTCGCAGTGTGAAGCAAGTGCTTCTTGTGGGCTCTGCCTCAAATTTGCACACCTGAAAATAGCGGAACTGAGTTTAGTTAGATTGATTTTTAAACAGATTTGTAGGGGATAATTGGGGGGAGGTGTCACTTAAATTAAATCATGAAGACTTCCCCCTTCCCCTCATATTCACATGTATATAATGATATTTAGAGGGAATCAGAAAAATGCCAAGCCTTTTTTCTCTTTGAATGTGCTGTCTATTTTTATAACTGAACTTGTATATATGTATAAAAAGAGACACATCTTTCTTTTACTAATTGGAGAAGAAAATCTTAAATAAATGCAGTGAGATAATTTTATGTAAATCAGAGTCTCTGTGGTTTGTACTCATGTAGCCATATGAATGGGATGGGGTGAGGTGAGGGAGTGAGGTGTGTGGGAGTGTATGTCTGTGGGGATGTGTAAGTGTGCATAGGCTTCGGAATCAGGAGGTCTGTGTGTTCTACCCTCTGAGCAGTAGTGCACTCTAATTATTTTCCACTGTTGTCCAATTAATTTACTGGATATGTACATTTTATATAACTAAGCAACCTACTATTTGCAGTGCAGACAGAACATGTACAGTACACTACAGGATACAGTAACTCCTTGCTTAATGTTGTCGTTATGTTTCTGAAAAATGCAACTTTAAGCAAAACGATGTTAAGCGAATCCAATTTCCCCATAAGAATTAATGTAAATACCGGGGGTTAGGTTCCAGGGAAATTTTTTTCACCAGATAAAAGACTATAATATACTCTGTGTGTGTGTGTGTGTATATATATATATATATATATATATATATATATATATATATATATATTTTCATAGAATATATATATACACACATACACACACACACAGTGTAAGTTTTAAACAGTTTAATATTGTACACTGCGATGTTGATTGTGAAGCTTGGCTGAGGTGGTGAAGTCAGAGGGTGGGATATTTCCCAGGGGATGCCTTACTGCTGAATGATGAGCTAACAATCAGCTTGAGCCGTCAAGGGTTAACCCACTGTTGTTAATGTAGCCTCACGCTCTACAAGGTAGCACGAATGGAGGGAGGGGAGACCACATGGCAGACAGACACACACACCGTGTGTGTGTGTGTGTGTGTGTGTGTGTGTGTGTGTGTGTGAGAGAGAGAGAGACGCGCATTGCCCCTTTAAGTACGCTGACCCCACTCTAAGTACACAGCCTTTTTAAGTAGATCAGCAAGTTGAGACAGAAGCTGCTGCCAGGAAGCTCCCTCCGTCCTGAGCCCCCCCGCCGTATGGAAATGGGGTAGTCGGGTGTAGGAGCAGGGGGGACAGGGACACCCTGACATTAGCCCTTCTCTCCCCCCACCCCCACTTGCACAGCAAGCAGGAGGCTCCAGGGAGCAGCTCCAAGGCAGGGGGCAGGAGCAGCACATGGCAGTGGGGGGAGGGACAGCTGAAACTGCCCAGCAACTGATAGCCTGCTGGGCGGCTACTGCACAGGGAACTTAGGGGAGCTGATAGGGGGCTGCCGGTCCTCCCTGGTTCCAAGTCCTCACCGGCACGCTGCAACGGGCTTCTCTTCGTGCAAGCAGTGGACAAAGCAGGCGGCTTCCAAAGGACGTTATAAGGGAGCATTGCGCAACTTTAAACAGGCGTGTTCTCTCATTGATCAGCAACGAAACGACATTAACCGGAACGACTTTAAGTGTGGAGTTACTGTAGCAGATGGATTTATTCAAAGGAAGGTCAGAGATCTCGTTTCTGGAAAATGGTGTTTTAGTTCAACCTGGTTGATTCCTTTTTCAGTGCTTCAGCCCATATAGTTATTTCACTCCAATTTTCAAATGGAGTTGTCAAGGGCTTGTTTATATGCATTTTTTTATTTTTAAACTGCTAGAAAGTTATGCCAGATATTGAAATAATGCCACAGCAGGGTAAAGAAAATAGTTATCAGTACGAGCAGAACCTTGCATATAGGAGGAGATTGCAAAGATTTATTATAATTTAATCTACAAAGGCTTAAAGTGAGGATACTAGATTTGATGTAGTCAAATTAATTTTTTTTTAAATTCTCAAAGACCTGTCATGCTGTGTCAGGGAAGGTGATGGAAGCCTAATTGCTTGGGACATTTAAAGTAGGCTGTGCAAACTCTAGAAGATGTATAGCAGGGAACAATTATCTATCTCCCTCCCTTCATAGGCAGGAAGATAGGATGACATACACTAGCTCTACTCTACAGACCTATATCGGTATAACTATGTCGCTCAGAGGTGTGAAAAATCCATGCCGCTGAGTAACATAGTCATATCAACCTAAGCTCCGGGATAGATAGCGCTATGTCGGCGGGAGAGCTTCTCCACAGCTACCATCTCTTGAGGTGAATTAACTATGCCAATGGGAGAAGCTCTCCTGTCAGCATAGGCGTGTCTTCACTTAAAATGCTGCATCAGCGCAGCTGCACTTAAGTGTAGACCTGCCTGAAGACACTTCCACCTCTCACTTCTATGAAGGATTGTACTGAAAACTGATCAGGGCTGGCTTAGATTTACTGGGCCCAGGGTCAAAGTCCAAGCTCCAGCGCCCGGGGGCAAAGTCAGAAGGCTTCCGTTCTGGGTGGTACGGCTCAGGTTAGAGGTCCCTTCCTGGGGCGGTGGGGCTGACTTTGCTCCCCCCCCCCCCCCCCGCCCCGGGCAGGAGGGCTCGTCCAGTCTCAGGCTTTGGTCCCTCCTCCTGGGGTCGTGTAGTAATTTTTGTTGTCAGAGGCGGGTCATGGTGTAATGAAGTTTGAGAACTCCTGCTTTAGGCCATCTAGATTTAGAGATTGCAGCCTGTGCACCAACTCTTTGCTCTCAATCCTGGATTAAGTGTCTTGTCCTTCTCAGTAGCTATTCAAGGACTAGATCACCTCAGTTATACTGGTCTGCTAAATATTGAACAAGATATTCTAAAAGGGATTTGATCTGGGAGCTACTTAATTTCTTAACTTCACTAGATTTATATTGCACTGCTAGGATAAGGCTAATTACTTCTCATGCTTAAGGGCATAACCTGATCACCTGTGGAAGTTGGGAAAGATTTTTGTTGTTGTCGTTGTGAATGGGGAATAGTGTTGGGGAGAAGAATTCATCTCCTTCGGAAGCATCAGCTATTGGCAAGATACCGGACTTAACAGCCCAATTGTCTGAACCAATATGATAAGTCCTATGTTCCAAATTACAACCTTCCTCTTTCTTGCAGCACCTTGGAATGCTCCTCCAGAAAGCCTTCTTGACAAATGTCCTCTGAAAATAGGAAATGCAAAATGCTGTGTTCTGGGCTCTCTCTAGCCTTAACCTACCTCTAATTTAATTCCCACCTCTCCTCTTCCTTGTAGCAATACAATCATTCCAAAGCAGATGAAGCTTCCAACTCATTTGATGTTAGACTTTACTTACATAATGTTCTTTTCTGGGATGTGTGAGACTATGAGTTTGCATTCAGGCGAGAGGAAATGTTTCAGTGTTCAGGTATGAAATAACAGTTCCCTCTCCCCTTGACTGATGAGGATCATCCATTGTGGCTGAAAGGATGGGGTGATATGGAGTGGGAAGGGAAATTCTTCAAGCAGAACAGCCGTGTGCTCTTGAATTCCTGTACAGATAGGCTCCTTCTCGCTACAGCCTAAAAGCTTTGTTTTTTCCTCCATGATGGGGCTACAAGGCTAATTTTCCCTCTACTGTTACTCACACCTTCCTGTCAATTGTTTGAAATTTGCCATCCTGATTATCACTACAAAAGTTTTTTTCTCCTGCTGATAATAGCCCACCTTAATGGATTAGTCTTTTGAGAGTTGGTATGGCAACCCCCATTTTTTCATGTTCTCTGTGTGTGTGTGTGTGTGTGTGTGTGTGTGTGTGTATATATACCTTCCTACTGTATTTTCCACTGCATGCATCTGATGAAGTGGGCTTTAGCCCACGAAAGCTTATGCTCAAATAAATTTGTTAGTCTCTGAGGTGCCACAAGTACTCTTCGTTCTTTTTACATTTACACTGTTAGCACCTTTCAAATGGCACAAGACAACAGTAGCAAGTTTGGGATGAGCAATCTTTACAAGCAACAGTCCTTCCTTCAACCTTCCTCATGAGTGTTACACCACCATTCAAGATCCCTACATTGCCTTTAGTAAAACCTACTTCCATCCCAAGGTTATGGAAACAGAACGAATTATACTAAACCCAAATGTATGTGTAGCTTGCAGGTATTGTTACCATGAACAGTCCTCACTGACCTTTCCAAAAACAAGAGGTGCCTTTATTTTTAGCCTGAGACTAGGAGAACCAGTTTGAAACTATTACTGTTGCTTTGGACTGTTATACAATGTTTTTGCGTAAGATGAGGCTAAAGTCGAGCTTATTCCCATTTCCATATTCGTAACCTGAAGCTGGTTATTTTGTTAGATTGCATTAGAGGGGTGCCTCACTTGGGGAAAAGTCATCTATACACTTAATTCACCCCCAGTTACTCCATTTTGTGTCTTACTGGACAGACGCTGCCTCCACATCTGACCTTCACCTCTGTGTGTTTTACTTGGAGGGCATAATCTGTTTTTAAAAAATCCCTGGCATCTCACAGGGAGGGGCCCTCTCTCCATACCTCTAGCCCTCAGCTTTCTCTGTGTCCCAAAGCTTACGAAGATGCTGGTTTTGCTTTTCAAGAGTCTTACTCTTCGAGTGTTGCTCATGTCCATTTCCACATCGGTGCACGCGCATTGCGTGACTATCACTGGAAGACTATTTTCCCCTAGTGGTATCCGTCGGGTCGACTCTGGGGCCGCTTGGAGTGGCACCTCTATGGCGCGGTATATAGGCACCTGCCGGCCCACTCCGTCCTCAGTTCCTTCTTTCCGTCCATGGTGGTTGCTGGAACGCTCCTATCTCTTCCTTAGCGAGTGATTCTAATAGTAGTCGTCTTCCTGTAAATAGATTGTAGATAGCTGTAAATAGTTCGTTAGCGTAAGTATAGTGATACTTAGTAGATAATAGTCAGTAAGCACCTGCTCTGCCCTGGGGTGGGGGGGAAGGCGGTATCCTGCCTGGCCCCTGGGGCATGCCTCGGTCCCAGGGCTTCAAACAGTGTGCAGCGTGCTGTAAGCACATGCCAATTAATGACCCTCACAAGAGCTGTTTAAAGTGCTTGGTAGAGGGTCTTATTCAGGATAAGTGCCGGATCTCTGGGAACTTCAAACTGAGGACCAAGAAAGAAAGAGACAATCAACTGAAGTTCCTACTTATGGAGGTGGCACTCTGTCCCACTTCAGAGCGGCAACCGGACCCTGTACTGAGCACCTCCTCTACCAGGAGTGTGCCGGCGTCCTTTCAGGACACCCAACATGGCTTGGGATCCCCAGCACAATCCTCCAAGCACCGGCACGCTTCTCCGGAGCCCAAGGCTGCAGCACCAATGATACGGCACCAACCCCATCACAGGGGCCGAAGAAGCGGTCAAAGAAGTCTGATCAGGCACATTCCCCCTCAAGAAAGACTGTTGAGAGAGTGTGATCTGTGGCAGACCACTCTCAATCAGAGGCGACTGAACCAGCACCATTGACTCCGGCCCCAGCAGGGAAACCGTTGAGTCCGGCACTGAGAGGCTCCCCACAGGGTGAGACAAGAAGGGGACACGACCCTCACAGCACCATCGACGCCAGAGGCTTCTGAGGTGGCGCAAAACCTCTTGACTGTCCTGGCACCACCGTCCCCAAACCGAGGCCTGCAGGGGATAAACCAGACACTGCAGGTTCCAGCCACAAGAGGACAAGCACCAGTCCTGGGCAAGTCCGCAATGATGGCGAGGCGCCGTTCTCCATCCTGCTCATCAGGAGACTCAGCACTGAGACCACAATCACCACAGTAATGCAGCAACTTGCCTAGATGCCAGTTGCAGTCACAGCGCCAGTCTCATTCCTGGCACCAGTCATGCTCCAGGCACCGATCCCCACTCCCTGCCCCAGTGCCACTCGCAATCTTGGCACTGCTTGTCATTGAGGTGCCGCTCTCCACCACGACAACGCTTCCCATGGCGGCACCATTACTTGTCGTGGTACCATCCTCCTTAGAGACACCAGTCCGCATTGAGGCAAGGCCACTCGGCAACACGGGGCACAGCACCATCTTGGTCACCTAGGAGAGGGTCTTCTGGCTCGGAATCGCAGGCAGAGTCATCTGCCTTGCAAGGAACTGGATCTAGAGCAGATCACAGACTAAGTATATTACTGCTACTTTAAAACTGTAGCATCCCTCATCCATGGATCTCAGCTTTTTTCAAGCTACAGTTAAACCTCACAATAGCCCTAAGCGGTACATAATAATTTATAATCATTTACAGATATGTATAATACACTGATACTTTAATGGACCACCCTAAACAGTTCTCCACTCTTCGGTGTTTGCAATGTGTTTACAATTATTGTGTCTTTACTCTTAGTCATAATTTGGCCAAGTGAACATTTAGTTCTGTTAATCTGTTCTCACAAATTAATCCTATCTTTTTAATAATTTTTGTTGCTCTTCTCTGAATTCTTTCTCCAGGGTGACGTCTGTCTGGCATTGTGATGTCTGGAATTGCAGACTGTGGGTGGATTTTCAAAAGTACCTAAGGCTCCCTGTAACTCTCTCTATTTTTTTGACCCTCTGAGGCACAAGTACTCTGGCTTACTAGGACAGAGTCTTTGAGCTAGAGTATTGGTGCCTCAGGGGGGTCAAAAAAAATATAGAGCAGGTCTTGGCACACAATTATTGTGTGGTGCCAAGATCTGCTTCTCTGCTGTCCCCTTCTGAGCTCTGTCTGTCCCCCATGCCTCTTTTGTCCAGTGTCTCTCCCTGGCATCCCAATGGTCTCTGTGCTGAGCTGTGGATGGGCTAGTAGAATTGGAATATGGAAGTAGCCAGCAGAACTTGACAGATCCAGCTCTTCCTTCCAGAGATATAATAGTTAATGAATGCAAGAAACAGTGTTGTTTAAATGTTACAATTTAAACCATGGCTTGTGTCTGAGATGTTATGGGAATAAATGTGTGTGGGTAGTTTGGAATTGCCAGCAACCACGTTTCTTTAATTAGAGGAACTTGAGAAATCAATATAAACTGAGAGGATATGTTAAAAGAACTTGTTTTTAAATGTTTCCTTTGCCAACATTAACATTAATTTGACCACACAAATATTGTAGGAAGTTCAGTTGTCCCATGAAAAGTGGGGTAAATATAGAGATTATTATACACACAAAACTGTTAGAAAGAACATTATGAAGTTTCAAAGTCAAGCACTCAGAAGTTAGGAAATGCCAGAATAAGGGTTTCTTGTGGAATCTTAACTAAGCTGCCTTGTACATATGCATCTATGTGAACCTTTCATTACAAAATCACATCCTATTTTTCCCACTTGCCTGATTCGGTGCACAGAATGGATGGTGCCATTTAATGAGCAACCATTCAATTATTTTTCCTCAGTTGTTCAAGGTGAGACCCCAGACCTTATCTACTGCACATTATTTAAACACTGCTCTGACTACAGAATTCATTTCTTCATAGGCATTTCTGTGGGGCTCATCGCTAGTATCTGAGGGCTTCACAAACATTAATTTATCTTCACAACATCCCTGTAGGGAGAGGGGGTGCTCTTTCCCCCATTTTACACGTGGGAAATAGAAGCACAGAGAGATTTGAGTATCCACTAATTTTTGGTGCCCAATTTGAGACACCTAGAATCTAATACTTCAGAGTGCTTAGCGCTATATAGGCACTATATATACATTGTGACAAAGTTCCTCCTCTACCTTGGTGGGTCTTGCGCTTATTGGCGGATTTGCTTGCCTTGGAGCTTCACAGCAGCCCTCAGTTTGGCCATTTTCATGAACCCACAGTCCAGGTCAACTCCTCCTGTATCTGACCAGGAGTTGGGAGGTTTGGGGGGAACCCGGGCCCGCCCTCTACTCCGGGTTCCAGCCGAGGGCCCTGTGGTATGCAGCTGTCTAGAGTGCCTCCTGGAAAAGCTGTGCAACAACTACAACTCCCTGGGCTACTTCCCCATGGCCTCCTCCCAACACCTTCTTTATCCTCACCATAGGACCTTCCTTTGGTGTCTGATGATGCTTGTATTCCTCAGTCCTTCAACAGTCCGCGTTCTCACTCTCAGCTCCTAGCGCCTCTTGTTCCCAGTTCCTCACACACACACCACAAACTGAAGTGAGCTCCTTTTTAAAACCCAGGTGCCCTGATTAGCCTGCCTTAATTGATTCTAGCAGCTTCTTGATTGGCTGCAGGTGTTCTAATCAGCCTATCTTAATTGTCTCCAGAAGGTTCCTGATTGTTCTGGACCCTTCCCTGTTGGAGGACGGGACCGTCCCTCGCTTGCTCCTCAGCTATCTGCTTTCTTTTCTTTCCTAAAGCCCCCTGGCCTGGATTTTTCTTACTTTTGGACCTTGCGTAGTTCCCCCCCGAATGGGCCAGTTGCTTTTTTGTGTTTTTTTTGTTTGTTTTGGTATGATCTCTGCCGCTTCTTGCTGAGTGCTGGTCGGTTACCAGCTTGCAGCCAGCACCCGCCCCCCCCCTCGCCTGCTTTCAGGCGCAGCTATTTGTTCCAGCTGAAACCCCCGGAGGAGGGGGGGAAGATTGCCGATTTTGTCATCCGGAGGGGGGAGTGGAAGCCCCCAGACCCAGCCGTTTTGCTGGCAGCTCGGACTTTATTTCCTATCTTTAACATTCTTAGCATGCCGGAAGCCTTGGAACACGGCCAACACGGCCGGAGAAGAAGGATTTCAGAAGACAGGAGAAATAATTTAAGAAGCTACAAATCATCGTGAAGGGGGCCGTAAGACTGAGTAATTTTTCGAATTCTACTCTCGTGGGGGGGAGTTTGACTGTGTTTTAATTGTGTTTGTGGTGGCACAGGGAGTGTGGCACAGAGCCGCCTTCCGATCCATTGGTGCCCCCCCCCCACCGTTACTACAACTGTCACGGCCCCCGTCATTCGTCCCTGCTGGCAACCTGCCATCTGCCCTCGGATCCAGCTGTTTGCTTTGGACTTTGCCTTTCGGACCGGACATAACAGCCGACCAAACGAGACTCTTTGGACAAACGTGCGTGGGTTTACACGCCCCCCCCGGATTGCTTACTTTACGGCTTGCCCCTATTATTGGATTCCTTTTTGTTTTTTCCCCCACTCCCTGTCCAACCCTTTTGGCATTCCCCCCTCCCGCCTGCAGCTTAGCAGGGAGGAGTGGTTAATTCCCTTTCCCCTCCCCCTTCCTCCTTCCGGTGTCTCCCCGTCTCTCCCTGCTCACAATGGCAGGGAATGAGAGGGGCGAGGCCCCTTTAACAATATTAGCTGTTTCTCCCCCACCCCCCCCCGCCCAACCCCCAACCTTGCCCCCACCACCACGATTGTCAAAATACTTGCCACCGCCCCTGCTGGGGCACCGGCAGCAGGAAGTACCGGAGTGATTACTGCTGCTGCTACGCCCCCTGCCCCCTCAGGTTCTAGGAACCCCCTGCCAGCTGGCCGCAAAAGCCAGGGCGGGCAGAAAGGAAAGGGCCCCGCCAAAACATCTGAGCTCTCCATGGCAGGGGCGGCCCCCACAGCCGTGGCCTCGTCATCGACCGCGGCACCCCTCCCCGCAATTCCCTCCACCAGCTCTGCATATGTTCCCCCCCCGGCCCCCAGGACGTATGCCCAGGCGGTGGCAGGCTCCCCCCTGCCTGCCGCCTCGTCATCTCGCCCACCCATTGCCTCCGCTACCATCACCAGCAGTCGGGGCCCTTTTCCCACCTTGACCAGGAAGCACGGTGTCCGTTGCCTCCTGGTGCCCGCCTCGCCCCACGTGGAGGCATACGTGCAGGCGTTGGCGAAGGTGGTAGGACCCACGGCTATTGTGGCAGCCTCCAAGATGTATGGGAAGGTCGTTTTTTTCTTAGCTACGGAGACTGCCGCCCAAGAGGCGGTGGAGAGGGGCCTGGCGGTGGGGGGGGTGTTTGTCCCCCTGGAGCCGCTAGAAGACCTGGGCGTTCGCCTCGTCCTCACCTCCGTTCCCCCCTTTTTACCCAATGCTGCCCTATTACCCGCTCTCTCCGCCCTGGGGAAACTTACCGCTGTCATCAGCCCTCTCCCGTTGGGCTGCAAGGACCCCACCCTCCGTCACGTCCTTTCTTTCCGCCGGCAAGTGCAGCTTCTACCGCCGGCGGGGGTGCGTGACGGGGAGGCGCTCGAAGGGTCCTTCCTAGTCCCCTACCAGGGAGCCCGCTATCGGGTCTTTTACTCCACCGGAGAGGCCCGGTGCTACCTCTGCCGCTCGGCCGGGCATGTCCGCAGAGACTGCCCTTTGGCCCGGAGGGGAGGGGCACCTGAGACCCCCGAGACCCGGCAGGATATCGGCCCCGTTGTTGCCGATGCCCCTGGCTGCCCAGCACCTGAAACCAACCCTCCTCCTACTCAATCCATCGCCGCTCCCGCCCGGGCCCAGGAGACTTCTTCCCTACTATGCCCGGGCGAGCAAGGGAGTCCCACCCTTGCTATTACCACTTCAGCAGAGCCTCTGGAGGAGGATGCGACAAAGATATTATCGGGCATAGGAGAGGGCCCACCCCAAGGAGACCCCCCCCCCCCATGCTGCCTCACCGCTGCCCCCCCGAACCCCTGAACCATCGCCTCCGCCCCCCGACACGACCCCTGCTAACCAGCCCCCAGACGACGCTATGGAGGGCTGGAACCTAGTCCAGGGGAAACGGAGCAAGCGGAAGGCTCGAGCTCCGCTGCATCCATCCGATGCGGAAGCCCCCCGGAAGACCAGGAAGGGAGGCACTGACATCGAGCCCTCCGCTACGACCACGAGTGAGGTCCATCCGCTGGTGTCGGGAGGAGAAGACAGACTGGCTTTGGAGGGCAGAACTCCCCCTCCACGGGAGACCCTCCCCTCCGAGACCCCTGAAGACGCCCCTTCTGCCCGGATACCATCCGAACCCCCCGCGAACCCCGAGGCGACCGCTGAGGCGGGCCCTAGAGGAGAGGCCCCTGGGGTAGCAGGCGTTGGCCTCTCCTCCGTGTACGCGGAGATTGAGGCCCTAGATTTGACCCCGGTCACCCAGGGAGAGGATGATCTACTCCCGGCTGGCCTCGGCCTGGGCAACCTCACCCCAGCCCCTCTTTCCCCATGCTCCCTCCCCCTGATTGCCTTCCCGGGCGAGCACCCTGCAGAAGGTGGTCCACCACCTGATGCCACGGCCGCCAAGACCACCGCGGAGCCAGCGCCTAGCATTACTGGGAGCCCCCTCCCTTACCCCTTAACC
Organism: Chelonia mydas; assembly: GCF_015237465.2. NCBI lineage: Eukaryota > Metazoa > Chordata > Testudines > Cheloniidae > Chelonia > Chelonia mydas. The sequence continues at coordinate 72,783,898 of NC_051246.2, forward strand.
CTCAACTCTGCTCAGGAGGCACCTTCCTTCAGCTGCTTGCCTCCTGAATTTTAGAGCCTTACCTCTGCCCCTGCCCCCTCCCCTGCCCCCACCCAGTTTACCCCCTCCTGCAATGCTCCTGCCGCCCCTGGGGTCGTTTTTTTTCCGCCTTTTGCAGATTCCCCCCAGGGAGCAGTTTCTGCACTTTTTAGTCGCGACCCATTAGGAGTTGCAATTTTTCCCCCGCCATCCCCTTCCACCCCAAGGCATGAAATGGATTTAATAACCCCAGCCTGTCAGACGCCCCGTCGGTGGTCCGCACCCTGCCTACCCGCCTTAGCGGACCTCGAGGCTGTATTAAGAACCCCACCGGGGAATACCCCGGGAACCGTAACCCCACCCCCCCATGAGCTGCGGCATGCACTACGGAAGTTCTTAGAACACACCCGTGGTGCCCGCAATAAGGTACAGCTAGCTCTTCAGCTCTGGGGGGACTTTGAACAAGTTTTTCAGGCCACAAGGGCCCTTATAAAGGAGGGCAGAGGGCAAGGCAGGCGCGGTGCTGCGGCCTACGAGCGGGCCCGCAGCTTCCAAAGCGATCTACTCATCTATGAGATGGGTCACGGGTTGCTGCGCAATCCGCCGGGGGCCACAAACACCCCCGCCACTGAGAAACCTCCACCCCACCAGCCCTCCGCATGATGCCTTTTCTTATTGCAACCTTGAATACCAGGGGCTGTAGGATGGCTCTCCGCAGGTCCCAGGTGCTCTCTTACCTTCGGGAAGGGGGGTACTCTGTAGTTTTCCTGCAGGAGACCCATACGGACCCGACCTTTGAGGACAGGTGGCGGCTGGAGTGGGGAGACGGGGTCTACTTTAGCCATTTCACGACTTGGCAAGCTGGAGTGGCGACCCTGTTCTCCCCCACCCTACGGCCCGAGGTGCTAGGGGTCACTGAGGTCGTGCCGAGCCACCTGCTGCACCTTCGAGTCCGTATGGAGGGGCTCGTGGTCAACCTTGTTAATATCTATGCCCCACAAATGAGCCCAAAGCGGCCACAATTTTACCAGCGGGTGTCCGACTTTCTCAGCACCCTAGATTCGCACGAGTGCCTGGTCCTGGGAGGGGACTTTAACACCACCCTCGAGGAACAGGACCGCTCAGGCGCCGAGCCGAGCCCGGCTGCCGCGAATATTCTCCGGGGAATAGTTGAATATCACTCCCTAGTGGACGTCTGGCGTGACCATCACCCAGATGACACCTCCACGTTCACTTTTGTCCGGGTGGAGGCCCATCGGTCACACCACTCCCGGTTGGACCGTATTTATTTATCCCGTTTCCATCTTTCACAGGCCCACTCCTCCACCATTCGGCCGGCCCCTTTTTCCGACCATCATTTAGTTACTATAACCGTCTCCCTCCGTGCAGAGAGACCGGGGCCGGCCTATTGGCACTTTAATAATAGCCTGTTGGAGGACGAGAGCTTCGTGACGTCCTTCCGGGAGTTTTGGCTGGTCTGGCGAGAGCAGTGGCGTGCCTTTCCCTCGGTGCGGCGATGGTGGGATCTAGGGAAGGTACGCGCCAAGCTCTTCTGCCGCGACTACACTCGGGGCACCAGCCGACGGAGAAATGCGGCGATAGAGCAGTTGGAACGGGAGGTCTTGGAGCTGGAGAGGCGCCTGGCCGCCGACCCCGAGGATCCGTCCCTCTGCGGAGCGTGCCGGGAGAAGCGGGAGGAGCTTCGGGCCCTCGAGGACCACCGGGCCCGAGGTGCCTTCGTCCGGTCCCGCATCCGCCTCCTTCGGGAGATGGACCGCGGGTCCCGCTTCTTCTATGCCCTGGAGAAAACGAGGGGGGCCAAGAAACACGTCACCTGCCTTCTAGCTGAAGACGGCACCCCCCTCACGGATCCGGAGGAGATGTGTGGGAGGGCCTGCGACTTCTACACAAGCCTTTTCTCCCCGGATCCGACCGATCCTGGCGCTTGCGGGGTGCTCTGGGAGGAACTCCCCACGGTCAGCGTGGGCGACCGAGAGCGGCTGGAGCTGCCTCTCACCCTGGCCGAGTTCTCGGAAGCCCTCCGCCGCATGCCCACCAATAAATCTCCGGGCATGGACGGGCTGACCGTGGAGTTTTACCGCGCGTTCTGGGACATCCTCGGCCCAGACCTAGTCACTGTCTGGGCTGAGTCTTTGCAGGGCGGGGTCCTCCCTCTGTCGTGCAGGCGAGCGGTGCTCGCCTTGCTGCCGAAGAAGGGGGACCTCCGCGATTTACGAAACTGGCGTCCCGTCTCACTCCTTAGCACGGATTACAAAATCGTAGCGAAAGCAATTTCGCTGCGGCTAGGGTCCGTGATGGCGGACGTGATCCACCCAGACCAGACCTATACTGTCCCAGGTCGCTGCATTTTTGACAACCTATTTCTAGTCCGAGACCTTTTGGAACTCGGGCAGAGAGACGGTCTGTCATTCGCCCTCCTGTCTCTTGATCAGGAGAAGGCGTTCGATAGAGTAGACCATGGGTACCTCCTGAGCACTCTGCAGGCGTTTGGATTCGGACCTCAGTTTGTGAGTTTTCTCCGGGTGCTGTATGCCTCCGCGGAGTGTTTGGTTAGGCTCAACTGGACCCTGACCGAACCGGTCAGCTTCGGGCGAGGAGTGCGACAGGGGTGCCCCCTCTCGGGCCAGCTGTACGCTCTTGCGATCGAGCCTTTCCTCTGTCTCCTCCGCAGGAGGTTGACGGGGTTGGTGCTGCGGGAGCCAGAGCTGCGGCTGGTCCTGTCGGCGTATGCCGATGACGTACTTCTTGTGGTCCAGGACCCGGGTCACCTGGCGCGAGTGGAGGCATGCCAGGCCATCTATTCGGCAGCCTCCTCCGCCTGAGTCAACTGGGTCAAGAGCTCTGGCTTGGCGGTGGGGGACTGGCGGCAGGCAAGCTCCCTCCCACCCGCGCTTCAGACCATCCGGTGGAGCGAGGGTCCTCTGCTCTATCTCAGCATTTACCTTTCCGCCACGCACCCTTCCCCGCCGGAGAACTGGCAAAATTTAGAGGGCGGGGTGATAGAGCGGATCCGGAAATGGACGAGGCTACTCCGATGTCTCTCCCTCTGAGGGAGAGCATTGGTGCTTAACCAACTAGTCCTGTCCACGCTCTGGTACCGGCTCAACACCCTGGCCCCGGCCCCGGGCTTCCTGACCCACCTCCGGAGATTGATTCTAGAGTTCTTTTGGTCAGGAATGCACTGGGCCCTGTCGGAGTTCTTCATTTACCCCTGAAGGAAGGAGGGCAGGGCCTGAAGTGTCTGTACACTCAGGTCCGCGTTTTCCGCCTCTAGGCCCTGCAGAGGCTCCTTTACAGTGCAGGTAGTTCGACGTGGAGCATATTGGCGCACGCCTTCCTGCGCCGCTTCCACGGGCTCCGATACGACCGGCAGCTCTTTTATCTTTGTCCGAGAGGTTTTCCGCGAGACCTCTCCGGGCTGCTGGTCTTCTACCAGGACCTCCTCCGGACCTGGAAACTGTTTCTCACGACCAGGTCCGTGGCGGCCACCGTGGGAGCAGATCTCCTCACGGAGCCCCTGCTACACAACCCCCAACTCCGTGTGCAGGTGGCGGAGTCCCGCTCGGTGTGCCAGAGGTTGGTCCTGGAGGAAGTCACGAGGGTCGGAGACCTCCTGGACTACGACTGGAGAGACTGGCTGGATCCCCTGACGCTCGCTCGGCGCATGGGGCTCTCCAGCCCCCGTACTCCCCGGCGCGTACTTCAGGAGGTGAGGGCCGCCTTGACCCCCGCTGCTCGGGCTTATGTCAACCGTGCCTTGCGCGAGGGCGCACCCCGCCCATCCTCTACCCCAGGCCCACCGGACCTTTCCATTGGGCCCCTGCCCTGTCGATCCCGACAAACCCCTCACCCTTTCACTGCGAGCCGGCTGCATGAACTGCAGCCGGTCAGTTTTCAACTTGCATCACGGAAATATTTGTATACACTCACGCTTCACACCCTTCACGCCCACACCCTGGTGTCCCGCCCCGACACAAAGTGGCGGGACCTCCTGCCACCTTTGGAGGGTGTGCAACCTCGGTGGGCCAGCTTGTATTCCACCTTGGTCCCGAGGCCCGTCGGAGACATCAGTTGGCGGCTCCTTCACGGAGCTGTGAGCATGGGCGTGTTTTTGACACGGTTTACTTCCATTCCGGATACTTGCCCTTTTTGTAATGTGAGGGAAACCCTGGCGCACGTCTATTTAGAGTGTGCCAGATTGCAGCCCCTTTTTCGGCTCCTCACAAATATTCTGTTGCGCTTCTGGCTTCCTTTTTTCCCCCCACCTCTTTATCTATACACTCCCCATTCATGGCCCCACAAAGTCGCGGGATCTCCTGGTTAACCTCCTCCTAGCTTTGGCAAAAACAGCCATTTATAAAACCAGAGAGAGGAGGTTGACCCATGAAACGTCCTGCGATTGTGGGGCCTTTTTCCTATCCTCAGTACATTCACGTATCCGGGCGGAGTTCCTCTGGGCGGCGTCCACCGACTCCCTTGACACCTTTGAAGAGCGGTGGGCACTGTCCGGGGTTCTCTGCTCGGTGACCCCATCCGGTTCCCTCCGTCTAACCCTTTGATTGAGGGGAAGAGCGAGAGACACCAGCCCCAGCCGTTGCCGCTGTGGATACCATCGTTACTGTCATCTAGGAGGGCCCTATAATACGTGGGTGTCTACCCCCCCACCCCCAAACTGCCCACCCCGCAGCCGTGCCCATCTTGCCGGGTACTCTCAGGGGGGGGATAATCGGTGACACTGGGCGCGGCACTAGGTAACTCGAGGGGGTGGAAGACCACGAGTGTCGAGGAAGCCCCCCTGCTCTAGGCCACCAGGTAACTCAGGAGGGTGGAAGACCACGAGTGTCGAGAAGCCCCCCCCGCTCTGGGCCCAGGCTAGCCTGAACACTTCTCCCTCCTGAAAGCTGCTGTGTTATACCTTCTGTTTGCGTTGTTTTGTTGCATACTTTGATTTGGTTCTTTGGTAATTCTTGTAATTGTCACAATAAAATTTTTTTCTGTTTCAAAAAAAAAACCTTCCCTGTTACCTTACCCAGGGAAAAGGGACCTACTTAACCTGGGGCTAATATATCTGCCTTCTGTCACTCTCCTGTAGCCATCTGGCCTGACCTTGTCACAATATATATATGTTAAAAGAGGTCCTGTGGAAAAAATAGTCTATGGTCACCTAATTAAAGACTAGCTCATAAAGCGTATGCACAAGGGGGCTGAATTAATGTTGCACAGGCAACCCTAACTCTGGCATTTCCTAACTTTGCACACTTGACTTTACACACACAGAAAACTTGCATTAAAAAGTTAAGGTTGCAATATCCTAGGGTTGTTTTGTTTTATTTAAAGCCAACTGTGAAACAACAGAAAATCCATCATATTGCCACCAACATGGGTGGTCATCAGGGTAGGACCTTAGATCTAGGGCACAGACATCTGCCACTCAAGCTAATGGAGTAACTGAAAGTAGGCTGTCATTCAATAGGTGGACCAGCACTGGAGGGATGAGACGTACACTTTGCCTGTGGGTTGCACAGATATTTGATGATAGCAGAGGAACAGTGATACTCAGGAGTTTTGTGTTCCATGAATGTGCTGTAGTAGGCACAGATCCTTCTGTCTGTTCTCTCCTCAAGCCTGACTCCTTCTGTCCCATCCCCTCCAACTTGTCTCTGTTCTGGTCCTGTCTCTTCCCACCCCCAGCTCCTCATCCCAGTCCCACTCTTCTTGTCTTCCCAATCTCCAATTGTCATGCTTCTCAACCCTGTCTGTTTGACCAGCTACTCCCCATCACCCCCAGTCTGTCTCCCATCACTTACAGTCCCATTCTCCTTGATTAGTCACTCCCTGTTCCCCCTCCTGGCTCCTCATCCAATCTTTCTCTCACCTCCCCCTGGCCTTCAGTCATCACCCCTGCTTGTTTCCCCTCATGCACATTGGCTCCCAGTCTTCTCCCTGGGCTCCTTATCCAATCCCAGTCCTCTCCCACCCCCATTGGTCTTTGTCCCAATCTTCCTGTCCCAAAAGGAAAAATTCTGTGTAGCCTCAATCTTAACCAGCTGCTAAAAATATACCTTAAGGCCAATTCTCTGGGGGAGAGAGCACCTCAGTATAACAACTGTTTCCCTCATAGGTCATTTCAATGAGTGCTGTCTGTTTTCTGGTCCCCAGAACAATCAAGGTGAGGTGGGGCCAAGGTGGTTGTCCTCAGTTCGCTGTAAACGACACCTCCCTGGCTTTGAGTTTCACTGACCTTTCACATAATTTCAACTGCAATACTGAGCATGTTATTTACAACACTGGTTTTTTTTAGGGCCTCTGAAAGTGTAAACACATACCACAGTGGCTGGCACAAGATGATTACTAGAAGTCAAGAGAGGTAATGTAAACACATCCACAAACAATTTATGGGATTTCACAGTTTAAGACAGAACTTCCTCAGCATTCTCTGAAAGAGGGGCAACATTCACTTCCTCCCCTGAGAACTAACGCCATATCTATTGTGCAACTTTCAGCTGAATTGGAACCAGTTAGACCTTATCTAGACTAGGAGAAAAGAAGTGTTTTAAATTTAACATTAAACACATTTCAAACACTACTTAGCAGCTGCGGGGCGGGCGAGAGCTGCTTTGTGGACATATAATAGCGTTTGTTGTAACTGGGTTAGATGGGAGGGTCGTGAACTGCTTCCAAAAGATAATTGTAGTGTAGATGGATCCAGCCATGCCTCTGGTTCAGAGCAGAATGGTGATGTAGTGGTTTGAACAGAGGACGGAGAGCCACGAACGAATGAATTCCAGCTCTGATACTGACTTAGCCAAGTCACTTATCCCCTCTGCTTCAGCATCTTCATCTGTTATTTACTTCGTTCTCAAGGGTTCTGTGCAGATTTGTAAAGCACATTGCAGATTAAAAGTGCCATAGGTGCAAAGTATTACTATTAATACGGATGACTCTAGTTCTGTTTTAATAGTATAGCACCGGCTAACACCAATGAGGTTTTTAACCTTTTTCACACACACACTTCACCCATTTAAGAATTCTACTTTTACATCCCCCTCAAGTACAGATGGTTCGAAAAAGTCTGGGTGCCCCCAAACACTGACATACCCAGTATCCTTGCACAGGCAAAGCAGACATTCTGTAGCTCTGTAGCTTCCCGTTCAGACCAGTCTTTGAGCAGTTTAGTTTAAAATCCTCCCATTTCCTCAAGCTCTCTGTGATGTGAGCTTTAAATGCCAACAACTATTCAGGTTTGTCCTAAACTGCAAGACTGGCAACACTGGCCCAAACTGATCCTGGTGGAACTCCCCTGATTTTATTTAAAATTCACCAGGGATGAATTTGGCTCTTTGTGTTCTCGGAAGGTGGGAATGGAGAACAGTGAGGAAGGAGGCAAAAAGCTGAATAAATGGGAGGGCAGAAGAGAGAGAGGTCTTTGTCTCCATATCCCCAGAACAGTTCAAGATGGCCTGGGAATGGAGTTGGAGGTCAGCTCTGGCTATTCAGCACCTCCCTATCTTTGGATTTCACTGACCTTTCGCATTATTTCAGTGTCATTCTTCAGAGTTCAAGGTACTGGCTGTGTCTCAGGAATTCAAAATCATAAAAGCACATCAGGTTGGCTGGTACAGTGGACAGGATGAAAAGGATGCTGGGGAGAGATTAAAGCACTTCCAAAAATGGGGGGGAAGGAGGAGGAATTTTTAAATAAAGCATGTAGAACTTCCACTGCATTCTCTAGAATGCCCACTTCCATGTACCCCTTCCACCGCCCACTCCCAAAAAGCCTTAAAGCCCTTGTAAAACATTACTCAAATATTGTGATTCTTAATTTTCTAATATTTCTATAGCACCAAAACAAACCAATGAGGATTTTCACATAGGCAACGCAGCCAGACTGGAGGCAAGGAAACCCAAAGGCTGGTGAGCGGCAGTGGGGTGACTATCTGGGGCAATGACCTGTATTTGTGGTTCCACTGACCCCTACCCTGTCTTTTCCCCCACTCTGTTCATGGAGCCATGCAGAGCTGGGCTATACTGCATGCAGGTAGTGTGCCCTCACCTGCACACGCCGGCAGCACCAGTTCTGCTGGAGAAAGGCCCTCTGAAGCCACAGAGAAGGGGGTAGGATTTGCCTCCAGACTGAATAGAATCTCTTTGCATATCTTTAACCTTCCTAGGTTCTGATCCCATGCTCCTCTGTGCGAGCAAAGCTCCCACTGACTCCAATGGGAGTGTGGGTAGAGGAGTGGAGCAGGTCTGACTGAGAGGAACTAGATACCGCAAAGGGCAGACCGTGTTGTATGAGCCTAACTTGGATGGTTTGTGGGGTGATGTATTCATTTGGGGCCTGAGGCACCTCATGATATGCAACGTCCTCCTGGAACATGAGGAGGTAGAGAAGAGACTAGCTAGCAGTACAGGCACAGGAAGCACTGGAATGAGATGTTTCCAGAAAAACAACTACTCAGCAACAATACAGTTAGCGGATATATCTTTACCACCTTATGTCTGTTTTAAAACAAAAACTTAGAATGTTAAGGGTTGGGGTTTTTTAAGATGTTTGAAAGGCGGGAAATTCAAAGTTGAAGTTACATTTAGGCAAATTTAAAAATCTGGAAATTCAGTTAAGGCTCCAAAAACAGCCTTAACGCTTCTCCTTCACCCTGCTAAAGTGAAGCATTCTTATGCCTCTGTTGCATGTTTCAAATATTTGCAGACTTTGTCCGTTATGTGGAACAAAGCATAGTTATGTGGAACAGAAGTTTGTTTTGAAGAATGTGGTACAACACTCTGTGATTGGTAGATACATTTGTACATTAGACAGAAGTCATAGTTGATATCTAGTTGTATATAAATGGTTGGGCCCCAGATCAACCCTGGATGTGTCAACAAGTTTCGTGGAGAATATAGTGAGAGTTTGGTTTGTTTGGGGGCTGGTTGTATTCATTTAGATGAATAAATGGGCCAAAGGTGTTGTTATAACCCAGTCACTATCCAGCATTAAACCATATTAAACAAAGTCCAGGGTTTGGTACACAGAGACCTCAGCCTGCTTAGTTCCATGGCAAACACACCATTAAACATATTTTTAACCTTTATTAAAGATACAGGAAAGAAGGAAAAACAGTTAAAGCATTTGAAATGTAAGCATTAAATAAGGCTTTCATTTTAACAACATCTCTTGTTCCCTTTCCCTTTAGCTGGAGAGTTTTAGAAGGAAAAGAACCCATGTCTGACAGTCTCTTAGAAGATGGTATGAAAGATAGTAATACCTGCCCTTTTGGGGAAAAGAGAAGAAGTTAGTTGAGATGTGATGGAGTGGCTGTTGCTGATGAAGTCAAATCCCATTTCATCCAGGTGGTGGTTGGGATTTAGCTGGTGCTGGTAGAGGTGGTGATGTCATCTGGGTCCCTCTCTCTGGCCCTGGTCTGGTCAGGACATTTCTCAGGGTGACGAAGGTCCGGGATCTCAGGAAACAGTGGGGCTAACGGCCATGATGGTGAAGCTTGCTCCAGTGGCCTCTGTCTGTTCTTCTCTATTTTTCCCACACGGTCTCTTTCTTTGAGGACCCCCAAAGGGAATGGTGGGTGAAATAGCCCATTCCCTCATTATTTTGTCCATCAATTAGGCCTAATATCTGACACCAATTTTGGTTTATTAATATCTGGTTCCACATCTGTTTTTAACCAAGCACGATTTAAAGGTAGTCCTTGAGTCTCATCAATGTGGCAGCCTCTTTTGTCTGGACTAATTTAGTCTCTCTCTCTGGTTCTTTTGCACCTGTTCATAACATTCATTACTGAAAACAATTTGACTTACTTTCCATCAGCATTTGTTGTTATAGGATATTGTAATATCTTATGAACTTTCATATATTCTTTACACTTGAGCTCACAATTAGGGTAAATTTGTCAGCCCAATTATCACAAAAGGCCATACATAGAAGGTCAGATGTAGAAAAAGTCTCTTGAATAACGGGAAATATAGGAATGGGGCTAGAGAGTCTTTGATCTCAGTAAGGGATGGAACAGGGTAGGTGGCTCATTGTGAGAGGAATCAGTGACTGGGTAGATGATGTTTATGCAGTCAGCTTGAGTTCATACCTACTTTTGCAGGAATCATAGAATCATAGAATACCAGGGTTGGAAGGGACCTCAGGAGGTCATCTAGTCCAACCCCTGCTCAAAGCAGGACCAATCCCCAACTAAATCATCCCAGCCAGGGCTTTGTCAAGCCTGACCTTAAAAACTTCTAAGGAAGGAGATTCCACCACCTCCCTAGGTAATGCATTCCAGTGTTTCACCACCCTCCTAGTGAAAAAGTTTTTCCTAATATCCAACCTAAATCTCCCCCACTGCAACTTGAGACCATTACTCCTTGTTCTGTCATCTGCTACCACTGAGAACAGTCTAGAGCCATCCTCTTCGGAACCCCCTTTCAGGTAGTTGAAAGCGGCTATCAAATCCCCCCTCATTCTTCTCTTCCGTAGACTAAACATCCCCAGTTCCCTCAGCCTCTCCTCATAACTCATGTGTTCCAGTCCCCTAATCATTTTTGTTGCCCTCCGCTGGACTCTTTCCAGTTTTTCCACATCCTTCTTGTAGTGTGGAAGGTGGAGGAGTTTATGTGGCTGTATTAGAAGGGCATGAAAAGGTAAGGGTGATTGTGGGATACAGGTGCGGGGTGAAAGATAGGAATTGCCATACTGGGTCAAGCCTGTGATCCATCTAGCCCACTATCTGTGTTGGACAATCCAGTAGGAAATATTTTGGAGGAGGGCACTCTTTAATGGACATGTATGGAAGGCACTCAGATACTACAGTAATGAGGGACATAATAAATACCTAGATGATAAAAAGGAGTCTCTCTTGCGTATGACAATAAAAAGGAGTAACATGCCCACGTAGGATGGTGGAATCTCCTTTCCTAGAAGTTTTTAAGGTCAGGCTTGACAAAGCCCTGGCTGGGATGATTTAGTCGGGGATCGGTCCTGCTTTAAGCAGGGGATTGGACTAGATGACCTCCTGAGATCCCTTCCAACCCTGATATTCTGAGATTCTATGTTTTTTAATCTGGTCAGTGATTATTTTATGCCCTGAACATGAGTCTCCATCCCATACATGTTATATTCTACCTACAACAACTGTAGATGTTCTCATTATCCATATAGAATCATAGTCTCTAAGATCAGAAGGGACCATTATGATCATCTAGTCTGACCTCCTGCTCAACGCAGGCCACAGAATCTCACCCACCCACTCCTGTACCAAACCCCTAACCTATGTCTGAGCTATTGAATCCTTTTTTGAAGCCTGCTAAACTCTTGGATTCCATGATATCTTGTGGCAGTCAGTTCCACTGGTTAATCATTCATTCTGTATAAAATGTATTTCCATGTATAACTTTTATCTGAAGACCCTTAATTCACAAATGTATTTTAGTGGCCTCAGACTTCCCAAGAATATTCTCCTCTGGCATAAGACTTGAGGCATTCAAAACTTGAGGCTAAAAGGGGAGTTCTTCTGTTTTTGACTAAAGATAGGGGTATGTGTGTCGAAACTGGGCTTAGATTGGAATTACAGGCTTTTAGCTATTGTTGCAACACTGCAGCTCCTAGTGGATAAATGTCAACATCATTAAAACCACACAACCTTTGTCTGGCTGCTCTGCTGAGATGTCCAAGAATTAAATGAGCTTGGAAAATGAGCCTGGTGTGTCAGTGTTAAGGTTAAAGACACATTGGCAGAGTGTTTATTTATTTATTTATTTATTTATTTAGCTCATGCTCAAATAAATTGGTTAGTCTCTAAGGTGCCACAAGTCCTCCTTTTCTTTTTGCGAATACAGACTAACACGGCTGTTACTCTGAAACATTGGCAGAGTGATGTGTGGGGAACTGTGCATATCTACTGTCCATACTGAACATGTTAGATGATTTATAGAGAAAGTTTCAGACTTAGTGGCACTCAGTTCAACACATTTCAAGAGAATGCACATCGCTCAAAATAGAAAACTAAACTTAAAACAACCCCAAAATTAAAACCCTGGCAATTCCTTAATTTTCCTGTAACTTTGGGAGGCACGATGTTGACCTGTCAGCAGATGGAAACTGGAATTTAGTATAAAGTGAGTTAAAGCAAACCACCACCTACATCCTTTCACTCATAAATTGGATCAGTTCCTGGGATGGCTTGTGATGGGATTTTGTAACATGTTGGCTGCTGGTGGTGCTATTCTCGTCTTTTTATTTTACTTGCAAATGTACGTGATTTATGTAAAATTGATGGGTTTGTGTGTAATTGTGTATTTAAGAGCTTCTCAGTATAATATGTAACAGCTTCTACATGTGCTACTTTGACTGATTCATGCAGCAGTTTGTGAGTCAGTCTTACTACTATGATTGCTGGTGTACAGCTGTCAGGCTCCTATTTTAAGGTAGTAGGAACGGAATACGTGACTGTGACAGAAAATACTATTCTCAATATGAGGTGCCTACCATCGAATGTATATACCGAATGCTGCTAGTGCCATGGCTACAGATGGAAAAGCTCTGTTTGGTTCAGCCATTGTTGACCACATTGAGTTTATTATAAAGTATGTGGACCTCTTTCTAGGGTATGCACAAAAGCCAGAATACACATCTCTAGCGGTTGAGTGTGGCTGGCATGATCGCAGATACCTATGGTACATTTTTACTTTTTCTCTGCCTGTGAAACACCTGTAAGTGATTAAACCAACAACAAAATCTGTCCCCCAGCTAGCTGGCAGGCTAGCAAACACAAGTGGAATCATGTGTATGCCAGATATGAACAGCTATACATGGACTGCTGATACAGCTACAAAATGAACAGTTTGCCAGTTCCATCACTGGGAGCAAATGCCAGAAAGAGACAATTCACACTATGGTGAACTCTCAGAACTGCCTCAATTGTAACATACACCCACTTTCCAGCTGCTTAAAAAGCTCTCAAGGAAGACTGACCCACCCCACCACTAGGCTACCGAACCTTTCCACCCAGACAAAGAACCTCAGTCCCCCACCACAAATCTCTAGTGCTCTTGCACCCCTTTCCTTTCTCGCACCCCTAGGCTACTACAATCCAGAAACAAGTACTTCATCCCTTCTTCCCTGCCAGTTTTTCAACCCTCCTTCCATTTCCCATGGCAAGCAACATAAACCCTTTCCAAGCCCCTCAAGGCTGCATCTAATCTAGCAAACTTCATACCTGTAATTCATCACCAGTGCAGTTCAGGTACTTTTATGACCATGTCTTCTAACCCAGACTAGGGGTAGGTGACATGGTAAAAACAAACAAATCCTGAGCCTGATCTGCATGACCATTTCTATGTCTGCTACCAATGTTGGAATTGTACAGATGGTGAATGATGGGCATGAAGTTTGCTGGTATAGACCAGCTCCCAGCTTTTAGGTGGTGGTCAGCTGGAAATTAGATGATAGTCTAAGGTTGAAGAACCAGATTTTTTTATCCCTTTTGTCTCCTCTTAACCCTTTTCCTGTCCGAATTTGTTTCCCCCCTTCATACTCTGGCCTCGTGGGAACAGTACCATAGATGTGTATGGTGATTTATATGTGAAGAGGAAGAGGCAGATTAACTGGTTTCCTGAACCTTATATAGTTAGTTATAGCAGTGTAAAGTGGGTATAAAATGCTACTGTTGTGTTGTAAGGCAACAGTGAATCAGGACCAAGTTCCCTCCAGTGAAGAGTTTATCATCTCATCAGAGGATGGAGAAAGAGGGATGGATCAAGCAGGGATTAAAATCATGTGACTTGTGTGGTATTATTTAGACTTGACAAACACTTTGTAGAGTTTAATTTGTTCCTAACGTAGATAGGAGAGGATTGTTAAGCAGTGGGAGGCAATCTACTAGAAGTGAGTGTGTAGGAGGGGGCTTGAAGAAGAAAGTCTAGGGGTAATGGAGGAAGGAAGCTGTTCTAGGTATAATCATGCCTAGCTCATATGGCACTTTTCAAACCAGGTAAGTATCGTTATCTCAGATAGGAAAACTGAGTCACAGAGGAGTGGCGTGACTTGCCCAAGGTCACACAACAGGTCAGTGGAGGAGCTGAGAATAGAGGTCTTCTGAGTCCCAGTCCAGTTTTCTAGCCCCTAGGCAACACTGCTTCCTCTACAAGCAACATGATAGAAAAAGGCAGGAAGGTGTGAGTAGGCAGAGGAGGCAGCCTCTGGGAAAGAGGGAGGAAATGGCTAAACCGATAGCACACAAATGGCATAGTCCCGTCTGACTCCACCTAGCTATTTTCAGTTTGGTTCTTGAGATACCCAAAAAGGGCAGCTGGGGTGGTTTGTACCAAGCATGTCACATTAGCTGGGGGATGTAGTGAGTATTACAGGCCTCAGGCTTTCTTTACTCACAAAGTGCCACAGGTCAAAATTGGGATGCGGACCTTTTAGATCAGGAAAATGTGACATCCTGTCAGAATCTTGTGAAACAGGAAAGCCCTCCAGCAGAAAGGGAACTTCTCATCCCTCTGACATCGATAAGATACAGTAACAGGGTGATGATGGGAGCTGTACAGCCTTCTCCACCCCAGAGCTAGGACTGGAGGAAAACTACTTGTTCTAGTGCCCTGCACCAGGGAAAATGAGTAGTGCAGTCACTTGTGTGCCGGGTATTCTCTCGGTGTGGGCCATTAGCTTTTAATCCACCCCCACAAAAAATGCAAAAACTGTGCTGCTTAAAGGAATCCATCAGGTTTGTTTTTCATTTTAGTGTCAGTTGGTTTTATTACTGGGCACAATACAATTTCACTTCCTCATATACGCAAGCCACAGTAACATGTCAGACAAACGTTTCCTCTCCCCCATCATGGTTAAACTGTTTAAAAAACAAGACTAGTCCATGTTGTCAAGAGTCTGTTCTTGAGAGGGATTCAACCAGACCTTGCACTAGCAGCAGCTCTGTCGCATACACTATTTAACAGCAGGGAACTTGACGGGTGAAGCTGATGAGTTTAGGCCTTAGTGCTTCATCAGCTTCCTTCTCCCCACTCAACACTGTCAGGACAGCTTTTTCTCCACATGTAAACTCAAGGTCTGGTAAGGGGCTCATGCCTTTGTGCCACACCCTGCACTGCAGGGCATGAGCCTCTACACCAGCAGAGGGACGTTCCTCCTCTTAAGGAAATATATATTACTACACATTACAATACATACATCTTCAAGTTGCAAAAGTAAGTGCATTGGTTCTGTCCCTTTGAGACATATATAAGGAGGTAGGGCTCATAAGAACCTATAGAGGCAAATTAATTTTATATTGCACAGGAGCCCCGGCATTATACTTTAAAGAGTCAGGTCACTGTACTGGAGGTGGGAGAGGGAAGAAAGAGGAGGTCTCATTTGATACCAAGCATGCTCTTGTCCCCACCACTGTATAAGTAGCTTTGCCAGTCTGAGGTAGAGTGACCGTTATACTGTGAAACAACACTGCAGTCAAGTCCAGCTCAACTGGTGTTCAAAATAAAAGTACACTGAAGAGGCCAGCATCCTCTCTGAAAGGAGAGGTGTGAACGATCCTCCCACCCAGCTAGGAGACCAGGCATGGCCACCATGTTTCTACAGGTGGTGAGTGGCAGCTCAAGTATGCTTGTAGCAGTTTCCCCACCCCCAATTACTTGCTCAGGTCTCCCCCAGTCCAATGTATTTGGTCCTTGTTTTCCTTCCTCCCCCCGTGTCTTCATTTGACATTTTGAAATGAAGACGTCCCCCCTTTCAATCCTTCACGATGTTCACACTTCCACTAAGGGATCCTCAGCCTGGCATAGACAGGGCAGGATGGAAATGAGGGCCTCCTCAATGGAAAACAGGTGTTCGTCCTCCACCTTGGGACAAAAGTAGCGCATGAAGTCTGCCAGTCGCAGCAGATACTCTATGTTGTGTCCAGAGCGACCGCTCGAGACAATGATCTGGGCTGCAATGTCCTCTTCAGACGCTGGGCCAAGGTAGGTGGGGTTCTGGGGTGTAGCAATGTAAACTAGGGCCAAGATGGGTTCGTCAGCCTCTTTATCCTGGGGGTGGAACTTCACCAGTTTAGTGTCATAGCCCCCCAGGACTGCTTCTCGCATGTCCAAGTACTGGAGTGATGCAGCAATCTGCTCTCCACGGACTTCATAGGCAACACCCCACGTGCATGCCTGAAATTACAAGTGAAGATTATTTGCTGCTGCATTGTATCTGCAAAAAAACACCTTTTGTTTCAGGATGCATGGTCACCC
Source organism: Chelonia mydas (assembly GCF_015237465.2). Classification (NCBI taxonomy): domain Eukaryota; kingdom Metazoa; phylum Chordata; order Testudines; family Cheloniidae; genus Chelonia; species Chelonia mydas. Next base: position 72,800,188 of record NC_051246.2, read on the forward strand.
TGTCTAGTTAAACAATGGAAACAAGGCCTGAAAAGACAATCAGGCGTCTGAGAAGGGATCACACAACTGATGGAGGAAGGGATGGAGGAAGATATGGTCTCCCTCTTCTGCTCTCCAAGAAGGCAACAAGGAATAGTCACCTCTGTCTTTCAAAGTCACTTAAAGTGCAAAATTCAGCCCTTGCTGTATGCCATTGAAATAAGAGAAACTGGCCCCAGAACACTCCCAGCAGCCTAGTACTCTTTCACAGGGCAAAAAGGGTCTCTCTATCCTCTGACTAGCTTATTCTGGAGGGGTAAACCTAGTGTTCACTTTCATCTTGCAGGACGAGGGACCAGATTAATTCCTGGTGAAAAGCACTAAAGTGAGTGTGAGTATATGGGTGATGAATTTGGCACATCATATCCCATTTCATTTCATTTGTCAGGTCTCTAGTTTTAACTCTAAACCTTCTTTGGCTGAATGGTCTAAAGTAGTGTCTGCAATTCCCTCACTTCCAGCTGAGTTTGCTGACTAATGCAGTCAGCCCAAAGGAGTGTCAATAAAAAAATAAGAACTCCAGTAAGGCCATCATATTGATTTATACTAACCCACAAAACAGCTTCCCAGGGTTATTATACCATTATTATCAGATACAGTTGCCAAGGGGTTACCATTGCCATGTAGTTAATGATAGAGATGTTGATTAGCTACTGAAATAGTCTAGTGTCATTACTATGGGAGTAATCCACCTAAAGCCATATAATAAACCTGAATAGTAGCAGCTATAGGTGTTTTTTATATATATATGAAAATAAGAGCTGTTAGATGTAGATACTTACATCATAATCCTCCTGGAGGGTAACCACACGGCCAGGCTACACAGGAGAGAAACATCATTTTAGAAACCAGATCAAGTACCAAGTCACCAGTACAGGCAGGCTAGGATGATACAGCCCTGCTGATACCCACCGCAGCTCCAGGTACCACCACTACACTGCAGGCTCATGAGACAGCAGCAGCTGCAGGCCACCCAGCACCATAATGATGGCACCAGCTTCAGACAGGGTATGGGTTGTGCCAGGAGGCACAGCAGGGTGGGAGGGAAGCAGATTTTTTCCAAGATTATTAGATGTGGAGCTGAATCCTGGAGAGAGAGCTTGGGCAGGTGCCTTTATCAGTATCAAGAGCCACTTACCACTTCCAACAGGGGTAAGTGGCCCATCCCATCCAGGCACCAAGGGCAGGTAGGTTCCAAGGGGTGGCTTTGATTGGCCACCTCCATGGCCAGGGCAAGGAGAGAGAGAGAGAGATTCACCACCAGGGTTACCCACCTTCTCCCCTCCCGGGGCCCGATCCCCCCCCCCCCCCCCCCCCGCAGCCGGGGCCCGATCCCCCTTTACCATCTTCTCGTTGCCGCGGTGGAAGGTGTCTCCCTGCCAGAAGCGGCGGCTGTAGCCGCGGATGAAGCCCACCTTCCTGGAGCTGAACTCGAAGTCGGGTCTCCACACCAGGGAGCCGTAGCCGAAGATCCAGAGGGGCGTTTTCTGCTCCCCAGCATCCTCCTCCTGCGCCTGGCGCTCGGCGGGCGGCGGGTCCCGCTTCATCGCCCCGCTGCAGGAGCCCAGGCGGCGGGTGCAGCAGCGCGGCAGCAGGCTCCCGAGGCGGGTGCACGGGGGCAGCCCCAGCGGGGGGCGGGGCGCGAACACGGCGGGGGCGGCTCTCCTCGGCAGGTGCCTCCAACGGCGGGACCGGGCGGCCGGGCACTGAGCAGAACGCCGGCCGCCCCAGCGCTTTAAACCCCAGCCCGCCGGCAAGCTCCGCCCACCTGTCCATGAGGTGCGTGAGAAAGGGGCTCCTTGTCGCCGCCTCCAATCAGCGGCCCCGGCTCCGGTCCTTTGCCTCCATGCGGAACAGTGATTGGGAGGAAGGGCCGTCAGTCCCGGCAGAGCTCGCTCGCTGATTGGTCGAATGCTGACTCCTGTATCAATCCGGGATGATGCAACTGACCGGGGATCTTTCGGCGGGCCGTGCGTAGAGCAAAGCCGGCGGCTGATTGCATCAGGTAGCCAGGGCATGGCCAGGGGCTGGGCGGGGCGGCAGAGATGTGGGTCAATAGGAAAAAGGACGTCTCGTGGACCGCTGAGAGCCTGGACCGGGCCAAGCCTCCCAGCCGAGTTCAGTGCCTCTCTCTGTCCCTCACTCTCTGAAATGGGCACAATCGTGCTTCCCTAGGCCACAGCCTAAGCTAAATAGTGAGGTTACACTGATGGGGGGGATGTAAGTAGCTAGCGAGTAAGGAGTCCGATGGCACCTTAAAGACTAACAGATTTATTTGGGCATAAGCTTTCACGGGCATCTGCGGAAAAAGGACAATAAACTATCTCAAACTCCTACATGCCACAGGGGGCTACAACAGTGGTACCCTCAACTCACCTAACAATATTGTTAATCTATCCAACCACACACTTAGCCCGGTGGAAGAGTCTGTCCTATCTCAGGGACTCTCTGTCTGCCCCACCACTCCCACGAACATGATACAGTTCTGTGGTGATCTGGAAGCCTACTTTCGTCGTCTCCAACTCAAGGAATATTTTCAACACACCATTGAACAGTGCACTGACCCACAGGAACCCTCCTACCAAAACTACAAGAAGAAGAATTCTGCATGGACTCCTCCTGACGGTTGAAATGACAGACTGGATTTCTACATAGAGTGTTTCCGCAGACGTGCATAGGCTGAAATTGTGAACAAACAGCATCACTTGCCCCATAACCTCAGCCGCACAGAACGCAACGCCATCCACAGCCTCAGAAACAACTCTGACATTATAATCAAAGGGGCTGACAAAGGAGGTGGTATAGTCATAATGAACAGGTCGGATTATGAACAGGCGGCTGCCAGGCAACTCTCCAACACCACAGTCTACATGCCACTATCCTCTCTCTAATCCCACTGAGTAGTACTAAAAGAAACTACACCAGCTGCTCAAGAAACTCCCTGCTACAGCACGGGAACAAATCCACATGGACACAGCCCCAGAGCCCCGACCAGGGATATTCTATTCGCTACCTAAGATCCATAAATCTGGAAACCCTGGACGTCCCATCATCTCAGGCATCGGCACATTTACAGCAGGATTATCTGGCTATTTAAACTCCCTCCTCAGACCCTACGCTACCAGCACTCCTAGCTATCTTCAAGACACCACCGACTTCCTGAGGAAAACACAATGCATTGGTGATCTTCCTGAAAACACCATCCTGGCTACCATGGATGTAGAAGCTCTTTACACCAATATTCCAAATGAGGATGACTACAAGCTGTCAAGAACAGGATCCCTGATGAGGCCACGGCACACCTGGTGGCTGAACTTTGTGACTTTGTCCTCACCCACAACCATTTCAGATTTGGGGACAACTTAGACCTTCAAGTCAGTGGCACTGCTATGGGTACCCGCATGGCCCCACAGTATGCCAACATCTTTATGGCTGACTTAGAGCAACGCTTCCTCAGCTCTCGTCCCCTAGCGCCCCTCCTCTACTTGCGCTACATTGATGACATCATATGGACCCACGGGAAGGAGGCCCTTGAAGAATTCCAACTGGATTTCAACAATTTCCACCCCACCATCAACCTCAGCCTGGACCAGTCCACACAAGAGATCCACTTCCTGGACACTACAGTGCAAATAAGGTCACATAAACACCACCCTATACCGGAAACCTACTGACCGCTATACTTACCTACATGCCTCCAGCTTCCATTCAGAACACATCACACGATCCATTGTCTACAGCCAAGCGCTAATATACAGCTGAATTTGCTCCAATCCCTCAGACAGAGACAAACACATACAAGATCTTTATCAAGCATTCTTAAAACTACAATATCCACCTGTGGAAATGAGGAAACAGATTGACAGGTACCCAGAAATCACCTACTACAGGACAGGCCCAACAAGGAAAACAACAGAACACCACTGGCCATCACATATAGCCCCCAGCTAAAACTTCTCCAGCACATTATCAGTGATCTACAACCTATCCTGGAAAATGATCCCTCACTCTCACAGATTTTGGGAGGCAGGCCAGTGCTCGCTTATAGACAGCCCCCCAACCTGAAGCAAATACTCACCAGCAAGTACACACCACACCACAGAAACACTAACCCAGGAACCAATCCCTGTAGCAAACCTCATTGCCTACTCTGTCCCCATATCTACTCTAGCAACACCATCAGAGGACCCAACCACATCAGCCACAACATCAGAGGCTCATACACCTGCACGTCTACTAATGTTTTATATGCCATCATGTGCCAGCAATGTACATTGGCCCTCTGCCATGTACATTGGCCAAACCGGAAAGTCCCTACGTAAAAGAATAAATGGACACAAATCGGACATCAGGAATGGTAACATACAAAACCCAGTAGGAGAACACTTCAATCTTCCTGGACATTCTATAACAGATTTAGAAGTAGCTATACTTGAACAAAAAAACTTCAGAAACAGATTTCAAAGAGAAACAGCAGAACTAAAGTTCATTTGCAAATTTAACATCATTAATTTGGGCCTGAATAGGGACTGGGAGTGGCTGGCTCATTACAAAAGCAGCTTTGCCTTTCCTGGAATTGACACCTCCTCATCTATTATTGGGAGTGGACTACATCCACCCTGATCGAATTGGTCCTGTCAACACTGGTTCTCCACTTGTGATGTAACTCCCTTCTCTTCATGGGTCAGTATAATAATGCCTGCATCTGTAATTTTCACTCCATGCATCCGATGAAGTGGGTTCTAGCCCACGAAAGCTTATGCTCAAATAAATCTGTTAATCTTTAAGGTGCCACCGGACTCCTTGTTGTTTTTGTGGATACAGACTAACATGGCTACCCCCTGATACTATCTAGATAGTAGTAGTGGGAAGGAATAGAATACAGTAAAGATCTGGGGTTAAGATGTAAAGAAGCAGGTCTATCAAAATAAATGGTTTGAACTTCCAAACTGTTAAATCATTTAATTACATAGTCTTATTACTGATACCTCCTCCTCCGACCCCTCCTCTCCTATTGTTTGTCACCGAGTTGATATGTTTGATCTCAGACTAAACTGTACAATCTCTAGGGCAAGGACTATGTGTTTTATACAGATCATCTGGCACAATGGGTCCCTGTTCCTGACTGGGGCTACTGCAAGATAAATGAATAACACTGGGAGAGAGGGGCTAGGATGGGAGCAGTACTGGTTTAATGGAATAGGGTGGAGCGTGTGGCTGGGCTGGGTTGGGGGAATTGCTGGGCAGAGGGGATTGAATGAGAGACAGTGCCAGGTGAATTAAATAATTATCAACTTTATTACAGTAGCACTTAGAGAGCACAACTGAGATTAAGATATTCTATTGTTAGATTAATAGGATAGGAGTAGTCAGTATTGGATTAATTATATAGGAATAGTGTCCTAAGGGAATTGTTTGAAGTGCCAGGGTTTGCAACATTTAAAACTGAACTAGACCAAGCACAGGAACACACCCTGATGAAAAACCCTGCAATGATCTAAAAGCAATTTACATGTTCAGCATCTCTGATATCCAGCCATCTTGAATAAGCATATTAGCTGTGTGATTCTGATAAACTGATCAGAAGTAAAATAATTTAAAATGCTGACAATGAAATTATCACGTTGATCTATAGGCCAGACTTCCCCCTGATGCTCTGGGAGTCATGCTAAGAAGAGAAAATGCTAGCCTGCTCAGAATACATATTTTCAGAGATGTACTATATTAACAAACAAATACATATGCTTATGTTAACAAAATTTTGATGGACTTACCGAAAAGATATAAGTTAATAACAAATGTCTGTATGGGAAAAAGAGGAAGGAATAAGACTGAAATCGTAAACGGGACCGGCTCTAGGAAGGTTAATTTTTAAATCCAAATTCAAAACTAGGACTAGACAAATAGTGCAAGCTAAACTGTCCAGCAATGGGTTTTCACGGATTGTGGTGATGTCTCTCTCTTTTTGTTATGCGCTGTCTAATTAACTAATTATATTAATGAATCCAATCAAGCTTACTTATGCTCTTTAATTACTGAATAAATTCTAACCTCATTAAAACTGATTGATTACAAATTGGCAACATTAAGTAGCCTTGGTATTAACAATCTGTTTAAATGAATGGGAGCTCTGCAGCTTGCTCTTAGCGTGACTGAGGTTATGCCATAGGTGCCTGTGTTCCATTCTGCATCTACAGCCTCATGTAAACAGAAAACCACTTCAAATTCACAAAGTTTCTAAGCAGTCATACGAGTTTGACATTTATCTCAAAGAAAGCACAAATTTTAATGAAATTAGTAGAGCCCCTAAAGACAAACCTAGCTCTTTTCATCAGTAAATCTCACAATGCCTTACAGAGGCGGTAAGCCTAATTATCCTCATTTTACAGACAGGGAAACTGAGGTACAGAGCAGTGATATGAATTGACTACGGTCACCAAGCAGGCCAGGAGCCAAGTCAGGAATAGAACCCTGCTCTTTCAAGTCCCTGTCCAGGGTTCTATCCACTACACGGACTTGTCTGGTGCCCTGGTGCATTCGGACTTAATTTAAACCCTGGTCCCAAAATCCATTTGTTTTCTCAATGATTTGTTTCGGACCATTCATAATATTGTGACAATGCCACAGAATATGTAACATTGCCTGAACGCCCATGCAAAATTCTTCAGACCTCCAGCAGGCACCTTATCCACAGCTGTGTGGTGGTGACTGCATGGCCCTCAGGTGAGTTCTGTGAGGAAAAGAGTTGCCCAAAGAATTTGTGATTGAGAATTGTGGGTCAACATTCTTCCATGAAACAAACTGTGATTTTTTTCCCACTTAGCCTTAAGTACTTGGAGTGACAATCTGGCAGAGGTCAGCCCTCAGAAGGTGGCACCTATGTGCAAAACTGGATGTGGTGCCCATTTAGATAGCTGTAGGTGAGCAAGGGATATGCAGGCAGGGGCTTTAATGCTTTGCTGTATGCTGCGTACAAATGGAATGAATTTCTGCTACTGAGCAGGCTGTAGAAGAGATTGATTTTGCCGTGACAATGGTTTAAGCAACATCAGTGCTCCCCAAGAGAGCACATCATCTTTTCAACACCTGCCTGCATTGGGGCCTCAGTGAAATAGTCTTCTCATAATTGTCAGGTTTGTCTTGCCCCCATAATGGAGATTTTAGTAGTAGTCAGGGATTGGAAAACCTAATTCACCCTACTGCAGCAATCTGAGTGCTTGTACTGATGTTCTCCTTTTACGCTTGTAGAAGCTGAGGCCCTGAAGTACAGCAGACCTGTCCATCTGAGGACTTCTAGGCCCACACTGTATGCTTTAAGCCCTGAGATAAATATCTCCATTCCATCCTACTGAACATGTGGAAAAGTGGAGATGGCAGTATAATTGAAAAGCCCACTCTCCTAGTCCTGAGGTGTACAGAGCCCTGGCAATTCCAATGGGAGCTAGAGGTGCTGATTGGGCCCAAAATGTGGGAGGGGTCTCTGAATGGGAGCTGCATTTCTCACTGAGAAAAGAAGAAGTGCAAGAGATGGACAAGTGTGAGCATTCATTTCTCTGTGTCCGTGTGCAGATGTTTTGCCATATTGGCAATATTTTAAGTTCCATGGTAAGTACAGATTGACAATTGGCAAAGTCTTGGGAGGAGATTGAAGAAATCAAGGCTTTGCTGTGATCTACAACAAGAACACACTCCTTCTCTGTGTGGGGATTCCACATCTGGTGTTTTGCAACAGCAGATGAACATTGTTGGCCAGATTGGGAGCCCCTTACTTGCAATGATAAGCAGTTGCTCACATGAGGAGTCCTACTGTAACTATTTGTATAGGTAGCTGCTCACCAGTATACAGGGTTTACAATCTGGCCCTGTGTGTTTCCCAACAGAGGTTGTAAGATGACAAGAGTCTATTGTCTTATTTAAGTGGAAGCAAGAAATGAACATTGGAATGCGGAGGGAAGGAGGCTGGAGCTGTCACTTAGCTCTCCTTGTTCTCCAGCCTGGTCACACACATGCAATAGACTCTAACCCAGGAATGGATGATTAATTGCCGGACATAATGAAGCTAGGTGCTCAGTCAGTACTACAAACTGGAGAACAGGTTAGTTTTGCAGACAAGTCTTCCATTGTCAGACTACTTCTCTTCTCCATGCTGATGGGTGTCTGAGTGTGGGCAATGGAGGCACAAGAGAAAAAATGTTAATTTATTTGCAAAGTCTCCTATCCTGGATTTTACCTGCCACAGGTAACTTCAGTTTAACTTCAGTCAAGATCATTAACTGGCTGTGTTTAATCATTAAGCAGTTAATATTAACTACTAAGTGAAGCAAAAGCCTCCAATATCAGCCGAGGTCAGGAGTAATGATCGTAAGTGAAGCAGAGGGAGTGTTTGGTGCTTGGAAACTATTATGAATTAGGGCATTACATAGGCCAACTGTACCAATAAAGGCAAGTCATGCCTCAGTTTTCCCTACAGGCCCCAGGGCTGATGAAGTTGCTCATCTTCTCCACCAAGGTTCAGACCAACAGTCACCTTCCCACCTTGGAAAGGAATGTTGTCCCTCTTAGAGTTCATTGAAGCCCTGACATAATTTTAATACAAGTAACAACATTCTCCAGCCCCCAAAGTAAGACATGTTAAAATGAAGCAGGTCTCCATCCCCACTTTAGGCTGCCTACCCAAGAGTCAGCCTCAGCACCTATTTCATTTCTCAGTTCCTTTTCCCCTATTCCAGGGCCCCACTTTCCAGGCCATGTACATCAGTATTAACAGGCCCTCTTCTTCAAGTCCTGTACACCTATTTCAGTGGCTCCACACCTCGGCCACCTCCATGCTTGTTGCAACTCTTCTCCCACACAGCCCTCTACTCAGGGCTTCTGCAGGCTGGCTCCCTGCAGTGTTCCACTCCCCAGACCCTCTTCACCAATACCTACAAATCTTACCTCTGCTGAGCATCATCTCATGGGAACCTCCCTCCAGAATCAATCTTCCTTTACTGGGCTCAGCCTACCCTGACTGAGCTGAGTCTCCCCCTTTGCTGATGGGCCGCTGTCTGAGCTGTCTACTCAGCAGGTTCCCCAGCTCTGGCCAGTTCTTAGCCAATGCAGAGAGCATGCTGTGGTTATCTGCACCAGCAATTCTCAAGACTGCTCTCTCAAGTGTCACAGTCCCTGCCAGTCCTTCCCACTCTCCCCCACACTTTTTTTTCCCCTGGTGGAGCAGACTTGATTGGATAGCCTATCGTCACCACCAATTATACCTCTTAACTATATAGCAGTTTATATTCTCTCATTGTGCTAAGAGGAGAGATACGTGTGCAGGAATAAATCAAATAGGTGCCAAGGAACCAATCTGGAAAAAGACAAGGAGATCTGGCCTCTTCTCTGTGCATGTGTGAATGGCAATGGCTATTAACATTAGTATTACTAATGCTTATATGTTCATATTGCAGGGAGAACAGACCTCCAAGCTAAAGCACATGGATGTTATAGATGCCAAGATAAACAGGCATGTGTGAAGGCAGGATATGGGGACAATGATGTCGTGGAGTGTTGAGGAGATGGATGCACATACAGGAATAAAACAGAAGGGGATAAAGGAGATGGAAAACTGTAGAAATCTGGCAGTTTATTATTGCCAGTCAAGCAACTAATGGAAAGGAATGGCATTGATATGTTAACAGTGGAAGAATTAAAACACATCCAATCCCAGGCTCACTGACATTTAAGAAGGAGAAAAAGATAATTGTAGATTTAGGTTTTGCAGCCTGAAACTGGTTTTCTCAGGCTATAGGAGAAAAAAAGACCTGGTTTATATTTAGCGGTAAACACAGTGCTCCCTCAGGGCAAACATTCTGTGTGTTAGTCTCAGGTGACTGATGCATAAGTACCAACACTGGCTAGGATTCAGTGCAGCAGTGAACCGCTACAGAGCAAGAGCACCACAAACAGGTCTGGTATGATGCACAGGAACAGATTGTAACAGAAATAATTATCTTCAGCTCGAATTTCAGGTCTGTAAAAATATATCTCGACAAGCCGTGGATGTGCATGGATTGGAAGATGTGTTCTTGTTATTGAGAAAGGGATTGTACTGTACAGAAATCGTTGACAGTGAGATAGCACAGGGAGTCCTAAGACAGGAGAAACATTGGCCCATTTCCATCCACTCTGCTTGGCATGGCTTTCCTTCTCTGCAGGGAAGAGAGGAGAGAATTTCAACACACATTTACTTCCCTCCCTTCCCCTCCGGCTTCAGTGGCTACACTGGATTTGGAAGTGATTCACAGAATCATACAAACGTAGGTCTGGAAGGGACCTTGAGAGGTTCCAACAGTGCTTCATGCACTGGGCCAGAGCCGCACGTGATGTAAATTGGCATCACTCCATTGATTATGGTAAAGCTACACTGATTTCCACCAGCCAAGGAGCTGGCTCACTGTCTCTAGTGAGACAAAAAGAAAAGGAGAACTTGTGGCACCTTAGAGACTAACAAATTTATTTGAGCATAAGCTTTCGTGAGCTACAGCTCACTTCAAAGCTTATGCTCAAATAAATTGGTTAGTCTCTAAGGTGCCACAAGTCCTCCTTTTCTTTTTGCGAATACAGACTAACACGGCTGCTCCTCTGAAACCTGTCTAGTGAGACAGACTCAGTGCAATTCTTACAGCAGCAACCAATGCTCTTCAGACCTGAATATGGACAGGACAAATACAAATTGCTATAAACCGTCTGCATTTGGTTAGTTTAAACAAACCAAGCGGGAAAGATATTGCCAAGGCTTCTGAATAAAGGATTGGATGATATAAAATGAAGTGGGGAAGGGTGGGGCATGTGGGCTACATCCAAAGGGAATAGACGTTCATTGGGAATTTTGACTTAGGTGTACAGTCAAATACATTTGAATCAATGTCACTCTGTCCTGAGGGGGGAACAATAAAAAGAAAGGGCAAAGGTTCACTGGTGATGTCCCAGCGTCTTTTTCTAAACCAACTGTAGCAACAGTAGTGCTAGTGTAACGTGCTGATTGACAGCCCCGGTGACCAATGCCCAAAGCAGCGAGGCAGGCTTCTCAGGCTGTCCTGGCACTGTGCTTTCATCTTAATGATGCCTTGTGTGCTGTTAGCACACGACAAATAATAAATAATTAATAACTTGGGGGATCCACCCATAAGAGTGAGAGGGGACTTGAGACTGCTGATGCAGCCAGCGTTGAGTCTGTTCACTGATACTGCTAACAGGGGTACCAGTTAGTGCCAGCGGAGTGTGTAGTTTTTGTGATATTGCGTGTGGGTCCAAGAACTGGCCTGAGACCAACTCATTGCACATAGATCATGTGACTCGCCTTCAGCTAGTAATTAATTATAATCACTCTAACCTAACCTGAAACTGACTGGTGATCTAATAATGAAAAACTCCATGTAATCTATTAGCAATCCCTTGTGTCAAACAGTCTCTGGCATCTCAGTGTTTTACCTGGAAATCATCTAAAGTTCTCTTGGAGGTTGTTCGCTTCTATACAAAAAATGTCCCGATCGTTGTACTTTTTCCACGATTTTCTTCCCCCCTCTCTCACACCCAGGAATCAATGCAGTTTCAGCACTGCTTCTATAGGCCATGGACTATTTGGACATGCCAGTGTTGCTCTGGCCACATAATGATAGTTACTCTGTCCTGGAACTGTTATTTCTCAGTCAGCCAGACCACATCTGTGTCCTAGTGCTTACTGTATCTGACTGATCATCTCTTCCGGGTACTGATCATGTCCTGGCACTCTCAGAGGCCTTATCTATATGGGTTTGAGCAGTTCTGGAAATCACAGGTTCTGTGAATGAAAATGGGAACTTGTGCTATATATGTTTTCACTCTACAGTTCCTGAGTGTAATTTCTTCATAATGAACTGAAGAGCTGGTTGATTTTGAAGTGATTTGTCTTAGTTAATTCAAAGAAGGCCACATGTTGACTTATTTGAAAATTAGAACACTCCATTCCAGTAACATCACTAAAACTAACTGGCCTGTATGGGCAATTAGGATAATAGGCCAGATCCGCAGCTGGTGTAAATTGTCTTAGCTCCATTGACTTCAGTGAAGATATGTCAATTTACACCAGCTGAGGATCTGGTGCAACATGTCTACAATTATTTCTGCTCTTAGAGCCACAGAACATTTCTCGTGACAGATATTGGATCTTCTAAGCCAGGGGTTCTCAAGCTTCATTGTACTGCGACCCACTTCTGACAATAAAAATTACCACATGACCCCAGGGGGGACCGAAGCCTGAGCCAAAGGCCAAGGCCCGCTGACCCAGGGCATGGGAGTGGGCGTGTGGAAAAGCTGAAGCCCAAGGGCTTCAGCCCCAGGCAGGCAGCCTGTAACTTGAGTCCCAACACTCAGGGCTGAAACCCTCAGGCTTTGGCTTCAGTCCTTGTAACAACCAGGGGCTTAAAGCCCTGACCCAGAACTATATACAGGACAAGTGATCGGAGCCTAGATGTCTCTTTACCATATCTTGCAGCTTGGTTACAGACACCCACCGACATGATAGGACGGAGCACTAGACGCAGGCCGTGACAGCAGGCTCCTGAGGATTGGACCTCCAGACAGGTAAGCTGACAACTCTGTTCTTCTCTTCACAGACCTTCCTCCCTGCGCCGTCACGTGTCCGTGTGTGAACTGGAACCAAAGGACAGCAGAGGGACCGCTATCGTCGCATGCAGGTATGTACCCTACCCCAGCAACCCTTAGTGTGATACCTGTCTGCCTCTCAGATGGGCAGCCCTGTGTGACTGGCGGGCTGGACTGTTACTAGGCAGATTACTAGTCACATGGCCTGTCTCTTTCCCCGCCTTTAGCAAAAAGGGCACCAAAGGCTGGGGAAGAAGAGCACCAAACATGGATTCCCAACAACAACGAAGGGAAATCCAAGATGGCTATGTGGGGATAACTGTAAAAATTGAAAAATAAAGAAAATTCCCCTACAGAAGGACTGGCAATGAGCTCAAGCAAGTCCTAGGGAGGGTCAGCAGCAGTGTCCCTGAGTAACAGCAAGCTGGGGAAGTTCTATGGGTGCTGGGCTGGTTCCTTGTAGGGAACGAGCTGGGGATGGAGCCCATGAGTGGCTTGGCTAGAGAGACCTGAGGAAGGTCCAGGAGGAGATGAGCAACATAAGCAGTGGCCTAGGGGAAAGTGAAGCTGGAGTATTTGAGTAATGGAGACAGTTGCTTCCTGAGCCCAGAGTGGAGGAAGCGCCTCAGCTCTCCCATACCTCATCTGTGCCACCTGGAGGGTGGAGCTGCCGCTAAGTGGCAAAGGCCTTATGATGGGGTGCAAGCTCAGCCCTCAAAGGGTTAATGCAGCAGATGTCAGGGGTAAGGACCTGCAGCTAGACTGCTCACCTGCTCCCTTACTCCAGGCAGTCTAATGAGTACATCTGGGCCCCAGCTGAGCTGCTTGATTGGCCTAACCCTCCGATTGGCTGAGAGGATCAGCAGACCTGCTCTGAAGACTGCAGCAGGTGGGTACTAGCTGGTTGATGGTCAAAGCATTTGCCCAGGGTTATGATACCTTCTGTCTTGCCGTGCTACAGATAATCATGTTCTGATCCCTAATGTCTGACTAGCTCTGACCCTTGGCTCTGGCCTCTAACCCTGGATGCCTATTCCTGGCTACTGACTCCTGCTCCAACCACTGTGATTGCCCATGTCCCAGTCCCTAATGCTAGACAATTAACCCTGACCTGCTAGAGGGAGCAGGGGAAATATAAAGGGGAGGCAGTAAGGGGGAGAAAGCTGGGTGTGAGTAGGAGTGTAGCGTACAGTTCTGCATAATTGTAGCGACTGTTGGTGGTAGTGGCTGCCTTTGTTTTGTTAGTACTATTGCTTTTCTGTTGGCAGTCTGTATAAGTGCCCATGGCAAGCAGGGTCCACAACTGCCTGGCTGTTCTATTTAGTGCTGGGAGATCAGTGTGTCAGCCCACAGGCCTCTGCCAGAAAGCGAAATGGTCAAGACGCCAGCGCAGGCAAAGAACCTCCCCTGCACGAAGGGGAGAAAATTTGTTGTGTAGGGTTGGACTTTTGCTTTGATCAGAGGGCTAAAGCACTAAGTCATTGAGCCACCACAAGGAGACTGTAGACAACTGCTGGGAAACTGAGGCACATAACCATCCAGACAGCAGAGGGAAGCTGCTCCTTCATAGGATCCCTTCACCTGTACCTTACCACACCCTTCATTGTTTGCATAAACTATCCCATGTCTTGCTTGCTTTATAACATTTGTCTGTGCTGGAAGGAACACAAGTGAGTGAGTAGCTGGATGCAGTACCCAATGTGTTCAATATTTTGTCAGCTAACTCGAGTGTAACAAATTGTGCAGATAATCTGGGAAGATACAGGTTAAGGGTCAAGGGATCCTAAGTGACTACAGATAGCTTGAAGTTCTGAATCCTATCAAATTGTTTTTGGTTTTATGTAGCATATATAAAGGAATAAGGATGTGACAGATGTGCAATGTTGGAAGTGTGGAAATGTCAAAAGACTGTTATACTGAGGTGTGCCAGATGCTATCGGAGGCACTGGGATTATTCCTATGCTTGTATACACTCTGATATCTGTGTGCATTAGGGACTGTATTATAGCTCCATGGGGAATGGTCACTGAACTTCCACCAGGAACTAAAATCTGTGGGGTGTAATTAATTCAAATTCTGGGACAGGTAAACAACTCTGGGGAATTCTCCCACGCCCCCGGGAATTGCCTCTACAGGTTCAGAATAGGTTCAAGAGGCCCAGCAAACGAAGAAAGGGCTCTTGGTATAAATGGTCAGCCTGAACAGGCAGGGGGACCCTCATTTGATCCTAAAACTGACATGAAACTGTAACCAAGAGTGTGAAACTCTGTGGGAAGGGCTTAAAGGATAGGTAACTTGCCAGGGTCTCCAAGTGGAACATGGGTGACATGTTTCCTCTTTGGATCCAGGTTGTACAAACACCTGCTTTCTCTCTCATTCCTTAAAGAAGGCTTTGGAATTTGTGCCTTCAGTGAAAAGCTTTTGAGCTCTAAACATGTGCTCTAAGCATGTGCTCACTGGGTTGACTCTCATGTCCTGATATTGGGTATGTCTATGTCTCAGTAGATAAGAATTCAGGAGTTGTGATATCCCTTGGGGAGTTTGTTTTCAAATACAAGTGAAAGCCCATTTCTTTATGGTTTAGAAGATCTAATACCTGTAATGAGAGAGGTTCTGAGACTTTAACAGCTGCAGTAATCACAGATGTGTTGTCTATGAGTCTCCAAGTTTGTTCTTGTGATGTTATTGAGGGGGAGCTTTGTTTTCAAGTAAATCAACATGTGTCTTCCTTAAGTTAACTAATGTGAACCACTCCAAAATCAAATCTCTTTAGTTTATTATGAAGGAATGCCCCTCACCGGCAGTGTGGAATGAGGAAATAGAAAGCAAAAGTTCCCATTTGCAGCTGTGGAATTTGTGAGCACAATGTCTTTAAAAGCACATCCATTTTATTTCAATATAAACAGAATGAAGCACTTCTTGTTACACTGCCAACCCTGTGACACTATCTCAGTGCATCCTCTGTGTGGTTCCCAGCCTGGTAAATAAAACTTCTATGAAACTTTAGTTGCATCCTCCATATATTTTTGTCTCTGCACCAAACTCTCAGTATGACCATGCGGACGTTGCATGTTCTGTAATGATCGTGCTGAAGTGTATTAAGACAGAAATGTTAAGGATCATCATGGCGTGTCATAGTGTTCATTGGAAAATGGTACCAGAAATGTAAACAGGCATGTGTTTGCATCAGACTGCAAAATGCTGGTACTGACATAACCCAGGGCATGGTAGGGCAAGAACAATATGGGCTTGGTTCCAGATACTAAATCTGGTTGTCATTTTCTACTTCACTTTCCCCTGCCTTGTCTATAGGGAAAAGATTGCATCAAGTCAAACACACACTCACACCCCTGCCCTTCCCTGGAAGATGGTGTGGGCTGGATGGTGTGGGCTGGATATAATGGGTTTGGAAGTGAAATTCTAGCAGTATCACTACACTGTACCTTGGCTGAGTGAGAGACACTAAATGGGAAGGATTTTTCTATCAGCCTGTGGTGGGGTGTTCACCCCCCACTTGCCCTGAAAGGGTTAATGCAGACTGAGAAGGAGCTAATTAACCAGACAGGGCACAGCTGAGGAGAATCACAGGACTAAGCAATCCCCTGACTGAGTGAGGGAACCTAGCTGAGGAGGAGGAACAAGCTGGATTTATAAAGCCAGGAAATTGGAAGCAGAGGGAGCTGCTGGGAAAGCCTGCAGTCACTCCCTGGGAGAAGGAAGGAGTGTTTGGTGGCTGTAGAGACATGTAGCCTGCAGTTACTCCCTGGGAGGAGGGAGTTGGGAGGCTGGCAGACGAAGAGAGGGCGAGTGCCAAATGGCAAGGAAAGGGCTCAGGGAAAGGCAGTAAGGTCTAGGAGGGAGAAGACCTTGGCTCCTGATTAGAGGGTCCCTGAGCCAGAACTTGAAGTAGAGGGCAGGCCTGGGCTCACCTGCCAGTTGCTGAGGAAGTAGCACTATGAGGCAGAGAATGGGAAGACTGCTTAGGATTGTAGAAGAAGGACCTTTGTACTGTGGATGGGGAAAACATGTACAGTGGCCTGGCCAGAGGGCCAAGTTGCAAAGAGGCAGCAGCAACTTGTGGAGCAAGAGAGGTGCTGCAGACTGAGACAGAAGGACAGAGACGGTATTCAACTGTGGGAGAGGGTATCCGCCTCCTGAAGCTAACCCCCAGAATGGCCAGGAAGAGGTGCTGGCCCACTGCAGAGTACAGCACCCTGTCACACAGCTGCACGTTCTTTTCCCACCCAATCAAGAACTGAAGGACAAATACAGTTATTCAGCTATGAATTCACCTTTTTAGCTTTAAAGATATGAACTGAAAAGACCTCATGTAGGTTTTTGATTGAATGATTGCAGGTGGGAGAAGGTAAAGCGATGGCTGTTGTTGAATAAAGTGAAGATTATTTTCAGAGTGTTTCATAGCCTTGCAGATGGGTCATATGAAATGACAGCTGCAGAGTCTGTCGTCTCCTCCCCAGCCCCTGATACAAGGAAACTTTTTCAGGGGACAGTCTATTGCCCTTCTGATCAGGGCAGTAGTTAACTCTTGGGAGTGGCAGTGCATTGCATAGTAGCTAGCTAATTGTCAGCAAAATGATCCAGGGTGCGAGTGACTAAAGTTACAATCTGATGGCTGTGAGGTGGCCTATGATAAATGAGTTTGATTTCAGCTCCCTGAGGTCCCTTGAAGGTGTAACTAACTACACAAAGTGTACAACAATGGAGAACAGGGCCCGCGGTAACTAGTACAACACAGGAAAAGGGCTTGTAAAGAACGCCTTTCTAAATTGCAACAGTGGCAGTTGTCCCCCTCCCCTCCCCTCCATCTCAGAGGGGAGGGATTGATTGGGCTAGTTGCATGTTAAAAGCACCTACTGTGGATTTGCTTTGGGGTGTGCCTAAGAGATCCTTGGTTCACATGATACATGTGGATTCCATCATGTCCTGTGTAGCACTGACTCTGGGAAATTCCTCAGCCCTCTCCTGTGAAACTTTCCACATAGCTTGCAAAGGCAATACTAGTTTTCTTTATGGACCATTCCTGCGTGTGCTTTGGTAGCACATGTTCTGGAGGATGATGGTTATCGAGTGGCTGTACCATTCACAATGGAATATCCGAGTCACAATATGAACATGTGATATTCATACTATTACATAATGATCCCACTGGCAGGTAATATGTGAGCAGACAAATCATCACTGTGCTATTCTCTGGTACCAGTGAGACACGTGGCCTCAGGATTACATCAGGCTGGAGAGCGCTGCCAATCAAATGGCCCAGGCAGTTCTTACTGGCCGAGTGCCAAGCATGAAGTCTGGCTTAGTCAACTTCTTGCTTGGTATTTTTTCCTCCCCACATGAGGGAAAAGATAAGCTCATTGCAGCCCCATTGATGCTGGGTGCTCCACTTTACACCTCTCATCTGAAGTCTGCCTTGGAACCACTTCCAGTGTGAAACCCAGCTTGGTACAGATTGTTCTGCTGAGCAAGGGCTCCCTCCTCCGGCTGCCTGTGCCTGTTATAAAATACCACTCTGACTTCAAAAAGAGATGTGAGCCACTATCCTCCAAGCCCCGGGGGGGATGATTAATCCTGTGCGCTTGTACAGCGCCTTTCCTTCAAGATTCTTGCACACTAACTAAGCTTCACAAACACCTGTGGGAGGCAACAGATGCTCATTATAGGCTTTAATGTGTGGGTTGTCTACCCTCTTTCTGGTGTAATAAATTGGACTCTTTCCAGTAAGATGTCCAAACCCTGCAGTCCTTTCTCAGGTAAAGCTCCCAGTGAAGGCAGACAGAAATGCTCTCACCTTCCAGCAAGCCCCTTTCTGAAGGGGTCACGCTCCTCATCCATTTTTACACTGTAGGCTCATGAGCCAAAACTCCCACAGCCCTCTGCCATTGCCAAAAGTGTTGTGGTCTCAGCAGGGAACTAGTTTGGAATGCAGGGTGGGGGTGTTGGGGCTAGGGCTGGAGGCATGCTAGCTGGGGAATTGTTTGGTGGAGCCTTAACCCTAAAGTCTAGGGCTAGCACTGGAGGCTGAGGCCAAAATCTTTTGTTTATGTTCTAAATACGTTTCTTTGAATGTGGAATGATGGTGACACCAGCTTGTGGGTTGGTTTTGTGGAATGTTATGACAAACCCAGCGTGGTGCACCCCCCACCCAAAACCAACCAACCAAAAATGACAAGAGCTGAGATTTCACTAAAGCTGGGTCATGGAAGTCAGAGGTCTCTATTCAGAACATCACTTAGGCACCCACTGACATACCATTGAAGCCAGACATAAGCATATGCTTAAAATCAAGCAAGTGGTTAAAGCCCAAGTTTTTGTAGGTATTTAGGTATTGCAGTTACTCAGCCTTGCAATGCCTAAGGATTTGTCTACACTTAAATAGATTTGTCTACACTTACACTGCTGTAGCTCTTCATTGAAGGCACTACCTACACTGACAGGAGGGGTTCTCCTGTCGGCATATGTAATCTACCTCCTCGGCAGGCGGTAACTAGGTTGATGGGAGAATTCTCCTACCGAACTAGCATGTCTTCCCTGAGGGGATAGGTTTGTTTAACTGCATCACTCAGGGGGTGTGGATTTTTCACACCCCTGAGCAACGTACTAATACAGATCTGCAGTGAAGACCAGGCCGAAGTCTAACTTTCAGAAGGGGTTCTGTCTCCTACTCCCTTTTTTAAAAAGAGGCATAGGCCAGGTCTACACTACAGCCCTATATCAGTATAACTACATCATTCAGGGGTGTGAAAAATCCATACCCCTGAGAGACAGCTATACTGACCTAACCCCCTGCATGGACAGTGCTATGTCAATGGGAGAGTTTCTCCTATCAACCTAGCTACTGCCTCTCAGGGAGGTGGGTTAATTACACTGGCGGAAGAAGCTCTCCCGTCAACACAGTAGCATCTTTACCAAAGCATAACAGCGATGCAGCTGCAGCACTGTGTGTGAAGACAACCCCGTAAGCTCCTAAATCTGTGAGACTTGCGATACTGAGGATAGCAACGCCTAAATACCTCTACAAATCTGGGTCTCTGGCCCCTAGTCAGGAAAGCACTGAGTCCAGCATTAAAAACTACCTGTGACTTTAGACATTTAGGGCTAGATCCTCAGCCACAGTATAAGCTACACAAGGTGTAGCTGGGTAAGGGGGAGTAAAAGTAGTGTGGCTCTAACCCACCTCTGCTTTTCCCCGCTTCGCGGGCTGGTGGGGTGTGCCGGGTTTCACTCTGATGCCCAAGGGGCTATTTCAGCAGCCACAAGTCTCTGGGTAGTGCTGCCACTTCTGAAGCACAGAAAAAACAGCTGTTTGATGGGTGGGAGCAGATCCCAGGGGAGGCAGGGCTGGTCTGTGGGTAAAGCAAAATCCTAGGGCTTGGGGAACCCTGGGGAGAGGCTCAGCTCTTGGAAAGTTCCGTGAGACTTGGATGGGTTTGGGGGTGGGACTAGGGTGCTGTTTCCTCACTGGCTATATCTGCCCCTGGAATGCTGCATGCACACAGAGCGGGACCTGGGTGCCCGCCAGGCAGCCATGGCACACTCCCAGCCATGATGTACACAAACGATAATTAAGATTTCTGCGTGCATGGCCACACAGCAACAACCCTGGCAAATTACTGCTTCTGACCCGCACGTGGTGAAGTACTAGGAAAACCAGCCAGGCCAGTCAAAAACTGGCCAGGTGGCAATCTTATCCCTGGGTGAAGGGATGTCCTGGCTAAACCCTTTCTCCCCCTTCTGGTGTGCCCTCCCCTGCACACTAGCAGTAGGAGGTTATATAGAGCCATTACGCCAGCTCTATATCAACCAAATATTCTTCTTACCCCTTAATTGGCTAGGTAAGCCAACTTTCAAACCTCTATGTACTGTCAGAATAGCACAGAGCTGGGAATTAGGCCCTTATCCTTTCCCTCACCTCACAAAAAATCTAAGAGGGCAGTGGGTATGAGCAGGGGAAGTCTGACTTTGGAGGGGTAATAGATGAGGGTGGATAACTGAGCTGTGAGCTGTTGGGAATGGCTTGGCAATGGAAGAGTGGGCTGGGAAGGGATGGATGTGATGGTGGGTAGGTAAATACATGTAGGGGGAGGTGCTTGAATAAATTTCAGGGCAAAAGAGAAACCCTGGGTGGTATGGATCAAGGTTGTGATGGACATGGTATATGAACCTACCCAGATCTGCCCATCTAACCCTAGGGCTTTATATATCACTTATTGCTGTTGTAGCTATGTGCTGAGCAAAATGGTAGTGTTCTCTCTCTCTCTCTTCCTTCAGGTCAGAGTGACCTTGTGTATGTAGGATATATTTTAAATAAGCATTGATCCTGGGGAGGGGCATCAAAAAGGTGTATGTTTTATACCTTGTTCTCAAGACCATCAGGCTTGAGCCCCACTTGATCTCATGTGGCCAGGAATTCTGCAGGCAGAAATGCTTTGTTCCCAGAGATGGTCATAATAGAATTCCATGGCAACCTTTCAGCCATTTTCCCCATAAAGGAAACTATACCTTAGAACTGTTTCTGAGTGAGCTTTGGTGAGAGATGTACTTCTGGAGGATGAATGTGTTAATAACCCAGGGAATCAGAAACTGGACCGTTCATAATGGAAAACTGGTGTCATGATGTGAACATGTAATGTCCATAATATATTGCATAATGCTCATGCTGGAATGTACTGAGAGAGAAGTGTGGCACCTGAGAGGAAGGGTCGTCATGTCATGGCAGTAATGACACACTAGTGACTCAATGAATAAAGCACTAAAGGAGGTTGATCTAATTAACGCCATTCAGCTTGGGTTTATGGAAAATAGAACTTGTCAAACCCATCTGACTTTTTTCGCGATTACAAGTTGGGTAGATAAGGTAATAGTGTTGTAATACTTAGACTTCTGTAAGGCATTTGACTTGGTACCACATGACACTTTGATTACAAAAAACTAGAACAATATAAATGAACATGGCACACACTAACTGGATTAAAAGCTGTCTAACTGATAGGTCTCAAAATGTAAATGTAAACAGGGAATCATCACTGAATGGATGTATTTTTAGTGGGCTCCCCCAGGGATTGCTTCTTGGCCCCTAGACTATTTAAAATGTTTATCGACAACCTGGAAGAAAACACAAAAATCATCACTGCTAAAGTTTGCAGGTGACACACAAGTTGGGGGAATGAGAAATAATGAACACGGATCATATTGATACAGAGGAACCTGGATTGCTTGGTAAACGGGACACAAGCAAATGATATAAGTTCTAATGTGACTAATATAAAGTTAAACATCTAGGAACAAAGAATGTAGACAATACCTCTGTCCTGTGACGCAGAGACTGTGAAAAAGACTTGGGGGTTATGGTGGATAATCAGTTGGACATGAACTCCCAGTACGATACTGTAGCCAAAAGAGCTAATGCAGGGGTGGGCAAACTTTTTGGTCTAGGGCTGCACTGGGTTTCTGAAATTGTATGGAAGGCTGGTTAGGGGAGGCTGTGCCCCCAGTTCCCCGCCCTCTGACCGCCCTGACCCCTATCCATGCCCCTGACCACCCCCTGAACTCCCCTGCCCTCTATCCAACCCCCACTCCCTGCTCCCTTACCGTGCTGCCTGGAGCACCGGTGGCTGGCAGTGTGGCTGCACCAGGACAGCAGCTACGCTGCGCAGCACAGAGCACCGGGTCAGGCTGGACTCCGCAGCCCCACCATGCAGAGCATTGTGCCGCATGGTTGCGTGGAAGGGAGGACAGCCTCCAGGGCCAGGAGCTCAACGGCCGGCCAGGACAGTTCTGCGGGCCAAAAGTGGTGCGTGGGCCGTAGTTTGCCCACCTCTGAGCTAATGCCATCCTTGGATGCATAAAGGGGAATCTCAAGTAGGAGCAGAGAGGTTATTTTACCTCTAAACTTGGCACAGGTGTGACCGCTGCTGGAATAGTGTATCCAAATACAGAAGGATGTTGATAAATTGGAGAGGGTTCAGAGAAGAGCCATGAGAATGATTAAAGGATTACAGAACATGCCTTATGGTGATAGACTCAAGGAGCTCAATCTGTTTAGCTTAACAGAAAGAAGGTTAAGGGGTGACTTGGTTACAGTCTAAAAAGTATGTACCTGGGGAACAAATGTTTGATAATGGGTTCTTCAGTCTATCGGAGAAAGGCATAACACAATCCAATGGTTGGAAGTTGAAACTTGACAAAGTCAGACTGGAAATAAGGTGTACATTTTTAACAGTGAGGATAATTAATTATTGGAACAAGTTACCAAGATTTGTAGTGGATTCTTAATCATTGGCAATTTTTAAATCAAGATTGGGTGTCTTTTCTCTACCTAAAAGAATAAATGGACACAAATTAGATGTCAAGAATTATAACATTCAAAAACCAGTCAGAGAACACTTCAATCTCTAAAAGTGGCAATTCTTCAACAGAAGAACTTCAAAAACAGACTCCAGCGAGAGACTGCTAAATTGGAATTAATTTGCAAACTGGATACAATTAACTTAGGCTTGAATAAAGACTGGGAGTGGATGGGTCATTACACAAAGTAAAACTATTTCCTGCTGGTAATAGCTCACCTTACCTGATCACTCTTGTTACAGTGTGTATGGTAACACCCATTGTTTCATGTTCTCTATGTATATAAATCTCCCCACTGTATTTTCCTCTGAAGGCATCCGATGAAGTGAGCTGTAGCTCACGAAAGCTTATGCTCAAATAAATTTGTTAGTCTCTAAGGTGCCACTAGTACTCCTTTTCTTTTTGCGGATACAGACTAACACAGCTGCTACTCTGAAACCTGTCTTTTCTAAAAGATTTACTCTAGGAATTATTTTGGAGAATTTCTGTATAACATGGGCCAGAGAACGTCAGACTAGATGATCACAATGGTCCATTCTGGCCTTAGAATCTATGAGCCTATGAATCAACATGGCCACAGAATTGCATCAAGCTGCAGAGCAGTGGAAATAAGACTGCCCCAGGAGTCACAGGGCAAAAGAAACTAGACCAGTTCCAGCCACTCAAGCAGGCTCAGCCAGCTTGCTGGTTGGTGTATCTGATCTTTTCCTGTGAGGGACGATCAAGCCAAATACAAGCTCAACTCTGCACCCTTCATGCGGGGTATGATAGGTGCCTGATACCAGGGGTGCTGGAATAATATTTATAGTGGGGATGCTGATGATGGAAACCATGTATCTGGTGTTTGTTATTACTACTTCAAGCTGGGGTTGCGGCAGAACCCTTAGTTTCAGCACCACTGCCTGATAGGTGGCACTTCACTTCCAAGTCCAGTGTATCCTGTATCTCGACTAACAAGGAAGGATTATTGCAGCAATCCCAAATGCTTGCAACCCAAGAAACAATTCTGGGACAGATCTACATCTAACAGTCAAAAATAAACGAACAGGAAAGATTCTGTGTAGGTTTCTGAGTTAAGTGTTGTGAAGATGGGGATGTGATGCTGGCAGACCAGGTGCCAGCTCATGCCAAGGCCTCTAGGCCTAACAAATCACTGACAAATGCATAGCTGGAAACCAGTCTGACACACCAATGTGTTAGCATTGTTAAAATAGGTATTAGATTTCTAAAAATGTGTTTAGACTTTGATATGCTTGTGAGTTGCTGCCTGCATTCACTTCACTTATATTACCTGTATCCCATGTTATAAGGTAGTATTTTACTGTTTGCTCTGAAACTATAAACCCCCACAGACAGGAGAGAAGCATTACCAAGTGTAAAATACTAGTTTTCCGCAAGAAATGTCGTCTGCCCAACAAAAGAAGGCTCACAGACACTAAACAAGCCATTGTGGAACATCAGAGGACAAAAGACTTTGAGTGTTCTCCCCACACCCATGAAGAGGAGACATGCAGGGGGACTTGTCCCATCAGTTTGAACTCTGGGAGAAGGTAATAAAAATCCCTGACAAGAAGAAACTGGGTCTCTATGCTGTTTGAACTGAGGGGTGAAGATTTCTAAGCAAGAGTTCCCCAGTGCTTTGGCCTGGGTTAGCCCTACAGGACACATAGAGCTTGCATAGTACAGCAGCTTGTATTAGTCTTAGGTTCCAAAATGGTAACTCATTTGTGTGTATGTGTGTGTATGTTTACCAGCTTTAACCTTGTAAATAACTCATTTTTCTTACTTAATAAATCTCTACTTAATTTATTATGGAATAGGCTCCAAGCATAGTCTTTGGCATAGGATCTGAGGTGCAATTGACCTGAGGTAAGTGACTGGTCCTTTGGGAGTAATCTGAATGTCGGTTGTGATGACTTTTGGTGTAATGGACCATTTATCACAAAGGCAGGTTTGCCTGGGTAGCAAGACAGAGGAGTGCCTAAGAGGACTGCCTATGACTCCATGTCAAGTCTGTTATAGTGCTTGAGGAGTTTACACTTGCTGCTTGGTTGGTGAAATCTAAGTATAGACCACACAACCAGTTTGGAGTTTGTGCCCCGGTTTGTAACAGTCTGCCCTGAGATTGGTACTCACATTCATGAGCCACTCCAGACAGCTTGATGGGAAACCAGCTCAGTGCCCTTTGATAAAATTAATTGTTCAGCTATTTACAAGTATCCCACAGACTGACAAAGCCAGTGGGCTACTTGTATGAACAAATCTATCCGATTCTGTTATGGTGCCTTCAGGTGAGAAAAATTAGATCAACAGGAGATATGTAATTTCCTAGTGTCTTACCTGGAGACCCTCTGAGAGCACAGAGCAAGTGAATAGTGCTTGTTTACTGCTCAACACAAGGGCTCTTTTCTTTTGTTAGTTAGTTCCTTTACAAGTCCGTCCATCAAGCCATATGGCCCCTCTCACATTTCTGAGGACCTGGAACAGCAGAACCATTCATCCCCATCACGCTCAACAAGACACATGAGCAATGCAAAGGGAAGTAACGGGGCTGACAGTGGGGTGTTTGAAATTAATATTGATATTCCATAAAAGTCGTATGAATTTGGCCAAAAGTGAGCATGGAATCCGGACTTTGTCCATGCTGTGGCATTGACTCTGAGCCACTTCCACCTTTGTTGTTCTGGCATTGTATTGATCTCTTCCAATCCTAATAATACTTGGGACTTTCCTTGCTCTAACTAATTTTAACTACATCTGTGATAAATGAAGGGGGTGGTGGGGAAACTCCCTTTTATGGGCAGCTAGCCAGCCAGTAGCTATAAAATTCCTCTTAGTAGCTGTTCTCTAATTGCTCTACATGTAAAGGGTTAAAAAGTCTCTCTGCTCTGCATAGGTAAAAGGAAGTGAGTGGGCACCTGGCCAAAAGAGCCAATGGGAAGGCTAGAACTTTTTAAAATGGAAACAAAGACTCCCCTTTTGTCTGCCTGTTGTTCTCCCTTGGAGAAGTGAACAGGGCAGAGCTATGCTGTAAGAAGCTTGGGCCAGGTATGAAAAAATCCTCAGTATCATAACTAGAAACTACTCATTTAAAACCCCAGATATGTAAGTAGATCAGGAAATGTTTAGGAAGACGCGATTAGGTTTTTCCCTTTTATTTTGTTATGGCTTGTGGATTCTGCTGTGCTAACCCCAGGTGCTTTTGTTTTGTTTGTAACTTTTAAGCTAGACCTCAAGAAAGCGATTCTTAATGCTTTTAATCTTTGTAGTTGATCTTCTAAAATTTAGTAATAGCCTAAGTTCCCAGATGTGTATTTTCTTTTTTATTAATAAAATTTACCTTTAAGAACAGAACTGGATTTGTGTCTTAAAAGGTTTGTGCACATGTGGCTTAATTAGCTGGTGACAACAGCTGATTCTCTTTTTTTTTCTTCTCAGCTTTTCCCTGGAGGAGGCGGGGGTGTGTGTGAAAGGGCTTTAGGGTACCCCACAGGAAGGGATTCTCAAGTGTGGCTTCCTGGGCTCTCAAAGGGGTTCTGCACTTGGGTGGTGGCAGCATCTACCAATCCAAGGTCAGAGAAAAGCCATATTAAACTCCCAAGGTTACAAGCCTGGAGTGGCCAGCATTAATTTTTAGAATCCTTGCGGGCCCCCACCTTCTGCCCTTGAAGTGCCAGAGTGGGGAATTAGCCTTGACAACATCCCTGAGAAATAGGTGAGTGTTGTTTCCATTTTAAAGATGGAGGAAAACAGAGGTTAAGTGACATGCCTAAGGCTACAGTGGGAATTAGTGTCAGAGCTGCAGTTAAAATGCTTGAGTTCTTCCCTTTCAGGCCCTTGCTCCAGCCACTAGGCCACACCTCTCTTGACCTCTGTGCAGCCCTCACTCTAGGAAGTAAAACTTCCATGAAACTTCACCCATTTTTCCATGAAGGAAATTGTTTTTATTTTGAACAGTGTTGAATGTATTGTGGCTACTAATGTACTGGATGACGACTGTTATGAAGGGCGTTAAAAGCCAAAGGAATCGGAAGAAACTATACTGTTCCCAGTGGAGTCACGTGAGTGCAATACTCTGAGTTATATGTGATGCATGCCATATGTAATGCATTGACTGAGAAATGGATGTATAGCACCTGAACAGGGGTGGCAGGTTTGTAGAAATTTTGGTGGTGCCCAGAACCCGCCCTGGCCAAACTCCACCCTCCACCTGCCCAAGGCTCTGGGAGGGAGTTTGGGTGGGGGAGGAGGTCTGGGGTGCAGGCCCTAGGCTGGGGCAGGGGGTGCAGAGGGAGGAGGTGCAGGGGTGAGGGCTGTGGCTGCAGATGAGGGGTTTGGGGGGGCTCAGGGCAAGAGTAGGTGTGTAGGGGGTGAAGGCTCTGTCTGGGGCTGGAGATGAGGGGTTTGTGGTGTTGGAGGGGGCTCAGAGGTGGGGCAGGGCTGGGGATGTGTTTGGGGTGCAGGCAGGCTGCTTTGGGACAGGGGCCAGAGAGGACTCCCCCCCCAGCCCTTTCCCTGCCAGCAGCAGCAAGCTCTGGAGGAGGAGCCCCCTTTCCTGCCCTCCCCAGCAGTGCACTCACCCCCACCACTGTCATTGCATGTGCTCCTAGGGCCCCTCAGGTCCATGAATCTCCCTCGCCTCCTCCTTGGTGGGTGCTGGTGGGTGCTGCGTGCGCCTCCTCCCCTGCTGTTGCCCCTGACTGTAGCCTCACTGGGGGTGAGGGATGGGGCTGCCTCCTTGCCCAGCATGGGGCAGGAGTGGTGACTGAGGGCGGGGGGGAGCCCCTGTGCTAGTGGAGGGTCCTGCTGGAAAAGGGAAGGGTCTGAGGTGGAAGGGCAGGTTCAGTCAGTGTGCCCTGGCAGTGGAGATTGCGGGCATTAAGACCCCGCAGCAGCAGTTGCTGCAGGGAGGCAGTATGGAGCTGCACAGAAGAGGCACAGGCAAGGATGCTCTGCTCCAGGGCCTGTGGAGGTGCAGGGCGAGGGCAGCAAGAGGAGGCCGGGGGCGGGGGGATACCTAGCCCCAAATATTGGTGGAGCTGGGCCCCTGGGCTCTGAATATTGCTGATGCTAAGGCACCACATGTAGATATAACTCGCCACCCCTGCACCTGAATGGAAAGGTCATCGTAGCTTGTCATACTGCTCATTAGAAAAATAGTACTAGTGACACCATGGCAATAGATTTGCATCAGGCTGTAGTGCACCAGCAGAGACCGCCTGGGAAGTCCTGAGGAAAAGGAATGTTGGCCTGGTTCCAGCCACTGAATCTGGCTCTGTCAGAGCCCTGCTTGGCATTTCTTTCTCTCTTTTCTAGAGGAAAGACAAGATAATTAAAACACAAAATCAACTCCTTATCCTCTGCTGGGATTCCCCCGGTGCAGATGTACTGGGCTCTCTACAGTTCTACTAAAGATCAATTACGTTTGCAGCCCACGCACAAAGAAGTGTCACTTAACTTCCATCAGGAATGAAAAGGTCTCATCTAATTAAGCACATCATTGTCCTCTGCACCTTTCAGTAGGTGAGTATCCCAAGATGAGGACATTCTAAACTACCTGAGCCTGACAGAGGTGGGACATGAGTTGGTAGGAACTTCCTGGCAAAGAGTCAGGGTGAGCGGTTTAAAAAAAGACCAAGGAGGGCTCACCTGATCTCTCCGATTAGCATCTCTGCCCCTTTTGTCACTTTGCCCCATGCCTAGAATAGCCTCCTTGATCCTATGACCCAGGCATCCTTACTTGGCTCCTTCCTATCCATGCTCAAGCCTCTCTTCTCTTTCAACTACTGACCTGGAATATGTATTGTTAGAAAGAAAAAATAACTAATATGAGGTGTTCATATCAGAAGCTTACATCAGGGTCCTTCACTGTTGCAAACCTTATTTACTTTACCTTGTCACCAATTGTGCTGTGTCTATGCTAAATTGTAAGCCTCTTAGAGAAGGGATCTGTCTTTTAGTTATGCTGTAAATCATCCACAGTTAAGGAGCTGTATAAATAATAACCACTAAAAATAGAAGGCCAAATTCTGCCACCCTTCCTTATATTGACTAGTAAGCTTATTCCATGAGTAGTCCCCTTATTTTAATGAGATCATGCAGAGTAAAGTACTATTCAATATGAGTGAGGGTAGTAGAATTTTCCTGGAATAATAATACCAAGTTCTTATGGAGCACTTTCCATCAATAGAGGTCAATGCTCTTTACAAAGGAGGTCAGTATCATTATTCACATTTTACAGATGAGGAAGCTAAGGCAGAGAAATGAAGCGACTTCCCCAAGATCACCAAGCAGCAAAGCTGGGACTAGGATCCACGTCTCCTAAAACCCAGTCTAGTTTTCTATCCACTAAGCTACATTGCCTCCCCGTATACATTACTACTAATTCATAAAACATAAGCTCCCTGAGATAGGAACTGTATGTGTGTCTATACAGTGGCCAGCACCACAGGGCCTTGATCTTGATCAAGGATGCTACTATAACATAACAATACGGTTCTTCATTATGAGTTGAAGGGTGAAATTCATTCTGGGCTTATTCAAGAGACTCTCCTTGACTTACTTAACAGGGCTGAACAAGGGATTCCATCCTATCCTTAGGTAGCCCCCATTCTGGAAAATGAACACTGGTGAAAATGTAGCCTCCTTTCTCCATAAAGGAGACAGTGGACCAGATTTTCAGGCATGGCTGAACATGTTTCTCCCACTTGCATGGCTACTGTGAATGACTGCATGCAATACTCATCCCTGATGCAGCTGCATATACAAATGTGCATCTTGTGTGAGACTCTCAGGTCGTGTTTGGAAAAGTTGATCCTCTGGACAATTCATCCAGATGCTAATTCCACTGAAGTCAGTGGTGATGCACAAGGTATGGATTTGGCCCTACATGATGTCAGTGAATTATTTTTCAACTTCTTGTCTATTCAGCTGTCCTAGTTTGGTCCTGTTGGCATTCCCTCCACATCTTTCATCACTGGGTCCACAACTTTCTGGCAAAGGTAGCACGTACCAGCTCAGTCAGTCTGTGCTGGAGGTCAGAAGAAGGAAGAACCGGCTCAGTCACTCTGTGCTGGACTGGGGATCTGTGGCAATACGTCAGGAAAACATGAGTAGGATTAGTTATTTGTGCAATTACTAGATGGCCGCAAACACACCCTGTGAACAAAACAGAGTGTGGAAACTGAAGATAGAGAAGTGCTTCCTTGTCTGTAGCTTTTTTTTTTTTAAATCCTACGTGAAGTAGGTGATGGTATCCCAGTTCTACAAATGGAAGTTTTGAGGTACAGAAAAGGGGAGAGACTTAGCCAGAGTCTCACACAGAGACCATTACAGAGCCAGGAATGGGGAGAGGGAAGGAAGGTACCTGACTACATTCACTTACAGTGGTGTGATAAGGAGTAACTCCATTGAAGCTAGTGGAGTTGCACTAGTGTAAAACTAGTGAGAGACCCCAGAATAGAGACCCAGGTCTCTTGACCCCCTGCCCTTTGCTCTAACCATTAGCCCATGCTTCCTCTATACTGTAGATCCAGGTTTGGGTGTGTGCCACACAGTGATCCTGTGCAGTGAGGACTGTTACTCTCCTCCTTCCTATGTACAAAACATGTAAGAGGAGACATGAGCTGTGTATAAAATGCTGCAGAGTTTAATGAAAACAAATCTGGGACGCCTATTTCAGCAGTTTGGCCCTAG
This sequence comes from Chelonia mydas, assembly GCF_015237465.2. NCBI lineage: Eukaryota > Metazoa > Chordata > Testudines > Cheloniidae > Chelonia > Chelonia mydas. Next base: position 72,830,911 of record NC_051246.2, read on the forward strand.
TTTTGTTCTGACTCTATTGAAATGAAAGGCAGCAACATTAGTAGATCAAAGGAAATGATTCCTTATGCAGTCACAGCAAGTCTATGGAATTCATTGCCATAGCATTTCACTAGGACAAATAGCTCAGCAGTATTCAAAATTAGATGGTTATACAATTATGAATAACTAGGTCAAAGCTACCAAGAACATTAGCCACCATGCTTCTGGGCATAGGGTGATCTCCTGTGGTGCTCAGGAAGGAAATTTCCCCCTTGTATATTGTGCTATTAGACAGGTGTACCATGGACCTGTGTGGAATTCCTCTGAAGCATCAGGTATTATATATATATATATACACACACACACACACACACATACTGTTAAGCAACATGCACTCAACTTCCCCCTATGGGATTGCCCTCCACCACCCAATTTGCGGACACTAATGGAGTCAGATGTGTAATTGCTGTCCTGTGTTTAAACATGGTGAACTTTCATTTATTCAAATATTATGAAGCCCTGCACTGCCCACACCTCATCCTTTGTGGGTAAGGGTTTGCAATGAAAGCATTGATCCATCAAGCTAGCTACTGTGAAGGAGAGAACAGGGTGTGCATGGACCGGGGTAAAGCAGGCTGGGGGTTAGTTCCTGGGTCTGTAAGAGGGATCTCTGAGGGCAGAGACTAGCAGCATAGCTGGCCCTGGGTGTTCTCATTTGATTGTGAGCTGAGAGTAAAGGTGGAAGAAATGAGACAGGGTGCAACATAGTCTAAAGGATTAGATGCTCTTGGCTTCCTTTTTGGTGGTTGTAGATGACAGCAGAAAGTTTGGTAGTGCCTCTCACCTAGTGCCACATCTGAGCAGGACACAGTCCCTGAATAGACAGCAGTACCACAGGATTCTGAATGAAAATACAGAAAACTTCTGCACAACAGAGCTGTACTTCTAATGACAACCCTGGCAGGCTGTGGGTTATAGATTTCCCCATATCTGATAGGCTCTGAGGAAACAAATCCTTCTGCTCTGCTGGGGTCTGAGGTAGTAAATCTCTCCAGCTCTCACAGACTCTGGGGGAGTTACATTCAATTTAAAATACACCACACAGCTGTCCACTCAATGACAGGCTACAGCTCCGGCGCCTGCAGCAAAGGCACTGCATTCACAATGACTACATGTACCCCCTAAATGCACAATACAGGGTGTCCCAATGACCACATACAGCTCATGAGACAATTCTATTCCCAAGGACAACCAATACTAAACTGTCAGAGCCAGCCCCTATCTTGGCTAGTTTGCAGTGTAAATGAACAAGTCAGCCAAAGGGTGAGAACAGATGTGCTATTATTTCATTTGTAGAGGAGGAGCAAGGAGATTAAGTGACTGACCCATCACACTATAGTAGGGCTAGGATTTGAACCCAGCTTCCCTGAGTCCCAGCCCGGTGCCTTAATGGCTAGACAATTTTAGTGTTCCTGTAGTGATATACATAGGGCCCCCCATGACCTAAGACTAGCCATGGCTCTTGAGTTCCATGACTCCTAAACCACCAAGATCACTGCTGGCTTTTAATGTCCTTCTTGCAGATGTAGACTATGGAACATTTTACAGATTCATTTATACAAGGCCAAACAAAAGCAGATGTGAGCATGCAGGGGCAGAAGTAGGGTCTACTTAGCTCGCCAGTTAGACTTCCAACCCACAACATTCTCTTCCAAGATTGTTACAGAACCCCTTTGAAATTATCATGTTTAATGCCATATAAAAAACCAACAGCATTTCATGTGTCACTCGGTTTATTAAAAAAAACAAAAACAAAAAACCAACCTCCAGTTAGCTTCACGTGACCTATTGTTTTTATTAACCCATATTTATGAACACAAGATCTAAGACTGGATGAGGCCTGAAGAGGTCATCTAGTTCCACCCTCCCTCTCCCCACCCCCATCCTTCTATGAAGAGGCAGGATTAAGTAAACCTAGGCCATCCCTGACAGGAATTTATCTAGCCTGTTCTTAAAAACCTCCAACAGATATGCCACCACCTCCTTAGGTAACCTGTTTCAATATTTAACTATCCTTATAGTTAGAAAGTCTTTACTAATATCTACCCCAAATCTTCCTTGCTGCAAATTAAGCTGATTAGTTCTTCCTACCTTTGGTAGACAGGGAGAGCAATTGACCAAATAAGTTAGCGCTGTTATAAAGAGAACAGGTAAAGACTGCTATCCAGTCCCCCCTCTGCCTTCTTTTCTGTAGTGTAGACTAAAGATGCACAATGCTTTCAACTTTTCTTCATGGACCATTCTTTCTAAAGCTCTTATAATTTTTGTTCTCATCTGGACTCTCCGATTCATTCACAACTTCCTTAAAGTGTGGTGCCCAAAACTAGATACAGTACCCCAGCTGAGGCTTCACCAGTGCTGAGTAGTGTGGAACAATTGCCTTCTGTGTCTTCCAGAGGACACTCCTGTTACATTCCAGAAGGATGTTTGCCTTCTTGGAAACAGGCTTTTACTGTTGACTCATTCAATTTGTGATCCACTAGAACCCCCAGATCCTTTTCTGCAGTACTGCTGTCTAGCCAGTTATTTCCCGTTTTGTAGTTGTGCATTTGATTTTTCCTTCCTAAGTGTAGTACTTTGCACCTGTATTTACAAAATTTCATCTTGTTGACTTCACACAAGTTCTCCAGTTTACCAAGATGCTTATAAACCCTCCCAGCTTGGTGCCATCTGAAAAATTTATAAGCATAGTCACTACTCCTTCATCCATGGGTTAGTGAAAATATGGAGTGGTGCTGGACCCAGGACAAACCCTTGTGGGATCCCACTGGATATGTCCTTCCAGTTTAACAGTGAAGCATTGTTTTAAAAGAGTAGGTACCAGTCTATAAGTTGGGTGGGTGCATAACTGGCTGAAAGTCATTTCACCTAGACTGTACTTCCCTAGTTTGCTTATGAGAATGTTGCTGTGATGTTCTGGGATCACCTAGAGCAGTACTGCCTGCCCTGTAAGCTGGGGAGTTCTAATGCTATGGCTCAGAGCACTGATGCCGGTAGCCAGCTCACAGCCATCAATGTCTGACCTCAGCTTTCAGCAGCCTAGTTATTCCTTCCACAAACAGCCCTTCCACTCCTGCGTATCCCTAAATCCCTCCACCCTGAGTACTTAAGCACCAGGTACTTGGACTTTTCCCCCCTCTGGTTTGTCCTCCCCCCCCCCCACCCCCAAGGGTATGAAACCAGCCCTGTTATCAGTTCACTTTTGCACACACACTCTGCACAGTTTGCACACCAGAGATGTGCTTGGGGTAAAAATAAACAAAAGGTGGGTTTTCTATTAAACAAAAACAATTCAAAGACTAAATAGTAAGGGAAAGCAAATGCAGGCAAGTTACACAGAAAACAAACAAAGAAGCAAACTTGGGCTTTACTCTTTCACATTCGATAAACTCACTTTTCTAATCCAAGTTACCCATGGCCTCTGAACAGATGCCCAGCATACCCCCCAGCCCCGCCATAGAGGCAATCCAGCGTTTCACAGACACCTGCCTCTTTGGTTCTGGATGAAGACCTCAGTTTCAAGCCTCCTTTCTAAAAGGGCTCTGCCACTCCTTTCCCTCCCTTGCAGGCTAACTCAGGTTTATTCAGGGTGGGGGAATTCTAGCCAGGATGTCTCCGGGTATGTCTACACTGCAATAAAAAACCTGCAGCAGCAGCGAGTCTCAGAGCCTGGGTCAACTGACTTGGGCTGTGGGGCTAAAAATAGCAGTGTAGATATTTGGGCTTGGGCTGGAGCCCCAGGCTCTGAGGCCTTCCCCTCTTGCTGAGTTTCAGAGCTTGGGCTTTTGCCCAAGCGGGAATGTCTACACTGCAATTTTTAGCCCCACAAGCCTGAGGCAGTTGACCCCGGGCTCTGAGACTTGCTGCCTTGGATCTTTAATTGCAGCGTAGGAGTATCCTGTAGGTCTTCCTGTTAACCCTAATGGGCTATTCTTTGTCTTTCCTGGGTCATACAATGCTAGGTGTTTGGAGTTAGCCTGGTCTGGTTGGGAAGGCAGCCCCTCCCTGCCTGATTGCCCACTGCTCTGCTGTGAGATGAGGTGAAACTTGTTATGAAGACACAAACTCATGACCACAGCGTGTATATATAAAACTCATAATTAAGGCTACGTTTTAGTCACAGGTATTTTTAGAAAAAGTCATGGCCAGGTCATAGGCAGTAAACAAAAATTCATAGCCCCTGACCTGTCCATGATTTGTACTATACCCCTGACTAAAACTTGGGCTGGGGTGCTCTGTGGGGGGCAGTCAGGGAGCACCATGGGTGCTCTGGGGTCATGGGCAGTGGCTGTGTGGCCCAGGACCTGTGCTGGGGGGCGGAGTGGGGCAGGGGAGAAGGGGAGGGTTGGCTGGGCTGGCAGGCTCCCTACCCAGCTCCGCGTGTCCCTGCAGCTCCTGGGGACCAGAAGCCCAGGGGGGCTCTGCGCCCCTGCCACAAGCTTTGCACCCTCGCCACAAGCTCTGGCTGTGCAGCTCCCATTGGCCAGGAACTGCAGCCAATGGGAGCTGCAGGGGTGGTGCCTCCAGGCAGGCAGGCACAGAGCCCCCATCCCCTCTACCTAGGAGCTAGAGGGACATGCTGGCTGCTTTTGGGGAGCTCCCCCCCACCCCCCCAAGGTAAGCACTGCCCAAGCCCCCACTCATATCCAAAATGCCCCAGTAGTGGCCGATGCAACTGACCCAGGGGCTGCCTGATCTGCTTGGGCAGCCCCAGAACCAGCCACATTGGCCTCTGCAGAAGTCACGGAAAGCCACATAATCCATGACTTCTGTGACCGACAGTCTTATTCATAATGATTACTCAGTTTAGAGCATTACAAGCTTTCATAAAAGACCTTACTCAACATATTTTTATACACAAGATCGTATACAATCTGTTGAGTCAACAACATATTCTTTGGTGTTCAGGCCCCTTTTATTCCCTTGGTGGTTCTGGACCCTGTGACAGAGATCCTGGAGGCCCCCCTCCTGCTTCACCTTAATTGCTGCTCTCTGTGCAGGCTTAGGAAGGAACCTCTCTTGTGCCCTGGCAGTAGCTGCAGAGGAATCCTTATCTCTTGTGGCACCCTATGGCAGCCCCATTACAGGGCTGAAGTGCTGCAGAGGGGATGGCATTGGTTCTCCCATAGGTGAATTTCACCCTTTGATGATAATCTTTATTTTAGATACAGTCCAAGATGCTTACTGAGCTGCTTATTCCCTATGTATTATCCCATGCTCCAGATTCAAGAGTTGGTTAGACTGTGGGCTGCTGGAGTCTTATGCTTGCAGAGACAGTAAAGGTGCTTTTTTGTGACTGCTCTGTGGTCTTGAGTTTGTGGATCAGCATGACAAACCCCAAAACGTTCAAAAATCATGAATTGGGGGGACAAGTTTTTTTTAAAATACATTTTGGTTATTTTGATTTGCCTTCTGGTTTTTGAGCTCTAGGGGGTCACATTTCCATGGTTTTCCTCTGCAACCATGAGGGCTAGAAATGTACTGTTTCCTAGATGAAGTTGAGATTCTCATTTACATGACTCTAGGAGCTTGGGCTTTAAGAAAACCACCAACTATAAGACTCACAATAAAATCATGAGAGTTGGCACCACTGTTTAATGTGCTAAATCTGTTTCTTTTTTTTAAAAAAAGCTAATTTTAAGTAGGAATGGATAAGGGCTGGGGTTGGGGGCTTGCAGATATTTCCCACCGGTTTTGGAATTTGTAAGAAAAGTGCTTGAGTTCTGTGACACTGTCTACCCAAGTGCCAGCTCAGGACAGGGCTGCAGGCTAATTAACTCATATGCTAATAGAAGTCAAAGGAGTGCCCAAAGGTACCGTAATCAGGCCAATTCACTTGTGTATTAGTTTAGTTCAAAGCACATGTTAATGGTATTGTCTTCACTTACCTATAACATGTCGATTGCTATTGCATAACTTTAGGTATATTTCTGTAATTAGTTAACCCTTGTCTATCAAAAGTGTGTGTGTTAGTGTTAAGATGAGACTGTACGTGATGTGTAAACTTCATGAAAACGAAGGAAGAATTGTTGTTCACTGTTACATTACCTTTTACATTGTGTATATCCCTTTAATTAAAATTACTCAAATGCAACTGGAGCCTTGGAAATGTAATGAAGAAGAGTGCTAACTTCAAAGCAATTGGTTGTTGTGTGAGTAAAAACCACTTATCGGGTTATTGTTTGTAGAGGAAGCTATAAGTACTGTTTCAAAGGAAGATCCTTTATCTCTGATTGTTTGGGCTCTTACAGGGAAGACACCAAAGGCAAGGTAGAGATCCCCAGAAACATGGGTTCCATGAAATGACTACTGGGAAACTAACAGTCAGATTACATCATATCTGCTACCATTTTGGATTTACAAACTTTGACTCACCTGTTAATGTATTTACCTGCTTTAACCTCTCAATAACTCATTTCTTTTCTTAGCTAAGAAATCTTTAGTTAGTTTGCTAACAGCCAATTATCTAGTATAGTCTTTGGTGTGAGATCCAAAGTACCAGCTGATCTGGGGTAAGTGACCCTTTGGAATTGGGAGTAACCTGATGTGGTGTGATTTTTAGTTTATGTGACCATCATCACTAAATCCAGTTAGTCTGGGTAGCAGGATAGGCTGGAGTGCCTAAGGGGACTGTCTGACTCCATGGTAAGACTGGTATGGTGATTCAGGAGTGCACAATTGTTACTGGTTTGGTGAAATCTAATTACAGGGGACACCACCAGTTTGAGGTGTCTTCCCTGTTTTCTGACCATCTGACCTGAGATTGGCACAGTCAGACCTGAGTTGTCCGCGACTCTAGAGAGTATGACAAAGTTCAACCACCATTCTTCCTGAAATTTAAAAAGAGTTCATTAGCAAGCCCAGCCCAACCTCATAATTGGCTCTTTGACGGGAAGCGTGTGCTACGTGTTAAGGACAGAAGCTAAGCTGCTTTAAGTGAGTGTTGGTGTATGACAGAATCAGCAAGATACTAAAACAAACGTCTTATTTTAAACTTGGGAGTAGTTTCATTAAAGTTAATGAAACTACTCCTATGTTTAAAATTAGCCCTGTGCAGAATACCTTTCTGAATTAGGGCCATAAACTACATTTATTGTGCTCTTTGGATTTTTCCATACCTTTATCGGTACTTTTTCCAGAGACTCTCAGGAGGTAGCTTTCTCTTTTGCTCTGACTTCAATTTTTTGCTGCATTTTTTCCACTGGATTTTCTCCCCCACTCTGTTTGCTCCTGTTTTGTCCTCTCACCTAAGCAGAGCATGAACAATGTTTGAGTCAAGCTTTCAAGACCACATCATTCAAGTGGGATTGACATTAAATGAGATGAGTTTACCTGTCATTAGTAGAGCTAGTCAAAATTGGGCATTCCATCAGAAACTTTGAAAGGGAGAATAGTTAGGGTTTTTTGGTTTTCTGATGAAAAATCAGAACTATTCAAGATAAGCACTTTCCACAAAAATGTTAGGTTTGTTGATACCTCAGTTTTCCATCAAAAAATTTTTTTTGGCAGCCCTAATCACTAATTTCAACTCTGCATTGAGGAAGCCCTTCAGCATGGTGCATTGATTGGTTTAAAAATGTTGGCCACAGTAAAATAAAGGTTTCAGAGTAACAGCCGTGTTAGTCTGTATTCGCAAAAAGAAGAGGAGGACTTGTGGCACCTTAGAGACTAACCAATTTATTTGAGCATGAGCTTTCGTGAGCTACAGCTCACTTCATTGGATGCATACTGTGGAAATCGCAGAAGACATTATATACACAGACACCATGAAACAATACCTCCTCCCACCCCACTCTCCTGCTGGTAATAGCTTATCTAAAGTGATCATCAAGTTGGGCCATTTCCAGCACAAATCCAGGTTCTCACGCTCCGCCCTCCCACAAACAAACTCACTCTCTTGCTGGTAATAGCCCATCCAAAGTGACCACTGTCTTCACAATGCGTATGATAATCAAGGTGGGCCATTTCCTGCAGAAATCCAGGTTCTCTCACCCCCCTCCAAAAACCACACACACAAACTCACTCTCCTGCTGGTAATAGCCTATCCAAAGTGACCACTCTCCTTACAACCTGCATGAAAATCAAAGTGGGCCATTTCCAGCACAAATCCAGGTTCTCACTCTCCTGCTGGCAATAGCTCATCCAAACTGACCTTGATTGTCATGCACAGTGTGGGGAGAGTGGTCAGTTTGGATGAGCTATTGCCAGCAAGAGAGTGAGTTTGTGTGTGTGTGGGGGGGGGGGGGTGAGAACCTGGATTTGTGCTGGAAATGGCCCACCTTGATTATCATGCACATTGTAGGGGGAGTGGTCACTTCGGATGAGCTATTACCAGCAGGAGAGTGAGTTTGTGTGAGTATGGGGGTGGGGGAGTGAGAAAACCTGGATTTGTGCTGGAAATGGCCCACTTTGATTTTCATGCAGGTTGTAAGGAGAGTGGTCACTTTGGATAGGCTATTACCAGCAGGAGAGTGAGTTTGTGTGTGTGGTTTTTGGAGGGGGGTGAGGGAACCTGGATTTCTGCAGGAAATGGCCCACCTTGATTATCATACGCATTGTGAAGACAGTGGTCACTTTGGATGGGCTATTACCAGCAAGAGAGTGAGTTTGTTTGTGGGAGGGCGGAGCGTGAGAACCTGGATTTGTGTTGGAAATGGCCCAACTTGATGATCACTTTAGATAAGCTATTACCAGCAGGAGAGTGGGGTGGGAGGAGGTATTGTTTCATGGTGTCTGTGTATATAATGTCTTCTGCGATTTCCACAGTATGCATCCAATGAAGTGAGCTGTAGCTCACGAAAGCTCATGCTCAAATAAATTGGTTAGTCTCTAAGGTGCCACAAGTCCTCCTCTTCTTTTAGTAAAATACAGAGATTTAAAAACCAGCGTGCCTGAACTTGAGCTCCTAGATTTACACTAAATGGCCTGATTTTCACAGGTGCTAAGCATCCAGCCTTTGACCTACAGTGAGATTTGCGAGTGCTTAGTGTCACAGTTCAAAGCAACTGCACCTATATTCCCCCTCTGTGGCCTAGCAAGGGCACCCATGCATAGGCTTCCAGCTCCCCAGTCATCATCTCTTGGGCAGAGACCAGTCTCTCTCTCCTCACTGGGGTATTTCCAGGCTGCACAGTTCCCTGCCTACACTGTGGGTTTCCCCAGCAGTCAGACTGGCTGAGAGGGCCTATTCTGCTTTCTCCTTAGAGCAGCAGTTCTCAAACTTTTGCACTGGTGACCCCTTTCATATAGCAAGCCTCTGAGTGCGACCCACCCCCTTATAAATTAAAAACACTTAAAAGATATATTTAACACCATTATCAATGCTGGAGGCAAAGGGGGACGGGGGGGGGGTGGAGGCTGACAGCTTGTAACCCCCCCCCTAATAACCTCATGACCCCCAGAGGGGTCCCAACCCCCAGTTTGAGAACCCCTGCCTTAGAGGCTATAAACAGTTAATTAGCCCCAGTGACATTACTACTCAGCACTTTCTAAGCAAGTACATGTATTCTTAAGGGGAAAGCCTTACAAGAGAAAACATTAAAAACAATAAGAGAATCCACACACACCTTAATAAGCTTACCAGAGATCAGCCCCACAATCTCCACAAGGGTTCTGGTTGGTGTCTGTCCTTTCACCCCTTCGCCTTGGACAGAGGGGCCTGTTGGTTTGCTGGATCAGAACAAAGACCCTAAGACAGTTTAAACTCAGGCTATTTATCCTAAAGTCTTTTCTTTGTCTGCTGGTCTCTGGAGAATCTAGTTTGAGCCAGTATATGTAGGTCTCTCCAGGTGGTGCTGCCTCTTGGCAGCTGTTACAGCTTGAGTGAATTTGTCTAACCACCCCTCACCGCTTTGTGAGGGCTGTGGTTTCCCTCCCCCCACAGAATTACATACCATCACTGGCCCACAGGAATATATAATTTTCATACAGTAAGATCTAACTTAATTCAGTAAGGTTTGTCCAGGTTATTGCAGGAAATTGCCTTATCTGTCACACTGAGAACTTTTGGAAATCAGGCTACTTATATGTAGCTACTTAAATATGGCTTAGGACCCTAAATTAAGACACCTAGGAATGAAAACTGTGCTCTCTCTCTATGTAACAGCTGCCTAGATCACTGATGATGGCTGTCTAATAAATAGGTTAGTAACACAAATTTTTATTTTTGCTCATACAATCCAAGCTGCACTGGGGGCAGAAGAGTCAGTTCAGAGAATTTGGCCTGATATCTTCTCTTCCTTCCCCCCCACCCCCATGTATAATGCTTATTAACTAGTTGTGAAGATTGGTCCTCAAAAGTGTAATCCCACAGTCCTTGTGAACCCAGACATGCCAACTCTCGCGGATTAACTGCAAGAGATCCAGTTTCTACGTACAGTTAAGCCTGACCCAAGATCTCATGACAGAACTCTCAAAAGTCAAGATTTTTTTTCCAGCTGACTTTTGAGAGTTCTAGCCTGAGATCATGTCAGGCTTAATTTTACTTAGAAATTGCTGTCAGTCTCGAGCGGCCTGGCCTGGCCTCCGGCTGTCAGGTAAGCTTCTCTGCCTCTTCCCACCTCATCCCACGGCTCTGGCTCAGCCCTCCATCCCTCACTTCTTTCCACTGCCCTGGGGTGCACACTGTTTTGGGGAGACACTTCAGTACATCTCCTCTGCTGTGGCTGTATGTTGCCTCCCCTGGCAGCTGCTTGGAGCGGTACTGCCCTGATTGCTCAGCTTCCGCCAGCACCTCCTTCTCATTTCCCCAGGGTTTTCCTTCCTGCACTGGGCACTAGTGCTGCTTCTGGCCAGGAGCGAGGCAGAGTTAAGGTTCCGTCATCTTCCTCTGCATCCCCCCAATCCTGAGTGAGGACTTCCTGCAGGAGAGCAGCAGGATATGAGGCAATAGTAGGACCACAAAAAGTCTGGGGCATTCATTTACTTTGCGGGGGGGAGGGAGTAAAGTTTTGTGAAGCTCCTTGCATGATGTTCCTCTTTGCATTATTGTGAGGGCTCTGCAGCAGGAGCCCAAATCCTCTTCCTTTCAATAAATATGCAAATATAGGGAGTACTGTGCTAGTCACGCATACACTGGGAGTAGGCAAGGGCAGATCAAAAATCAGAAGGTGAACTGTAAGAATCTCGTGATTTTTAGGCCAATCTCGATTTTTGGGGGGGTCTGATTCATGATTTTTGAACTGTTGGGGTTGGCAATACTGTGAATCTCACTTCTAGTAAAGTCAGCGAAAAGTTGTGGTGTGCTTGGAACACAGGGTCTGGCCCATGATTCATATGTATTCTGGGACTGTGGCAAAAATAACACGCTGAAGAAGTTTTTCTCTGTAGGCTGGACTGAGTATGGCTGATTGGAAGGAATTGGGGAGTTGCGTAAGAGCAGCTCATATAGCTGAAAGTAGATGCTCAGAGCTCTCTCCACTCAAGGCAATTAGCTAGGAATGCCCAAAACTGGGTATGTGCTAGCATTTCATATGTGTTCCAGTAGCGCCCTCTATTGGTGCATGTTTGCAGAGGAAACTCGCCTTAGTACAAACCCTGAAGGGGCTGCTAGTTTCACAATGTCTATGGTGTGTGCTTTTGTTGTAACTTGGAATCAGAATCGATATGAAATCAGAATGTGTGCTGCAGCTCTACCGAGCCGCGTACCAAATAAAGCTTTTTAATATAAAACTGTTTTGAGTAAACAAATGATGCTTATATGCAAATAAACAAATATAATACATTGATATAAAATAACTAACAAAGGCAGCAACCATTATAATAATTATTTATTAGTAGTAATAGCAAAGTCTAAGTCCTTTTTTCTTGTTAACAGCTGGGCTGCAATTTCTCAGCCAGATGCTGATCATTTGGGATGGCTGGGAATTCAGAAGTATCCATGCTCCCTGTGTGTTGGGCTTTTCAGAAACCATGAACTTCAAACTGCTGCTTGGTATGGGTCTGTTGGCATGGCAGCGTGGACAGGAGCAGTCTCAGGGGAGTCTGTGTTTGCTGGCTGTGCTTATCAAGCAGTTAATTCCAAGACACCTTACTGAATGTTTACTTTGGTTGAAAAAATATACGGGACACTTTTTTAGCCCCCTAACACAAGTTTAATCTGGAAGGAAAATTCTGCTGTTGCACCCCCAGATGGAGTCCTGAGAATCTGCACCACTTTTTACTTTACCTTATACCCATTTCCCTTAATGTTGGGAACAATCAAGACAGACAACAAGGTGCAGTTTTTGGAGCATGGTTGGGTGGGGTCACTACTGAGCAATGGGCAGCTCTAAAGCCTGTGAGTGCTCCAAGGTCTGGCTATTGGGGGGGAAGGGGGGAAATGCATTTTTAGACAGTGAGGTTGCAAACTGGGATCAGCTTCCCTCTTCCCTTGCACCAAGCTCCCTTCCCTCTCTCCTTCAAATTCCTCTTGGAAGACCCGATCTTGCAAACACCAATGTGCATGAGTAACTTTATGCATGCAAGAGTTCCCAGTAGGGTTACTCAGATGTGTGAAATTACTCACATGCATGTTTGTAGGATCAGGGTGTAAAGGCCACTTCTTTTGCAAAGTGTTAGTGCTTGAATCCCCAATGCCTCTGCACCTCTTCACCCTGGAGGTAATGTTCTTTGAGCTTATTTGCCAGAGTGAGATGGTTAACTCTTTAATAAGGTGCCTGTCTTCTTGTGAGTTGTGCACAAAATGCTGCGGTGCTGTGCAAACAGGGAAATATACAATTAATAATTAAAAACTGATAAAGCATATGAAGCTTAAGATCCACTAAGCACCAAGCCTTAAATAAAATGATGGTCATTCAGTGTTGGTTTGATTCTCTAAGGTTGTAGCTGGCTGAGTAGCGGTGGTGCCAGGCATTCTAGCAGTGGAAAGGTTAATTGGTAGAGCAGTGTTCTGTCAGGGCCTCCGGTTACAGTGATATTTATTATGGTATTTTTGTTTAAAAAGAAAGGGGGGCGATGGGAAGTTGGTTAATGTTTGAGAAAAACAGTTGGCAGGCTTATAATCAGACAGGAAACAGGAAATGATGTCATTAGGTAACAAACAGGAAGCAACCATTATAACACAATGAGATCTCCTTGCTTTGGGCTGAAACTTAAGGAAAATTCTTCCCCACCATGAATTAAGGAGGAGGGGACAATTGTGTCTCCAAGTACTTCAACTCCAGTGTTTTATTTCCCCAGATACTATTTACCCAGAACTATTAGTTAAACAATAAGATGACAGTAAATAATTTGCACTTCTATAGCATCTTTCACCAGAGAATCTGAAAGAAATTTACAAATATTAAACCATCAATCCTCAAAATTCCCCTCTGAAGTAGATAACCCATTACTTCAATTTTACAGGTGGGGAAACTGGGACAGAGAGTGATTAAAGGAGATTTTTTTCAAAGGCACAAATGGGAATTAGGCACCCAGCTCCAACTATCTTTCAGTGGAAGTTGAGCACCTAATTCCCTTAAGCCCATTTGAAAATACAACTCTTGAATGACTTATCCCAATTAACAGAGCAAGTCAATTGCAGAACTGAGAGTAGATCCCCGAACTGCCATAATATAACCACTAGGCAATTCTTCCTCTGAGGCATTTGTAAGGAGAAGGCGTACGAGGGCATCCCAAATCATGTAAACCATCTCTGTGAAAGATGAAGAGGGCCACTCTGAGTCCCCTGCCCAATGTTCCCTGACCATTAGTACAAGAGCTTATATACCTCTTCCTGGGTATAGGTGCACCCTCCTTCTAACATGCTGCTCTGTATTATTGTTGTTTATCCTTTACATAGGGGCATAAGTGTACACCGTGCTTCAGAGAACTTGAAAAAAGACCGGCCCCCACCTGAAAGTGCTCATGAAAAAACTCAAGCAAATACAGTTGCCAGTGTGAAGATCAATTTAGCAAGGTTGGATGAAAGGAGTAGGTCTGAAGGAAGCAAGAGAGGCTGTGTGGTACCTGAGAGGTGGAGGCTGCTCCAAGCCTAGGCCACTGCTTGAAAGCAGCTAAGAGTGAGAGGAGAAAAAGGGGACAACTAGAGGAGAGGATGTGGTGGAACACAAGGAGCAAGAGGGATGAGATGAAAGGAAAGATTAGAATGGGGACAATACTTTCAAAATTATCACAAATATTTGTTTGGATTTATAAATAAATTTGCTTTGGCCCCTCTTGTGTTCACTTTCTGTGAATCTTCCAGCTAGCATATGGGTTTATTGGCAGGAATGTTTGCCAACGCAGTATGCAGTGATACTGTAGACATGTTGGTCCCAGGATATTAGAGAGACAAGGAGGGTGAGGTAATATATTTTATTGGACCAACTTCTGTTGGTGAGAGAGACAAGCTTTTGAGCTGCACAGTGTGCTTCTTCAGGTCTGGGAAATGTACTCCAAGAGTCACAGCTAAATACAAGGCCAAACAGTTTAGCATAAGTAGCGCACATTCTAAGGGACCATTCAAGGTGAAGTGGCCAGTTAACAGTCTTGTAGTCATAGGACAAAGATGGAGGGTTAGTTGGTTACAGATCGTTGTAATCCACTGTCTTTATTAACACTGTGATTTTTAATGTCTAGCAAAGTTATGAATTTAAGCTCCCAGGTTTGTATTCTGAAAGTGTGCACCTTTCCTTTGAGGATAAGGACTGATAGCTCAGATATAGAGTGATTGCTTTGTGAAAAGTGTTCAACTACAGGTGATATGGTGTTTTTGTCTTGTATAATTTTCCTGTGTGAGTTTATTTGAGAGCTTAGGGATCGTCTGGTTTCACCCACATAATTGTTGTTGGGGCATTTAGTGTACTGGATGAGGTACACCACATGTTGTAATAATCATATGTAGGACTCATGGGTCTTTGAATTTTGTCCAAACCATGGGAACAGCCAGGGGTACTAGAATGGCTCCCCAATATGCCAACCTCTTCATGGGCCACCTTAAAGAAGAATTTCTAGACAAATGCACCACGAAACCAATGATGCACCTGAGCAACATCAATGATATTTTCATCTTCTGTAGGGATGACTTAAACTTCCTCATAGATTTCCACCACAACTCAACAACCACCCCAAACACACCAAGAAATCTGTTATCTACAGCTCGGAACTCAGATACCATAGAATATGCTCAGAGGAGAAATTCTGGGATGTACACCATAACACATTCAAAACTGCTCTCACCAGACAAGGACACTCCACCAGAGAAGTAGATTGCATCATGGAATGGGCCACCCAAATACTTGGAGAGAACGTGCTTCAAAACAGAAATAAACCACCTTCTGACTACAAACCCCTAGTTGTCACATGCCACCCTTTTGGATCATATTAAAGAAGTTCTGTATTAAAATCACAAATGAGTTTGATTCCCCGTAGTTTAAATTCCAGGGTATTACTAATTAAGAGGTCTCTTGGTTTTTGGTACTGTGTCTCTCTCTCTATGTGTGAAACTTGCAAGCTGCTAATTGTGTTAGTACATTCTAAGACAGAGTCTGTTCTCAAAGCAATTCTTTGTAACAACTACTCCTCACACAGAGAGAGACTCAAAGCAATACTCTGTAATAACAGAAACAGCACCCAGAGACTCCCCGCCCTTTTGTTGTATTCGTCTCACTTTGTTAACAATTGTGATTAAAACAGAGATAGAGGATGTATGTGGATGGATGCTTGGTGTGGATAATAACTGAATGATCAGGGAGGTGCCAGCCTAAGAATCCAGTGTCCATCGGCTGAAGAAGGCATCAAGTGGAAATAACCAGAGGACCCCCGGAGGGCAGACTGGAATCCACCCAACAGCCTCAAGAATGGGAGAACCAAAGAACAAGATAACATCTGGCAGCACGGAGCCGTCAGGAATGTGTCATTTGCTTATTGATTCAGCAACAGCATGATGAAGCAATTCCCACATACTGGCATAGGAAGAAATTCCTATAAAAATGGACTCTAGAAAGTGAGAACTTTGGGGGTCTGATTCTGCAAACCAACTTCCAGGAGCATCAGATGAGCATCTGACAAGGCCCTGCTCCCTCCTCATGTCCAGGCCACCTGGCCAGTGGCTTGGCATGAGCAACTCTAAGGCTGGTAACTATGATAACACCCTTGCAGAACCTGTGTGTGTGTGTGTGTGTATGAATGAATGTGTGAATAAATATGAAATTGAATGGAATGTTATAGCTATAACTAACTGTTTACTATAATTCTTTCTGTATTCACAATAATTGTGGCATTTTGCCTTTTCCCCTTTAATAAGATCCTGCTGGTTTTTATTTCATTGGTATAACAACCCCACATTGGAACCCTCACAGGGTATAATCAAACCACTAAAACCCATACTCAATGGAGACCCCATCCTGAAAGAAATCTTTCTGGAACCCCCTTTTCTCGTTTTCAAACAACCCCCCAGGCACTCCAAGCTCATCACCAGAAACAAGCTCCCCACAGACCAGTACACACCAACTCAAAGCATCACCAGACTCTGCCAGAACAACAGATGCAAAACCTGCAGACATATCTCCTCTACATCTGCTACAATGATCTTCACCCCCCACAATACACTCCTCAAGATTTGTCACATGTGGTATACCTATCATATGTAGTATATCTCATCTAGTGCACTAAATGCCCCACTAGCAACTATGTGTGTGAAACCAGACAATCATTATGCTCTGGAATAAACTCACGTAGGAAAATGATACAAGACAAAAACACCACATTTCTTGTGGGTGAACACTTTTTTCACAAAGTGATCACTCCATATCTGACCTCTGTCCTCTTCCTCAGAGGAAACCTGCACGATGCTCTCAAAAGACGAGCCTAGGAGCTTAAATTAATGACTCTGTAAGATACTAAAAATCATGGACTGAACAGAGACACTGGATTTATGGTTTATTACAACAATCTGTAACCCACTAACTCCTCACCCCCCCTTAATCCTATGACTACAGGGATGTTAATGGGCCACTTCACCTTGTATGGTCCCTTGGAATATGTGCGAACTACTTTTGCTAACCTCTCTGTTCGACCTCATATTTAGTTCTGACACTCTTAGGCCATGTCTACACTACAGAGTTAAGTCAACTTAAGTTATGTCAAGTAGCCTAAACCACTGTAATTACATCTCTTGTGCATGTTAACACAACGCTCCTTGTGTCGGCGGAGTGTGTCCACAGTTGGTGCTCTAGCACTGACAGAGAGAGCAGTGCATTATGGGTATCTATCTCACTGTGCAAATCACCACCTTCTGCTACTAGGAGTTCTGAGAATGGATGGCAGTGCGTGATAGGGGCAGGCTTACTGTCTCATGATGCAGTTTTTCTGTCCCATCATTCCATAGGCTTCTGACTATGTTTCACGCCATTTTTCAACTGCCCCTGTAAACTTTGTGCCTGCCATCTCTGCCTGAAAGCATGGATCCTGCACTACTCTCCAGTCTTGGGATGCGCGTTATCAACACAACGCGGCCGATCCTGCAGTATTTCATGAGCTGTGAATCTGAAAATGTATCTGTGGTGCCTGCCCTGCTTGATGTTGGCATTCATGGAGCAGCTGTACACAGTGGACTGTCACTATTGGGCTCAGGAAACAAGCACTGAGTGATGGGATTGGGTCATGACACAGGTATAGGATGGCAAGCAGCGGTGGCTGAACTTCCTGGAACTATGTACGGAGCTCACCCCTGCACTGGGGTGCAAGGACACCAAAATGAGAGCTGCCCTCATGGTGGAGAAGCTTGTGGCGATAGCTGTGTGGAAGCTGGCAACTTCAGACTGCTACCAGTCAGTCGCAAATCAGTTTGAAGTTGGGAAGTCAACGATGGGGGTTGTAGCGATGCAAGTGTGTAGAGCCATTAATCGCCTCTTGCTACGAAGGACTGTGACTCTGGGTATTGTGAGGGAAATAGCGGATGGCTTTGCAGCAATGGGATTCCCTAATGGCAGCAGGATGATAGATGGCATGCATATCCCTATTTTGGCCCCAGACCACCTTGCAACGGAGTACATAAACAGAAAGGGCTACTTCCTTGTGGTATTACAGGCGCTGGTGGATCACTGGAGTCATTTCTCCGACATCAATGTATGATGATCAGGGAAGGTGCATGACGCATGCATCTTCAGGAACACTGACCTGTATAGAAAGCTGCATGCAGGGACTTTTTCTAGACCAGAAGATTCCAATAGGGGTGTGACGTTGCACTCCATATGTTTTATGGAAATACATTATATTCACACTCATTAGCATAACTGGAATATGCTTCATGCAAAAGGTCTCTTGTAAGGCATCATTACAAAGCTTATAATCTACTGAGTGTGTTCATCCTATTTGTATGTACGTATCATTTTTGTATTTAAATCTAGAAATATGAAGTATAACTTTGAAGTCCTATTGTAATTATGCAAAGTGTGGGTCATTAATGGTGGTTTAGAATCTTGATGGCTCCCATGGACTAGAACAATTGATTGTAAATGGCTCTGTTTACTTGCAAACCTTCCTGCATTCCTGTGAGTCAGGCTGGGAAGAATGGAGGCTTGGGGTCTCACAGGACATGTGACCATGTCTCCAGGTACTGGAATCCATCTTAAACCTGTTTTTTTTTCCATTTAGAAGGAGGGGTGGGGATCCAGAGAGAAAAGATTCCCGCCTTGTGCCAAAGCTATAAAAGGGGGTGGAACAGAACAAAGGGGGCTGCCGGTCATGAGAAATCCCTTAGTTACCACCTTAGCTGGAACTAACAAGGACTGTACCTGGGGAAAGGATTGGGCCCACACTAGGAAGAAATCTAGTCTGTGAAAGAAGCTTATTGGAAAATCTCTAAGGGTGAGATTTACCTGTATTCAATTTCTTAATGTATTAGGCTTAAACTTGTGTGTTTTGTTTTATTTTGCTTGATAACTTACTTTGTTCTGTCTGTCTATTACTTGGAACCACTTAAATCCTGCTTTTTATACTTAATAAAATCACTTTTGTTTATTAACTAATCCAGAGTAAGTGATTAATACCTGAGGGAGCAAACAGCTGTGCATATCTCTCTCTCAGTGTTATAGAGGGAAGACAATTTATGAGTTTACCCTGTATAAGCTTTACACAGAGTAAAACGGATTTATTTGGGGTTTGGATCCCATTGGGAGCTGGGTGTCTGGGTGCTGGAGACAGGAGTACTTGCTGAGCTGTTTTCAGTTAAGTCTGCAGCTTTGGGGGCGTGGTTCAGACTCTGGCTCTGTGTTGCAGCAGGCGAGGATGTCTGGCTCAACAAGACAAGGTTCTGGAGCCCCAAGCTGGCAAAGAAAATGGGCTCAGAGGTAGTTTCAGCACATCAGGTGGCAATCCCAAGGGGGTCAATGTGACCAGACCCATCACAAGGGGATACTGAAATGCCCATAGTGATCCTGGGAGACCCAGCCTACTTACTCCAGGGCTCATGAAGCCATACACCGGAAACCTTGACTGCGGCAAGGAGCGCTTCAACAACAGGTTCAGCAGGTGCAGAATGACTGTTGAAAGTGCATTTGGCAGATGAAAGTGTAGCTGGTGTTGCCTTTTTGGCAGGTTAGCCCTCAGTGAGGAAAATATTCCCGTGGTCCATAGGAGCCTGCTGTGCTCTGCATAACATTTGTGAAGCCAAGGGGGAAAAGTGTCCCCGGGGTGGAGCACCTGGTGGCTGATTTTTGACCAGCCAGATATCAGGGCTATTAGAGTGGTTCAGTGAGGGGCTGTTTCAATCAGGGAGGCTTGGAAGCAGCATTTTGACAGTGAGCCCCAGTAATTTCTTTCTATAATGCATTCAGCCAGACATTGTTTACTTACCACCTTGAATGACCCTTGTAATGATTTCTGCTTGATTGCCACTGTATATGAATTTCTGCTGCAACCACCATGTGTAGGACCCAAAGAATCCTTGTATTTCTAAGACTAAATTTTTATTAAACAGCAATACACAGATTTCCATTTCTTACAAGGTACATGACACTGAACAGCACTCTCTCAAATGAGGCTCTCAGGCTGCGTGTAAGTCCAGCAGTCCTTATGGAACATGTCTGTAGGGGTGGAGTGCAGGGAGCACTGCGATGGGCCGGGAACATGCAGAGAATGCATGGGGGGAGTTTGGGGAGGGCATGGAACACAGTTCTTTATGGGCTGCAGAGGAAGATGAGCATGGATGTGTTCCGACTGCAGTGCAATCAAGGGCCTTAGCATCTCTGCTTGATCCTCCATGAGCTTTACCACCTGCTCCTGCCCCTGTCTCCTCTCCTGGCTCTCCACTTTTAGTTTTTCGTTTATTGTCTCTCTCCACACTCTGTGCTCGCTAACTGCATGATCAGACGATTGCAGTACTTCTCGAAATATGTCCTCCTTACTCCTTGTTTGCCTCTTTATCTGACGGAGGTGCTCCGTTGGTGTGTAGGAGCTGACTTTTAAGGGCTCATCTACAGAAGCAAAAGAAACAATACACAGAGTCAGTATTTTGAGTGTACTCCCAGCCTTGAATCATAAAAGTTACATCCATTTCTTACTCAATTTCCCTTGGTGAGCATGCAGCCTGGCAAGAGCACTAAACATGGTGAGTTTGGCCCAGAGAGGAAGGTGCAAGATGGGACAGAGGGTCTGGGTGGTTTCAGAAGGGGATCAGTACAAGCGCCTGGGGACACTATTTTGAATACTGGCACCATTTTCCATAGGTGGGGGCGATCGAAGCTGGTTTCTCCCTACTGAGCATAACCAAGGATGCTAGGGTGCATATCCTGCTTGAGTGCGGCTTCAGACCGGGTCTGTATACTGCTCACCTGGGTGCTGCTTTAGTTCCTGCAGAAGTAATGGCCAGTTGGCATAGCAAAGTTTCCTACAATGGGGGAAGAAGCAAAGCAGCTCTACCAAGTAACCTTCGGCAGAGAATTGCAGAGTACCTTCAGGAAAGTTTCATAGCTTTAGAAGCTAAGCTCACGTGACCTAAGTGTATGTTCACACTACAGCTGAGAGCCCACCTCCCAGCCCAAGTAGACAGATTCACACTAGCTTGGCTTGAGCTGGCATGCTAAAAATAGCAGTGTGGATGTTGCAGCTCTGGCGGAGACTTGGGCTATGTACCTGAGGTCAGACCCAGGGAGTTGGGTGGGCTTGACAGCCCAAGTTACCATGTGAACTGCAATGTCCACACTGCTATTTTTAGTGTGTTATCTCTAGCTGAGCTAGCATGAGTCAATTTACCTTGGCTGGGAGACTCATTTCCTTGCTGCAGTGTTCACATACCTTGTGTGTCCAATCTCAGGAATTGTGTGCTACTCTGTGTTTGTACGGTGCCTAGCACAATGGAGATCCATTCTTGGTTGGTCCTTAAGCACTACCATAATAAACATCACGATGATGATTATTGTTAATAATCAAAACTGTTCGATAAAAGTTGAGTTGATTTGTAAAACCACAAAGGATGTTGGTCTTACAAGCTGAGCACCCGGGCAATTTATTAAAAATACAATCAACACAGTTAAAATCAAGCCAGCAGGAACTGTGCTTCAATAAGACGGCTCACAGAGAAAGGTACTACTCGTTGTCAGAGCATCAGAATTTGGCCCTTGTACGCACCACTGGCACTAGAGAAGGAGAATGTCCTGTTACGCACCTATTAATCACCTACATATACCGTGGAAATGACAGCTTTGAAGTGGTGATGATCACACTGGGTAGTTTTAAACTAGAGTCTGACATTTGCTAGGCACCCAGTGTGCCTTCATCAGTCATATTCCACTAATAGTGGTTGGAGCTGTTGAGGAGACTGATCATATGCACACATTGTTTTCAGAAGGAAAAATTGCTTTATCTCAGTATCGCATTTGCTACTGAGTATTTGCTACTTCTGAGTAATGCAGCAATTCTAGAATAAGAGTCCATCCCAGTCCCCATTAAAGTGACAGGAGTTTCCCAATTATTTTCAATGGGAATAAAATCAGGATCTAGCTATTACAACTTTCTTCCAGTTCCTTCACATAGAGGAGAGAGCTTTTGGTTTGGTTTTCCTCTCAATCTCTAAAATGTGTTGGATAGAACCATTTGGAGTTTAAAAAAATAAATAAATAAAAAAATCTTCCCAGCTAAATTGAAAGCAGGTATCATTTGACAATTAGCGTGGCCTTCGTTCCATTGTGCTGTAGTTTTGGACTCAGTGTAGGACTGGCATGAAGTCATCAGGCTATTGGGAGAATAGGATAAATCAGCTCTGATCTGTTAAAGCTATTAAAATTGCAGTGAGCAGGTGCAGGAGGTAATTAAGTGCTTTCAGGTCTGGTGCATTTGGTCAGATAAAGTTGTCCAGAGATTCTCTCTGTGTCTCGATAATATTTTCTCAAGGTGTGGGCCACTGTACTTGCCTCCAGTCTCCTGCTCTTTCCTCTTTCACTGTGAGTGATGCTGATATATTACTTAGGAACCCTATATGACCCAATCAGAGGTGCAGAGAGGAAAGTGGGATTGAGATCCAAGAGTTAGGATTTATTTTCAAGCGCAATTTTTTTTTTAAGTGATGTTTCTAGTTTGTTTGGATTCCTCTTACCAATAGGTAAAATGCAGTCCTTTGCTGGCAGTCTATAGAAGGCCTAAACGCCACGTAAATCTTCAAAATAATGCTTACTAGAGTACAGCCTAGAGTACAGCTGCAAAGGCTATTGCAAAGAAGTGAATTTCACCCTGCCAGAATAACTTGAATGATCCTCCTAAACACAGCAGCTTTGTGTCCTTCTCATTCATCACATTTCCCAAGAGCTGTCTGGCAAAGATGTAGGGAGGTCTGAGCTTTCCACCTGGAGTAAAACCCGTCCCCAGGGTTGATGGTGGCTGACAGAGAATAAGGGAGCGAGGAAGGAAGGGACATTCTGATCTCCTTAACCAAGTTGAGTGTGTGGCATTAGGGAGAAGTGGAAAGGTTCCTGCCCTGCAGTGCTTACAGTGTAACAGACCAAAAACTACAGGGCAACAGCGTAGATGGGGAAAGGAAGGGACAATATTAGGAGGATTAATAGAGTGGTTTTATAGATGAGAAGGAGGGTGGTGCCTAGACAAAAGGTGGGATGCTGTTCCAAGGCCAGGGAACAACATCAAAGGAGGCACAAAGCTGATCATAGGAGGAGCTCAGTACTTCAGACAGCAACCTGCCCTCAGGGTCTCCGGACTTCTGAACACTTTGTTAGATGTTGGTAAGCAAAAGGGAAACTGAGACAGGGAGGAAGGGGAAAATCTTTATTTACAGTTGTGTCCATTTTACTTTTGAGACTCTGGATGGGTTATAAAAATTCAGGCTGTGAAAACAGAGAACATGACAAAGGGCCACTGAGTTATGTCACATATTCACATCTGGCATTTGGATTCTGAGCAAAATACATTGGGAGTGTCTTATCTTTTATGTAAAACCAATACATAGTTATTGATCAGACCAGATAAGGGGAGGCCGACGAACATATACCCTTTGCCAGCTTTCAGTATAACCCTTATGGCATGGGTATCATTAATCACTTTCCACGTCTCCCTTAACCAAGCAAACAAAAATACATTAAGCAATAATAACAATAGCATTTGAAAAGTGATTATTTTTTAGTGATATGTTCATATGTTAGATTGTGGCAGTTGCTCAGTAGTCATCCTTATCTCCCACAATAGCACTTTGAGGCACAAGGTTCAATTTTATTACCTCCATACATTGCATCCAATAGAAGCTTCTCCAAAAATCCCCTTTATCCAATTTTAGGTACATCATTTTTGTGTGTCCCCCTTCTTGACACATTAAGTAAATTGTCCTGCATCCATTTGAATAAATGCAGTGCTGATGCATATTGTAACAGCACCATTAGCACTGTCGTAGTTAGGGGTATATCCCAGCATTTGTTTTCCTTACATACCAGCTATTTTCAGAGATAAGGCCAAATCCTGAAACTGGATCCATTCAAACAGACTCCTACACTGCGTGGAGCCCCGCTGAAGTCAGTTGGCCTGACAGTGTCAAAACTGACAATGTCAAAGTGTTCTTTTTGGTACCAAAAGAGTATATTTTTCTTATGCTTTGTATGTATACTTGCAGTCTTTTAAAACTAGAAGCTGACAAGTTTAGATATAAGCCTTGGGACAAATCTGCAACTCACTGTAGTTGATGATCCTGGAGTAATACCCAGGATGAATTTGGTCTCTCTAGTCCATAGGGCTATTACATTTAGTTTGAAAAATGTACGTTTGTTAAATGAAGCTACACCATATGAATCAGGCAAACCTAAAACTAGTTACGTCACTGCACCTATGGTACTGGTGCTTTTTCTGTGTTCCTGAGAATATTTTATATTCATATAGAGCAGTGATTCTCAGACTGTGGGTCGGGACCCCAAAGTGGGTCACAACCCTGTTTTCATGGGGTCGCCAGGCCGGTGTTAGACTTGCTAGGGCCCAGAGCCAAAGCTGAAGCCCGGGGCCCAGGGTCAATGCTGAAAGCCCAAGCCCCACTGCCTGGGCCTGAAACCTGAGGGCTTCAGCCCTGAGTGGCAGGGCTCACGTTACAGGCCCCACGCCTGGGGCTGAAGCCCTTGGGCTTCGGCTTTAGCCCCCCTCCTCCAAGATGGCAGGGCTCAGGCGAGCTCAGGCTTCGGTCCCCCATCCTGGGGTCATATAGTAATTTTTGTTATCAGAATGGGGTCACGGTGCAATGAAGTTTGAGAACCGCTGATATAGAGCTTTCATCCTGAAGCATCTCAAAGTGCCTCACAAATGACATGCAACACTGCTATGATGCAGCCATGTCTTAGTGACTGGGAAGTAAACAGCCCAGGCACAGCACTCTCTGATAGTCCTCTATCATTTCAGGGATGGAACTGTGTCCCAAATTACGCAAGGTCATGGTAGGGATGGTGAACTTTTGGCCAAAGACATCAGGTTAAATCCTGGTCATATTGTGTATTCAGTCCATGTTTTCAGTTTTTGATAATGTTTCTGGGATGTGTACATGTGCATGGATTCACATATATTTTTTTCCTTCTTGTCCATTGTGGATACATACACCACACCTGTCTTACCTGTGTAGGATCTATGATCTACTCTGTTGTGTGGTAGTATCTCCAACATGTATATACAATTTTCCTTGTGATCTGATGCATGTCTTTTTCATCTCTCCTATATGGGTACACACAAAAGCATGTGCTGTGCCTACTTTACCACGGAGCTACATAATCTGTTCCATGGGTTTTAATGGATTCAGCTCCCTCCAGCCTACAGATATTATTTCCTGTTTTGTTTTGAGCCGGCAAAACTAGGTCTTGTTTGTCTTTGCATTGCTGCTTGCCTAGTGCTGTAGGAAGAGCTCTCTGGCTATTTTCCTGTTTGATTTTGTGTGTGTTTTGTTTTAAACAGGACAGAGTGCATGTGTGTATGTAATCCGTGTGTTCAATTAAGAGAGGCATCTGTTGGGTTTATTTCACATTGCCAATGAAGGGCTGCAAGCCGAGAGCATCTGCTCAGCTTTTTGTCAATGGCTTGTTTTTCATAATTTGCTCTACAAGGTGAATATTTGTTTGGGGATAGGAGAGAGCTTTTTATTTCTGTTTTCCATCTTGAATGTTTTTAAGTGGTAGCCAAGGAAATTGATTAGGATTTAAAAGTTACTTTTACTAAGCAAGGAACTGAAGAGCAGGAGACACAATCAAACCACTCAGTAATAGCATTGCTGTACATTAAGGGTCTTTCTGTATTTGTTTTAGGAAGTGTTACTTGTAGTGGTTTAATAATGGTAAAAATTCTGTGATACTGTGTGTTGTAGTTTAAAAACATATATATATTTTAAACAGTCATTTGGAATAAAATTTAACATGCTTTTTGGCACTTATAACTGAGGAACAACTTTTTCCTGTTCTTGCTGTTACAGTTTTTGTTTATGCACCCAGTATAGATTCACTACTGCCAAACTTATATGCTACAGTAAGAGATTCAGTTGCCTACATGTAAATTTTATATAATGTATGTTCAAAGGCCTCTAACCCTGTCAGCATTATCTTACAGGAGTTCCCTCCACTGCTTGCTGAAGCTTCCTCTCAGAGCGCCTTGGGGTATTAGGATATCCTAAGAGGATAGTGATGCTTTTGGAGCAGAAGGATCTGGGAAGTATACTACATAGAAGCAGAGGCCCCCAATAAAGGTCGCAGGAGATGTGTGATGTTGTTGGGAGAAGGGGGCATGAAACTCTGCAGGGGAGGGACAAACCTACTCCCAATTGAACTAGCAGGAATAAATTCTTCACGTCCAAACCTGTGGATGCTATGCAAGAATAAACTGCAGAGGACAAGATTTGGTCTTTACTCAAGGAGTTTTTGAAAGAAATGTGAGATTGACCAATCCTCATTAATTCTTACCCCATAAGTGCACTGCAAACCTTACCAAGGAGTTAATTTTACGACTTTATAAGCACATAAAATCCATAAGAAGTTTGTATGGGGATGTAAATGCTTAGAGTTAATGCACAATAGCAACTTTTCTGTCAGTTCAGTTCCATACTACAGTACAACCTCTCTGATGTCAGTTAATAGTCCAAGTGGGATAATAGCAAGTCTGCGTAAGATGTAAATTTGGGGCGGCTGTGGAGAGCTGACAGTCAAACTTGCTTCTGGGACAAGGAGTTACCCTGTATATCATAGGATCATGAAACCTGAGTGGTAAAAAGACAAACGACATAAACTTCATAGTAGCAGGAAGGTATTTTCATTGTTTGAAAAAAAAAATAAAATTCAAACTTTATCACATTAAAAACATTACATGAGAAGTAATAAACATATTTACATTTCTGGTTTGATTATAAATATACATTATATACAAAATAATGTTATAAAACGTAGAAAGTTCAGTGCTTCTGATTTTTTTAAATTACTGAAATACTAGACTTCAAAATAAACTACAAACAGACAAACTAAAATCCATATTATTGATTTCTGAAGGTCATCTTCAAAATGATCTCTGTGGTCAGAGCAGAAGTCAGTAGTGGACATTAGGACAGGACCTTGCCTGCACAGTTCAAGGCAGCAGATGGTCTAGTCCAATACTCGGATTTACAAGGTCAGGAACAGTAGTAGATAGCATAGTCCCAGGTTGCCTTGTATGAGATCTTGTTTCCTCATTCCGCCCCACCTCACAGTTTTCTCATCACTACAGTATGTCACAGCACTTTCCACTTGGCTGTCAAATATTATTGCTGTATATATATATGAGTCTATGTGCAGTGAACCTACCAGTTCAGAACTGCACCTCTGCATTCAAGGAGTAGCTTCCCCATTTCCCTGTTGCTGCGGGTGGGAGTGAAACAAAGAGGACCAGCTTAGAGCCTTCAAATTCTATTATGAGTCTGTCCTTAAAGAGGGCCTCTCAGACGCTGCTTCTCTGTTGGGCATGTGGAACAGGGATGAAAGGACTGTGTGTGTAGGGAGAGGAGGGGTGGTTTCTACAACAGGGAAGTAAAGAATAGGGAAATAAACCCCTCCCCCTCCTTTGAAAAGTAACAGCTAGGACTTTGAGACTATTTGCAGATGAAGGTGGCACCTGATTCAGAATCATAACACAAAATCCCAAGTCCTTGCCAAAAAAAAAAAGTAGTCAGAAGAAAAAAATTCACTTCTATTCACAATCATTGGTAGTGCAAAGGGCATGAAAAGAGCTGAGACAGCTCAGCATGTGTAGGGTCCAGTAGCTGATTGAGTTGAAACGCATTTGTAAGGCTTTCAGTTAGGGCTGGTATTATGTCTCTCCACACACCAAGGGGAAAGAGCCAACATTCATTCATTACACCACCCCCTTCTCAGCAGTTTAAAGTTGAAGAGTCCTCTATCATTTCAGGGATGGAACTGTGTCCCAAATTACTGCTCAAGTCCAAAGTTCTCCAAAGCAACACCAAGTGAGAGAAACGTAAATTCAGTATCCCCCTTTCCCATACCCGTTAAATTGCCTGAAATAAATGCAGCTGGAGACAAGAAGATGTAAATAAATGAGCAGCAGGAAGAGTCAACCACCCCTGCCCAATACTGGTCAGGTACTGCAAAAGAAAGCAGTCAAGTCGATGTTTGGGCTCCCTAGATTCTGACATGCTTTAGGCACTTTTAAACCTAAGAAAAAAATTGAGATCTTATTTATTCTGTATCCAATATCTGTATAGCAATTTATCTTTTTCTTCATGTGTGTTTCCCACGGCAACATCTGCACATATAAGTGATAGTCAAGTGCCTTCTGCTCCAACTGGAATCTCTCAGAGTTAGAGTTTGGAAAGCCACAGGTCTGTCCAGGAGGAACTGGCCTCAATATCATTTAAAAAGCTAGTCAAAATAACATTTTTCATTCTTCTCTCCTCTGCCCCCTCCCTCTTCTATAGCCAATTAAATTCCTTGTATCAAATGTGAAACAAGGACACTAAAAACCAAAAAGGTGTATTGCATCTTTCGGTAAATTCACAGTCTGTCCAGTTCACCCAGTTCCATCCTCCTCCTGAGAGCAGCAAGTTGCATATAATTAAAAAAAAGTCCAATCCAGTTCTGAATTGTAAACAATGCAACAGAAATGTCCATCTCCTGGCATCACCAAATCTGAGGTGCATACAAACTGACCCTTCAGTCTTATACCTGTCAGGAAATAAAATAATTTTAAAAAGGATTGAGAAGAAGGCACCATGTGTAGAATATTGTAGATTTAAAATAAAACAAGCAAATAAAAAAACCAAGTACATCCAAATCAAACTAATTTAAGCCAGAGGTTTCTGCAGCTTAATAATCATTACCCAGGGGTTGAGGCTGTCCCGCAGGTCAGAGAATCACTAGCTAGCAGCTCTGCCCTATTTCAAGTAGCCTCACTTTCTACAGGTGAATTATCTAGTTTGAATGCAAGATAATTTAGGTTAAAATTTTCAAAGCCTAAAGTCAGGCTTCCAAACCCAAATTTGTCCGACTTTTGAAAGTGCTAAGAATCATCAAGCAGCACCCTTGAAAACCAGACCACTTTTATTTAAATGCCAAATATGGATTTAAGAGCTTAACTTTAGGCAGCCAGGTTTGAAAACATTAGGGGAGATTTTCAAAGGCACATATAGCAAGTAGGGCCTAATTCCCACTGATTGTTAGTAGGAATTAGGCACCTAACTGCCATATGTGCCTTTGAAAATTCCTTCCATTAGCCATAAGCTTTCTATTTGATCTGATTTATTTGTATTCCCACTATTTTTCAGCTTGCCTTTTAAGTAGGAATGTTAGAGGAGCTAGAATTCTGTTGTACTGAGTGTTAATGCCACAGCAGATTTCTCCTCCTCTGGGCCCTCAAACTACAGTACTAAACTGGGCACACAGGCAGAAAAGTAGAACTAGAGCAAACTCAGTTCAAGGTATTTCTTCAGATAAGAAAGCCACCAGTTGGCATTAAATTGCCCTTAACTTCTCATTGGACCTTTTTCCAAATGGTTGTTAGTTCCTTAATAAATATTCAGTTCCTTGACAGCTTTTGTTTAAATTCTCAACACTACCCCACGCTGAACTCTTCCTCTAAAGATCCGTTTCTGTATTGTCCCCTGGCCTCTCAGATAACACATCAAAATCTACACAAGTAATGGGATCCGGTGTGGCAAGGGATTTAAGTGCCCTTCCCTGACTTTTCTACACTAGCACGCAAAACCGGCACGGCTGCGATTGATGCAGTAGGATCAATTTAGCAGGTCTTGTGAAGATGCGATACGTTGATGGCTGTACTCCACTTCCTCAAGCGGCGGAAGGTAAGTAAGTCGGTGGGAGAGCTTCTTCCTGTTGACATAGTGCCGTGTAGACAGCGCATTAGGTTGATGTAAGCTACGTCACCCAGGGGGGTGCTTTTTCCACACCCGAGTGAAATGACTTACATGGACTTAAGCGGTACTGTAGACCAGGCCTCACAGTACTCTTCCTGGTGCTTATTCAGCTATGTTACATCTATTGATGGAACTCCATGGCTATATTTGTGTTCCCATAGAACAGATACCACCCATGGATTATTCTCTTATGTCCTCTTGCTGTTGGAGGGACTCTCCTAGCTTTATATCTATGTCCTAGGATTTATCACTTTTTCATTTTGTGGACCATATATTTAAGAATCTTATTTACCACTGCCCCACTACCTCCACTCATTAAACTTTTATGATCTGATTTTCAGTAGTGCTGGGCACCCTCAGCTCCAATTGACTTCACTTCTGAGCTCAGCACCTCTGAAAGAAGTAAGTTAGGAGATTACCTCCCATATCTCCCTTCTGGATTTTCTGTTTGTTCTGGTGCTCCTGTGGGCCACCAGAAAGAGTTCCATGTACCACTGATGGACCACCAATCATAGCCTTTGATCATAGAATAGATGAAAACCAGAGGGTGCTTGAAATCCCTGCAATACAACTGCCACCCTCTCAGACTTCAGTTCTGAAGTATGACTTGCCCTGTCACTCTGAATCAATAACTGCCTAGATAGGATCTTAAGGAACTGTGCACTTACCTCTGTGGCTATGACGCACTCGTTCCGCTCCTCTGTTATCACAAAGACAGACTGGTACATAGAATCTCTCGGAGAGCATATTGCTGATATTCTACATTCTGGCTTTTCACTAAGGGAGACACAGAGACAAAGTAAAAATCTAAGGATTCTGAAGATAATAAAATCCCTTATAAAAGTCTTCTAGAAATATCCATAGGAGAAATAGGAAGGTAGAGGATGAATGGGAAGGGCAAGATGGGTAAAAAGATGAGGTAATACCCTGAATCAAAGTGTTCTCTACAGTGAGTAGGAGGTTACAATTGAAAAGACGATTCAGTACTGTCCTGCTACACTTCCACCGTGCCCTAATAATTTACTACTCAGCTCCATCTCCTGTCCCTTTTCATTTCCTGCAATGTCAGCATTACAATTCAGCATTTAAATCACATGTGAAATCACAAGTGAGAGATCTGTACATATATCAAAAGACTGAACCAATGGAAACCCATCTTTTTTCCCCTTTGGCTAGAATACCTCTATTCTTATTCCAGCCTCCCCACGCCCACAAAACAGGACGTTCTTGGGAGGGTTGGCCTAATCTATATTGAGATCTTAATAAAGCAAAGATCTGTTCTTATCTCTCCACCATTTAGTTGGGAAGGAAAGAAACTACTTATTTTCACGAGTGGACTGACTGCAATCCACTCCATTACACATGCTGGCCACATCCTGGGCAGAAACAGAGTTTAATTGACAGGCACAGTTAAAGATTCCCATGCACAGTGAAACTCATGCTCCAACCTGAAGATTCCCCACCTATCTATTTTTTCCCCCCTACTTCTGCTCCCTGAATAAAAAACTGCCTTTTCTCTCATATGCACCTTGGACAGATGCAGCTTAACAACAGCCAGGGAAAACTGCACTCTTACCTGTATAATCGGAGGGGAGGCTTCTCTCCTAAACACTTTTCACTTTTATAATATTTATCTTCCTGTGTCCCTCTGCTGGTCAGATCCTTTACCAGGTTATAGTCCAATATATGGTTCTTAGGTTTGTAGTTTGATTTTTCCAGCCCACAGTCCACCTCTAAGTCTTTATTTTTATTGGTGTTTTTGAGCTGGGAAGCTGGAATAAGGTTGTCCTTCTGGAAATCAGACAGATTGTTCATTGTCTCCAAGTCCTGCTCTGGGTGCCTCCGCATCTGTCTGATGACCATAGCTATCATGCAGAATAATACAAGCAAAGCCACCAGTCCCACACCCATGGATATAGCTATCCAGGGAACCGGTTTAGGAGGATATGGAACGGGCACTGTATAAACCGGGAACTCACAACGGCTGCCCATGAAGCCATAAGGACAGTTGCAAAGAAAGTTAGCATTATAAAGTCCACCGTAGCACGTGGCCCCATTCTGGCATGGCCCAGAGGCACATTCATCTCTGGTTTTAATGTCACAGTTCCTACCAGTGTAGCCTGGCAAGCAGGTGCAGGTATAGTCATTGATCAGGTCATGACAAGAGCCCCCATTGGAACATGGATTCCTGGCACACTCGTTGATGTTTATCTCACACTTCTGACCAGAGAAACCAGTGCGGCAGCGACACACACGGAGTTGACCCAAATCAAAGCAATGACCACCTGGAAAAAAATACAATAAAAAGTTTAGTCAGCAATGGACTTAATCCTGAACACTAAGTCACTTCCTCTGTGAGCAATTCATATTACTGCAACAGGTGGGAAAGAGTTTTATATAAACACAACATGCATTTTTTTAAAGCTCTACAAGGTGCCTAATCAAGCTACTGTGATTTATAATCATGTCCCTTTAATATAATGTATGCAATGTTGTTGTAGCCACATTGGTCCCAGGATAATAGAGAGAAAAGGTGGGTGACGAAATCTCTCACCAAAAGAAGTTGGTCCAATACAAGATATTACCTCACTCACCTTGTCCCTTTAATATATAGGTAGTTTAATTTAGTCTGCATACTTCTCCCCTTTCCTCCTTCCCTTGATAAATCTCCTGCAATCTCTAATGCACTGGTAATTTATGTACAACACAACAATGTCAGTTCCTTCTGAGAGGCCAGGGTAGGAAGTGAATATATAATGGGAAGGGTAGGCTGATAGCAGAGGAAGGATTAGAGATCAAATTAAAGATTTCCATCACTTTAGCACTGAAAGTGTGAAGGATCCAGAGATAGACAGGATCTTCTGATGGGAAGACTTACCATTTGCACAAGGGTTGCTTGTGCATTTGTCCACTTTCTTTTCACAGTTAGATCCTGTAAAGCCGAGAGGGCAACGGCAAGTATAGCTGGCCCCTTGGTCCTTTTCCAAGCATGTGCCACCATTAAAACAAGGTGAGTCAACACAAGTCAAAGCACTGTGCTCACAGTGAGCACCATAGTATCCAGGAGGGCATAGGCAATGGTAACCATTCTCCATATCCTGCAAAATTAAAAATTTAACATTGGACTTTTGCTATTTGACTCTATTCAAAGGCAGTTACTCTCAGGTATCCTCTGTTGATCAACAGCAAACTTTCTTCCATCCCTCCTCCTCTACCTGATGGGAATGTATTGTTCTCTGCAGCCAGTGAAGCATTTATAGGAAAAAAATGCAGATGGGACTCAGAGGGATTAAGTCACTAGACAGCAGGGTGGAATTGATTTAAATCAAATTGATTTAAATCACTAATCAGGAAGGCTCGATTTAATCGTGGATTTCTACATAAATGTGCATTCTTGTTGGTTGTTATAACCTTAATACATATTCTTTACAACTTGGAGATAGATGTAGATTTCATTTTTAGAAGGTACACACTATACATTTTTGAAGTGATTTGTTTTGAAAACTATTCAGGTTAGTTTTACAGCTATATCAGAAAATGAATGATTGGTTGGTTATTTCATTTACCAAAGGTAACTGAAGCAGATATTTATGAAGTCTTTGGGAGGTAAATTATCATTAATATTTGGAAGATTTTCTTGCTATGCTGTATTAGGAGGAGAACATCACCAGACATTTAAATTGTTTTATTTAACTAAACAACAATGTTATGTATTCTGGATTTTTTTCTTCAACAGCAAACATATAATATTTTAACAAAACAAACATCTGAATTTTTGAATTTAGTTAAACATTCAAGTTTTAAAAATCAGGTTTGTTTTTGTTAAAATTGTTTTTAACTAAAATAGTTAAATGAAATATATATATATATATATATATTTTAAATAGATTAAATCTACTATGTCAGCCAGGTCAACATGATAAACTTAAAATACTGACTTCTGCAGCTAACTCAGTCATCTTCACCTTCATTTTCCTATTTGTTCATAATTTGGAAAAGAAAAACAAGCTTTCCTGCTTTTTCAGGTCCCAGACGATTTCTCAATTTGGAATGAATTAGTTCAAAGGAAGAAAATATTCTTTCTACACTGGCAGAAGAAGCTACTGCTGTTAAAAGTGAGATTATCACTTCAACAGTCTCTGAACCCAAGTGCTTAAGTGACTTCCACCAGTTCACTGGTGTGACTTTCTTTAAATCATCATCATCAAACATATATTTCTTGAATGTTTTTTTATTCCCAAACTGGGTGTCTTTTATGGCCTGCTGCCATTATAGGTTTTCCCTTCTAGTGAGAGAATAGTATGGTAGAACTCAAATCAATGAGGGCTACACTCAGAAAGACTTCAAGATTTATGGAATATGCTGCTCAGACAGTTTCACTTTTGTTTCTATTGCTTGTGCCTCCCTTCCCACATTTATCTCCAGACTTCTTCTCCTTGTCCAGATCTATTCTGCCCCCAACAATCTTCTATTCATTGAACTTTCTGAAACTTTGCACTTTTAGAGAGAGGTAAGGGATTGACTCGGAGTACACAAATTTGCAGAGGGACAATAGGATTGAGGTCTGTTATTTCTCACCTCTATATATTTATTTAAAAACATTTTTGCTGTTAACAAGCATGTTATCTCTGGAGACACAGATCCACAGTTTGAGAACTGCAAAACTAAGCATCTCTGATGGTATCTTCTAGACTGAGCACTGAGTCCAAGTGGGTAGACAGAAAGATTAACCTAAATAGTCTATACAGAGGCCCCTGGAACCCCATAAGATTGGGTCCCTGAACTATTGGGACTAATTTACAACACTTTTCTTAAACATTACATGAACATATTGTCTCATACTATAGAATTAATAATCCCTATTCCATGATGAGATATCTTTGAGCTATAATGTATCCTAATTAAAATGATCTTTAGATAGGTTTTTTCCTCAAAAAGCATTTATATAAACACAACATGCATTTTTAAAAACATGCAGTTATATAAGATTTTTTTTTTTAAATAAATGATTTTTATCCACAGCCACGTTCAGAGCAGGGGTAGTCACTGAATTAGTCAAGCAGAACAGGTGCAACTGCAGGGATCCAAATGGCCAGCTAAACAAAGACACTTATAACTTTACTACTGTTTATTTAATCGGATCCCCTAGGCCCTCTTAGGCCTGCACTGTGTGTATCTCATAACAGTTGCAAGCTGCTCATTCATCTTCTGCATGGCAGCTCATTTCTGGTGAGGACCGATTTTGCTACTCTGTGAAGAAACCCACCTGTAAACCATAATGAAACCCTCTGCTATTTCTGAGAGTGATCCTTTGGGGCTGAACAGAGGGGCTTAATGCACTGGCTTCAGGCAGAAGATACAGAGCACATTTGATATCCATGATCTGTTGTTCTTTTTCAAATTAACGAGTGAATGGTTCTGCAAATATATTGAAACACTAGACAGCAGAACACTCTAAAATGCATAAGCTTGTTGTACATAAGTTTTAATAAATCAGCTTCATATTGTATGATATTGTACTCCTCTAGTGTAATGCAGGTTTACTCCTTTATTGATGGCTAGAAAGGTTTTAGTGCATTTCTGGGTGCATTTTGGTTTGAGGAAGTTTATTTTTGATATCTATTCTCTTACTGGGCCAGCATCTTGCATGGATTTCATAATAGCCTCCCCAGCAACCTAAGGCTCAGTTGACTAGTTTTAATCTAGGCAATACATCTCTTCCTTGCATCCGATGAAGTGAGCTGTAGCTCACGAAAGCTTATGCTCAAATAAATTTGTTAGTCTCTAAGGTGCCACTAGTACTCCAGCTCTTCCTATAGTAAACTTCCTCCCCTGACACTTCCAGGAAAGGGTTCAGTATGATATCAGAGTTTTAGTAATGGACCTGTCAACTATCAGATTCCCATTGTGTTGTTACCAAGCCATTTTTTAAAAGGTATACTTGTGCTTGTTTCACAGACTGACTTCCCATTTAAAATTAGCTCTTACCGTGCAACTACCACCATTCCTACAGGGGTTGCTGTCACACTCACTGATTTCATGTTCACAGTCAACACCAGTGAAACCAGGTTTGCATGAACATGTGTAACTGCCTTGGCCAGTGTTCAGACAAGTGGCTCCATTTTTGCATGGTTTATGGTGGGTGCAGTAGTTGAGATCTGCAAAGACAAATGTTAGAGATTTTGACAACCTAATAGAACCCACTCATTTGTCAAAATAGGACAGCACAAAAAGTGAAAACGGACGTTTTAGACAGGAAAAAAATAGTTTCAGCTAAGAGGTCTATCATTTTGTTGTCCGCAGAATGAAT
Source organism: Chelonia mydas (assembly GCF_015237465.2). Lineage (NCBI taxonomy): Eukaryota > Metazoa > Chordata > Testudines > Cheloniidae > Chelonia > Chelonia mydas. Next base: position 72,867,054 of record NC_051246.2, read on the forward strand.
GCAGATTACTTAACTCTCCAAATCACCAATAAATCTGTTATTTCTCCCATCACAGTATATCTCAGCTCTGAAATGTGGAAGACCTGTTAAAACTTTAACTGTATAAGTGCCTTAGTATACTCTCCCCGCTGTGTGTGTATAAACCCATTAGCCTTAATGGGATTTAGATGTGCACTTATCAAGTTGAAAAGTATACATTCTGTGAAAGACAACACATGCCTTGACAAACTTAACAATAAGCCTTGCCTTAAATAGGTGTGCTCTTTGGCATATTGCAGAAGGGCCTAAAAAGGGGAATCTTTAAACTCAGAGACTTAAAACTACCTAAGAGAGAGTTTATTTATTTACCATATGTATGTTGTTGAGAGTGACACTGGTATAAATTGCCTAAATGTATACCATGTTTGGGGTTTTTTTAATTGAGAGATGGGGTTAAAAACATAAGTCCATAGAACATAAGTAGGAAATCTTTGTAAGTGGTATAAATATAATGAAGTAATTAGGATGCAGGTGGCTAATAGATATGTGTACAAAAATTCTGCTTTTCCTACTTAATCACACTTAAGAAACCTAACCGTATCACAACCATCTCTGCAGCTATTTGCATTGTTTCACGACCGTAGTTTATTATCTCAGTTTCAACAATATAACTATGGCCTTGAGGACGCACTCAGTTGGCTAAAGTTCAGAGATTCAATGGGTGAGCAAGTAAAATGGTCTGGTATCCCTTAAAACAGAACCTCTGCTTTACAGTCTTGGTCTATGATTTTTCTCATACACCTCAAACTCATCACGAGTTTACTTCCTCATGTGTAAAAATAAGGAAGGCTCAAATGGTGGTGTTTACTTCTGTTGGAGTTAGTAAACTGCTTTATTTCTACTAATAAATAGCTGAACTTACAGTTCTTGTTTGAACAAGAAAAAAGACTGCATATTCAGCATTTCAACCAGTTTTTAAAGAAAAAGCCACAATTACCAAAAAGACAGGTTTCAGAGTAACAGCCGTGTTAGTCTGTATTTGCAAAAAGAAAAGGAGTACTTGTGGCACCTTAGAGACTAACCAATTTATTTGAGCATAAGCTTTCCTGAGCTACAGCTGTAGCTCACGAAAGCTTATGCTCAAATAAATTGGTTAGTCTCTAAATTATCAAAAAAAAGTTAATTTATGTTTTCATGTATACTATTAATAAAGTATGAGAGAGACGTTCAACAAATTGTTGCCTATTGACATTTCACTGGAAGAGATTTACTCCAGATGCTCTGGGTTAGGGCTCGAATACACGAACAATTAGTTCAAGGCAAGGTAGGGTGTGAATCTATCCTGCACTAGCTAAGCTGCTGTGGAGTAACTGTCCATATGCACCCTGCTGAGGCACATTAACAGTTGGTTAGAGCACTCTGCTCTAATCCTTTGAAAAAGTTAGTCTGCGAACCGGCCGGGAGGGGGGGGGGGTAGGGGGGTAGATTCACTCCTCAGCTTGTAGTGAATTAAATGTTTGTAGACAAGCCTTTACACTTCTTAGCTCAGTACCATGAAATACACAAACTAACCTTGGTCACAGAAGAGGCCACCCCAGCCTTCATCACATATACATTGCCACTGTGTTTTACAAGTCCCGTGGCGGCAGCCTATATGAGGAATGCACTCATCACAATAACGGCCTTGCCAACCAGGGCGACAGCTAGAAAAAAAAAATTAAAACGTTAATTACAATAAACGGTTAAAGTTGCTGTCAAGTTCAGGTTGAGATCATCATCTACTCACATGCATTCTCCTGGCTTGTTGCAGTATCCATTTTGCTCAGTACAGCCAGACAGACAGATGGCTATAAAAAAAAACAACAACAACCCCAAAGGTTTAAATACATCTGGCAGTATAGTTTACACTTTTAAAAAAGTAAAAAAAAATCTTGAAACCTACAACACACTTTAAAACTTTAATTTAAAAATTCAGATCACAGACATCTTTGGAGCAGGAAGAAGTGAACCAGAGAAACCCAGCATTTGCTATGAACAGAGGTGTCCTTTAATTTTTCTATTTACACAACAAACAGAGCCTCCTGCTTCTCTAAGCTTGAGAAAAAACAGGAGGGGGTGGCACTATTGCACTACTGCTGATGCCTCTCCTCTGGGGGTAGCCGTGGGGAAAGAAGGAGCATAGGCAAGCTGCTGTCATTTCAACGCAGAATACAGAGGAGACAGCGCTTAAAACGCTGGTATCCTGTCGTCATTGCTGCCACCGGCGGAATTGCACCAGAAGTACCAAGAAGCTGAAAGTTTCGAGGGGGAGGAGGGAAGCCAATGTAGGCAAGGCCTCACTGGGCAGAATGTCTTTTTCTTTCCAGGGCTGTGAGCTTAGGGGTCAGTGGGAGGCCGGGCTCGGTGTAGCTCTACTATTTAACTGTGTAAACGGGGGTGGGGACAGGAGCTGTTAGGCCTCGGCTACAGCTAGGAAAAAAGGGTTTGTCCTCACCAGCTGCTAGCGCTCAGGCATGGCCAGGGGGCCGGATGGGAAGTCCTCGTGAAGACAAGGCAGCGCAGCGAGAGAAACCCTCCTCTTTAGCTCCTAGCCCTGCTAGCACGTCTGCGAACTACACCTGTCTTCACTAGGCTCTCCCTGGACTGGGTTATGGCGGCTAGCGAGGCTTGGCAGGATCACCCCGCTTCCCCAGTCAACACTCCCGAGAGGGCCGAGAGCGGGGCGGGCTGGCCGCTGGAAAGAGGCGCCTGCGGGCGCCCCGCGGGTTTCCCCGGTGTGCGGGGCCGGCATTGGCAAAGCCGCTCAGCAGGATGCGGTTGGCCGCCCTGGGAGGTGAATCACCGGCCCCAGAGGATACGCGGCTGGGAGGAGGTTCCGGGGGGTGGGGGGGAGCCCAGGGTTGGGGGAAGGCGACACGGGCGGCCCACGGGCTCGCCCCCGCCCCCGCCCCGCGAGGGCCGCCACGCCACTACTCCCTGTGGCGACGGCACATGGCAGCGCCGCGGGCTCGCAGCTCGCAGCCCGTTGGCTTCTGCTGCGCGCGGCACGCGCGCCCGCCCTTTACTCCCTGCAGCGCTCCCGGCTCGAGGACAAGGGCTAACCGCCTTCCCCGCCCCCAGGCGCTGGCACGCGCCGCTTTCCGCTCCACCACCGATGGGCAGCCCGGCAACGGGCGCGAGGCGGCCGCGGCTGCCCGCGCACAGCCCCGCCCTTCAGGTGGGGGCGATAGGATTCCTGGAAGGGAGCGCGGTGGCAGAGCAGGGGAGGGGCGTGCCGGGATCCCCCTGCCCCGAGCGGCGGGTAGTGGCCACCGGGCCCGGGGGCTAGCGGCGGGCGGTGTCACTTACGCTCGGTGCAGTACTCGCCGGTCCAGCCCGGCAGGCAGGCCAGGCTGCCGTCCGGCTCGCACACGTAGTGACCGAAGGGGTCGTCGCGGCGCTTGCAGAGGCGGGAGCAGCTGTCCCCGTAGTAGTGCTCGCTGCAGATCACCCGGTAGGAGAAGCGTAGCTGGGTCTGCGAGCTGCTCTGCACGTCCTGGGACCAGTTCTCGCCCACGGCCAGCGGCCGCTGGATCGCCACCTGACTGATCAGCCACTCCTCGGCCGGGGCGCGGGAGCCTGCGGCACACACACAGCTCGGGCTCAGTGCTGCTGCCAGATACAGCCCCTCCAGCTCCCCCACACTGCGTCCCACAACGCAGCTCATTGCCATCCCAGTGATCTACCCTGACTCTGTGCTACATCCCACAGTGCCTTCCGATCCCCAGCCAGTGCCACCCACAAGCTGCTCAACGCAGCTAGTGACACCCCCTCGGCTAACTAGCAAAATGTTAAAGATTTCTAAAAACTAAACAATGCATGTTACTTTCTCGATGTAATGGCACCGATCCTGGTCCCAGTGATAGCATTACTATTTTTCCATTTAAATGAAATAAGGACCAGGGTCGGGCCCGGAAACAGTGCATTAGTCATAGCAACAAATAAACATTACTTATTGTCTACGTCAGATAAAGGGATAATAACTGGACGGACAATTTCAAAGAAGCTCGGTGCATTCTGCTATTTGTTTGCATGCGATAGGGGAAAAAAGGCACAATGTGCTAATGCAAATCACACCAGTGTGGAGTTCAGGAACAGCACTGCAGCTATTGTCTCCAGTATCAACGATTATTAACCATGAACCTAAGAGGCTTTGCAGAAAGCTTTTCAAAGTGAGAACAGTTGTGCTGTTGAAATATCCTTTTCCTCTATGTCAGAAAAACATCCCAAAGCCATTATTCCTTTTCCAAAGGGCGGAATTTGAAAAAGGTGTAAAATACAGGAAAAGGCAGTCATGACTTTTTGGCAGCCTTGTAGTTTTCTCACCAAAGAGCTCCTTTCTTTCCCACGCCAAAAATAAACTGGAGGAAACGCAATTGTGTTGGAGATTAGGTAGGGGACAAAATCAAAGCAAACCTGATGGATATCATTTAGGGAATAGCTCCCGATTGTAGGATAAAGCTAGCATCGAGATTATAGTATAAACATCGGAATTCAATAAGGTCAATTTAGTTTACTTTAAAACTTTTCTAGTGACGTTGACAGGTTAACTATTTCGGATTAGTTTACAGACAAGCACCGAATTTTAGGAAACGGTCGCCCCCTCGTGATTGCTAAGTGCAGTGTCATATTCACCTTCTGGAAGGTAATTTGCAGGAGCATGCCAGGCTTCAATGATCAGTGAGAAAGTTCCCTGCGAATGGAAACAAAACATAAGTGACTGGAAGATACAGAATTTAAGACAAGCGAGATCTTGAGTTAGATTGATCTGAAAAGGTTTTGGTCTGTCACAGAGTCTTCCTTGCAGCTGAAACAATTGGGTGAAACCAGGAAACCGTAGCGCTGCCAGGTCGGAGATATACATTTTAATTAATCTAATTGCAGATAGCATTACTTTGTCCGAGTCAATGAAATGGAGCTTCCTTAGAGCTGTTTTCATCTCTTGGGAAAACGTTTCTCTTGTCTTTCACTGACAAGGGCATTTTATTTCTGTTTTGATGGTCAGAAGGGTACTCTCAACCCCTCCCCCGCCCCACTAGTTTTGTTGAATGCAAATTTTCCCAGCTTGCGAGTATTTACATCTCTCTTCCTTTAGGTAATACTGACATCTAACTGCCTTATAGACTGGATGCATTATTCCATCTCTTTCTTCTTGAAAAGGAAGTTATGGGAATAAATCTAAGGACGAAAGTAGTTTGTTTTCACTATAGATTAACAGCGCACTCTGTTTAACCTTTTATCTCCCCTCCATACAATTTAAATCATGTTTAAGGTGGGATCTTACCGGCCAGGTGAAGTTAAAGGGTAACTTAATGGGGCTTCCAAATCTCTCCGTTTCTTTGACGCTGAAGGAGTTTACTCCCAGGACTGGGGTGACAATGCTGCCGAAAGTACAGGAACCCGGAGAGACCACGGCCTGAAAATGCTTCAGACAGACGCGAAAAAAGGTCCTACAGTGGGGCGAACAGGGTTTTCCGCTAGCCAGGGACCCCTGGCTATTCGCAAACTCGTGCAGCTCCAGTTGGAAGACGCCAGAGCCGGATACCCTCTGCACAAAGAGGAGACATACAAAAGAGCCACATCAGCGCTTACCCCAGGTTTTGCCATACAACTGGCTTCCATCACCCAATTACATTTAGGACCCCCTTTTTTTCAATGCGTGATTACCTGCTGCAAAATCATTAACAGAAACGTCAAGCCAAAGATGCGCAAAGCTGCCATCCTCCTGTTATTCAAGGCTTCACAGTGGGAATTGGGTTTAATTTTCCTCCGGTATTCCTCAATTGGACCAAGAAAATGCTTCTTCCTTGAGACAAAAAGTCGTCACAGCAATTCACCTAGAACACCCTGTCCTTCCAATTATTCCCCAAGCACCAGCAGAAAATGGAAGGTATAATCCAGGTGTTTAAACCATCCCCCTCTGGGAATTAATCCTGCAGCCAACGACCAAACTCTGATTGCTTTAGTCGCCTTTATAAACTCCAAAGCCGAGTGGATTTGGTGAGAGACGCACAGGGGGAGTGTTTAGTGTTGAACCGCTCCTCCTTCACCGGAGCTAACAGCGCTCAGTAAATGGAAAACTTGCTTCCCTTCGAGCTCTTTTATATAGTTGCCTCTTGTCCTCGCAAGCTCATTATGTAAACTGTCAGTCAGACTCACGGGCGATCCCTCCCCCTTTTCCATCTTTCCTTTCTGGAAAAAGAACCAAATGTTGTGGAGAGCCCTCGTATCCAGAATTAATTCCCTGCTGCTGCTGCTGCCGTACTGACCACCAAGGAGTCGAGCTGATTATTAACAAGCCAAGCATCTGTTGAGATATTTACAGCACTCACACTGGGAGAGGTCCCTCGAAAATCAGACGCTTTTCCAAGGAGATAAGCTTTCAAAAGTATCCAAACACTGAATTCTAAAATATGAAAAATGTGGTTTTTATTTTACGCTATCGCCATTCAGCTTCAAATTCCTTCCAGAGACACGTGATCGCTAGAGACAATCATTGCACAAGGCAGTACAGCCCTTTAGTGACGAAGTTACCTGCCTTGCCTACTTGTGGTGATAGCAGGTAGAAAGTAAAAGTAAAATCGGGCGTATAAGAAATTGAAACTGTAGAGTTTTGTCACGGCAATAAACTCCTGTAATTTTGCCGCTCCCTGTCCTCCTGGATCACACATGTTAATCTTGAGGTACACGTGCTGACGCCCTCTGGGCATCTGAATTCGCTCTTTTAGTTATTTTTAATCACAATGAAGGAAATTCACTAAAGACAGTCAAGAGAGGGAGCAGAAAAAAACAAGCACAAACCTACATCCACATTCTCATTTGCTCTCTCAAGAGCAATTTGGTTATGTCTTTAATTTCTGCCTAACCGTTTAAAGGAGGGTCCTGTAACAGGTCACAATGCTGGCAAATCGGTTACAAAACCAAGCAAGCCATTTTGCTTCAAAAGCCTGCAATCCGTCTGCCCACGGCCACATCCATGTTGACAAGATAAACTCAGGTGAGGGAGACCTTCAGGGAAAGTTAAATCAAACTGGAACTGGGAAACTGTAAGATCGACTTGGATTATTTTGGGGACAAACCCAGCAAATCATTATAGAGTTTGTAAAACGGATTTTCAGTGGCTATTCTTGGTCTAAGCGTGTACCCTGCTAGTTGTAAGGCTGGCTTGTGCCAGTAAAGCCGCCTGATTGCAATGTGTGCTTATTGTTGGGTCGCGTGTCCCTCATTAAAGCCAAGCACAGAGAGGGCCTTTCATGTGGCTTTTTATTTCAGCTTGTTAAAAGGAGGGGGTTGGGGGAAGATAAACCTTCAGCTGTATGATAATGAGGTCTTGCCACCTTTACACCGCGGCCTAGCTCATAAGGCTATAACCCTTTCTGCTGCAGATCACCTGTATAACAACCAGTTGGTCCAATCATTTAAAAAAATGTTCTATCCATCGGTGATACACTTTTACACAAAGTTGTTTCAATACAACTCGAACTCCCAAATCCACTCTCTCTGAAAAGCTCGGAACCTCGCTTATTTTGATGCGAGGAAACCGATACATAGATGTGCGAATACGACCTAAACTGAGATGATCATTTAACCTCATTCTTAGATTTCCATCAAGTCACTTGTTTTTAGAAGAGCTTTGGGACTCGGAACAGCAAACGTCGGGGAGCGGGCGGATAGAACTTTTGTGAAGAAATATCACTGCTACATTACAAATCTTCAGTGTAGGAGGGGGCAAATCGTCAACTTAGACGTGCCCAGCTGCAACCGAGAGTTGCTGAATTGCCTTGAATGGACAGAACTGCATTTGTAATTCCGGCATCCAGGTGGGTGCTGAAAAATTGCTCGCCTCAAAAACGGGCGTAAACTTCTGCTGCGTTTCGATTCGGCTACTGAAAATAAAGACACGCTGAAATTCGAATCCTGAATTGAGGCCGGAATGATTCAGCGCAAACATCCCCGAGTAGAAGGACTAGCCCTGCAGGAGTGGAGCCGCTTTACATGCACCTGTAGCATCTAAGACTGTTGTTCTCTTCTCGTCCCCAGTCGAGCGTGGTCCAGCTGCTGCTTTCTCCTACAGCTTGAGCGAACTATAGACCGACTTTCTCCTTTTTTGTCCTTAACCCCTTGTGTACACTCTAATCCTCTAAGGACTCTCTGGCTATGGTATGGTACAAGGATTACAGGAGGGTGTTTGATAGGCACCTCAAAGCAAAGGGAGGACGTATTTGTGATGAGATATGTACCAGGTATCTTACATAGGCACATAAGAGGGGCTGCAAGAAGGCAAGCCTTTGTCTCTCCAAATGAAATTGCCTAGTAAACAACTCGGAAGAAGGAATGTGCCGGCGCCTGATGAACGCGGAATTCTGCAGCGATCTGACCAGCAGCGCTCCGCTTCGCCAGCAGCAGCTTCAACTGTCAAAATCAAATCTGATGCTAATAGCTTCGGTACTAAATAAAATGAGAGGCCAGATAACATCAGTGCTTGATAAATGGTAATGAGTGCCTAACCTAGGGGAACAGAAGGGCTGTGGGGCTCTTTAATTCACTATTGAAAGGCTAGCTGGGTACTGCAGGCTCTAGCAGATGTTAGTATGTGTGTGTTTTGATTTTTGACTTGTATTGGAGGTTTATTAGGCTAACCAGAGCCACCCCACGCATGGCCACTTGGCCCAGGCACCATCTGGCACAAGCAGGACGGCGTGTAGGAACAGGGCATCGCATTGGTGCTGAAGATCCACAGGCAGCATCTACCATATGGACTCGGTCTATTCTTCTGAGCTAATGTAGGTTAAAGCAAGACAAGCTGATCTCTTCTTTTCACAGCCCCGCCAAAGCTCCCTGAAATCCTCCCAACGTGCACCTTTGCAGATAGAATTTCACATTGAATCTGAATGCTTTAGGCATCAGCTTCCCTGCATTGATCAAAATATTGTGATGGGAGTGTACTTTCCAGTCCCCTGAAATGTAACTGGTCTGTCTTTACCTACTTAGCGCGCCACTGTTTTTAGTTTCAAACCTTTCCCTCATTTCTCTCTAACTGCCAGAAACTGGAATTGCTCATATTTCCCCAGTGTCCCCACAAAATAAATATTTTCAGGAATCCTGTTTGGTACAAAACAGATGTAAAATCCTCCCTAAACGCCAGGGATTATTGTGATTGCAGCCATAAACGAGGTTGTAATAAAATAATAAATGCGAAATATAATAGACCACCTGCTGCGTGTTGACAAAAAAAGTTTAGATAAAAAAGCTGCATTAATAGTATCGAGCAGCTGGGACTAAAAGTTGACAGAGTGCAGGTGAGAAGCAGAGTTTTATCTAATTGTTTGTCTTCTGCATACCTATTAACACGCAGTCTTAAGTCATTTTAGACTGCATTATACGGTATCTTTCGTAGCACCCTCATAGGTTGGTCTCCGCTTTTTAGAAACTCTGATTTCAGAGGTTTATAACTTTGGTCGTTGAATGCCATTTTTCATCTCAGGTGGATTATTCCTCCCCCACTTTCTCCAATCTATTGCTCAAGCCCTTAAAAAGCTCGAGACTAGGCAAATGGATAAGAAGGGATTTTGGATTTCTTTTCATCTCCCAAATGTATTTATTTATTTTTAAAAAAAATCGAAGTTCCTATCCCTCCAAGATTTACACTCGTGCTTGATTTTAAGCAGAAGTCCCACTGAAGTTAATTATGCGGTAAGTGTTTGTAGGCTCGAGGCCTTAATTTAAAAAAAAAATGATTTTTGCAGACAGTGTTTTTATGTAAAGAAATTGGAGCCATTTAATATGGTGAGGGGAAAGCCCTTTGAAATGCCAGATATGTTTACTTTGCTAAATAGCTACAACGCATATAGGAAACTACATTATGCACATTATTTTTACTAATTTTCATAATTGGCTTGTTATTTACACAATACATGGGTAGATGTTTACGTAAGGATATAATGTTTTGTAAACTATTAAATCCCAGTGGAGCCAATCGGATTAAATTTACCGTTTAGATCCTTCTGTGACAGGCACTATATAAAAAACTTTCAAAGGACAACCGTTAATTATTTTTAAAGCTCGGCGGAGTAACCAGTCTTTAACGTCCTGCTCCAGCATCCAGCATGTTCAGCTATTCACCGTTTTAGAGCACTGTTCACTAATGTTATACTTTTAAAAGTTTAGTAGCTGCCATTTTATATCAGATGAAGTTCAAACTTGGCATATTAGTTGCCAGGCCAAATGCATTTACCCTACAAAACAATTATTGTTGTTCTTTTAAATAATCTAGTACTGGTGAAAGGTACCAGACTGCTCAAATTTTCTATTCACAGAACAAGTAATCATAGTAATGGGAGAGAAACTTAATGTAATTTTACCCAGGCTGCCCTTCTCATCCCCAAGGATCTTTGTGTTCAGTTTCCATCTCCTCCTTCTCTCTCTCTCTGGGGGAAATTCACCTCTGTTTTGAGGGAAGCTTAAGGCCTGTGCATCATTTAAGTCCAGTTTAAGCCCTGTGTTGAGGGTTTAAGTGGCATTTCAGTAGTACAGTGCTGACTCTGACAATGATGCCAACTGATTCGGTGTGTTATGTAATGTAGACTCTTTCAGCAACTCATTTCACATAGGTCAGTGAATAACCATTAAAAACAGCTTCTGGTCACTATTGGGCACCGGCTACTACTGGCCTCTTCGTTGTGATCACTCAGCAGAATTCACACCACTGCCCTAGATGTGAGAAATTATGTTTCTCAGTACCAGCATTCTGAATTACCCGGTCAGTATTATTTGTTTTTGGCTATATACTTTATAATTATCTCGGGGTTTCCGGTGATTTTTTTAACCTCTGAGCCAAAATTGACAAAACAATAATTAATATGGGGCAAGGCCTTTTATTATTTTGAAAAACAAAACCCGACGAATTTGTGATATCACCAACGTATACTGTTATAACCAGGTAGGGTTAGGGTAGCCATGATAAGAGCTTGTTTTGTCTTTGCTTTTCTAGGATGCATGACCCATCAGAATTTGCTTCTGGCATGAGATGGAGAGACAATTTGAATTCCAAGGCTGCATTTTTCCTTTGCTAATTTTCAGAGAAACTGGTATAAGTATATTGAATAGTATGATTATCCAAGTTAGTTTCATGAGCATTGTCTCCTCTTCATCTACTGGACTAGCTTGGGAGATCCTTCGGGAAAAAGAAGAGGAGAGGGACAGACAAGAGAGGGGAAGGAGCGGAAGAAAAGAGAGAGAGACTGAAAAAGAAGTGGAAAAATGACATAAAAGGTGGAAAGTAAGAGCAGTATTAGACTAGACATTGTTTACTAACCTTCATTCCCCCAAACTCTCACTGCAGATTATGTGGGCCACCAAAATTCGTATTGTGCTGCCATAATCTTCTTTATTATATATGCCGGACTACCAAACTTTAGATTAATTACGTCATATCTCACGTGGGCTGCTTGAATCTCAGTGCGACTTTGAGTGTGTCAACAATATTGACCAGTATTCCATACAGAAATAAACAACGTGCTGCTTGAACCTTGATACTCTATGGTACCACACATTTTAAGAAAAAAGGCACAACTGAATCCAGAGGTCCAACTGCTCCACTTCACTGTACGCTGGGGATGTAGGCTTTCCACATTTTTCACCATGTTTGAGCAGATTTAATGCTTATGAGAGTGCAGGGCTAAAACCACTGTCTTGATCCAGGAACCTGCCTAGTGGCAAGTGCTTTGCAAACGTCCTCACCTAGAACCACGTTCTGCCCTGTTGTACCGCTCATACGTACATCATTGAGCTCAATGGGATTGCATGGGGGAAAGGGAGTGGTTAACCCTAGCAGAATGTGGTTGGAAAATGCTTCCAGGGACACATTCTGCCCTTGGTTACCCCTCTGCAACCTCATGGATTTTATTGAAGTTCCCTCTAGGAACATAGGAAGTGCCATACCAGATCAGTGGTCTATCTAGTTCAGTATCCAGTCTCTGACGAGAGCCAAACCCAGCTGTTGCAAAAGAAGGTGCACAGGTGTAACCGAAGGCAAAATCTGGCATTGCATTACATATCTGATTTGCAACATTGATGCTCCGCCAGTCCTCCGAATCTCCTGAGAAAAAACCATACAAAAATTGTGTGTTTATTTCTGATGTGCTCAGTCTGGGACTAGTTTTAGACCAAACTCTTTCTCACTCGTAACCAGGCTTCTGAACCCAGCTGTCCAAAGGTGAAAAGTGCTAACCCAAAGTACCAGACCGTACATAAATTAACACATCGTTAGTATTTTTAATCTCTTCCCAGAGAAAGTGGGGGTTATCCAGGGAAAAAGTCAGAATCAGACTAACACATACATTTCCTTGCCTAAATTGAATTACTTGCTATCTAAACTAGTACAACATTTTCTCTAAATAATGGCTAAGTAGCACATGACGATCTCCTGCCAGAATTGTAAAATCTTTCCATGTAACAGTTACATTTAAAAAATATTTTTTTTTTGGAAATTTAGAAATCTGCTTAACATTTATTTCCTACAATAATTTATTTCTGTTTCACCTGGGTAATTAGAGGCAGGTCCATTAGTGAGTAAGCAGTGAGGCAGACAGACTGTTAAGGTTATACAGGTAAATGATGTAAACAGGTGCACAGAGTATACTTTTCTAATACCTTGTGTAAATACCATTTTTGTAGGTTTACATTTGTAGGTTTCTGCAACATCTGAAGGAATAAACTAAATAAATAAATTTCCAAGCAGCCTCTTTCAGCAGTGGTTAATCAAATTAGTCATAATGATCTAATACAGCACCCCCTCCCTATGAAGATTAGATTTTGTCATGTACCTTGAATGTTTTTATTGGTAACCGTCCCTCTTTCTCCTATGCACGGATTCATTTTGTGGTTTGGCTCTCCTGATCTCTTTTTAAACCCTTAGTTAGAAAGTTGCCCATCTATTCAGTGCTCACACACCAAGTTCCATGTGCACAGATTCACTTTGTGAGCCGGATTCCCTAATGGCTTTTAAACCCCTTAGTTAGAAAGTTACACATCTATTCAGTGCTGACATACACCGAGGGACGGGGGGAAAAGTCCCACTTGCTTGTTTTGTTTCAGTCTAAATGTCCATAGCACAGAGCATGTCTCCGGGGAGAGCAGCTCCGAGGGGTGTTAATGTGGTCGATTTGGGGTACAAATGTTTGGAAATGTTTCCTGATTTGCACAGAAGGAGGGGAGATTTGCAAACTGTTGCTACCACATGGCTCCTCCATTCTGTCCATTCTCATTGTAATGAGGAAGGCGCGTGCCTCATCTGCTCCAGGGGAGCTGCCACGAGCCAGCCAAGCACGCCACGTGCCAACTGGGACAACAAGGCCCAGCCCAGCCTGGCATGCAGACACCAGGCAGCAGCAGCAAGGGAAGGAGGCACAAAGGGCACCTGCAGACCCGGCAGCTGCAGGGAGCACAGCAAACCTTAGAAGAGGAGCCAGCTTTCCTTTAACACTTGCCACTTATCCCCTTTAAAGCCATCCCAGCTTGCGTTGCTGTGTTTTTTATTCCGATCTGTGTCTAACAGCAAGCAAGGCATGTAAATATCACACGGACGGAGGATGTGACCAGCCTCTGAATGGGAAGTTTAGACTGCATTTCACCGGCTGTCGCTTCCCCAGCCTCGCACCTGCAGACCTGGGGCTCGATCCGCTTATCAGGACTCGAGCCCTGGTGCCTTCTACTCTAGCTGATAAAGTGGTAGGTACAAATAGCGCACCCCCAAAGTGCCCGCTGGAAGAAAGCGATCCGTCTAGATATAAATCCGGCAAGACAATTCTAACAATTGAAACAGCTCTCTCGTGCCAAGGGGTATAACTCGGGCTGGGTTTAGTTACAACACGTGGGTGTGTCAATTCATCTATTGTTATTCAGAGCTTAACCTATAAAATAAGAACATTTCTATTAAATGGTATAACGATTACCATTGAATCTTTGGCTCCAAATCGATGGCTTCTTTTCCATACAAATGCCTACTTATGCCTTTATGTTCTCCATCTGTTTGTAGCTAACACCTGCCATTCAATAAATCGATTTACAATTTAATGTAACAGCTTCCCGGAACATTTTTTCATGCCAGATGCCACAGCAGTTCCAAACCTTTACCCCTCCCCCCATCCCTACCCCAAACCACAGCCCCCACCATCAACTACCCAGCGGTGTTTACAGCTGAAGAGAGGGGCTCTTAATCAAGAGAAATCCGTAGCCAGATACCGCAGGATATAAAGTCGGTGCCAAAAATGGGCTTTTTCATTGAAAGGCTAACACAACAGAGAGCTTCATCCTCACGGTCCCTTTCCTTCAATCATATTCGCTCTCTGAACGTTGTGGGGGCTATAAAGTGCCTTTCCCATGGCTGGACCAGTACAACTCATCACTACGTGTGTGCAGGAAACTCTATGACACTGATGAGCTAAAGGAGAAGGAATCATCCGTATAAGCAACTTTGATCTCTGGTTTTCGGGTTACGATCGCTGGGCAATTAATAACGACCGTTACTTTGCATGATTTAAGGAAAGGGAATTAAGAAGTCCAGTGTACGTGCGTGTGTACACAGACACACGCGAAATCAGTGGAACTTCCCGGGTGTGTGTAACGGCTGGCCAGTATGAGCCAGGGGCTCGCAATCTGTCCCTAAATAATGACTGGGTGACCCGTCGTTCTTGTTTTCCTTTTCCAGTATCGCCACCAAAGCAGATTCCCCCCCCCCCATCCCCCCCAACCCCAGGACATGCTGCCAAAGTTTGGCATGTTAGATACGCCATGTGCTCCCTGCATTTGTTAACCCTGCCTACAGGGGACTGGATCCTTCTGAACCGCGAGCGGAGCTTTCCTTTGACATCCTTGGAGGCAGCTTGCGGCAGCAGGATTTATGGGTTGGTGCAGTTTGCTGGTAACGGGGAAGCAGCAATGCCCCGGGTGGGGCGGACCTCGCTCCCCGCAAAGCCCGGCGCTGGTGATCCTGTTTGGCGGAGAACCCGGCCACCCTCCCCCCGTGGCTGTTTCTGCGGGGGCTGTCCCCCGCAGCTCAGAGGCTTTCTCTGATCTTTTCCCACTCTCAGATTCGGGATTATTAGGCGGCTCCTGAGTGCAGCCTTGCTCCAGCGGCTGCAAGCACTGCCAGAGCCAATGCAGCGCAAGGAAGGCTCGCTGGGCAGCAGGATTAAGCGAGCTGGGGGGTTCTGGACACTGCCGTGAAGGGTGCCGCCGGCTGACATTATGAAGAGCAAAAGAAGCGGGCACTTGTTTGTTTACCCCCAGAAAGCAGCTCTGTCCTACAGTCCGGTCCTATAGGCAGACCCGCTTAGCTTGGCATTGTCTGCGCAGGGCGTCCCATACCTGTGAAAATCAGACTGAATTATGTTGAAGGGATGATGAACAAAAGGTTGTAGGATGTTCCCTCCAGTTTACCCAGGTGGAGATGAAAGACAAACCTACTTAATAGGTAAAGACAGCTCTATCTAGCTATGCTATCAAGCAAGTGAAACCAACACAAGTAGGGAGTACAGGGAGGGTTAGGGTGAGGGTGTGCTGGCTGGCCGATGAAGGGAGGTTGGTGGCTGGTTGTCAAGAGTTCCACTCACTTTAATGCTGCTGGGATGTCATTTAATTGTATTTAGTGTCAATTAATTCAGTTAGGATGCCCAGCACGTTGGAAAGGCATCTTTATTATTTTTAATCTAAAGAAATTTATACAAAGAAATAAATCTTATCTATCTATTTTCTCAGCTACACGTGTGGAATTCATCTATCTATGATTCAGTATCGATGTGGTGTAAATTTTGCAAAAGCAGGACACGTAGGAGCCTGAGTTTATTGAAAGTCAGTGGGAAAGTCTATGGGAAAGTCATGTAGGTATGTTTGATTCCCTCCCCCCACCCCCCCGACATACCACTATACCAACCCCACTGAAAATGTGAGATAGTTTAATTCCAGAGTCAAATTTAGAGCTCAGGTTCCATCTCTAATAAAAGGAGGCTTCAAACCCTTCTCAAGAAAACCCCCAAAGTTAGCCATGCACAAATTTTGCACGAATACCACACATGCTGCCCAAATGGGACATGATCACGAGCAAGGTAGTGGACTAATTCACAAAGAACATTTTGGCCCATCACCAGAACAGCTGGAATATCACTGTCACCATCATACAGAACAAAGAACAAGCTGATGCCATTCTGAGCAGCCATAACTTTGGATACAAATGAGGGGAGCGAAATAGCACTAAACAAGCGTCAGTCAGTCAAATATAGCAGAGTATTGAAGGAGACAGTGCCGGGGACCCTCACATAATGAGGGTCCACAACATATCTCTGATATTGTCCACACTCATAAGACTCATACACTGGACTACAGGTTAGAAGATGTATTGGTGCCTGGCATGGTTTTGCAGGGATTTTGCTGTACTCTTTCATTCCCTGTGCCTTGTGGGTAGCCAAGCCATTAGAATCAGCAGCTGCTGGGCACCTGGGACTGATTTCCTGATGAAATTTGGAGGCCAAATTCACTGTTGGCAAAAGCAGGCACAGCTCAGTTGGAGTCAATAGTGTTGCCCCTGCTTATGCCAGAGGAGAATTTGGACCAAGGTGGTTTTGTAACTTTCCATTTCCCTACATTGCCAAAAAGTGATAGTGCAGGGTTTTAAAATGTCATTGAATATTTGTGTGTGTCTGCACTTATTACAATCTTTGCATTGGAAGTAGAACCACCAACAGCCAAAACTGAGAGAGAGAAGATGGATAATAAAACAGAAAATATCATAATGCCATTACATAAATCCATGCTATGCTTACACCTTGCATATTGCATGCAGTTCTGGTTGCTCTATTTCAAATAAGATATATTAAAAATGGACAAGGTACAGAGAAGGGCAAGAAAAATGACTAGCGGTATTGAACAGCTTCCGTATGAGGAGAGATTAAAAAGACTGGGACTGTTTAACTTAGAAAAGAGATGACTAAGGGGGGTTATGATAGAGGTCCATAAAATCATGACTGGTGTGGAGAAAGTGAATGGGGAAGTGTTATTTATTCCTACACAACATGCAAATCAGGGGTCACCCAATGAAATTAACAGGAAGTAGGTTTAAAACAAACAGAAGTATTTCTTCACACAATGCACAGTTGACCTGTGGAACTCATTGCCAGGAGATGTTGTGAAGGGCAAAACCATAACAGGATTCAAAACAGAATTAGATAAGGTCATGGAGGATAGGTGCATCAATGGGTATTAGCCAAGATGGTCCGGGATGCAACCCCATCCTCAAGGCATCCCTAAACCTCTGACTGCCAAAAAATAGGACTAGATGACAGGGAGTGGATCACTTTAAGTGCCCTATTCTGTTCATTCCCTCTGAAGCATCTGGTACTGGCCATTGTCAGAAGACAGGATACTGGGCTAGATGGACTATTAGGCTGACCAAGTACAGCTGTTCTTATGATATATAATAAGGAGTAGCTGTCTTAATAATCCATCAGAAACAATTGGCCAGATGGAGTCACTCAAGAGAGACGTGAACTAGGACTGCCACCAGTTCCATTATTTCTGGGATTGTCCTTATTTTAAGAAGGTGATCCCACAGCCTGAAAACATTGCTTGTGGATGTTCTTTGGTATCTTCTGGGGCCCATGAGACAACCTTGGTGGAGATTTTGCGTCATGACATGATGACATTTTCACATGACAATGTTTTCCTTTTTAGTTTAGAATCAGCCCTGTAAGAGGAAACTAAATATCTAATGCATTGCTCAGGAAAATGAAATAAATAAAGCAATGAAGCCTGATGCACAATGACTGAACTAGCCTCTGTGGGTCTTTACAAAGCCCGCCCCTCCTCCTATGGTTGGGATGATCAATGCAGCAGTGTATCCAATGCCCTGCTTCCTCCCCTCCCCTCCCTCGGCCCATCTTTGCCTCGGCTTTTTGTCTGTGTGTTTGTGCTGCTGTGCAGGGAGCTAGTGCAGAGCAGCCTTTGTGCACTCTATTGGATCTGCTCTATAAGGGCCCTACTCAAGTCACAGAGGAAGGGCTGGATTTGCCCTTTGTGCACATTGTTTTTTAGCAAAAAGAAAAGGAGTACTTGTGGCACCTTAGCGACTAACCAATTTATTTGAGCATAAGCTTTCGTGAGGTACAGCTCACTTCATCGGATGCATACTGTGGAAAGTGTAGAAGATCTTTTTATACACACAAAGCATGAAAAAATGCTTTGTGTGTATAAAAAGATCTTCTACACTTTCCACAGTATGCATCCGATGAAGTGAGCTGTAGCTTACGAAAGCTTATGCTCAAATAAATTGGTTAGTCTCTAAGGTGCCACAAGTACTCCTTTTCTTTTTGCGAATACAGACTAACACGGCTGTTACTCTGAAACCCATTGTTTTTTAGGGTGCAAAGGAATAAACTGTCGCTGTAATTAACATTACAATTAACTGGAAATGATCATTCACTCCAATGACTGATGTCGGTATCTGGGGCTTAAATCATGCACCACGAGGGAAGAAAATATATATACATTGTGTACAGAAAAAAATATGCAGAGCCTTCATGTCGACTATATAGCAATGCTAGAAGCATTAGGCTGGTGAGAACTGTGTTCTAAGAGATGGGAGTCTTCTGTCTCCCCACAGACAAGGTACAGCATGAGCTGTAGCAGTATAAGCTGTGCCTAGTCAGTGTGCCTGATCTCTCAGCAGGGACCACATCTAGGTACGAAAGGGCTGCTCAGTGTCCACTAGTCCAGTCAACTCTTAGCCTCACTGGTGAGACTGTTACCCCGGGGCCATTTTAGTGTCAACAGTACTGATGAATTTTGTGCTGTGGATACCTGTGGCATGAGATGATCAAACTCACTTCACACAGACCACTGAATACCCAGCAGATGGGAGCAATTTTCAGGCACTACCAACTTGGGTTGGATTCATACTAGGGCTGGAAGTATAAGATTCTACATTTCATTACCAGGCCTCTGACCCATCCAGTCTCCCAGGTATGTTCTTTAAACAAGATATTGCAAGTTTTTTCAAATAATTTGATAGACTAAAGAAAGCAGGTAGTGGCTTAGTAAGTGAATGTACAGTAATAACTGCACCCAGCAGTGACAAAAGATGCAAAACCCTAGCATATCAAAAAGCATCGTGTGTTGAATTTGTTGGTACAACAAAGTATTTCCAGCTCTGACTGAGCCTACCGGGGCCACAAGCCCATGGACTGGAAGAGTCCGCTAAACTTACACAGCAATTTCTCGAACTATGTGACCACAGGATCACCAAGTCAGACTTTTCTTTCCTTTCACATTGATCTGTGCTGCCAGTGCACACACAGAATGTGGGGATCTGGAATTCTGTTGTCAACTAGCATCCTGGTAACTATGACATTGTTTATACTAAGCACTGGTAAACTGTGTGACCATCCAGATCCATCCTCCTTATGTCACCAGGCCAACTGCAGAAGACAGGAAATTGGAGGCTCCAGAGGCTCAACTGAGATCAGGGACCCATTCTGTTAGGTCATGTACATACCCATAGTAAGAGAGAGAACCTCTTTCCCAAGGAGAAAGGTGACGTGATTTGCCCAAGGTCATGCAATGGTAGAACTGGGAATAGAAGTCAGGTCTCTCAAACCCAATCACCTAGTCCAGTGCCTTGGTTAATTCTTGGTTGATTCTACTGGAGACAGACTCAAAGGTCACTCAATTGCAGTGTAAACAAAAGTCTTGATATAAAATTAGTAAAAAACCACCAAAATTAGCAAGAAAAACAGCCTCACGGATCATCTCTCACGGCCTCACTTTACCTCCACTGTAGATCTCCTTCACCCTCTCTATGGCTTCACCAGAATATCTGAACTGAAGTAACTGGTCAAGCCTAGAGATGGATTCTAGAGCTTGAATACCTGAAAGAATTTGGCCATTATACTGGATGGGGTCATTTGCAAAATTCACATTTTAGGTTCATATTTCAAATACCCCCCGACTTTGTGGGTGTTGAGACCTTGATAGTGTTACTATCTCTAGTAAAATCTGAAACTTTGTTGAAAATCTAGAGGAAATCACCTTTCAAATTATATATGGCACAACCTCTGACTCCTAATAGCTTGTAAAGAGTACCCATCACCCCATTTATAAGTTTAGAATGTCCACTAATGGATATGGTGGTGGATCATTAGGCTTCTGAAATATTTTTGGGTTTTATTAATTTATTAGGAGATCTCATAGTGCACCATTGAATAATCAGTTTAAGGACAGAAGGCAGATTTCCTGGCATTCAGTTTTACATGAATGTTTTGCTGGTCAGATGCCAAGATACTGAACACTTTAGACATCCACTGGGTTTATTGTCTAAGATCCAGAAAACTCTTCAGCTTTCAGTGCCCAAAATTCACACAAAGGTGGTGGAAAGTCTTTGGGGTGTCTCACCAAGCTGGGACGCATGACCTCATGCAGGTACAAAACTGGAAAATGAGTGCCACTTAATGATGAACTGTATGACAAAGTCACTCTGTGTACAATTCTGTACAAATGCTTATTATAATGCTGGCTTATTTTGCTGCAAAAGAGGTTGGCCACATTTTCAGCTGTCCTCTGCTGTTGAATGCTGCTTCCAGCCTTTTGCTAGAAACAATCATGGTTAATGATTTTTTTGCTGATTTTTCAAATCAACAAATATAATGAGAATTAGGGCCTATTTCCAGTTTTACAGTATTTCCGGCTGCATCATTTACCACCACGGCTACCACCTTACAGCATAGTAACAGTGGGGATGCTGCTACAGTTTTGGTGCTGTTAGCTGGTGTGTTAACCATTGTGTTATCTGACCTTTCTCAGAGCAGGTGTCCATTACATGGAGGTTAAAACACCAGTGGTTGATGATGCCGTGCATACACTAGCACTCCCACAGTTGCTGCCATCAGTGGAGCTGGACTGGGAATAGCACTGATGGAAAATTTTAGAAGACAGAACCTTACTATAGATAAGGCTGTAGTGCACTACTTGCTTGCTTTCCTTTTGGGTTATTCCTGATGTGAGCGGACACAGTCGACTGGCGCACATATGGTAAAGCTTCCAGGAGCCCTGTAACCCACCAAACACTTTTTGCAGTGGGTGTGTTTTAAAAGTTGTTTGTGGTTTTAGAGATATTACTGTTGTTAGTGGATAAGAATAGGGAATCCATCTCCCTCAGGTACTTATATAGCTCCCATTATCACAGCATCTGACAGCTTCACAGACTTTATTATATTTATCCTCACAATACCTTGATGAGGTAAGGAATTGCTATTATCCCCATTTTACAGGTGGGAAACTGAGGCACAGAGCCTCTAAGTGACTTGGAAGCCTGTGGCATTGCAGGAACTAGAATTCCAATCTTTAACCTAGTGCTCTAGCCTCCGGATCAGGCTTCTTCTACATCTACAGAGGTATTCTAGGCAATATCGCTGAAACCTTTGCTATCTGTCCGTCAGCTTTGTCCTGCTGATGTGTCATGCTGAAGGGACTCAGCTGGATGGCATAGCTCAAGTCAGTCAGCGTCAGGAGGCCATGGGTTAAGCCCAGATGCAGGGACTTCCCCGTGGCAGGATGTATTTTGTCCGTTGACTCATTTCAGCAGCTAGGGCACTGGCAGGATGAGACAGGCACAAAGAATAGAGACAATGGGGCTGAGAAGAAAAGAGGAGAGAAAATTGTTTTATTATTTGTACTGCAGTAATGCCAGGAGGCCCCAAGTGAGATCATACATTGGGCTAGGCACTGTACAGTCATCTACAACTGACGGTCTCTACCCCAAATAACTTACTGTCTAAAACCTGGGGGAGAGAGGGCGGTGGGAATGGAGGAAGAGGAGGAAAGACAAGAATGTACTGAGGTGGAGAAAAAAGGAGGTGAGAGACAATGAGGGAGATAGTAAAGGCGGGAGGGATTGCTCAGTGGTTTGAGCATTGGCCTGCTAAACCTAGGGTTGTGAGTTCAATCCTTGAGGGGCCACTTAGGGATCTGGGGCAAAAATTGGGGATTGGTCCTGCTTTGAGCATGGGGGTTGGACTAGATGACCTCCTGAGGTCCCTTTCAACCCTGATATTCTATGAGAAGAGGAGTGCAGAGAGAGACAGGCAGAAAGCAGGAGAGGAGAGGCTGAGACAGAAGGGAATAAAAAGATGTGGACAGGAGCCATTTGGCCAGAAACAATACCTCTTGTCAATGACAAACAGGAGGTGCTGTCAGCTGATTTTGGCATCTGGAAGTGACAAGGGCAAGAGGAAAGGACTGAGTCAACCTAACTAAGGAACACTGAAACCAATATACAAAGAGCAAGGAGATAGGGATGGAGGGGAAAGGGTGACCAATGCTCCCAGATTAGAAAGGCTTCCAAAGTGTCCTTGATGCCCAAAACTCAGTGACTTATATTCACAAATAAGGATCTCAAGCAAATTCCTGTGTTATGCAGGAGGTCAGACTTGATCATAATTTTTTTTTTTAGGCCTTAAACATCTTAAAAAAAAAACAAACAATAAAAAAACCCAGTCAACACCCAGACCCCCGTGTATGCCCTATGAAATTAATTTCTTCTTTGGTGTGCATGTTTCTCTCCACTTTATTCTAAACTATTTAATAAGTGAGCTTTAACACACAGACATACAATATCTTGTGAAACCTAAATGGGATCTTGTCTGCTCTCTCTCTAGTGTAATGACTTGAAACCCAAACTTTTGCCTCTTCATTTGTACCTCAGTGTATACCAGTTCTCAACACAAGTCTTTAGCTCTGGCTATAAACAGCTCTTGTGCACAGCTATCTGACATATGAATAATTGAAAGTCACATTTGATTTTTTTAATTGATTTTTTCCCATTAATCTTTAAAATTAACTCTGTTTGAGCAATGCTTCAAAGTCTGCTAGCAAAGACAATTACAAGGACTTCACACATGGAACTATACACAAATTAATTATAGCCCTGCTACAAAACACCATCAAAACAGGACACTTAAGGAGAAGGAAATTTTTTAGCAAAAAAGAGGCTGTTGATGAAAATACTACATTTGAGTTTTTGGGGCATATATAGATTAAATACCAAACATTGTCATTTCAGTTTAAAAATGAAAAAATGTTATTGATGCTCAGGGGCTGTTGCTATTTTGAAAGGCATGGTTGGGAATCAGCTGCAGTATCTGCTAAAAACCCATGATCACATGCTACAGCTGATCTTACTCACAGCAGTTTTGCTCTGGTCCATTGGCTTCTGTGGAAATGCAACTTATTTATATGGGTGTAACTGAGAGCAGGTCAAGGCTTCCATGCTTTATAACTGGTCCCAACTGTGTGCCTAAGTAGCTTCCAAAACTCTCCTTTGCCAATACCCAAACTCAGAAATGCTGTATCTTGTGTCATGAGTCCCCTAAACTTCAGCCGGCAGGAAGCGCTTTAGTATTGTGTTAAAAAAATCCACCCCCATGAGGTGAGTAGCTACCAGTGCTGGGAGTGCGGCTCCCAGTGCTGGTGCACTGTCTACACCTCTGAGTGAGAAAGTTTCAGCGCTGTAAAGTGGCAGTGTAGACAAGGCCTAAGTATTGCTCTCCGCCAGGCACTAGGAAAGCAAAGATGCTGCGCCATCTGGGTTTGATGGAAAAGAGGCATAGAACTGTGTGTGCCAGGTGCATCTTGATAGAACTACAGCCCAAACTGTTTTATGATTTTCCTCAACATGACATACAGGAGGGGCAATCAAAATCAGCCTGGCAGAACATGCATGAGAATTGTCTCTGGACAGATAAGCAATTGATCAAAATCACATTCTCTGATCTCTTGGGGCCAAATCCTGTTCCCACTGAGATCAAAAGGAGTTTTGCTATTGAGTTCAATGGGAACAAGCTTTGACATTTGGAGAGGAAAGAACAAAACCATTCACGCAAGGGTTATGCTATTTATACCACAGGTATCAAAGGCTGCTGACTCATGTGAGAAAGTCAGCAGATATCTGATCTTTGTCCGCTGCAAGGGAGAAATCAGCAATCAATGAGGCTAGAACAGTCTCTGTACCATATCCAACTCATAAGTCCGTCTGCAAAGGATCAAGGAAATATGAAGGCTCCAGATGACCTTAAAGTCCTCAGTCCCTTGGTTCGAATGCTCCCATCAGTATATGTTCATAGTCCAGAGGTTGGAGCAGGAATCAAAAACAGTGTTTAAACACCTTCAATCCCCCCCCCCCCCCCCCCCCCAGGACTCCTGACCAACTTCACAGCACAATTCATATGCTAACAAACTTAAACAAAGGCTTTGTTTAAGTTTGTTAGCATATGTATTGTGCTGTTAAACTCATATAAAGAATGAATGCCCTACCTAGCCGAGTTCTGCTCCTTTAAGGAGCAGAGTGCAGCTCCACCCCTCCTCCAGAGGGGATGGCTAGCCTCCCCAAGTCTTTCCGGTACCCCATACCCGGTAAAAATCTCTTGCCGGTACTGCGTACTGGAGTGTACAACCCTACTTGCATTCCTGCTGGCAAAGAGACCATCTCTGTGGAGATGAGTTAACAACCGTTCATTTGTGCCAGTTCCTCGTAGGAAAGCAGCTCACAAACCATGGAAGATATTAATTTGAAAGTTCTGAGAGAGGTGAACTCTTTACTACCTGGAAATGCTGTGTGTGTGTGTGTGTGTGTGTGTGTGTGTGTGTGTGTATTACCCAACTCGGACATTGATCCCCCTTCCTCTCAATTTATGAGTCTTATTCCAAAAAATCAGAAAGTTATGTTGATCAGTCAGGAATTGGCAAAAGCTAATAGAAATTTGATAATTTGTTAGCATGCTGTCTGCCTGCAGTTCCTATCACTGGATTGCTATTTGTTATTAATACCAAAACCTATATACCAACCTCCATCACCATGTATACATCTTCAGTAATACTACTTAACTCTTTTACAGCACTCGTTATCTGAGGAGCTCAAAGCTCTTCACAAAGGTTGGCAATATAATGGCAAGGAAGAAGGGGGTGACTTGTCTCTAATGTCACAAACCCACCATTCAGCCGCAAGCTACAGGAGAGGCAAAAGAGAGAGAGTAGCAATATTCATATTTGTCTGGTATGGGCTACCATGTATTTACTTTCCTAAAAGACACAGAAATGTAGGTCTGGAAGGGACCTCAAGAGGTCATCTAGTCCAGTCCCCTGCACTGAGGCAGAACCAAATATACCTAGACTATCCCTGACAAGTGTTTGTCCAACCTATTAAAAACCTCCAATGATGGGATTCCACAACCTCCCCGGAAGCCTGTTCCAGACCTGAACTATCCTTTGTTGCAAGGCACTTCTTTCACCTTGTTGGCCTCACCATTCCTCCCTCTGGGCAGGGGCGCTGGAACAATTTTTATAGTGGGAGTGCTGAGAGCCATCGAACCAAACTCTAAAGCCTGTATATAATGGAAACCACTTCCAGCCAGGGGATGCTGCCCCTTGTTCCAGAATCTATACCTCTGGGAATGGGGGGACCTAGAAGGAGTGAGTCTGACTCCAGAGGGGTCTTCCCCCCTGGTTTATTTTTTAATATTTACAAAGTGGAACACAGGGTAGGCCCAATTAGTACTCTTCAGCCAAATAAAAAAACCAAACGCCTAGCACAAAAAGGGAATACATTTCCCTGCCCCACTCTCCAGGGTGTTACCTTATTAGGGTGGGTTCTGTATGCTAGTCCTTCCCCAAACAAGCCATTAGCTGGGTTGCTTCCCCTCTAGAGAGGAGGGCAGCCTTTCAGCCAGAAGACACCTTTTCTTCCTGCTACCCCTAACCCTGCTGCAGCTGGTCTCTCATTTCTCCTGCCTATCGCTCATATAGCAGAAAGGGGAAAGGGTTAAAGGTCACAGGAAGCCCTTAATTGGACTCAGGTGTCTTTAGTCAACCATCCGATCATAGGGAAAAGGGCCTTTACCATTCTAGGGTTGAGATACCTTCCTTCCTCCACTCTCGTATAACTGCCAGGTCTGACTTTGTCACACTTTATAGTTAGGAAAATTTTCCTAATATCTACCCTAAATCTGCCTTGCTGCAGATTGAGTCCATTACTTCTTGTAAAATAAAATCCGCCTTTGACAGAGGCAGATTGGAACACTATGCTGACTTTTTTTAACTTCAGATTTCTGCCCTGGGTTGGCACAGTGCCTGGAGTGCTGCTCAGATTCAATGACTGTAACACAGCCTCAGACACGCCCTAGCTCAACCAGAAGGTATGAGCTTGATGCAGGAATCACTGAGTGAAATTCTCTGGCCTGTGTTGTATTGGAGGTCAGTCTAGATTATCATAATGGTACCTTCTGGCCTGGGAATCTATGAATCTATAATCTATCCAGGGTTTTTTTGTTTAGCCTTGCGGCCATTTTCATCCCTGCCTGAACCCTGAAGAACTTTTCTCTACCACTTTCCTTGCCTGTACCTTCCTTGCCAAAATTGCAGTCACCATCTTCCCATCTGACACACTGGATGAGATTCCCTTTGGAATTTATCAAGGCCTTTCCTTAACATGTCAGATGTGTTGCCATTGGATGGCTCTTCCGGGGCCTGACTCAAAGCTCACTGACATCAGTGGAAAGGCCCCCATTTGCTTCAGCTGACTTTGGCTCAAGCCCACGGAGAAGTACTATGGTCCTACAATGAATAATAATGGTTGAAGGGTTGGGAGACATTTCTGAAGAATGCTGCAGTATTTTGTTAGGGGATGCAATTCCACCTCATTGGGGTTGGATTGCTGCTGCTAACTCAGTGGTGGGCAACCTGCAGCCCACAGGTCACAGGTTGCCCACCGCTGCTCTAACACATTCCATGTTTCTTCTTGGGATGGGGAGCAAGTGGCATGTCTCAAATAGCAAGTCAGAATTTTTGATAGAAATGTGAAAAAAAACAATGGACCTTGGGCCTCCCAGGTTGTACCTAACCCTTATATAGCCCTTTTCACCTATAGATCTCAAAGCACTTTGTAAAGGAGGTCTGTATTATTAACCCATTTTATACAGGATGAAACTGAGGCAGGGGAAGTTGGAGGTGCTTGTCAAAAGTCCATCAGCAAATCAGTGGCAGGGCTGGGACTAGATCCCAGCTCTCCTGGGACCCTGTCCAGTGCTTTATCCACAGGCTGTGGCTGTGGGTTCCTGGAGCTTCTGCACCCCATTTGCCCTCAAAAGAGTTTTTACTCATCTACCTGCCAGAATTTTTTTTAAATTTACATATTTTTCTTTATAGCTGTACAGTCAAATATCACCTACGCAGTTCAGGAGAAATATGGTGAATTTCATGTCTGACAGGCTATCTATCTATCTATCTATCTAAACTTCTGCTGTCATGCACAGGATTTAAAAATACCTGTCCTGACATTAACCTAGTTACACACCCAATGGAAAGAAGCAAGTTGGCCCACGTCCCATTTGTAATCACATTCTGCCATTACCTCCCTCCTCTCTGCCCCAAATGAGCAGAACTTGCAGGAGGTTTTTCAGAGGAACGCATTGAAATGCAGGATGGGAGATGTATACATATGAGAAATGTCACTAGCCCAAAGATGTTGGTGGGTGTCATGTCTTATCTTGCTTTTTCTTTCATTTTGTTGCCATTCCAGTCTCCTCCAATGCTTTCCCTTTTCTTCTTTCTTTCTTCCACACCTTCTTTTTACTGCTCCTTTATATCTAGCCTGTTTTCATCCTCTCTCTGTGTTTCTCTCATTGCAAAACTATCCTTATGTTTGAGAAGCCAGAACAACAGCATCCCTTTCCTGGTCTGTGTCCTCATCCCTCTCCCAAGCCTCCTTCTATCTTGTTCTTTTGTCCTTTCTATCCTCTTTCTCTGTTTGTTTGATTCTTACCTCTTGCTTTACCTCCCCCTGTTTTCCTTTGGGGTCCTCTCTCCCCTGGTCCTTTCCATGATGTTTCTTCTCCTTTCCCCCTCTTTCTCTGATGTTCCCACTCCATGCTGTCCTTTCTCCCATTCTCTTTCTTTGCCCTCCTCTTCCCTCACTTTGTTTGCTATTTTCTTTTGCTGCTCTGCCCAGCTCCCTTTCCTTCTACCACAATGATTCAGAGAGGTGCCTTGCTGAACAGGCCCTTTTTAAAAACAGACACCCTGCAAAAAAAAAAAAAAAAAAAAAGTCCCGGCTCTGGAGAACTCATCTAATAGAAATGTCAGATCCTAGTGTGAGGCAAATTCCCATGTAGAGGAGAGACCATTGTTTTAGAGCAGTGGCATTTTCTAGGCAGGAAGTGAAATAAATATTTCACATGAGGACAAATTATATAGTCGTTTCCCAAAATCTATGTTACCTTAAGGTTAAGGTTGCTCCGGTGCTTCTTCTACAAATTCAATCAGTAAATAAATCAAGGACCGTACCAGTGTAGTGTGTATTACCACCCAGAACGAGCTTCATCTCCCACCCAAACATCATAACATCCACAGGCAATCACAGATTCTTCACCCCCTCTACAGACTTCCTTTTGCTTGCAACCCACAGCCTCCCACAATGCACCCCTTCAGTTCCTCTCAATCACACTCAAATGCACAAGCTTAACTACAGTCTCAGAGAGAGGAGGTTACCTTTGACGAATGCACTTTCACTGTGAGAGTATAGCATGTTCTTACCTCTGAGCAAGCCAACGTCATAGTGAAGCTTGTGGTATTTGTGTATTGGGGGTGGTTGGATGTGGGAAGAGATAGTGATTTTGTTGTGAAGGTGAATCAACTGTGAAACAGTACCTGGGTGCTGTAGCCTGCTTCTTGGGCTGGCTGGTGTATAAGGAGCTGGTGACCCATCAGAATGTGGAAGAGGAGAGCTTGCCGCAGTACTTCTATGGTTTCAGAGCAAAGGATTCCTTTCCCAGAGGAGAGCCACAGGAGGTCTGTTTGGTGGGGAGGCAGCAATGTAGCATTGCTGCACTGCCTTTGCCTTCTCCTGTGCTCACCCCGACACCCACTGCCATGGTCACTCCCCCCCTCATGGCAGCTACATCCTATGTCTCCTTCAAACTCCTGTGTCCTGCCCCTTTCTCCTACATCACCACCACTCACTCCCACTTCCACACAGACTTTGGCTCACTCTCTTTGTTCCCCTCCATACTTTGGTTTGCTCCCCCAAGCTCCAATATAGCCTGACTCTTCTCACTTCTTAGGGGACCAGTATGTAAGTGCCTAGATCTATGGTGTGGTGGGTGTCACTTCTCATGTCCATCAGCCTCTGGCAAATTCTAGTAATAATAACATTAAAACTTTTCTAGTTTAAGTTTAACTACTTAGCTTATGAGATAGAGATTGTAAAGATGAGTTAGGGTGTGACCTTCGAAGCCTGTGTGACATTGATGTTTTAAGTTAGAGGTGTTAGCCTGAGACAGATTACAACTAAAATTGTTTGTCAGAAGATGGGCTATCTGCAAGTACTACCCCCCTATCCGCATCTATTCAACGGTGTTTAGTAGTGAATGAAAATGTAGGCAGGATAAGGATGCCAACAAGATAACATTTATTACAGCAACAGGTGATATAATAAGGCAAAGACCCCAACTAAACTAGTAAACAACAGTAAATAATGACTTGGTTGTTAAAAAGTATTATGTGGTTATGAAACCCAGAGTCCCAAACCCCTCATTATAATTGCTAGGGAAACTGAGGAAATGAGTACGGGTAATTACAGTACCACCTCTCATGGGCACAGGGGAGACGCAGATGTCAACAGGGACGAGGAGTAGGAACACAGGATCGGGAACAGGAACACTGGATACACAGATGATCACTGAGGTAAGTAAGTAAGTGGCCTTCCTTCCTTAAGATCTTCTTTCTTCTATTTTTGATCATGACGTCCTGCATGTGGTATGCAGACTGTTCACTGTATGATATTAAGACAGGTGCATGCAGGTAAGTCCTTAAAGGGAACTGGATGGATCCCAAGCGTTCACCCAAATCCTGGTCTGCTCTGGGGCTGATAGCAGCAGGCTGTATGTGTGCGAGACTGACTATCATGTTCTTTAAAAGTACACAGAAAATTCAGTTGTTTTTTGAAGAGTTGCTGTACCAAATCTGGAGACTAAATGAAGTCTTTAAACTATAAAAGTAAGGAATCTGAGGCTCTGTTCTTACAATTTCTTGTGTGCAGTGGAATTGCTGTGTCTTCACAGAGCCGCACTGACATCAGAGGTTCCGCACTGGTGGTACATTCTGCCCGTGTGCCCGAAGTTGCAGGATCAGAGTCTTAGGGTATTGTCTACACTACAAGCACTGTAGCGGCATGGCTGTGGCTCCGCAGCTACATCGGTTTAGCCAGACTGCCATCGGTTTAGCCACAGCAACAGAAGGGGTTTTTCATCACTGTAGTAATTCCATCCCCTCAAGAGGTAGTAGCTGGGTTGATGGAAGAATTCTTCCATTGACCTAGTGGTGTCTACAGTGGAGGTTAGGTTGACCTAACTACATTGCACAGGGCGCAAAATTTTTCACAGCCCTGAGTGACCGTTGCTAGGTCGACCTACCTTTTAGGTATAGACCAGGCCAAGCGTAGAAAGAGCTGAACCATTTTTAACACCCATTATGGAAAGCACACTAGACATCTTGTTCCAGGAGAGTGCTAGCATGCTCTCTGTAATGAGTGCTGAAAACAGTCTGGCCTTGTTTACACTAATGTCCAAACAATTTTCAACCTGGCCCACCAAAGATCATTTTCCTACTATAATGACACAGTGTCATGTTCTGCCATGAGAACAACCATATCAGCCTGAGGGGATTTTATTTTAGATTAAAACAATGACAAGAACAAAAGGAAAGGTTCCATGAGGGAGCACATATCTGAGGCTCCTCTGTAGAGTAGAGCAACTCTGAGAACAAAATAACTGCTTTCTGCACACAGGCAGAGTTCCAGAGATTTAAAGGTACAGTGCACAGAGGAAAAGGCAGAACAGTTTCAAGCTATATATGCCACAGACTGGATCTAGAGGTGCCATTCTCTTGGGGAACTGGTGAACTTCCAGCTACATAATCACCCCGTGAGATGATCTCAGTTAATGGTCCCATTTCACTTTTTGAAAAGAGCAGTTAACATCCCGGGTGACTTGACTAACGTTTCCTCTTCAAGTTTTTAAAATTAGGCACATGCTTACATACCTTACTGAGCCGGGACATGGGAGGATTCAGTTGTGTCACCTCAAGGTTATTCATTGAACACATTTCCTCTGGAGCTGTTTGCAAATGTGGGCATTGCTAATTAGTCTTCATAAAAGATAGAAACATTGGCAGCGGAAAGGCATTTCAAATAAAGGGAAGCAAAGGGTGTGAATTAAACGATATACATTTCAGCCATTTCCTTATGGAGTGAAAGGAGAGTGTAAGGGTATTTCCTGGGGGAAGAATGTCACATTTAGAGGTGTGCTGCCTTTACACAAAGCGGAGATAAAATTCCCTAAAAGTTGAGCATTTCCAGCTCTAACAAGTCCATTACTGGCAGAAGGGTTATAGCTCACGGACCCTTTGGTATCTCAACTGAGTTTACACGTAGGCTGTGAGTTCATTTGCCACAGAGAACAAAGTCACAGTGAAAAGGATCAAGGAAGTTTTTCCGGATCATGTTATTGTTTCACATGCATCTGAGTAATTTCTGCAAAGGGGCAATCATGAACTTATATAGCTTATTTATCACACAGCTCAGAGAATGAGCTGGTCATTGTCAGGGGTGGTTTCATTTCATAAATCTGTTTACTGGATTTTTCACATGAGAAATGACTTTCTATATCACAGCTCCACTCTCCCTCACATCATGTTTACAGCCCCTTTGCAGCTTTCAGCTGGGTCTGATGGTCTATGAAGACTCCACATTGCTCTTGAGCTATTGCCCTCAGGCCAGTCCACATGTGGTGTCATCAGGCTGCAGATGGAGCTCCTTGTCCAGAAGCATATATCAGCCTGGTGCAGGCTCTTTCACAAGAGGCATGGGGTGACAAACGGGGAAGTGGAAGGAATCCCCAAGGCTTCTGTGACAACGTGGTATTTACCCCCTTGTTATGT
The DNA here is from genome assembly GCF_015237465.2 of Chelonia mydas. Classification (NCBI taxonomy): domain Eukaryota; kingdom Metazoa; phylum Chordata; order Testudines; family Cheloniidae; genus Chelonia; species Chelonia mydas. The sequence continues at coordinate 72,899,100 of NC_051246.2, forward strand.
TCTATGTGAATCTTACTGTTTTGCATGAATACTGTGTGTGCCTCAGTTTCCCTGGGTATTGCACCAAAGCCTATGTGGTGGGACTAAGGGTGTGTGACTTTTGCCAAGGCCCTCGGGGGCAGGAGAGGCCGCCCAGTTGCCTGCACATAAGCAATAGGTGGTACCCTTTGTAACCTGAGAGCCAGGAGAAAGATGTGAGCAGGTAACATTTTGCCCGGAAAGCAAGGCGAAAGACTGGAGGAGGGGCTATGGCCATGTCGGAGGCCAGGCAGCTGGCTTCAGTCAGTCTCCTGTTTGGGACTCGAATGGCAAAAGTGGGTCTGACCCTAGCCTTTTTGGCAGTCCTCTAAAACAATTTTTTCACTGTGCCTCCTCTTCACCCAAACACAAATGATTCTTGCCCATCATTATCACAGCACTAGGGATGGGACTGGCCTAAGGATCTGGGGCAAGGATAGAGAACTGATTATTTGGGATACTTTCAAAGGTAACTGACACACTTTACATAAAAAGTGTACATGTGTGTGCAATGTTCATGTCCTCCTCAGCCTCCCGCACAGCTGGGGCCCAGCCGATGCTCCTAGTGATGGAATGAGAACAGTTTATAGTTCATCTTATATTTTCAAGCCTGCTTTTCCCAAGAAAAGTATGCCAGTGTTCTTTGCATTTCTAGTTCCCTTGAATCTGGCAGTGGGCTGAAGGAGCTGTGCCTGCTGGTTTCAAGGGGCCCAAAAGATGGCCCTGTGCCAACTGGAATGAAATTTTGTGAGAAAAAGTCTGCCTTGTGAGATCTTTAGTACTTTGGACATTCATTCGGGTGAGGCATATCTTAAGAGCAGCCATTCTTGTGAGTGAAGAAGTGTGTGAACTTGAAACAGATTGTATGTGGTGTCTTAACTAAGACTTTCAGAACCTCAAACAGTTGAAGTTCATGTTTCGTTCTAGAAAAGATTTGGGGTAGGAGGCTGGTCTTGTTTTACTGAGTTAATAGCACACAGTCCTAATGCATCAGGTATACTGGGATCTCCAGTTGAAAACTTTCTGGGCATTAATGTTTCCAGCAAAGCTGTGCACAAGCTGCAAAAGTTTGGATCTAAATCTAAACATCCCCAAACCTCAGGTACGTGTTGATCTGGGCTTTTGATTCTGCCCCTTATAAACAAAGGGACCAGCCCCAGTGTTCAGATCCAGACATGAACTTTCAGAGTCTGGGGACGTTCAGATTTGGGGGTTTGCTTCAGCCTCTGTTTCAAGTCTTTGGTTCGCAAAGACTAGGGCCATCTGCAAAATTCAAAACCAGATTTGGATATTAAAGGCTCACTAAAAGTGCAAAGAACATACAGGCAGAGTGCAAGCATCAGGCATGGAAAATACAAGAGTGTCCTTAACCAGGCTCACTGCTAGCACCTTTATTGCATTAAACCTTGAATAATAATAATTGAGCCTTCCACTAAGCCTCGTGTCACCCATGAGTGAACCTTGTCTTTTTGCTGGTGTAGGCCCCAACATTCTGGAGTGCAGGATCTGGGTTTTGGTTCAGACCTATTCTAATTAGTAGTGAAATGCAGCGTCTCTATGATGTCCCTGCAGTACAGAGGCTCCAGGCGGGGTCAGGAAATTCCCATAATTAAAGGGTTTGCTGATCTCTCCCTCTCCAGAAAATGACATTTACTAATTACATCATTATGATGTATATGATACCCAAACCAAACATGTTATAAATTAGCAAATGCTCATTTGTTTCATGAAAAGTATTGTTCTTCTTTTATTCAATGACCTTTTTGTTCTTCTACTTCCTGGACCAATCAAGTGCCATTGCAGTGGCTGAGCCCGGAGCACAGACAATAGCTTATTCCGTCTATTCTGTTCAGATGACTGTAGGAACGGGCAGTCACTTTGTCATGTGGAGACTGGAGGTTGTTTAAAACCCTTTTTCCCACCATTTAGTGAGAGTCTGAATCCTGAGAGGAAAACCCTGTCATAATAATAATACTCCGCAGGCTGGAGTCCACTGAAGTTTTCTCAGCTTTATGGTTTGGGTGGGGTTGGAATGCAGCTCTCCCCAGCTTATGCACAATTTAGGTTTGGAGATATAGCACTGGCATTTGATACGTTTCCGGCACAAGTTTTTTCAATGAATTTCATGGGCAGTCTGCACACTATAAACCTAGTGCTGGCTGATGCCAAGAGCACAGGGTGTTACAGTGGTGTAACCCCATTCATTTCGATTACCAACTCTCAGGGGCAGGGAGTGTCTTTCTACCATATAGCTGTAGAGTGGCCTAGCACAATGGGACTCTGTTCCTTGATAGGGGTCCCTCCGTGGTGCTGTTATTCAAATACATCAGAATAATAGCCCAGATTCTTAGTTGTGCTTTGGCCATTTTACGTTGCTCAGGCAATGCAAAGTGGCTGGATTCTGGTGGTAAGTGGTCAGTGGAGAATTCTCCAGGGGGAGGGGAACTCCCCACTGGTGTTAAAGTGGTACAGCCATTCTCTGCACCAGCTGCCCACTCCCAGCATAGGAGGTGTGCTGGGGGCTGGAGAGGTTGTGGGGTGAAGGTGTAGAGAGGCTTTTTGGGACTTTACACCAGTGCCATAAATTTAAGCAGCCACTAGCCTGCTTTAACTCATGCTGGGAATCAAGGAGCCATAGCCGGTTTCCTGATGGCTCTCCCACTCCCCAGAGCTTAGATGCAAGGAGAATTGAGCTCAGTAGTTTGACAGACAGAGAAACTGAAATGCAGGGGAACCTGATTCTTCATGACCTTGCACCTTGTGCCGCCGTCATTTGCATTCGAGCAAAGAGGGTGCAAGATGCTATCGCTGGTATATGTGGAGCCTTCCGATGCGGTAGCATTTTACCCCCATTTTGCACAGGCGCGAGTGACTACATCTCTTGCCATTGCCCTGGAGACTCAGTCTCAGAGCGGTGAAATGATATACCCATTGTCATACACCACACCACTGCCAATGCCTTATTGCATTTCTAGCTTTATTTGTCTAGTTAGGTGCACCAGCCTTAGGCCAAACAAAGGCGATGAGTGCCTTGATGGCAAAGGCCACTTGAATCAGGACTTGCAGCTCACAGCAACAGGGGAACATGGGTGACTAATGGGGAACCTGAGGGCAGAGCATGGTAGGAAGTGACAAGAGAGTCGATTAATAAATATAAGTAAACTGAGCTGTCATGTATTCAAGGGGTTGCAGTGGATCTATAGAGCCACTGGAATTTTTGTACAGGTATATAGAGGGCCCTGAATTACGAATGCAGCAGAAGTTACTCATATCCTGTGGATTTAAAATAAGGCCCAAGGACTTTATTGGCATCATCTATATTTTTTTCTCAGGGGCCCTAAACACTGCTCTTCTTCCTACATATCCCTTTGGAAGCTAGTATGTACTATACCCAACAAGTGTTTATCTTCCTGCTTTTAAGACCGACGTCAGAATATTTCCCTCCTTATTTGTGCTCCATCTTTTCTCACAATCCAATTATTTATGACATCATCATCCTTTCCTCCTCAGCTCCAGACACAGTGTTTCTGTGGCTACAATTTCCTGATCAAGAATAAGAGAGTGTGTGTGTGTGTGTGCGCACGCGGGGAAGGGGTTTGTTTGGTGCTGAAGAATTAAACGAGAAATACAGCCGTGGAAAACTCAGACGCACATACACAGCAACAACCACCCAGGTTGTTATAATTAATTTAAAATCTGTTTACAAAAGATTCCTTTTATGTTGGACTGGCTCTTTAAGTGGCCCAAGAAGTATGAAAAACAGGAAATCAAACTGCCTCATTAGGAATTGACTCTGCTCAGTAATTAGTGGCTAGAAAACAAAACAAGGAAAAGCAGGTGGTGAGTGAACTCCAGGCAGCCAGCTATTTTATGATTTAAATGCTCATTAGGGCAACAAAATGATTTTTTAGAAAAATGCTGCTTTGATGGGTAAGATGATCACAAGAAACAAAATTTGAATTTTTACTTGTTCAATGGTAAAATGCTACCTGCTCAAAGTTAGCCATTAAGAATTTTAGCTGCTCCCAGTCTGGAGTTTAATTTATAATGAGACAGTGTTTTGCTGTATTTTAAAAGACAACTCTGTTCTCCAGCATCCAGTGCCCTCCTGCTAAAATCATGTTAAAAGTAATTAGTGAGTGATACCATACTTTGCTGATACAATCAGGCGAGATAACCCCAGACATTCATATCAATTATATTTCATAACAATAACCTGAGCAGGGCAAACACTGCAACCAATTTCCAGCAAATATCTGTCTGGATTTTTAAATGAAATGGGTCATGCTACAGCCCCTCTTGTGTTTGCTTTCTGTTAGCATTCACTCAGCAGAGGTTTTTTGACACACATTTTTACAAAAAGCGCATTTAGAAATGTTATGTGTGAGTAGTTGCAGAAAATGGTTTTTAAATTTGTAAGTGTGCATATTCACACTAGAAGCGCTTGTGCACTCATCCAATCAATGACCGTAACAATACCATATGACTTTTCTGACCAATCACAATTAAGCTACACAACTTAAACAGCCAATATCAAATACAGAGAATGTTTCATTATCAGTCCACAGAGTTAAAAAAAAATCATCAAAAAATGACACCAAAAATCATCAAGCACTTCTGTATGAAGAATAAAAACAAGGGAAATGATCTGCTCATGGATATCCCATCGGCAGAAAAAGGAAGCTAAATTCATTATGTACATTTTTTTTTGCTGGGAATTTTATGGCTCATCTCTAATGATAACAAATAATAACTGATTATAAAGTGTGATTATTTACATACTGTGTTTTATTAAGTATGCCCTCTGGATATAGTACGTGCTTGTAAATAAATTTTGATTCATTAGGACACCTGTGGCTTTGCATGATGAGCTAAATAAGTTAAACTGTATACAAGGAATATTTATTAGACTTTTATTTTGCAGAACAATGTTTTGCAGAGATTTGAATTGGAGAGGGTTCAGAGAAGAGCCACGAGAATGATTAGAGGATTAGAAAACATGTTGTATAGTGATAGACTCCAGGAGCTCAATCTATTTAGTTTAACAAAGAGACGATTAAGGGGTGACTTGATCACAGTCTATAAGTATCTACATGGAGAATAAATATTTAATGATGGGCTCTTCAATCTAGCAGAGACAGGTATAACACAATCCAATGGCTGGAAGTTGAAGCTAGACAAATTCAGACTGGAAATAGGTGTACATTTTTAACCATGAGAGTAATTAACCACTGGAACGATTTACCAAGTGGAGTCTCCATCACTGACAATTTTAAAATATATGCTGTAGGAATAATTTTGGGGGAAGTTCTATGGCCTGTGTTGTACAGGAAGTCAGACTAGATGATCACAGTGGTCCCTTCTGGCCTTGGAATCTATGAAACAATATTATTTCTACGCGGCCAAACTCTCCACTGTTACATCAGTTCAACCCTATGGACCTCAATGGGGTTGCACCAGCATAATTGAGGGTAGAAGTTCGCCAGTTGTCTAACGTGCACTGTCATGTGCTGTACACTAAAAAAAAAAAAGAGGAGTCCTTGTGGCACCTTAGAGACTAACACATTTATTTGGGCATAAGCTTTCGTGGGCTAGAACCCACTTAATCAGATGCAAGGTGCCGTACACTGTAATTCCAGTAGTGAAAACCAAGAGCTGGAAAGGAAGTGTTGTCTAGTGGTTACAGTAAGGGAACTGGTGTGATGACTTCTGTGTCCTTGCTGTGTAGGCTGTAGAGCAAACTCAATTAATTTCTCAGTGTCTCAGTTTGGCTATCTGTAAAATTGGTATAAATAGTAATACCACACCTAGTAGTTGAGGTATAATTTTTTCATAGTTGTAAAATGCTTCGAGATTGTTGACTGGAAGGCGCTATGTAAGTTATTACTCAAGATAATTAACTTGGAGGAACTAGCACTTGATTGGATACAGTATACGAATCCGAGACTAGAGAAAAATCCAAAGGTAAAATGTCTGGTTCCCATCGCACTGCTCCATTTGTCTGCCTAGTCACTGCACTACTGGTATCCATTTCATGCCTATGCAATGGGCCAAAATAGGGCTTAAATGGGAATTAAGTGATACACACATAGGTCTTGTGCTGTCCCTGCACAAAGGTGAATGTCACCTCAGGGGTTTGTGAAGTGTTTTGAGATACTGTGTGCGTGAACACTTGGCACTGCAGCGTCTGGTGAAGGAGGAAGAGTGGGAGCAAGCCTGCCCTTCAAGAGATAGGGGAAAGCATTAAAACATTCACAGAACTGATACATTACACATTAAAAACAGAGAGCTGCTGAAGTCACATGCTACTCTCAATGAAACAAGATCCTTGTAGTTCCCTCTGAGGTACAGTTCATGTGTTCTGGAAACTACCCTTTTGAACAGAAAGATATTGTATTAGCGAAAGTGACTAGGTATGCAGAAAGTACCAGAGCTACTAGATGGTACCTCAATGGCATTTTCATAACTCACTCTGGTGACATGCAAATACCTCCCACTTCAGTAACGTCTGAAGCATATATGTGATCAATCCACAGAGTAAAAAAAAAATGAAAAGATTGTTGCTGAATACATTCTGAAACAAATAAATCTGAGGGTACCCAAAATATCTAGAAGCTGCAAGAGACTCAATTAATCAGATACATTATTCATTGTGAATTATTCGTTCAGCTGTAGTAACTGCTAGTAGCCAGGGTTAATACTTTCCATGCTTCTCTATACATGGGTAGCCAAAAGACATTAACTGGTAATGAGTGTATGCCATGGCCACAGTTGTCTTAATCCGACATTTGTAGATGACATTTGTGAGTCCATGAAAATGAAAGCTTAATAGCACTGGCTCGGAGCCAGGTGTAGCATGGGCAGAGGCTGTGCAAACTTCCCTGCATGCACAGCTCCATCTATGCATTTCACTTTTGATCAGCTACTCCAAATCCTTCCTAGTCCACTACTAGGCCCCACTCAGCTCTGCCAATGAATCTCCAGCCTCATTGGCAACAGTCCTGCTAGTTCAGCCTTAGGGAGCCCAAATGTTGCCAGGTTTTGTTGGTTTTGCTATGTTAAGAACCATCTATTAATGGCTAACCTGCGGTGATAATATCAGGCCCCCAAAAGGCAAGCGGTTTCATGTGTTTTTACAAGTCTGGGAAAAGACAGCTATAAAATGCTGCAAGGTTTTTTAAAAAAAAGGTTCCTAAATTTGCATGGTTCCTCCTCATGTTCCTGAAACCAGAAGCGACCTGTAGAACGCTGGAAGAATCCTTCTGCTCTGCTGTGTATGCTTTTTTTTAACTCGTAACATGAAACATTGTTTTTTTTCAATTTCAGGAAGTCTCTTGATGCCCTTTAGTTGATTTTGTTTTGCTTGTTATCGGGACAACTAATATTTTTTCCTGTTAGGGGGGAAAAAAAGATTTTCCCAAGCAGATTAAAGATGTTTTTTAAGTATATGAATGGTGACATGGTTCACTTTCGTTGCTTTGTTTATTTTTAATAATGGAAAACACCTTAATTTATCGTAACAAGACGTCCATCCTGGGGCAAACCTTGAATTGAATTTTCTCTTGTTGTTTTTGCCTTGCTTGTGGTTTCTTATCTAACAGAATTCTGTGGGTTCGTGAAAAAATTGTGTGGGCTAAATTTCCGCTGCACAATGTATTGCTGGCTGCAGAATAGGGGTAACAATAACTTTTGTGAAAAATCTCTATTTTATATTGTGATAGTGGGACAATGGGTCAGTTAAAAAATACAAATAAGCTTCTACACGAGAGTCAAGTGCATCCAGCCCTGATGTTAAATCTCATTCAAATGTCCAGGCTCAGACCTTTATTTATATAGAAATGGGTTCAAGTCATGAAATTCAAATCTGCAGAGGGGTAGCTGTAGTCTAGTACCTTGAGTGCATTCCTGGGAGATAACACACCTGTGCACTGATTTGCCACTGCCTTGCACTTTGTGGTATCATTTACTCCTTTCCAAAGTGAATGCAAATCTCTAAACAGTCTGAATGGTAGTGTTCTAATCCACCCTAACGTAGATAATACAAGGTGCAAGGCAATGGAGAACCAGGGCTCTGGGTTTTAGTCCTATCTCTGCTATGTAACTTGCTGTGTGATCTTGGGCAAGCCACATGTTTGTTAACCTCTCTAAGTCTTAGCCACCCAGTTTGTAAAAGGAGGATAATTCTTACTTTCCTTTGTAAAGTGCTTTGAGATCTAGGGATGAACGTATAATGTACCAAGTAGCTGGGCCAGCTGGGAAACTCATTAGTCAGGCTCGAGAGGTAAGTGAGGAAATGTCTCCTGTCAGATAGAACGCAGCGTATCTATGCACCCTTTCCCCTATTGTGGGGGAGAAGAGAATTCCTGCAGCAGTACATCTCCCCCCATGCCCTATCCTCTATGCCCTGCTGTACAGGGGGCCTGCACAAAGCAGAGTACTGCATTGCAAAGGGGATGCCCACCCCTTGTTATGGTTCACCCACACTCAGTTCAGTAGAACTGCTCTCATGGGCTTTGCTTCACGGGGGGTTTCCATGGAGGGGCTTATTCCTTAAAGCACTGAGTATTATTATTTGGATCCAGATCTGAACTTCCCCAAAGACTGGCACTGTTGGAATTTGGTTCTCCAGTTCAGCCCATTGGGGGTGGGGGAGTGAGAGACTCAAGATGTGAAGTGTGAAGCTAAATCTGAATTCCCCTCTCCCCAGTCTCTGCTCAGTGCCCATTCTTATTTATGGGGCTGTTTGAATCAGGTAGTGCTGTTTTTCTATTTGTTTGAGCAATGCATTAATTCTGTTCTGAGAGCCTGTGGCTGTATATATGGCTCCACTAAAAACACAGCCACAAAGAGATTTAAAGAGTGCATCCCCCGTGCTGAATTGTGTACGTTGTTTGTTTTTAAATTGCATGGTCAGGGATTAGCTACTGAGCTGGAGCTACGAAATGTGTTTTCATAGAGAAATTCTCCTGGCAGGTCTATATAGAAGAAATAGAGCAGCTCCTGGTTAAGTCCAATAAACAGGTTGCGTGAGCTGGTCAATCCTTCAGGTTGCTCCTGAAGACCTCACTAAAGAATGAAGGTGAGTATCTGGTAAGGTCGTATCTCTAATAACGAGCACCTCAGACACTATTTACAGGCCAAAATCTGTGTTGCAGTGGAATAAGCTTCAGTGGAAGTTTTGTTCACTTAGGTCCTCATCCAGCAAAGCACTTTAAGTTGATGGGAAAAGGTGTGAGAGGGAGATGGGCTGAACTAGTCCAAGCAGAACTGCTGAAACTCATAGCCCGCGGTAGATCAGGCCTGGTAAACATGGCAATAGGGGTCTGGAAATTAATGATCCAGAATTGATGTGTGGGGCATTAGGCCTAGTGGGTGGACAAAATAATGAGAGGGTGGGCATTTTAAGTGCTTTACTGCATGTGGGCCTTAGGGACCATAGAAGTTACCTATCTAACCTGTAGAAGACCAGCCATCCCCATATCTAGATGCAGTACTATCTAGTGTTATGGTGATGACAGCCATTGCACTGCTTGGAACTAACGACATTAGAGCAATATACAGGCACTGAAGTTTGTTTAGCAGTAACATACACTGATGTGACGTACACTGACACATTAGCGGAAATGCAACATTAAACCAAAACATCATAAAAAAAAATAGAAAGTACATATTCAGTAGAAAGAAACACATTAAAGAGCATCTCAAGAAGGAAACAGGTTTCTTTACAATTTCTCCACTTGCCCAAATGAGATGAGCTGGGAGCCAATAAAAGCAAACCTTTTATGGAGGTTAAAGTCTATTACCAAAGAGCAAGCAAGCTGTAGTGTGCATAGCACTGTTGTACTAATGAGATTTCCACACTGCTGATTATGGTGAACATAGCAGCTGGACTCAGGCGGGAATGGTTTAGTGTTTGTTTGATTGGCTCCTTTCCCTCCCCAGCCCCTTCCTTGATACCACAGCAGAGCCTTCTCTACCTGCAATTCAAGGTATTTCTCCAGCACATCCTGTTACCCATGAATAAGTCAATGGGATACAAAAGATAAGCACTAGGATTATGAAAATGATCATATCAGAATCATTACTTGTATTCAGATGCATCAATATTCATCTCATTATCAGTATCATTGTTTATCTACTTACCTATTTTATAAATAGTAACTGGCAAGAGTGAATAGCAGTGGATGTAGAATATTTGTATTGGAAATGATTATTTATTATTATTATTAGCAGCTTGGTATTATATACAAGAGACTAAATTCTGCCCCATGGCATTTACAACATAAAGTCATGATACAAAGTCCACTAAAGTCAATGAAAAAAACAAACAAAAAACCCTTGACTTCACAGATGTTTATTAGATCAGGCCCCAAGTACACAGCGAAGTTCAGACACAAATTGCACTGGGTGACCAGAAGATGAAGTTAACACAGGGTGATAGAGTATTATTTTGTTTGTTTAAAATAAAAATATAACAGTGCTTCTTGGTTATTAAAGATGATAGGCTTCTTGAAAGTGTGTTTGAAGGAAATATTTAGAAAGGGAGATGGACGGAAAGTGGGAAGGTTCAAGATCCAGGGCACCATGGGATGGAAATATTACTAAAGGTGGATCCGAACCTTGATTTACTTGTTCAGAAAAAATGGTCATTGGCACTATTAGGAATATTGCATGAGTGAAGAGCATAGGAAGAGGTCCATCACCATTTAATATCACTATAGCCAAGGCAGTGCTTCTTTTTTGAAGACTTAGAAGAAGGTGCTACTGTACATGTTGTTCCACTTAATTTGATCCTGTCTCATTTGTTCCTCCATTTAATTTAATCAAAACCTTTGAAACTGGAGGAAGGATGATCTTGTGGTTAAGGGGCTGGACTGAGACTCAGGGTACGTCTACACTGCAATTGGAGGTGTGACTGCAGTTTGTATAGACATACCCACACCAGCTTTATTCTAGCTAGCATAGCTAAAAATAACAGACTGGATCAGCCTCAGAGGATTGCAGTTTCCTCGTGTGTCTAGGGCCAGCCCTTCCTCAAGGTGCAACAGGAGTGCCTAAGAGGAAAGGCCCTATATTTATTTGTCTTAAACTGTAGCTCATTCCTGATTCCTGCATTTGTAGATACCAAATTCTTCTGGTTCTCAAGGTTACAAACACTCTTATTGGGCAACCTAATGAACTGCCTGATTGGCTACACTGCCTGATTGGTTGGAAGAGTCAGCAGGCCGGCTCATAAACCCAGCAGGGAGTAGCTGTTCAATGGCTGCTTAAAGCATTTGCCTATGGCTGTGACAGTTTCTGTGCCTGCTTGTTCCCAGCCTTGCCTTATTCCAAGGAACATGGTCCTGATCCTGAGCTCTACTTTCTGACTTCAGCTCTGGCAGCTGGCATCTGACTCTGGCTTCTAGCCCTTGGCTCCAGTTCCTGGTGTCTGGCTCCTGCTCTAGCCCCGGGCATGACTGCCCATGTCCTGGTTACTACCACTTGCCTTGCTATAACTGATAAGTTAAGTTCCAAGCCTATTGGCTTGCTCTATGTTAATTGTCTCTTTCCTGGGTAGAGGTGGTCCTTCATATTCCTCTAATCCCTAGAGTTCTCAGCATCCCTCTAATTTATTTACCTTTCTTTTGCTTTAACCCCTTCCACTCAGCTAGCCATCATCCTTCTAGCTAAGGCCTGGATAGTTCTGCTTTTGCAGTCTCTAGGTGTTGTTCTTAAACAGCCTAGAGGGGGGTCTCTGCTAACCCAACATAAGGCAATCTCTTCACACCTCAAGGAAGGGCTGCCTCTAGACACATGAGAAAACTGTGCCTACCACAAGTCAGAAAGCTTCACGGTCTCTTCACTCAAAACAGGGCTTAAAATTAGGTTGGTTTCATGGCTCTGGAGGGTTCAAGGACTGCTACTTCAAAGTTTGTAGGAAACCCCATTTGATTTCAGACCACTGTGAGTGTTCTGCCTTCATAGTGTGGAATGCACTAATTTAAGAATTAATCTAGGCAGCCCTCAGCAAAGATCATTTGTATTACAGTATGTGGCTGGCTGGTAAGCTTCACACTGTCAACCAAAAATCTTTTATACATGGGCATGAGAGAGGATCCAAATACAACAAACTTTCCTATCCATCCATGCACCGCCAATCTGGAGGAAATGCTGGGCTGTCCTGCCCACCAACAACAGAGAGAATGCTCAGCTAAGATATTTTTCTTGGCACCAAGATCTAATATTAGAGGTCTGCACATGCCACCTGACCCCAGTAAACTGCCTCCATCAGGGAATGTAGCTCTTTTCCTCTTTCTCTGAAGAAAAGAGTGCCAGCTGGACTTCTGAGACAACTGGGCTTGTGGCTCCTTGTTTTTATAGCAATCTGTTCATTTTGTTCTAATTTTCTTTTCCGTTTTCCCAACTTTGCAGGAACTGCACAGAGCAGCAATGGGAATTCTTGCTGGCAAAGTGCAGCCTCGACTTGCAGCTCTGGCTATTGAGCATTGAAGCTACAGCAATCTGCAGTTGGGTATATCCACCATGTATGTATAATGCCCTGCATCCCACGCTTTAGGGGGAATTAAAAATAAATTCTTTGTTGTGCTCTCTCAGGAAAGAGAGAGGGACCAGGCAGGAAAAAAACCTCGCCTAAAACCCTACCTGGAATAAGCATCTAAGATTACAAAAATTGTAAGTAATAGCAAGGAAATGCGTTAGATAATCTTTTGTTTTAGCTTCTGAATTTTCCCTACGCTAAGAGGGAGGTTTATTCCTATGTTTTGTAACTTTAAAGTTTTGCCTAGAGGGGAATCCTCTGTGTTTTAAATCTTATTACCCTGTAAAATTACCTTCCATCCTGATTTTACAGAGGTGCTTCTTTTACTTTTTTCTTTATATTAAAGTTCTGCTTTTAAGAACCCGATTGGTTTTAGTGTCCTAAAAACCCAAGGGTCTGGTCTGTGCTCACCTTGTTTACCTATTTGGTTGGTATATTATTCTCAAGCCTCCCCAGGAAAGGGGGTGAAGGAGTTTGGGGGGATATTTTGGGAAACAGGAACTCCAGGTGGTCCTTTTCCAGAATCTTTGTCTAACTCACTTGGTGGTGGCAGCAGTACCATCCAAGGACAAGAAAGAATTTGTGCCTTGGGGAAGTTTTTAACCTAAGCTGGTAGAAATAAGCTTAGGGGGTCTTTCATGCGGGTCCCCACATCTGTACCCCAGAGGTCAGAGTGGGGAGGGAACCCTGACAGAGGTGAAAGCCTAACAGATTTCTCCTGGACCGATTTCCCATCCCTAAACCAAACAGTAGCTAAGCACTCTGTAAAGTGACAGGACGCTTCCTCAGACAAACAAGCCATTCTGCTAAACACTAGGGAAACCTCTACAGGGAGCACCTCAGGCACATACGAATCAGAAGGAAACCCAAAGGGTTCTGGTGAGGTTTAGATGTGAGCCCTGAAACAGAGCTGGGAAATGATGAAACATCCTATACGTATGTTACCCTGGTGACAAGACAAGAGGTGTGAGGGTCCGCTGGGTGCAGGGCTGGGTCAGCCATGCTGCCAAACTGGCAGCCACAGTGTGCCCCCCAGCACTGGGAGTCCCTCTCCCCAGGGACAGGGTGAAGTGCTGGAATGAAGGTGACTGCAAGGGAATAAGGATGATTTTGAGGTACAGGATGAGGTTGTAGGAGATCTGGTTTTTGTCCCCAGCTCTGTCCTTAGCACGTGGCTTTGGATGAGTCAGTTAGCCTCTTTGTCTCCCAGTGTCATCTTTTGTATAATAGGGATGTTGGTTCTTGCCTGCCTCTCTGGGTTATTGTGAGGAAACTTGGTAATGTCTGAGCGGTGTTCAAATAGTATGGTGGTGAATGCTGTAGAAATGCCTATAAGTACATTTAAATGAATGCTCCAGTGTTAGTTGATGTGGAGTATGGGCTCTCTCTTCCTTGGGAGCATCACATCTTTCCCTCTCCTTTTGGTTAAAAGGAAACCTCTTTCCACTAATCTCCTAGCTCACTCCACAAACATGTCGTAGATATTCTACCATGCTCTCGGGAGCTGGATCCCAACATTCCCAAAGCTCTGGGGGCAGGTGTCATGTCTGGGATCTGGTTCATCTCTGACCCTGACATTGCATGGTGATGTGTGTCCTGTCATACCACAGTGTCTACAAATATCCATGCAATGAATGCCCTGATGCAAATCACAAAGTCAGGACATGATTTTGTGACTCTCTGTAGTGCCATTCAGCCGCAGTGGCGGGGTGGGGGAACAGTGTGGCCTGATAGACCACTGGACTAGGACTCAGGAGACCTGGGTTCTGTCACTGGCCTGCTGGGTGACCTTGGGTGAGTCATTTCACTTCTGTGCCTCAGTTTTCCCATCTGAAAAATCTGGATAATGATGCTGACCTCCTTTCACAAAGCCCTTTGAGATCTATGGATGAAAAGTGCTAGATAAGAACTAGATATTATGATTTCCCTTATAGCTGCTTTAGGGGCTATATTCCCCAGTTCTTTTGTTCAGTTGTAGCAGCCATACCATGCATATGTCTGGTAGTGTGTGGCTCATATCTATGATCAGCTCTCTGCTCACTCTGAGACAAAACAGAGCAAGAGGAGCTTCAGTCAAAACCATCTACTTCATGAAAACTTTTCATAGGACTTCACATAGTTGTGTGTGTATCTGAGACACAGGATGAGTATTACCGCTTTAGGCAGTCAAGAACAACAGTGTTAATGGGTTCCCTATGGAGACCTGTCCACTCCTCTACTGGAAGACTTGTGGCTACAAAGCAGGATCTAGAAGGTTAAAATGGAGGACATGGAAGGAACCTCAGATCTCCTTGATTGTACAGATGGTTCTATTTAAGTGCAAGCTTCTTTTCAGCCCTTCTTCTCTTGCCGCAAAGTCATAATGGTGAGTTCATATATCACATAAATTTTAATGGTGTAGTGTTTGCAGCTGCTGGATTGTGACTTTCCTGCAGGATCAAGCAGAAAGAAAATCTTGGCCACGGCAGCAACAAAAATCCCCTTTAAACCACAGATCGCTTCACAAATAGTCCAGGAAACACTGATCAAGTATATTTCAGTGTGTATAAAGGTTCTTTTTTCTTCTTTCAGAAAGGAAAGTACATGGTGTGTTAACTTGTGACCTAGATAAAACAATGTGTATTTGTTTGTTTTGCTTATGGCCCTGTTTATAAAATGTTGCACATGCTGCAAACATTTTTTTGCATGTTGTTGTCCAGTATGGGACTACACTTTCATATTTGCTGCCCAAGTTGTGGCTGAAGTTGTTTTGTGTACCAGCCAGGCAAGTGTGTACCAGTGAACTAGCTCTGCACATGTGCGTGAACCAGCTATGCATGTGTGCATGTGAACTAGCTGTGTGAGTGTGAACATGCGCCAAGTAGGTACTTGTTGTTTTGTAAATTAAACTTAGTTATGCATGTAGAATAGTGAAGAAATCCCACCTGTCTTGATCAGAGCAGCATTTTAACCAGGATGAGAGGAGAAATTCACTGCCCCAGGCAGTTCCAGCAAGGAAACACAAAGGATGCTGGGGAAGTGTTCTTTAACCCTTTTCCATAACATCTGCTATGAAGCGTTGACTGAGCCATTGTAACTAATTGATCCAAGGAATTTAGCCTTCTTATTCCAGTCACAGGTTATTCTCAAACAGGTCATGCTTTTGCCAATTTGTTCATGACTTGCAACGGTTCAAGAAATAGTTTGTGTGGATTTCAGTCAATGGGTAGATTGTGACTGGGTCACCGTAAGTATTCATTGTGTTCTACTTGGTGATTTCAGGCAACATGAACATCTTTTTCTAGAGCTGCCTGGAACATTTTCAGTGAAACAGTTTTCTAGTGGAAAATGCCATTTTGGTAAAACTGCAAAATCACATTGAGTCTGATGAAATTTTGTTTAGAAAAAAAAATTGTACCAGAAAAGTCAACTCAACATTTGACTTTTTTCCTAAATTAAAATTTTTCATTTTGAAACAACTTTTTGTTTTGAAATGTATTTTCCAATATAAGAAGATTAATGTGTGTGTGTGTGTGTGTGTGTGTGTGTGTGTGTATATAAAGGTCAACTACTGAAATGTAACATTTTACATTGATCAAAAGGAAACACTTCAATTGACCCAACGTGATTTTTTTTTTTAATGAAAAATCTCAAGATTTTGGCTTTGTCCCGATTTGAGATTTTCCTCCTCCCCCAAAATCTCCATTTTTAACAAGATTAAAACTCCATTTTCTGACCACCTCTGAATTGTTTCTGCTCCCTGTTTGAGTAGCCTAAACATCATAGACAGAGGGAGGCCTTCTCACTGTTTACAAAGCTATGGCTGTTTATAATCATGATAGATTTTTTTTATCCAATTTTCTCCTTGGCCACCTGGCCACTTCCTGTGCAAATGGTCATGCAAAGAGCTAGTCTAGTCTACACAGTCATAAAATATGAAGTTCCTTTCTATGACCATTCTTGGAAATAAACCTTGCTTCCCAGAATGTCTGTGAATAAACAGGGTTGTGGATTCCTGTGATGGTAAGATACAGTTTTATTTGCAAGAACATTTCTTAATACTGTTTTAATGTCTTTGCCGAGCTCTAGCTCATTTCAGTTCCACAAACAGCTTACTTGAGAGCACAGTGTTTACTTACTGAAGGACTGGCCCCAGAGAATGTTTCAGCCAAAGCGGGAATGAGACCAGAGCCTTGGGATTGCTTGATTGCAGGAATTGAATTAACTCATATTATCTCATTCTCTCTCTTTCTGTTCTTCATGTGTACAAGGCAGGGAACAATCCTGCATTGGGTAAGGGTAGGGGATGGACTAGATGATATAACAGGCCTTTGCCATCTCTAATTTCTATAATTTAATTTATCCCTTTGATTTTAACTTCTGCCTGAAATTGGTTATTCTCATCTCCCCAGTGAACAGCAGTTGGGATTATTCCGTGTGGACTGGAGCTATGTAGAATGCATCACTGTTCAGCTCGGTGTAGGCTGATTCTGTGTCACTGTCCCTCCTATATCTTTTTGCTCGAAGAAATGCTCCACTTCCATTGGTAGCTGTATTAATGAACCCACGTGAAAAATTTAGGGATCTATTTTGGCCAACTCCTAAATGTTTGAGCCTGTTAACAGTCTTACCCTCTTCCTATCTCCTCCATCATGTGCTGCCCCTGCGAAGGGAGGTTCTAGGGGCAGCAGCAAGTGGAGGAGGACCTCATTCTGGAAAGGGATTAGGGGAAACTAGGAGGGGCACAGCCCCTGTGAACCTCTGAGATTCATGCTGAGCTTGGAGGATCAAATTAATCAAACTTAAAATGTGCAGTTCAGGAGTGTTCACCTAGTGAAGCTCACTCAGTGAGACACCACACAAGGGGCCTAAACCCAGTTGGAGTTCTGGTCATGAACACTTGTTACAATTGGTCTGCACTTTGACTTTCCATGTTACCACACCACGCTACTTGGAGAAAATATGGCTTTGGTCTCTTTCTTTGAAGACAACACGTTCCACACAAAACTGCTCATGGGCTAGTGGTAAAATACTGTATTAATTGTAAGATTTTGATCATGCTTTATAACTTCAGCTGGAAATAACTGGCTAAGGGCCAGATTGTGTCTTTTGAAAAATTCTATGTATGGTGGGGGAAGCTGTGGGGATCAATTTTTGTTGGAAGGGTGAGAAGCCTGAGATGTCATCCCACTCCTCCTGCCCCACATCTGCCTCTCTGGACGTTCTTCTGTGGTTGAGGCTCCATAGTAGGGAAGGCAGAGCTAATGAGTGAGATTGTACATCCCCATAGCAGCATCCCCACCACCATAAAAAAAAATCCCCAACACAGCAGCGTTCATCCCATATAAGATAATGCTGATCCTGTCCATATTATTGTACAGTGGCTCCTCTTTTTGTACTCTGAATCCCTTTTTGAGGTTTTGTTGAGTGGCAGACATTGTCGAGGAATCAATGGGCAGTGACAGCTGAGGAAGCTGTACTGCCATGAGTAGGGCCCTACCAAACTCACGGTCCATTTTGGTCAATTTCACGGTCATAAGATTTTAAAAACCATAAATTTCATGATTTCAGCTCTTTAAATCTGAAATTTCACAGTGTTGTAATTGTTGGGGTCCTGACCCAAAAAGGAGTTGTGAGGGAGTCGCAAGGATGTTGTATGGGGGGGGGCTCTGAAGGCACCTCTGAAGTCACCGCCAGCAGCAGCACAGAAGTAAGGATGGCATGGTATGGTATTGCCACCCTTACTTCTGCGCTGCAGCCTGCAGAGCTAGGCCCCTGGCCAACAGCTGCTGCTCTCCAGCCACCCAGCTCTGAAGGCAGCGCAGAAATAAAGGTGGCACTACTACGACCCTCCTAAAATAACCTTGTGACACCCCTGTAACTCCCTTTTGGGTCAGGACCCCCAATTTGAGAAAGGCTGGTCTCCCCTGTGAAATCTTTATAATATAGGGTTAAAGCATACTAAAGACCAGATTTCATGGGGGGAGACCAGATTTCATGGTCCATGGCACGTTTTTCATGGCCGTGAATTTGATAGGGCCCTAGCCATGAGGTATGTGGGTCTGGGAAGTAGCATGGTGGTGTTGCACAGCTGAGATTGGTGGCATTTCCCCTTGGTTACTCTGTAGATATTGACAGGTTCGTAAGGCTCTACCACAAGCCCTCCCAGCAGTGGGGGAAAACTTTGTCCAGTGCCTGCCTCCAGATTAAGATGATCTGTAAGAAATGCTGTGAACTGAATCCACCAAGTTTCCTGGCTTTCAGGGAATGGCCCTAAATTACTATCACTGTATACTCACCCATCAGAATCCTTTTGATCATGAAGGATCTGCTCTAACTCCCACTGAAGTCAATAGACATGTTTCCCTTTAGGGCCTATCTACACTGAAAACACTACAGAGGCACAGCTGCGCCACTGTAGTGCTTCAGTTTATACACTACCTATGCCAACATGAGGGATTCTCTTTTGGCAGCCTAACAGTGTCTACAGTGGGATTTAGGTTGGCTTAATTATGCCACCTGGGTGTGGATTTTTCACACCGCTGACCGACTTAGTTAAACCAACCTAATTTTCTCATGTCAAACAGGCCTCACTATAATGGAAGTTGGACTAGGTCCTGGCTGCTGATAGCCTCCTCCAATCCATTTGAAATCTCTCACAGGAAAAACATTCCACCACAACTCTGTTTGCTCAACTCCTGAGCCCTGATTTCCTTCACCCCTGGGTATCTCTCCTCCTATTCAAATCACGATTCAAAACCACTTTGAAGTGGTGTCCCCATTATGGGTCTATAACATGGTCATCGTTCTAGTTCAGTCATGTTTTGTGCAGTGCTTTCTACATGTTCTTGAGAAGCACTTTATAAATTAGCTGGTGCATGTAACATACATAGTGGATTTATAAGATCACCACTTCCTGCTTCTTTCTGGGCCAACTATTTCATAGGCAGAAGTGCAGGTCTTCATGCAAAGATGCACCTGTGACTCGGCATGGTTCCCACAATCACACATGCAGAGTGAGTAAATGCACATGCCAAAGGCAAATTAGACACAATAAAGGCCTCTTGGGAGCCGTTTGGATAATACCATATGCTGTGAACCTGTGGCGAGGGAGGGGGGAATCCTGCATGCGGTTCCTGCTTTGGGCCATTGTAAACGGGTTTCAAATAGACCAAGGTTCTGCACAACATAACTCCCTTTGGATCACAGGCTCTGACTTTTGTTTTTGCTCATGGGTGCTCCAGTCCTGCTCCTCCCCAAAGCCCCACACCTGCTCAGCCTCTTCCTCCAAGGCTCCGCTCCCTCCCCCGAGGCTCCCTCCCCACCTGCTGCTCGCTCCTTTCCGCCCCCCCCGAGCGCCTCTTGGTCCTCTCCCCAGAGGCCCCCCCTGCTGCTTGCTCCTCTGTGTCCCCTCCCCGAGTGCCTCTCACCTGCTCCTCTCCGCCCCCTCCCTTGAGGCTCCTCCCACCCATCCGCAGCTTGCTCCTCTCCACCCCAGAGGCCCCACCCACCTGTCACTTGCTCCTTTCTGCCCCTTCCTGCCTTAAGGGTGAGTGATGGGGGGAGGGGGCGGAGAGGAGTGAGCGGCAGGGGCCCTGGGGGAAGAGGCGCAGCATAGCTGGGGCCATGGGGAAAGAGGCCAAGCGGGGATGGGGCCTCAGGGTGGAGCACAGGCGGGGCCACAGTTTGTGGGTGCTGAGCACCCATTTTTTTTCTGTGGGTGCTCCAGAGCTCAAGCACCCATGGAGTCAGCGCCTATGCCTGGAATGCCCTCAAGGAGACAGAGGTGAGGTGGTTCCACACCCCTTTATGGCACTGGGATACTATAAGAGAAACCTGAGCGAATGGGATCTTCTAGATAACTAAAGTACTTACAATATGTGCTTTATATATAGTCCTTGTTAAGCTGAGAGATACTGGTGATTGCATGGATCATAAAGCTCTTGGAGGCTGGGTGTGAACACACCCTTCAATTAACATAACTTGTTAATCACAAGCACACACACCCCCTCTTAACCTGCCCAGGAGTTTTGTCCTAGTGGGGAGAGGGGTTTTGCTGAATAGTATTTGGGGAAGGTAGTCTGACCGACCAACCCTGAGAGAAAACTAGGGAGAGGTTCTGGGGTGGGCATTCTGGCTCATAAGCTACAAAACTACTTCTTTTGCCTTTGGGTCCTTCTGCATTAGGAGAAGCAGGACTTTGTACATTTCTTGTAAATAAACAAGATTGCATCAAAGACAATACCAGACTGTATCATCAATTTCAAGTCCCAGCTGGAACATTCCCAGGATCCTGGACTAAGACTAGCTGATGGGATCAGCAAGGGCTAAACACCTTTCAATCACTGATCGTAAAACGCTTTACAAAGGAGGTCATGGGTCAATGGGTTAGCCTCATTTTACAGTTGGGGAAACTGAGGCATTGAGAGGTGATGTGACTTGCTCAAGGACACCTAGCAGGCCAGTAGCAACCTGAGGATGAAGATCATATACCCCAACAGGATACGGAAAGAGGAGTTTTGAGGAACACAGTCCTAGCTCCATTAGTGCCTTGGCCTACCCTAGGAAGAGTGTGTGGTAATGGGATTGCACGCTCCGTTATTGCTCAGAGATGTTGCAAGAAGGGATGTTAAGGACTTCATATTGAAAGTGAGTGCTGGATTTTACTGGCATTGTGTACAAGAAATATGAGATGTTGCAGCAGTGTATGCCTGACTTTGAAGAAAAGCTTGTTTACATTACAGAAATTCTTCAGGAACAGTTCAACCATGAGGAAATGTGACCCCTACAACAGTGCCAAAAACAGAGAGACTGCTGGTGATCTTCCATGGAAGCGTCAGTTGTTTAGCTTCTGAGGCCAGAAGGGACCACTGTGATCATTTGACCTCCTGTCCAGCACAGGCCATAGAACTTACACAAAATAATTCCTACAGCAGAGATTTTAGAAAAACACCCATTCTCGATTTTAAAATTGCTGGTGATGGAGAATCTGCCACAACCCTTGGGCTATTGTTCCAATGGTTAATTACCCTCACAGTTAAAATGTGATGACTTATTTCTAGTTTGAATTAGTCTAGCTTCAATTGCCAGCCATTGGATTGTGTTATTTCTTTCTCTCCTAGACTGAAGAGCCCATTATTAAATATTTGTCCCCCATGTAGATCCTTACAGACTGTAATCAAGTCACTCTCTTCACTGTCTCTTTGTTAAGCTAAAGAGGTGGAGCTCCTTGAGTCCATGACTATAAGGCATGTTTTCCAATCTTTTCATCATTCTCATGGCTCTTCTTTGAACCCTCTCCAATTTATCAACATTTTTCTTGAATTGTGGTCACCAGAGGGACACGGTATTCCAGCAGCAGTCACACCAGTACCAAATGGGGGTGGGGGGTGGGGGAAGGTGGTAGCTGGGGCAGAAACAGAGAGCACTTTAACATATATATTTTTTCCAAAATTTCTAAAGAGAAGACTCTTTGCTAACTTACTCTCTCCCTTCTCCGCCCCGATGCAAGTTTCCCTGGCACCCATCAGAATGGAGATGAAAGGGCATTGACTGGTGAGTGAAACAAGGCAGCCATGCTGATGGTTGGTGTTTCAGGAAAGGGCAAACGCAAGCCATGCAGCATGTGAGATCACAACATTCAGCCAATGGAGGGACAGTAGATTTTAGGGGAAAACAACAAATATAAATCTCTTAGGGGGCCAAATCTTCCCTCTCCCTCAAAAAAAAAAAAATCAAAAAAGGGAGCAAAAGCCAGCAGAAAACCCCACAAGGGTCTTGCGGCATTTCTGTCGCTTAATTTCCTTGAGGGGAACATGATGGAAACTGAGTTTCTGCTGTATGCCCCATTGTTTGGGATGGGTGCTGGGGGTGGAGACCAGGCAGAGTGCACAGGAGGTGAGAGGAGTCCTCTAACCTCCATGGAGCCCAACAAAGCAGGCAAATGCTGCAGATCTCAGGGGCTGCGTCCACAAAGCTGATTCCTTCCACAGTGCTCCCCCTTCCCTCCTGGCAGTGTGGCTCCTGCAGCTGCTATGAAAGATCCAGGCAAAGCCAATAAAAGAAAGAGGGATGAAAAGAACCACCCCCCTCGGTCACGTGTGGGTTGTTTTCAAAGGGTGGCATTGCTACTCTCCCAGGCAACAGCAGGCTGAGAAGCAACTTGGACGGGCAGGTGACCTGGTAAAAGGGAGAAGATGTGCCAGCTCGTGCTGAGCTCAGGATGCTGTTTACAATCAACAGAAAACTATAAAAGGAAGAGGGGAAGGGGGAAGGGGAGGGAGCTGCTGAAATCTCCATGGCAACGTTTAACCTGCTGCAATGGATGCCTTCGAGGGACTGGCACTGCCCAGGTCGTTAGGAAGAAAAGCGCCTGGCATAAGAATGGCAGGATCCTCATTACACACATGGCCCATAGTGAGGTGTCGCTTTCCAAGCCTGCTCATCAGCACATAAGAAAAAGTGCATTGAAATAACATAAAGGTTAAGAAATTCAAGAAGTGCAGGCCAGCTGTTGCTCCGACTCTGAATGTGGGGGAGATGGGGCAAGGATACAGCGTCAGCTTCAACTTGCAACATGATGACTTTTGTGGCTTTCTTCACAGTCTTTGGGGGTACAAAAATGATCAGTGTTCTGAGCACTTTTTGAAAGGGAGGGAGAGAAAAAGAGGGATGGGGAAAGAGAACTCCCCCTGGAAGATCAGCCAGGGCTAGACAGTAACTTCACAATCTGCCCTGAGAAAAGGGATCGTGTGCACTGTTCTGCCCATGGGGCAGAGCGGGGATACATTCTGAGTCACAGTTTGTTCTCTGATGACCACCCGGCTTTACGGGCAAGTAATATGCTAATATCTGTGGCTCAGCACTGCTGGCTAAGGCTTTGTGGCAGTGGAATCAAAGCCTTTTCCATTCTCTACCCCTATGGGGGCGGGGGGGGGGGGGGAAACATAGCAGCCCTGCTTCTCTCCACAACTAGCTATTGTATTGATAGGGCTGCCATTACCACAGTATCACATAGAAAGTGCAAAGCAGGGTTTAGTGCCCTAACCAACAGACAATCATCCTATCGTTGTAACTGGCAATGCTTATTACAACTGGCATAGGTGCCCCACCTTGTGCAAGAAGCCAAGCCAGAAGTCATAGTACCACTGGTACTATGTTGTTGTTACTGTAGGAGAGAGGGTCAGATTGTGGCCTTTTCCCAATCCATCTGTCCCTGGGCTTGGGCCATCCATAACTGCTGTGCTCCTATTATCTTGAGCGGAAAGGGAGCTAGTGCCCCTGCAGGTACCAGCCTCGTCAAAGGGGCTAGCAAGGGCCTACAGCCAGCAGGGTCATAGCTCTGCCACCCTGCATACAGAGCTGCCCTTGGTAGAGAGTTCATGCTGCACTCTCTTAATGAGTGGCACACACCTCAAAGGCACCCACGAGACACCACATCAGCTGCTTCTCAGGTCTGCCTTAATAGCACGATCTTGGAATGTGTCAGGTACAGGAAAGATCATTGGCAGGGTCAGCGCAAGCAAATCTGGGGCCTCCTGCAAAGGAATCAGATTGAGCCCCCAGACCCCAAAACTGCAAGACCCAACATTCAGTATGTTACCTTCTCCTCTGCCTGCTTTAGACTCCCATGCTATGGCAGCTGGAGGCTGAGGCCTGGGGGAAACGCCAATGCATAAGAATTGTCCTGTTTGTTTGGGAAGGGAGACAGACGATGAGCTGATGCAGGTTTCCAGTTAAACAGCATGAAGAGGGAAAACTGTGAGGGATGACACTCTGAAGCCCTAGGGGCTCATGTTCTAGTCACCAGAGAGCTCTTGGGCAGTGGGAAGCAGCTCAAAGCCCAAGCTACATTGCACTGGAGAGTGACAGTAAACATGGACACTTGCATTTCAGACTATCCCTGTTTGGAGGAAGCCCCTGTGACTGCAGTTTCCACAGAATTGTCTTACTTGGCCCAGAGAAGTGGAGAGAAATGACGTGATCCCAACTGAGACCCAGCCAGCTCACTTGACTCTTCTTCTGAGTATGATCGACTGGACGTCAGTAACCTACATGATTAAACTAGTATACATACTGCTCTTATGTGCCAAGCTCTACATCACATGTACATGACAATCACCAAATCCACTTACAATAAACAAAGGAAATGAGGAAGCGGCTTACTGTAAAATTAATGAGAACATGCTCTAGCTTGTGTGGAAATGCGTGTTGGGGTTTGGTGAGAGTAGGGGCTGATAGGCTAGGTGAAAGGGGGACCTGGTCAGGGACAGCTGGTCTTTGCAAGCCCTCAGGAACACTCCCATGGAAGTTAATGCTGGACATCCTCAGCATTCTCCTGCAGAACCTGCTCTGTGCTCTTGACACCTCCCCCCCTCCCATCCCCGCCCCCCCATCCCCCGTAGGATGGGGCAGAGGATTAGGACAGAAGGCAATGCCAACACAGCTCTTAAGGAGGAGGGTGTTCTTTGGGATGGTATGGTTTGACTCCTGCTTTATAAGTACAGTAGATCAGGGGTTATTTTTTCTTATATGTCTGATTTTTAACCTTTCAGCATCCCTTAAATGTCAATAAAAGGGAGCATCCATTTGTAGTTAAATGCTGAACCAAGGGTCCTGCTGCATGTTCTGCCTCTGTCAGTGCCCTGGGGGCAGTGCTTACTTTGTAATGAAAGAGGTGCCGGAGCTCAAGAAATTAGATGCTGGGGCTCAGGCAATTTTTGTACTTTCATAACTGATGCAGCAAGCCCAGAGATGCTGGGGCTATGAACTGCCAAGCCTAGAGGTGCCAGGGCTCAGCCCTGGCAAACCCTGGCACAAATTAAGCACTGCCCCTGGGGGCAGGGTGGGTGAAGACCCACCTCCACAGCACTGGTCTCTCCTTCCCCTCACACTGCACAAGCACCTCTGGAACGGCTCCTTGGAAGTGGGAAACGGGGATGGCCAAAGAGGGGGTTTCTGAGGGCAGAGGTGATAAGGAAATCCAAAACAGCACAGCTGCTGCCATTGTGCTAGCAGAGGGCTGCGAGGGCTAGAGAAGGAGTCAATGAGAGAAACAGCACAGAGCCTCTGTCTGGATGGCTGATGGAGGAGCCAATGGTTTTGGGGGCTTAGCCATCTGCATCTTCTGGGTGTGTGTGGCAAGGGGGAAATCTGCCCTCCTGTGAAATTGTCCCAGGTCACTGAGTGGGGGCTCGAGCCTGTTTTGCCTTGTGTTATTAAAACGGAACCCCTAGATACTGAACCCGGCCCTTGTTGCTGCCAACTATGAAGGGCAGAAGGGTTACATAGGCAACTGAGAGGTGATGTAGTAGTTTCCTTCCTTTACGCAGGCATATCTGCAGAGACAACACAGCCCCAGCTGATCATCCGAGGCTAACGAGCCATGTCGTTAAGTGTCTGCCATAGAGTAGAGCTGTTGTTTAGCCTCTGTAGTTACATTTTTGAAAATCATTTTGTGTTTAATTAGCATATCTGTTTGACTCCATCCCAAATTAACTGTAATGTTGCGTTCAGTTCTGGGCACCACAATACCAGATTGTAAGCTCACTGGGGTAGAGACTAGCTTTTTGTTTGGCATTTGCACAGCACCTAGCACAATGGTCCATGACTAGGAGTGCTAGGCGTTACTATAACAACAACAACAATAATTCACAATAAATGCTGACTAACTGGAAAGAATTGAAGCAAGAATGATTAAGGGACTGATATTGCCCTGATTCCTCGCTCATTTCCACCAGTGTACTTCTCTTGGCGCTGGTGGAGATACTCCTGATTTATTCCAGTGTGAGCGGAGAATCAGGCTGTCTGAGGGATGGTTATAATAACTAAGAATAATTAGCTATTATGTCTATACAGTGTCTAAGGCTGGACACAGTTGTCTCCAAGAATTTAAAGGATATAAACCCAAGAAAGGGAAAGACTTGTTCAGAGTGGTACAAGGATGGTTAACTAGGAGCAATGGGACATATGTGAGGAAAAGAAAATTGAAAGTCAATATGAAAAAAATCTTCCTAACTATGAACAAGTGGCCTCTGGATCCGTTCCCAAAGAAGAGTAGTGGGAGGCTTGCGATTTGCGTTACTTAAAGCTTGACTGGATGATATATCAGAAAATCTAGTGCTGGGAACTCTTCTACCCTGAACAAAATTAGTTTGACCTAAAGATTTTTTTCATCTAGGATTTATATTATTCTGTGTAATGAGTTATAGTGACCATTTGTTTAAATGAACAGGGTTTAAAGATGGGCAAGGAGTTAGAGGCTGTTTGCTTTTGTCTATAAAGTCTACAGCTCTCTTGCTTTTAACAGGAGTCTTCCATTCCTTATGGCTCCCCCCCCCCCACCAATTTCACTTCCTAGCTATACACTGCAGCAGTCAACCTGCTAGGCTTTTTACAGGAAAACATCAGGGTCAGGTTTAAAAAGCCTGGCTAATTTTATAACATTGGTAACATGTAGTTAAAGCTTTATTTTGTTCTTGAGCATCAGGTATTGGGCACTGCTGGACTCAGGATACTGGATTCTTTTGAGCAATGATCTGAATAAACACAGCAGTGCGAATAGCTCACAAAATTAGAATGGCCTTTGAACTTCAACAGTCTACTGGTCCTCAAAGGATAAGGGTGAGAAGATGGATTATGTGATACACTATATCAGACCACAATTAATGCATAGTTTATCAGGTCTTTAGCCCAAATGGTGCCCTCTTACTTTCTTGTATTATCTTTGAAATGCCTAAGGGCTATCCCCTTCCTCACCCGCATCACTCTGTTAGCTAGCAAGTGTGTGTTATTTCATATCAAGACTCTCTTGCTGGGGTCTGCTAGGAAGAGAAGCTCCATGGGAGGGAAAAAGGGAGAGAAGAAAGAAGATTTGAAGTGGGGGGTGAGAGCGTATTTCCTCATCACAAGAGAACACACTCAATGCTAGAGGAGCTGGCCATGAAAACTCATTGAAAAGGAATGAAACAGCAGATGTAACTAACCAGTAACCTGAATTACCAATTTGCATTTCAGCTGAAGAGTCACTTTTCCAAATTAGGGAAATTGCATAAAACCTGCAACAAAGATAAACAGTTTATGTAACTAGCTAATTAATAGACTAAATAACAGTTTTTTCACTAGGATGTTTCATTCATGAAGGCAATGCCAGCTGCTAGCTCTGCTTTAGCTGAGGGTCTGGCTGTATTTCCAGGATAAACTCTTGGTTTGAGTAATTTACCACTCAGCTATAAAACATTGCTGGGGTGGATGAGGATTCCTAAGGGAAATAGTGTAGATAAAATAAGAATCCCTCCTCTCCCAGACCATACGCATATCTTCAAAGCCTTTCCCAGAATCAAACTGAGCTTTTGGCGACATTTGGAAGTTATTTTTAAGAGCCAGATTCTGCCACTCTTACTCAGACTGAACAGTGGGACAAGGGCACTGAGTGGCATTATTCCTCAACGGGGTCAGTCATGACTTCTCTTTGACACCCATGCAGGGGAGAAAGGATCATGAAGAGCTTAATCTTGCTACCTGCATTGCCGGAGCCCCCATGAAGAGGACAGCAGCTGCTGCCAGGCTGCTCCTCCTCGTCCCATGCAGGGGTGGGTGGGCATGGGCAGGGAGTGGGCAGTGCTGATGAGTATCCTAGCACTGGGACAGATGGGGAAGCTGGTGCAGTTCATCTCTCCCATAGGGTGAGGCACAGGCTGCTTCATGTCCTGGTCTTGAGGCAGTGCAGCTATGTCACTTAGGGTAGATGATAGGGTTACAGTTCTGCTCCATGTAAGCTAGGGTGACTGAACCTGGCCCTACATTATTTTTTATTTACATGCTCTTCTGAATTTCCCGATTCCATTCAAGACCAGAAATAGGTTTGGAAATGCATTCCAACTTTTGGCCACTTCTCTGATCCAAATCAGTTATGGGCCTAAAGCCAAGTCTGCTTCATGAATTCAAAACAACACAACACTGCTTCCAAGGTATAGGGGGAATAGATGTGAAAGGCCACCTTTCGGGCACTGGGTTTGTGCCGTCTTGTTTGCTTAAGTGTAATTTAGCCAGACTGTAATCCATAGAGTGGATAACAAGGGCTTTTGGCATTTTTTAAAGACAAGGAGTGTCCGATGTATTGACTAAAAATTGCTGACTGAACAGATTCTGTTATTTCCAGAACATTTTATTAAAAACAAACAAACATGTATCCAAGACAAATTGCAGTGGCTCCAGCGTAGCTCTCATAATGGAGCTGTGGCAGTCTCTTGGATCAATCATATGTGTTTTATCGACTACTTCATCATCATGTATACATATTATAGAAATGTTCCCCTGCAGCATGATAAATTCAACTTCTGGTCACTTTGTGCTTTATGTGGCTGTATTGAATTGTTAGTTTAAATTTGTGGTGTTTAGATGCTGCTTGTAACTATTAGAACTGGGAGCACTGGTTGTTGGGAGTCTGAAAGGACAGGAAGCAGGAAGGGCGGGGGGGGGGGGGGGGAAGTTGAGGAAGCAGAGTGAGAGCTACCAAGGGTGCAGCAGCAGCTTGGTAAGGAGGTTTCCACTTTAAAAATAAAGTCCTGTTGAAATTTGTTAGTACCTGACCTGGTTGCTACAACATTTTGGCAATAAGGATGGATCTTCTGACTCTGAACCCACCTGCACCCTTTCTGCAAAGCCCAGGTGAGCCTCCAATCGCTTTTACTGCCTGGATCCATATGTTTGAGACTTATCTGCTTGAAATCACTGCTACAGAGATTTCTGAAGTAAGAAAGCATGCTCTGCTAGTCCACTGCCTTGGAGCAGAAGGGCAGCATATATTTTACACTTTTCCCCTTGCAGATGATAAATATGAGACTGCACTCATTGCATTAAAGAACTTTTTTGTGCCAAAAGTGAATATAGTAGCTAATCGTTACAGATTTCACCAGCGTGAGCAGAAAACAGGGGAGACTATAATGCAGTGTATTGCTTCCCTGAGGAGTCTGATTGTAACTTGTGACTTTGGGAATATGGCAGATGAGATGATTAGAGACCAGCTCACTGAGAAAACAACCATGCTTCGTGTAAGAGAATGCTTACTTCTAGAACCACAACTTACACTAGAAAAAGCAATAACCATTGCTACTTAGATTGAGTCAGCTACAGTTGAAGCCAAAATACTGAGCATGGATACAGGAGGCACAGTCCAGGCTGTGACTCCTTTGCAGAAAAGTTCACTATCGCTGCAGATAAACGATTACAAGAGGAAAACTAATGGAAAACTACCGAATCAGCAAATTCAAAATACAGTAGAAGCATGCTTTCACTGTGGATCCCCACAACATCTTGCAAGCTACATAGGATGTCCGGCAAAAGTAGCTCAGTGCAATCATTGCAAAAAGATTGGGCATTTTGCTAAAGTATGTTGCAGCAGCCAGTTCAATCAATAGGTGCAGGCAGTTACAATACCAGATGTTACTGTGCTGAGCGTGGACAAAATCACTACTGCACATATTCCAGAACGAATAAAGTGCACTGTAAACATTTCCACCATACCCTCAGGCAAATCACACTCTATTCAGCTAATGTTGGACACTAGCTCAGCAGTATCTATACTACCTGATTCCATCTATTTGCATTACTTTAAAGATGTGCCTCTTACTGAACCCAAACTTCACTTGGTGTGCTATTTGAAAAAACATATTCCAGTACATGGCTGCCTGCCAGCAATAGTTACTTTTGGTGATTGCTGTGTAACTGCAGAGTTCTACATTGTCTACAAAGGCACTCCTATCCTTGGCAGAGATTTATTGGCTTCTTTAAATCTCAGAGTAGTTAATGGACGAATTGATCTTCCTCAGCAAAGCACTCCTGTGGTACACACACCAGTTTCAGCTGGGACCCAACACCAGGTTGAGGAGAAACTTGGCTGTGATTATGGGTTTCTGCATAAAGTTAAAATGCGGAATAAAGTGATGCCTGTACGACAGAAGTTACGGTGCTTACCATTTTCAGTCAGGGAACCTGTTACACAGGAACTTAGAAAACTTGTTCAAAAGTACATTATTGAGGAGATTGACTCCTTGGAATGGGTTTCACATATAGTAGTGACGCAGAAGAAGGGTGGAGGTATTCACCTTTGTGTGGACTTAAGGGAGCCAAATAAAGCTATTGTGATTGACAGCCATCTTCTTCCTCACATAGAAGAAGTTTTGCAGAACTCCATGGAGCAAAGATGTTTTCTACTCTTGATTTGCAGACCACATACTACCAGATTATATTGCATGAAGATAGCAGAGACCTCACAGCATTTATTACATGAGGGACTATTTCATTTTAAATGTGTTCCATATGGTCTCTCATCTGCCCTAAGTGCCGTCCAAAAATGATGTCATTGATTCTGAAGAATCAACATGGAGTTCAGGGCTATCTGTATGATATTATCATGTTTGGAAATACTTCTGAGGAGTATGACAATAAACTGCAGTCGGTACTAAACTGCATCAGCAAAGCAGGCCTCAAGCTCAATAGGTCCAAATGCAAATTTAGACAAACTGAACTCTCCTTTCTGGGGCATACAATTTCACAGGCTGGACTAAAACCTGATCCAGATCTTATCCTGGCAATTTCAAATGCTCCTCCTCCGTCAGATGTGCAAACCTTACATTCCTTCTTGGGTCTTACCTCCTGGTATGCAAAATTCATTCCCAGTTATGCT
Organism: Chelonia mydas; assembly: GCF_015237465.2. Taxonomy (NCBI): domain Eukaryota; kingdom Metazoa; phylum Chordata; order Testudines; family Cheloniidae; genus Chelonia; species Chelonia mydas. Next base: position 72,930,323 of record NC_051246.2, read on the forward strand.
TCTGTCATTGAACCGTTATGATAATTACTACTGAGAAGTTCAACCTTAGTGTGGACAATGGATGCACAAGCTAGTTTCGAAATGGTGAAAGACTTGATTGTACATAGTCCAGTACTTGCACTATTCACTCCTGCATTGCCCACAATTGTAACTACTGATGCTTCTGATTATGGACTTGGGGCTGTCCTCACACAACTTCAGGAGGACAACACAGAGAGGACTGTTGCATTTGCTCCAAGGACACTAAGTAATGCTGAGACGATATATTCTACAGTCAAAAAAGAAGCACTTGCTTGTGTCTGGGCTACTGAAAAATGGAGAACTTACCTGTGGGGCCACAGACCACAGCCCTTTGACAATGTTGCTCACCATGAAAGGACTGGGAAGAGCAGGATATCGTATTGCTAGATGGTCTGCAAGACTACTCTCTTTCAATTATGAACTAGAATATAATCCTGGAAACCAAAATGTGGTTACTGATTGCCTTTCTCGCCTGCCTTTGCCTTCACCAGATGGTCCATCGGAGGACGGGGATGCAGTAGTTGTGCTTATTACAAGCGCTCTTACTGCAGTTACAAAAGAACAATTTCAAGCTGCTTGTTCAGCATGTCCAATTCAACAAAAACTATGGGAATTTCTGATAAAGAGATGGCCCAGTAACCCTAAAAACCTTGACCCAGTTTTGCTGCCTTATTTTAGAGTTCGGGATGAACTTTCTTTGCTTGATGGCTGTGTGTTACGAGGTACACACTGGCTCCTTGTGCCAAAAGAATTACAGTCAAAACTCATACAGCTGGCACACGATACTCATCAAGGAATTGTCAGAACCAAACAACGACTACGGGATCTGTATTGGTGGCCAGGGATGGGCTGAAGCACTCATAAAATCCAGTGTCACTTGCCAAATGCATGATAAGACAGCAGTGACATGTACCCCTCCATTACAGCCTGTTCCTCTTCCTGAATCTGCATGGCAAAAAGTGGTGATTGACATTGTAGGACCCTTTGATACTGCTCCAAGTGACTGCAGTTATGCCATCACTTTAATAGACTATTTCAGTAAATGCCCTGAGGTAGCGTTTACATCGCAAATCTCTTCTGCTACAGTAATTAAGTTCCTCTCTTCAGTTTTTAGCAGGGAAGGTAACCCCAAAGAACTGGTTTCAGATAATGGTAGTCAATTTAGTTCCCTGGAGTTTGAAACTTTTCTAGCAGAGAGAAACATTTTACAAAGAAGGTCATCCCTATATTACCCTCAAGCCAATAGGGAAATTGAACCATTTAACAGAAGTTTGAAAGAGAGTTTGCAAATGGCTAAACTGGAAGGGCGATTGTGGATAACCTTCACTACTGATTTCTTGCAAGCATACTGGGCAACATGACATCCCACAACGCAAAGATCACCCACAGAGTTACTGCATGGGAAACAGATGAATACTAAACTGAACATTGCTGGATTATTAAAGGCATGACCTGATGCCCCAACCGAGGATGATGTGAGAAAAACCGTTGAACCAAAGCAAGTAAAGTATAAGGCTTTCACAGACAAGCGGCGGGGTGCTAAGGAACCAAAGTTTCAGTGTGGTTCCTTCGTTAGAATACAAAAACCTGGAATTTTACGCAAAGAGGACCATAAATTCACAGCTCCTCTTAAAATCATAGAGAAGAAGAGACCTTACACCTATTGACTTTCTGATGGGCGGGTATGGAATACTTCTTATCTTGCACCTGCTTATGCACCAAGAGGAGATTATGCCAACACCCAGTCTGCATTGGATGACTTCACCGTAGTATCAACACGACAAGACATTGCACTGGAACTGGGGCTTGAGAGACGGCCTGTCAGACCCAGAGGACCACCTACTTGACTAGAGACTCTCTTATGTAGTATCTACAGTGTTTTCAGTGTAATATTTCTGCCAACAGTATAGTGTCTTGTTTCATATTTGTTCCTGTGCTTAGAACAACGTTTATTTTAATTGGGAGAGTTTCTTAAGAGAGGAGGGAATGTGGTGTTTAGATGCTGCTTGTAATTATTAGAATTGGGAGTATTGGCTGTTGGGAGTCTGAAAGGACAGGAAACAGGAAGGGGGGGGGGGAAGTTGAGGAGGCAGAGTGAGAGCTACTGAGGGTGCAGCAGCCGCTTGGTAAAGAGGTTTCTACTTTAAAAATATAATCCTGTTGAAGTTTGTTAGTACCTTGCCTGGTTGCTACAACAAGATTGTAAGTTCTTTGGGTCAGACACCACATCTCCTCCATGTTCTGCACTGTACTAAGTAAATTACAATTACAGAAATAGTAACAACAATACAGGGGCAGCCATGTATTTTAAATGTGTACTGCCAGGCCAACATTTTCAAAATTGCATGACTAAAGTTAGATGTCTAAATAATGGCCTGACCCAGTTCCCACTGAAAACAATGGGAAGGTTCCTATTAACTTTGAAGGGAGCTGGATCAGAGCCTAAACTGCATGATCTTCAGAGATGCTAAGCACTCACAGCTGCCACTGACTTTAGTAGGAATTTTGCCTGGGTAACCATTTCATGATTTGGCCCTATCATAAAGACATTATCGTCTGTCTTATACATCTCATGATAGCTTCCCCTACATAAGAGCAACCATACTGGGTCAGACCAATGGGCCATCTAGCCCAGTATCCTATCATTCAACAGTGGTTGGTGCCAGACACTTCAAAGGGAATAAACAGAAAAGGGCAATTGTCGTCTAGTCCAAGCTTCTGGCAATCAGAGGTTTAGGGTCACCCAGAGCATGGGGTTGTGTCCCTGATCACCTTGGTTAATAGCTATTGATGGACCTATCCTCCATGATGTTATCTAATTCTTTTTTGAACCCAGTTACTTTAGCCTTAAAAACATCCCCTGGCAATGAGTTCCACAGTTGACAGTGCGTTGTGTGAAGAAGTACTTCCTTATGTTTGTTTTAAACCTGCTGCCTATTAATTTCATTGGGTGACCACAGGTTTGTGTGGTATTTGAAGGGGTAAATAAAATGTCCTTATTGACTTTCGCCACACCATTCATGATTTTCTAGACCTCTATCATATCTCCCCTCAGTTGTCTCTTTTCCAAACTGAACAGTCCCAGTCTTTTTAATCTCATCTCAGATGGAAGCTGTTCCATACCCCTCATAATTTTTGCTGCCCTTCTCTGTATTTTTTCCAATTCTAATACATCTTTTTTGAGATGAGGCAACCCGAACTACATGCAGTGTTCAAGGTGTGGGTGTACAATGAATTTATATAGTGGCATTCTGGTATTTTCTGTTTTATTAACTAACCTTTCCTAGTGGTTCCTAATATTCTGGTAGTGTTTTTGACTGCTGCTGCACATTGAGTAGATGTTTTTAGAGAACTATCCATGATGACTCCAATATCTCTTTCTTGATTGGTAACAGCTAATTTAGACACCATCATTTTGTATGTATAGTTGGGATTGTTTTCCAATGTGCATTATTTTGCATCTGTCAACATTGAATTTCATCTGCCATTGTGTTGCTTACTCACCCAGTTCTGTGAGATCCCTTTGTAACTCTTTGCCGTCTGCTTTGGACCAACTATCTCAAATAATTTAGTATTGTCTGAAAACTTTGCCACCTCCCTGTTTACTCCTTTGTGAATATGTTGAACAGCATTGGGCTCAGTACAGACCTTTGTTTTGTGTCTCTCAGAATGCCAAACACCTGCTTAATTTTCTGGGTTCACTTCCCTTTCCCATTAACAACACCCAGTGTGAAGCGTCCGTGTTTTGGCAGCCTCCTTTTAGGTCAAGAAGTACCAAACTCTCTTGGGAGCTCATCAGTGCCACTCCCATTCTAGATGGCAAGATCACGCTTGAATGGTGTGGAGCCCTCTGTCTCCCACAGGAGACAGATGTGCTGCCTCTGAAACGGTCTCAAGCTTTACTGGGGAATGATGTCCAGACCTGGGAACCTGACCCAAAGAGCCTATATTACAGGAGACCTTTACAAGAAGAAGTATGTACAGTACAGAAAGCTCCCCAAGAAGAGCATACCTTACAGTAAATATGGTTCCCCAAGATGGAGAAGATAGATTTTATAATGCTCCCCAAGAAGAGCACACAGTAAAGTAAATTGGGTTCCATGAGAAGGGTAACTACTATAGGCGCCATAAAACATCACACAGTATGTTAATCTCCAGTGATATTCTCTGGAGACCAACAATATTAGACCTGAAATAGTAGCTCAAACTAGGGATAGTTTTCTCAGGCTACCTGAGTTGTGTCTGCTTCTCTCTTCCCCTCTCCCATGGTCAGTTAAGCAACCACCGAGTCATGTGTGTTCTTAACCACTAAAACCAGTAACAGAAAAGCGCATGGTTGTGTGACCTTTGGATACACAAAGCATGGTTGCCTAAGACGGTCTTGTTGTTAATGTGATATTTTGAGAGGGGAAAAAGTTATCTAAAAGAGAGGGGGAGAAATGGGGCTGATTTTGCATTTCTGCCATTCCCCGCATTTTCCCTGCCTTCACTGGGAATGCTGCATGTGTAAGGAATGCCGGATCAGCCTATAGCACTACTATAATTAAGAGCCTCATGGATAAGTTCCATCTAACTCTGATTTCAGCTTTTTCTGTATTATCCACTCTGCCAGTTTTGGCTTCTCCCAGGTAAGCTCTAGAACTGGCTTTTAAGAAACACTGGGGTTATTTTAACAGTTTATCAAATTACCAACCACATTATAAATACAGACTATACAACAACTGTGAAACTTATTCATCCCAATGATTTCCAGTGAGAAATCCCATTCATGTCATGGCTGGGTCATGGGCAGCCAGATCTAGCAGTCAGAGCCGGAGTCTGCAGTCCCAAGACAGGTTTCAGAGTAGCAGCTGTGTTAGTCTGTATCCGCAAAAAGAAAAGGAGGACTTTTGGCACCTTGTGCTCAAATAAATTTGTTAGTCTCTAAGGTGCCACAAGTCCTCCTTTTCTTAGTCCCAAGACAGGAATCAGCAAGGTTAGGACACCAGGATGACAGAGTCAAGAGACAAACTGGAGGGCAGAAACACAAATCAGATACCTGGAGTCACGCCAGGTCAGGATGCCAAGAAAGCAGGAGCAGGCAGCTCAAGGCACACAGTCCAGAACAGGGTAGAGCCTCGTTGTTCAGACAGCTTCCTGTTCCTGCTGCTGGTTGAAGTGGGGCCAGCAGGCCAATCAGTTGCTCTGGGACTTTGCCAACGGAACTGCAGGGGAGGAGCCTCAAACTGGGGCTGGACTTCATGGGTCCCAGGTAAGCAAGTGTCAGCAGGCTGCCAAATGGAGGGTTGGACCATGGCTGCTCTTGCAGACCCAGATTCAAGACTTGTAGATCATGAAAATTTATTCACTCCCATGTTGCATCATCAAACTGGGACTCCTGTGGGAAATACCATGCTGTGTCATCAAAATGGCAGCTCCCACTAGGAGAGATACCAGTCCCATTCACTGAATGGAGATACTGAAACAAGGACTGGTATGTCTAAGAATTAAAAGGTGAGATTAGTTAGATGTGTATGTTTGTACATTTTGAGCCTGATTCTGCCACCCTTACATAGAATAGCACCTTACTCTGCAAATAGTCCTATTCATTTCAGTGAGATGACTTATGGAGTTCAGTACTACTCAGTGTGAGTAAGGATGGCAGAATTTGTTCCTTAGCAATATAAAGCATTATATCGAGAGCTCTGCAAACCCATCAAAACTTGATAATAAACAAAACAAAAACCAAAAAACCCCAAACCACCTCACAAATGTTTATTTGAACTACTTGCATGGGTATGCAGAAATTCAGAAAGAATTGGGTTCAAACAAAGCCCCTTTTTCTCCACGTCTCCAGGTCACGTGTCATGCAAAGATTGGGTATTCACATATTCACATGGGTCTGTCAGAACCAGAACTGGCTACCAGACACACTGGCTGGTGTGGCATTGGACAGAGCTGGCTGAGTTAGGATTTGGAACTAGCGAACTTTGCACTTTTAAAACTATAGCAAAAAAAGTATATAACACCACAGTTTATTTGCACCAACAGATGCAACTGAAAACAACAATAAGCAAGCCCAAGACAGACACACATTGAGGCTAAGATACAAATTTTGTCCGCTAATTTTTTCAGCTACATCAGAGAACTTAGCTGAAATGCAGATTCTCTTTCAGAACCTAAGACCCCATTTTTACTGCAAAGCTAACCATATTTGAACATGGTTTTGAAACATCGTTTTAGCCAAATCATGCTATGATATAGTTTGTTCTTTTTTCTATAGGCCTTGTCTACACTGAGATTTCTGTGAAAAATCTCTACTGGGGGCACTACTGAAGATTGGCCACCAACATTTTTACCATTATGTCATCTAGGCCTTTTCTAAGCCAGGTTGGATGACAGGGTGGTAAAAACACTAGTGTCTTATCTACATTTAGACTATGTCTACACTAGCACTTTTGTCGGTATAACTTACGTTGCTCAGGGTTGTGGAAAGACACCCCTCTGAGTGACATAAGTTACACCAACAGAAGCGCCAGTGTGGACAGTGCTATGTTGGTGGGAGATGCTCTCCCGCTGACATAGCTACCGCTGCTCTTTGGAGGTGGTTTAATTATGTCAACAGGAGAGCTCTCTCCCATCAGCATAGAGCAGCTACACGAGCGATCTTCCAGCAGCACAGCTGCATTGACACAGCTGTGCTGCTGTAAGCTCACTAGTGTAGACATGGGCTAATGCTCCCACCATTGCTACTTGTAATGGAAGCATGACACTATGGGAGATATGCCAGGAAAGTCAGTGTCATGGTAAAATGGCTTCTGTGGCCCCTACTGATTCCATGGGGTAGGCTAGCCAATGATGTGCTCAATAAAAAGACCAAGTGATGTGCCCCATGTGATCTTTCCTAGTGAATGTGGTTTGAACTGGAAAACCATCAGTTAACAGCAGCCTGAACGTATTCATGGCTATCCCGAAAGAGCAAAAGAGTTTATATCCAGCTTTGCTAAAACATTCATGGACATGGTGACAAAATTTTGTGTGAACAGCAGATGGTCCCTGAATGCAGGTCAGACTAACTAGAATGAATTTCTAGTGCATTTGTGAGGCAAATCAAGTGTATTGCATAGCTCTAATGTTACCATAGCCAATCACTGGAGTGTTCCCATTAAACAACCCCCTGAAATTCCCAGAGCCATTTGCTGGAACCAGCACTTCATTCTGTGTGACATGTAGTGATGTTTATGAATTGTGGTACTTTTAGGCACTGGGCCATGCTGACGAAAGTTCTGCGAAACCGCAAACAATTTCTGAACTTTCATACTTATATAATTCCTGGTTGACAACTGTACATAAAAGAAACAAACTCCACTCTGGATTTTCCCCTGCTATCCTGTGCATCTTAAATCCATCATGCTATGAGCATGGTTGTACATGGTCAGGCAGGTGCTGTACACTATCCAAAAGGCGCATTCCCTATGTGTTTGCCGCTGTGGTCAGTGTCCAACTCTGAGCAGCTCAAGGCAGCATCCACCATATTTAGCTCTCTCAAGGATCCATGCCATTTTATTTACTCATCATTTGGAGATGGCAACACCTGGTCAGGTTACATTTTGTCTCACTACATTTCACTGGGGGCATCTTTTCTTCAGTTACAAATTACTGTGTAATGGCTGTGATATTCCCCCCGCCAACCTGCCCTCAGTGCAAATTTGGGGCTACTTTGCAACCCTCTGCCAAAACAAAGCAGTCCTAAATCTGGTGGATCCAGCCAGAAGAGGCTACCTTTTGGCTTGGGATTCCCTAAGTGGCACAGAACCACTATAGTAACTCCTGCACCTCCCTCTCTCCTTCCCTCACTCCCAGCCATGAGCATATGGGGCATGGCCAGGCCCTCTTTGTGCTTTGGTGATCCCTGTCTTCCAGAACGGCCCTTTGAGGCTATAGGCAGCTGGCACAAATATTCTAAGTTGTGCGAGGGACCAAGCCAGGCACCTGAACAGCCCCAAGATCGAGGAAGCATAATCCTTTCTGCCCCCAGCACAATTTCAACACAAGATGTGAGTCAATATGCTTAAATTTCTTGTTGACGCCTTTAAAGCTCTACACATTTCCACATCTCTGACCTTATCAGACAACAACGCTCCCCGTCTAACCAGCCTCAGTGTCCCATTTATCTCCTCCTTTCTCTGTGGCCTTTCGCACACCTCCCCCAATTCATCTTCTGTGATGCCCACAAGAAATGAAACAACCTAAGCTGTAAAAAACTATATAATTTACTCCATATTATTCTATCCTCTGGGCTTCCTGGTGCTTCCCATCTTCTCCATTTCTGTCATACAGGGCCAGATGGTACCTGGCCCTCACACAAACATCCAGCTGAGAAGGGTGCAAGGAACCTTCTCCGACAAATACGGTCCATGTAAGGGCCAACCACAATTGCAGTGCAGGTGCTGTTTCCGCCCTACTGCCCAAGAGTTAGACAGCATTCAAAAGGTAGATGAGAGAGATGGAGAGGAGACAGAGTCATGGTTCTACTCTGCACTGTGCAGCAGCTCTGCTGGTCAGCTACATGGTGGGGGAGGAGTAAATTGCACCCCATGAAGTGGTGATGCCATGGGCACCCTGCCTCTGCACAGCTGGGAGCTCCAGGAAGCATTGTTCTAGTGCTTCTCATGGGGTACTGCAGCCCTGCACTGCCTCCAAATGCGGGGCTGTACCTTGCAGACCCAATAGTTTGTAAGCCCTTGTGGGCAGGGACTATCTTCATTATGTTCTGTATACAGTGTCAAATACATTGTGGACCAGAGGTTGGCAACCTTTCAGAAGTGATGTGCCAAGTCTTCATTTATTCACTCTAATTTAAGGTTTTGCGTGCCAGTAATATATTTTAACGTTTTTAGAAGGTCTCTCTCTATAATATATAACTAAACTATTGTTGTATGTAAAGTAAATAAGGTTTTTAAAATGTTTAAGAAGCTTCATTTAAACTTAAATTAAAATGCAGATCTTATCAGTTTAGTGTGATCCTTGCCCAAGCTTTTCCCTGCTGAGTTTTCCAATGTCTGGTATGTATTTGGATAGTTTAAGCTGCACACAGGCTTCTGAGTGATCAGTTGTTAACTGGCTCCGAGAGGGACAGAGGACAGATTTCATATGTGAAAATACCTCTTCACACAGGTATGTGGATCCAAATGCTGAAAGTATTGCAAACACAATTTTCTTCAGACAGTTAAATTTCACTGGCTGGGACATCCAGCAGGTCAGAATAGAGGCCCCATGATCTCTCTCAGTAGCTTTAAGTGCACTCTGCAGATCCCCTAAGGTTGATGCCCACAATTCTGAGCTTTTTAACTGAATGAGCTGCATTTTGAAATCTTCAACACCCTCCACTGAAATACAGACAAATCCAAGTCGCTTTCGTTGAACTTTTCAGGTTTAATTAGAAAAGATAGCATTGGGCCAAATCGCTGGAAATCTTGAAATCTGTCAGAAAATTCTGATTCCAGTTCTTGCATGTACATTCCAATCTCATCGACACTGACAGTGCAAAGTGTCAATAGCTCTTTTATGTGTTGGAAGTAGCAGAAAGTCGAAGTTCGGATATCCTGGGAAAAAACTGCTAGTTTTACAACAAATGCCTTCCAGGTTTCATAAAGACCCAGAACCGTTTGCCCTGCACCCTGGAGACGGAGGTTGAGTTCGTTTAGGTGAGCGGTGATGTCAGTTAGAAACATGAGCTTACATAGCCATTTGTCATCATCCAGTTCGGGGTAGTTTTGTCCTTTTTCCGACAAACAGGCCTTGATTGCATCAAAACAGTTTACAAAGTGCACCAAAACCTTGCCACGACTTAGCCACCAAATGTTGCTGTGAAGTGAAATGAACGGACATCTAACTTTGCTTTCTTAGGAGCTGACATGTTGTCAGACGTACCCCTCAACTTACAGTGGGGAAAAAAATCGCCGCAGACGGCACGCACAACGTCAAACGCAATGTGCTGTTCCACGTGACATGATAGTGATGTAAGCAGCAAATTGGGACTTCAAAATATCCCAGTACAGTGACGCTGGAACAATTTTTAAGGTGGGGGTGCTCAGCTGCGCCCCCTTCTTGCCCCTGTCTGCACCCCTCAATGTCCCAGGCTGGGGCCAGTGGGTCACAGCTGGGGGTGGCTGCAGACCCCAGGATGGCAGCAGCGCACCCGGGACCTGTGGCCAGGACCCGGGCAGTGTGAGTGCCACTCAAAATCATCTCACGTGCCGCCTTTCGCATGCGTGCCATAGGTTGCTGACCCCTGTTGTGGACACTTAGGCCCAGATCCTCAAAGGCATTTAGGTGCCTAACTTCCAGATTTCAACAGAAGTTAGGCAGCTAAATACGTCTGAGGCTCTGGGCCTTAACAAATGATATATTATAATAATAGTTTCTAAGTGTGTGTCCCATCTGCGATGAAAGGAGATCCCAAAACACAGTGAGAGTTAATACAGCCAGATGTTGTTGACAATGGAATATAGGGTCATGAAAATTCCATGACTATGATGTGGCCATCTGCTGGGGGACAAAAGAGAATAATGCATTGGGAGAAATACATATTCAGAACAAAGGGCTGATCTGGAGTCCTAATGCCTTTGGCTCTGATCATGTTTGATATGCCATGTTAAGCTGGGTCAGCCTGCTCAGTGCTTCATCAGCACGGTTATTTATGCATTTAATTACTTTAGATGTGTTGATAATGAAAAAGAAAGAAAACTGAAGAAAGTAAAGAAAATTTGCCCTTGTCCAACAAGGCCTGGAATGCCTGTTTGGCATCCTCTGGCAACTTCTCTGAGAACTTCAGCATATTGTCCCAGAGGGAGAAGTCATATTGGGCCAATAGGGCTTGTTGGTCAGGGATAAGAAATTGTAGACCAGATGTGGAATACATTTTTCTACCAAAAAGGTCTACTTTCTTTGCTTTAGGGGAGGGAAAAAGTCATCACTGATGCATTCTTTCATTCACTGCTGAGACAACTAAGGAACCTGCCAAAGGATTGGTGTAAAAATGTTCATAGTCTTGAGAAGGGACATGGTACCTTTTCTGGTTCTCTTAGCTGTCAGAGGGAGAGAGGATGGTGTTTGCCACAAAGATTTTGTAGTCACTTCATTGATAGAGCTGCTCTAGAGTGCCCTGCAGAATCCAAATGTCCCAAGCCCGTGGGAACTCTCCTGAGCCTCCTCAATAGGAATATCAAGAGAGATAGCTACTCTCTTTAAAAGATCTTGATAAGTCATCCTGGACAGCTGAGAATCCCAGGAGACTGCAGTCTTGTCAGATTGGGAGGAGGAAAAATGCAGAGGAGGCAGAGGTTGGACATCTTGTAATGCACTGTGTTGAGGTTCCAAAATATGAGTCTGGCCTTGAGGATGTTGCTCGATACTGAGCTTGGTACCAACTATAGCCTCCTGGACTTCCTCATTTGACCTTTCCTGTCATCTGCTAGGAGATCTGTAAGAGGGAGGAATCTGAAGGATCTAGAAGTGAGGGGCATGCCCCATAGGTTCCAGTAAAGTCATGGGTATGGCATAGGACCCAGAGGTGACTATTTCAAGGATCCATGTCTGTGGACTGACTTTGGAAATCCAGCATGCACCAGGAACAGATGAAGGAAAAGCGGAGTGCGTCTGTCTCGGGAACAAGGGGCATAAGAGCCTACCTCAGACTCCAAGGAGAACACCTGACCCTGGTGGTGCTCTACTGGGCAGTGCCAAGGTCCTGGAGTGTCACTCCAGAGATGCTGGCACTGGAGATAGCATGCTGGGTTTAGCCCTGGACTTCACTGGGAGAGAAAGTGCTGGATGCTCCAAAGATAGTATCGAGGGCAGATTTTGTCTCTGAGGTAAGTCTGGCTGAGGCCTAAGGAACCACCATTCTAGCTTGTTTCCTGGGCCATCAGAGAGTCTGGCACCGAGAGGCAGAGTAGTTTCCATGCTGTTGCATAGGCCTCGGTGTCATCAGTACCAAGAAATTTTCCTGCTACTGTTGTTGCATTGAAGGAGTTGGCACTGCAATGGGGGTTGGTCTCAATGAAGGTCTTGGCTCCTTCAGTGAATGGTGGGCTGATTTTTTCTTGGCACTAGCGGGGGTCAGGGCTGACTTGTAGAAGCAATGTCCAGAGGGGCACTCCTCCCTGATGCTGAAGTACTTGGTGCTCACCCACAGTGGGAAGGTTCAGAAGGTGGATGCAAGGTTGCCTCCATGAGGATGTGATGCAGTCTCACCTCTTTGTCTGTTTTTGTCTGGGGTTTGAAATCCCTGAAGATCTGGCAGCAGTCTCGAATGTGACACTCACTGAGGCACTTCAGGCAGGTGGAATGAGGGTCACTCGTCAGCATAGATTGCTTGCAGCCCGCACAGGGCTTACCCCGTACTGTGCATCGGTACCCTGAGAATAAGAGGAACCCAACACTCAAAGAAAAAATAACAATGAAAACCTACATTAATTTAACAATAACGAATAGCACTAACCTAACTATTTAAAGAAAGGAAGATCATTTCCCTGTAATGGGAGAAACTTAAAGTGGCAAGCTCATTCTCTCTGAGTACAGATCATGGGTTGTAAGAAGGAACTGAGAGGGTGGGAGGTTTAGGGTGGCTCTTCCCTTTATACCATTGTGCAGCACCATGAGGAGGCTGAGGGTGCATATGCCGCCGTGATAGGTACCTCAAGGGAAAGATCTCTGACTCTGGTGCATTGGATGCGCACACACACCTGAAGTGGAATGGACGTGCGCCATCACTTGACAGAGAATTAATATTTGTTATTGAAGTTGTGTTGGTTAGTTGTGATTGGTCAGATTAATCAATGCCATTGTTTCGGTTCCCTAACTGAATGAGTGTGCAAACTTTTCCAGCATGATCACTCAGAAGCGTGAATCTGAAAATGGGTTTCCATGAACACCCACACAATCAAATTCACTTTCTGTAGAAGTTCAGGCCAGTAAAACTCAATCACATGACTGTTCCCAAACACAACAGGGTCACAAGGACAGCCAAAGGAAATAAAGTGAAACTGAATATTGGCAGGTTATTTTTTTGGAGGGTCAGTATTAGCCCAGCTGTAGCCGGAGAAGTGGAAGCTGAGTTTCAGTCTGTACTATAGATTTTGCAGTGGGATTCCTTTTCCCAGGGGTGGGCTGGGGGATCTCTTTTTATCCCAGATGGAGTCTTGACAAACTCTAATTCTTTCCTGCTATAATCTTCCCAGTTGAGATCCCAGACTAACAGGGAAACCAGCCTCCCAGCAGGGCAGTCTGACCAGGAATCCTTTCTTCTCCTGAAACTGTTGCTATTAGTGTCATGGGGGTGACATGACCCTTCCTTTTTCTCTCTCTCACTCTATGCCACACTCAGCTCCTGCCATGCAGGAAGGGTCAGAGCAATCAAACCCAGGTATCTTCCCGGTAGTTGTACAGGGTATGATATCAGGGTGCTGGGACAGACAGCGCGCCTTTTGCACTAATTACTCTTTATGACATGGTTACAGTATGTTGGCAATTCTTCCACTGATTAACAAAATGTACCTAGCTCGTTCTTCTCACCTAGCACTTCTGAGCTTTTAATCTGGCCTCTCTCTTACCTGAGTTGCAGAAGCTCGTTCATTGTTCAAGTTGTTTCAAGGAAGCAGGCAGGAGAATTAAAAAAGGAGGTAAAAAATTGTTTTCTGAAGCTCAAAGGGGTTTATTTAAGCCTGTTTTACCCACAAATCCTTCCTCCATGTGGATCATTTTTGATACCAGCTCCCCCCTCCCCCAGACATGCCATGCTTTTGTAAAGCTAATCAGAGCAACTCTTTCCAGGGCTTCCTGGGGCTCCAAGGCTGCTGGGTTATGAAGACCCATGAGTTCATTGTTTAAATTAAGTTCTTCTATATGGAAACACCACTGGTATCCCATATGGTCTCGGCAAACCCGCCATCCACTTCTCACCTAAATTAAATTTCACTAATTGAATTAGTTACCATTTTATCAGCTGCCGCTTTGCAGTAGTTTGCTAACCCCTAGGGGCTCAGACCACGCTTGGTAAAGAGCTTCTTCCATCCCACTCTCTCATTTATCATAGTGACAATGCACAGCATTGGGAAAAGGAGGGGGGTGGAGAATATTCTACCCTTCACAAGCATCCCAGCCATCTCTGAGCATCCTAATGATTGACCTCTGTTAGAAAAGCAGCCCTGCGCTGACCTCAGGCTGCTGAAAGGAAGCATTCTCCCCTTTGTAAAAATCCCACTGAGCCCGAAGAATGGGGTGTGCTGAAAGCAGGAGCGTCAGAAGGGAAGCCCAGCAGTCAGCCAGGGATTTCCTATGTGATTTCAGATTCCATATGCCAAGGGGCTAATAGCAACAGGCCTAGGCTCAGGGGATAATGTCCCCTCTCCTGCTTGCAGTCTCAAAGCGAGAGGAGAGCACGTGGACAGAGGCTGCTTAAAATAGGTCTGCCAGCATCTGGCAGCAGAGCATGAAGCACGTCACCTGCTTCAGTCCTGTTCCTTTTTCAGAAAGGCACTGAAGGCTTCACAATTGTTGCATCCCTGCTTTTGTAACAGTGAAACGCTGGGGCCTCATCACATCAGATGTTGTGACTGATGCATCAGGCGACGCAACATAGCAACAGGTGTTTCTCCACCGCAGGAAGAAACAAGTATGCTATGAGGCCACAGCAGTCTGGTTCCTAGCTTCAGTGAAGTAATCAATAATAATTCAGAATGCTTTGCCCTTCTGTAGTACTTTCATATGGGGATCTCAAAACACTGTACAAATATTAACAAACTAAGCCTCACAATAGCCCTGCAAGGTAGTTATGTGTTACTATCCCCTTTCTTACAGGTGGGGAAACTGAGGCAAAGAAAAAGTAAGTGAGATGGTCAAGGTCACACAGCAAGGCTGTGAACTAGAACCCAGGAATCGACTGCGCCAACCACTAGAAAATGCTTTCTAAGACTCCTAATGCTTAACAAAACCCAAAACAGCTCTGCAGAAAAGGATTCTTATATTACAACATGATCTTGCACTTCTGATGCATAAAGATGACTACTATACACATTTCTACCATATATTCTGAAACTGGGCAGTGAGGTCTGCACAGTGAATGACAGAAGGCCAAATCCAGGAAAAGTGATGCTACTACAGAATTCAACATATATAGCATCTTTCATTACAGAAGGCTCCAAAGCACTTTAGAAAGCATATAATTGAAAACAAACAAACACAAATTATTAAAAAATAGTCAGAGTTGAATACTTGTTTCGGTGGAACCTAGCTGGCGCCCAAAACATTATGCCTCCTTGACAAAAATTCTATACTTTTAAATATCTGAAAATGAACAATTTCAAGGACTCAGCCAGTCCCTACTGCCACATCAGCCCACTTAATTTACATCACCCAACCAACCTTACTTAACATCACGCCCTAAAATGTGCAGAAATATATGCAGAGGTCAAAATAACAAATGACTAGGGGATTATTAGAAATGACTCCCTTGGAGAGGAAATGGGATTTTATAATCTCCTAGTCATTTACTATTTTGACTTGCGTGTATATTTCTGCAAATTTTGCCTGGTTTTCTGCTATAGATTTAAAAAAACACTATACGTATCCTGACATCTTCTCCCCTTTTTTAGTATAAATTATCTTTAATAGGAATCAGGCCTAGACCCTCTGATGGTGAGATTACAGTAATGGAAGCATGAGGTGATGAAAGACTGAACAAGAGCCCTGGCAGTCTGAAAAGGCTGACTCTTTTAAATACTATTGGCTATTATGTAGGTAAAAGTGGTAAGACTTCAGTATGGTATAGATCAGGGGTCAGCAACCTATGGCATGCATGCCAAAGGCGGCACGTGAGATGATTTTGAGTGGCACTCACACTGCCCGGGTCCTGGCCACCGGTCCCAGGTGCTCTGCTGCCATCCTGGGGTCTGCAGCCACCCCCAGCTGTGACCCGCTGGCCCCAGCCTGGGACAATGAGGGGTGCAGACAGGGGCAAGAAGGGGGCGCAGCTGAGCACCCCACCTTAAAAATTGTTCCAGCGTCACTGTACTGGGATATTTTGAAGTCCCAATTTGCTGCTTACATCACTATCATGTCACGTGGAACAGCACATTGCGTTTGACGTTGTGCGTGCCGTCTGCGGTGATTTTTTTCCCCACTGTAAGTTGAGGGGTACGTCTGACAACATGTCAGCTCCTAAGAAAGCAAAGTTAAATGTCCGTTCATTTCACTTCACAGCAACATTTGGTGGCTAAGTCGTGGCAAGGTTTTGGTGCACTTTGTAAACTGTTTTGATGCAATCAAGGCCTGTTTGTCGGAAAAAGGATAAAACTACCCCGAACTGGATGATGACAAATGGCTATGTAAGCTCATGTTTCTAACTGACATCACCGCTCACCTAAACGAACTCAACCTCCGTCTCCAGGGTGCAGGGCAAACGGTTCTGGGTCTTTATGAAACCTGGAAGGCATTTGTTGTAAAACCAGCAGTTTTTTCCCAGGATATTCGAACTTCGACTTTCTGCTACTTCCAACACATAAAAGAGCTATTGACATTTTGCACTGTCAGTGTCGATGAGATTGGAATCATAGAATCATAGAATGTACATGCAAGAACTGGAATCAGAATTTTCTGACAGATTTCAAGATTTCCAGCGATTTGGCCCAATGCTATCTTTTCTAATTAAACCTGAAAAGTTCAACGAAAGTGACTTGGATTTGTCTGTATTTCAGTGGATGGGTGTTGAAGATTTCAAAATGCAGCTCATTCAGTTAAAAAGCTCAGAATTGTGGGCATCAACCTTAGGGGATCTGCAGAGTGCACTTAAAGCTACTGAGAGAGATCATGGGGCCTCTATTCTGACCTGCTGGATGTCCCAGCCAGTGAAATTTAACTGTCTGAAGAAAATTGTGTTTGCAATACTTTCAGCATTTGGATCCACATACCTGTGTGAAGAGGTATTTTCACATATGAAATCTGTCCTCTGTCCCTCTCGGAGCCAGTTAACAACTGATCACTCGGAAGCCTGTGTGCAGCTT